>NC_092381.1:74433067-75082511 GCF_030028105.1 Mobula birostris
AGGCAGATTTAGTTTTGTTTCTCAAGAACCAAAACTCACCTTCTGAAGCTTTGCTGCAGTAGTCGGCAATCAATAATCTGAATTAGATTTAATTTTGGATATATTTTGTTCTTTCAAGTTATTATATTGCACAGAAAGCTTATTGTGCTATTTGATGGCAATTACAGGTGTCCCCCGCTTTTCGAACGTTCGTTTTACGAAACCTCACTGTTACGAAAGACCTACTTTAGTACCCTGTTTTCACTTTCAGAAGGTGTTTGCACTGTTACAAGAAAAAAAGCAGCACGTGATAAAAACTCAGCGCGCGAAAAAATCAGCGCACGATAAAAGGCAGCGCGCGCCCCGAGCAGCCGCTCTCCCCAGATTCAGAACTGCATTCTCGCCGGCATTGCTTTAACACGTGCCTGTGAGCAGCCATTTGCAAGATGAGTTCTATGGTATCGGAAAAGCCTAAAAGAGCTCGTAAGGGTGTTACACTTAGTGTAAAACTAGACATAATTAAGTGTTTCGATTGTGGTGAACGAAGTAAGGACAAAGTGAGTTTGGCTTGTGGAAGCTGACGAACATGATGTTGAAGAGGTTTTGGCATCCCATGACCAAGAACTGATAGATGAAGAGCTGATGCAATTGGAAGAGGAAAGGATAACAATCGAAACTTAATGAGTAATGATGAAGTACGATTTTAATTTTGAAAGGGTACGTAGGTTTAGGGGATATTTGCAGGATGGTTTGAGTCCTTACAAAGAACTGTGTGATAGAAAAATGTGCGAAGCTCGGCAGTCAAGCAAGCCTTCCACATCAGCCACAGCAAACGACAAACCTCGACCTTCGATATCGAGGTGGGCAGAGATAGAAGATGACCTGCCTGCCCTAATGGAAACAGACGATGACGAGATGACACCCCAGTGTCCCACCACCCCAACCCCCACGCCACGGACAGATACCGATTTGCGAAGAATGCAATGGTAGCCGGGAGGCACACAGCACATCTTTAAGAAAAAAGCAGAAATAAACATGCTAATTTAATTCGGTGCCGCCGACACGTAATTGTCGGCCCAGATCAGAGACGATGCAATTGGAAATCGGCACTGATCTGGGCTGACGTTTACGTGCCGGGTGGCACCTAATTAATTAGCATGTTTGTTTCGGCTTTTTTCTTAAAGATGTGCTGTGTGCCTCCCAGCTACCGCTGCACCCCTGCATGCTTCACAGCAATGTATCGCTCAGCGGCCTGGAGGGTGGGGACCACTGCACCACCCAAACTCCGACTCAGCCTAACACACCATCATCAGTGAGCTTGGCGCTGTCTTCCCGATTCCGGTAAGTGATACTACACTGTACATACATTATTTCTACTTTATATAGGCTGTGTGTTTTTATGTGTTATTTGGTATGATTTGGCAGCTTCATAGCTTACAGGTTACTGGAGAGCGCTTGCGAGAGATTTTCTGCCAACGGCGCTTGCGTGAGATTTTCGCTACGGAGAACAGGTCAGTGATGATTGTGGAAAAGTATTTCTACTTTATATAGGCTGTGTATTTATCATATCATTCCTGCTTTTACTATATGCTACTGTTATTTTAGGTTTTATGTGTTATTTTTCATGATTTGGTAGGTTATTTCTGGGTCTGCGAACGCTCACAAAATTTTCCCATATAAATAAATGGTAATTGCTTCTTCGCTTTACGACATTTCGGCTTACGAACCGTTTCATAGGAACGCTCTACCTTCGGATGGTGGGGGAAACATGTAATTGTAACGCCCTGGTTAAGATTTCTACACCTATGCAGTACATACCTCATTTTAGCAGCTTTCTGTAAAACCACTGTGTCCTGTTGGTCGAATGTTTTGGTTTTGGCTAAAGATGAGAAGCCATATTATTCAATTTAGGAACATTGTGTCAGCCAATCAGGATTGTGGAATGTGACAGACAGCTGTGGGGAAGAGTTTTCTGAAGGACTCTACTCTCTTTTGGGTGGGAGTTCTGGAGTGGGGTACAAGGAAGGGGGCCACAGAATGCCATTGGAAGAAGAGTCCCTGCTGCAGGAAGTGCTTTGTGCAGATGAATGGCTCCAAGGAGGAAGGGCTAATACTCCTGAGAGAGAGCCAGCTTGTTCCAGATGGACTTCCAGGGAAGTTCAGAATGTGGCAGGCGCTTTCACGCAGATCGTGGGTCCGGCGTGTGAGTAAGAGAGTCACCTCCAAATACTCCAGTACAATCTCCAATGGTCAAGTACACATTGGATTGGTTTAACTGTAGTGCAATTTTTATTTTCTTTTCCCTATTAACTGATAAAGCTGAAATTGGTAAATATACTTCCTTTATAATTTTATGCAATGCATGATCTGCTATTTCTTGCTGACCAATAATTGTGTATGGGTAGTATTTACACAGCATTTGCTCAAATCAAGGTTCCTTTAATTGGAACTTCACAACATTCCTCCTTGGTTGAACCTGGATGACCCTAGGTTCTATACTAACCCTAGATGTATATTGTTTACGAATGGTGGCCTTCTCACTTCTGAATCATGATAATAGAGTTAGCTAATGAGCTGAGTTTGTACATGAGCCCTGGTGTGAGGGCTTACATTTGTGGGGGCCATCGTCCAGGGATTGCGGATGCTGTGTGACTCCTGTTTTAGGATTGATTAAATGGTTTGTGTTTTAAGCCAGTGGTTAGGCTTGTGTCAGGGAAAGTGATTAAGGTACTTTATCATGGATTCCACAGAGATAAAGGTTCAGTGTGATTTGAAGCGGTTATCCACAGATAATGCTTGTGACCTGAACAGGGATGTCCGAACTCCTGGCGAACTGCTACTGAGAGTGCTGAGTTCTTAAAAGTGTTGGGAAAAGTTAAGCTAATTGAACACTATTTTGACCAATCATCTGGTAAGGATGTTGTGTTGGTCCAGACTAGCAGTGATGTAACTGAAGTTGTGCAGCCTGATGGCCAAGTGGTTAAGGCATTGGACTAGTGACCTGAAAGTCGTGAGTTTGAGCCCCAGCCAAGGCAATGTGTTCTGTCCTTGGACAAGGCACTTAATGCCACATTGCTCTGCGACGACACTAGTGCCAAGCTGTATGAGTCCTAATGCTCTTCCCTTGGACAACATTGCTGTCGTGGAGAGGGGAGACTTGCAGCATGGGCAAATGCTGGTCTTCCATACAACCTTTCCCTGGAGAGTGAAGACTTTCCAGGCGCAGATCCATGGTCTCGCAAGACTAACAGATGCTTTTATTTTATGTGCAGGAGACCTTGGAGAGGCAGGGTCATGGACAGTCTATATTTTTAGAGAAGTAGGGCATGTAGCTGAGGGTGAAGATTTTGAAGACAAGTTGTTCTCGCTTCTGTAAAGAGTTGTCTGTTGGGAAAGGTCTAATGTGTCCTTCAGCGGTTGATGGAAATTCTGAGCCAGTTTCACCTATTAAATCATTGGTTGCTAAACGCCAAAGTTATTGTGGGCTGAGAGATTTCGTTTTGGGTATATTTTGTTCTTTGAAGCCTTGCTGCAGTAGTTAGCAGTCAGCAATCTTGAATTAGATTTAATTTTGGATATTTTTTGTTCTTTGAAGTAATTATATTGTACAGAAACTTTGTTGTGCTACTTGCTAGATATTTGCTATTTTGAAAAGTCAATTCTGTGTGTTTTTTACTTTATAAATCATATTGATCTCACTATAACACAAAATAAATCACTTTCTTTATTCAAGATAGATGCTAAAATACTTGAGTGAATGGTATACCATTCATGGGGTGTATGGGGTGTCAGGGAGGGGTAGCACCTCTGGTGGGGGAACATGTCACATCCTTTTCAAGGTAGTTAGTCCACCTTTGGTCCCCACCTGGCACTCAGCTCTCACCTGTGGCTCCATGTAGCTGCTTGCATTCGATAGCGGCCATACCCCGGGCAACGGCTTTGACAAGCCGGCTAAACCAGGTGAGGGTAGCCGACGGGTCTCAAACCCTCGGTGAGATAGGGAGTTGTCTATCCCAGCATGTGAAGACAGACTCCGGTGGATTGAGCCGACAAGACCAATGGAAGGTCCAACGGTCAAGAAGGCGGTCTCTGCAAGCGTCGTGGAATGCGTAGAGCAGGAGAAGACACGGAAGACGTCCTGGTCATCCACGTGCCTAGTCCCATCTCCAGCCGTCTTGACTCTGTCTTGCCACTGGATCCAGATGGGAATTGGGAAGAGTGAGGCTGACGCTGTGCAATTCTCCCTCACTTAAATCCAAATCACGCGCTAGTCTTGACACCATCATAAAGGTGTCGAGGTCCTCATCGACGTTGACGATGGACGAACACACAATAACATTCATGGACAGTGGCAAGATTTGGCGACAGGCAAGATTACAGGAGGAATGCTGGACACCCAAGAGATGTGTGAGCAATGTCATCAGATGAAATCTCAAAATGACATGAAACAAGAGTTGGCAATAATGATACCTTTCCAGTTTTAATGACGAAAGGTCTGTATTATAGTGCCTTTTACACTTTTCCAAAATGCTTGTATTACATTATCATACTGTAATGGTGAAGTTAATCTTCCACAAATAACAATTTGATAATGATTAGAAATGTTTTGTGCCCCTGGATGATGGCTAAATATGTTCCAGAGCACAGAAAATAACATTAATTTGAAATGGTGCCATGGGATCTTTTAAATCTACCCGAGACAGCAGATGATCCTCGTTTAATGAACCAGGTGAAAGATGCTAACTTGGACAGAGCAACACTCAGTCTGTACAGGAGGCCTCACTGCTTAAGTACCCGGAGAAAGACCGTAGCCCTTACACTTCTCACCCAAAAGCATTAACAGTTTCTAGTTGATTTGTAGAGGATACATAAAGATGCAGCATTTACCAATAGCCCTTTCAAAGCATTCTGATGTAGCATAACACATGCTATGAGGTAAATGTGTATGTACTTTGCAGAAGTTGTCATCAAAATTCTAGAATGCACTGGAGACTGGGCTATTGACTACTTTGTGGGCCCACCATTGTAATTCCCTTGGTTAGCTCAAGGTACAGTACTACCGAGCAAGAGATGGATACAGTATCCTTCACAGGTTAGATTGTCGATCATTGGGTTGGTGATTAAGTAAATGGTTATAGAGGATCAGGAAATTTGGTTACTGCTCTGGCAGATGATGATACTGCCTAGGCCAATCAATGGGATCGTGAAAAGGATTACGAGGGGTATAATTTGTGATTGAAAGGATTAGAACTGAAAGAGATAAAAGCCAATTATGTGATTTACTGAGTTCCTGGTCTGATGCTGGGTTATGAAAACCTGATCGTTTGACATTTCTGAGATATTGTTGACTTCCAGGTTGACTTGATTTAATTTCCTCTTCAATCTCTAAAAAAGAGCTTTGAACAAGTGATGAACTGTAACTGTTGCCTATATTGCATTGATTGCCCTGAGAGGATGGAAACCATTTAAAGAACTACGTTGCTAGATAACCAGGTAGCCAGTAACCTCAGAAGACAGCAGAGAAACAACCTCAGTGGGGTTAGTGTCACATATAGATTAGATTTCAATACATTATTGAATTGGTTAGAGTTTTATTACAATCCACCAATTTTTGTCAGATATTGTTTACTGGCAGTGGTTTATTTTGTTCTCTGTCTTTTTTAAATGGAATTAAAATGCTCATGGATGGGGCTATTGTGTCAGCTTTTAGATTACTAATGCTGTTTCATGAATACTGCGCTACTGTTCTATTCCCAATTATGAGACAGCCAAAATTAAATAGTTTTGCTATCAACAACAAATTCTGTTTGCACAATGATGAATATTACTATGCTGGAAGGTATTGATTTCAGTTTTCTTACCACTAAAACAAATATTGGCAGTATGTCATGTTTGGAAGAAAGCAAAATTGAATCACTGTACATTCCAATCGACTTTAAAGTCAAATATTTTAAAGAGGTCAGAGAAAGGTAAATGGACCACAAAAGCCCTTGCAGTCCCCTCAGTGTGTTGCATTTTGCACTCACCTGTTGCCCGGTAACAAGGAGGATTGCGCCTTCTTTCCAATGTGCCACTTGCCTGTAAATGTGATCCAAGATTAAAAGCTCACTCCAGCAGTTCTGAAGTAGTTTCATTTGGTCGTCAACCTGCCAAACACAAAAAAATACATTTGGTCTGTGCTCAATTCCCCAAAATTTACTGCTTTGATAGATAACTGCGAAGAGCAGCTGCAATCCACCAGTTTGCATCAGCAATGAAATGACACGCATGCAGGCAGAATAATTCCAACACTATTTCATTGCATTAGACTGTACTTTAAAAGAAGCACTGGAATCGAAAGCGTTGCAAACTAGATTGATGATAGAAGATTGAGGAAGGTAGGGCAGTAGACGTTGTCCGTATAGACTTTAGTAAGGTACATAGCAGGCTGGTCCAGAGGTTGATGCACATGGGATCCAAGACAAACTAGCTAATGGGATCCAAAACTGGCGGGGTGGAGGAAGGCAGAGGAGAGGAATGATGGAACAATGCTTTCCTGATTGGACATTTGCAACTAGTGCTGTACACAGGGATTAGTGTTGGGACCCATTTAGTATACTGTATATTTTAACTATCTGGATGTGAACGTGGGATGAATGATTAGCAACTATGTGAATGACATGAAAGTTGGTGGTGCTGTGGAGAGCGAGAAAGGTTGTGCAAGGATTTAGCAGGACAGATCAGGTGGAAAATTGGGCAGAGCACTGGCAGATGAAATTTAATTTTGGGAAGTCAAATGGGAGTAGGGTATATACAGTAAATGGAAGAGAACTAAGGAATGTTGAAAAACAAAAAGGCTTTGGGGTTCAAGTCCACAGTTACCTGAAAACAGATTCGCAGGTAGATAGGATGGTGATGAAGGTATATTCTGTAGTTGTCATTATAAGTCAGAGCACAGAATATAAGAGGTGGGATGTTGCAACTTTGCTCAATACTGGTTAGATCACACAGAGTATTATGTGTGGCTTTCATCACTACATCACAAGGAGTACATGGTTGTCCTGGAGAGACTGCAGACAAGATTAGCAAGATGTTGGCTGGATTGAAGAGTTTAGTTAGAGGGAAAATTGGATTTTCTGGATTTGTTTTCCGTGCAGCAAAGGAAATTGAGGAGTGATTTGATATAAACCAAAATTAAGAGGCACAAACAGGTGAGATAGAGTTTTTTTTCTGTATGTCAGGTGTATCAAAAACAAGAGAGCATTGGCTTCAGATGAGAGGAAGGAGAATTTGCAGGGAAAGGTTTTTATTGAAACACAGAGTGTGATTGATATCTAGAGGTCTCTGCCAGAGGAGATGGTGGACACAGATACAATCAGTACCTTTAAGGGGCACTTGAATAGGCATGGCACAGAAGGATGGTAAAGAAGTGAGACAGATCAGATGGTTGAGTGGTTTGCAACAACCTTGCATTCAACACCATTAAGACCAAAGAATTGATTGTGGATTTCAGAAAGGGGAAGTTGAGGGAAAACACACCAGTCCTCATCGAGGGATCAGTAGTGGAAAGAGTGAGCAGTTTCAAGTTCCTGGGTGTGTCAACACCTCTGAAGATCTATCCTGGGCCCAACAAATTGATGCAATTACAAAAAAGCACCACAGCAGCTGTATTTCATTAGGAGCTTGAGGAGACTTGATATGTCACAAATTTCTACATATATATCATGAAGAGTATTCAAATTGGTTGCATCACCATCTAGTATAGGATTGAAAAATGCTACGGAAAGTTGCGAACTCAGCCAGCTCTATCATGGGCACTACCCTCCCCAGGATTGAGGAGATCTTCAAAAGGCAATGCCTCAAGAAGGCAGTATCTACCATTAAGGACTCTCTTCACCCAGGACATGACCTCTTCTCATTGCTACCACCAAGGAGGAGGTGTAGGGGCCTGAAGACACACGCTCAATATTTCAGGAACAGCTTCTTCCCCTCCGCCATCAGATTTCTAAATGGATATGTACACTACTTCACTATTTATTTTGCTTTTATTTAATTTAAATTATATATATATATATATATATAGTTATTTTTATTTCAGTGCAATTGTGAACGATAGCCAGATCAGAAATGCTGATCAAGTCAACCAGTTCTCAAAGGGAACTCTGATAGGCCAATCAGATGGTTCACTGCTGCTCAGTGATAGAACACAAAAAAATCATGTGTACAATTAAGAAACATCAAAGAATAGAAGAAATACTGGAGTCATGATGATCATGAAGAGCCTGTTAATTTATTATGTATTGCTGCCACAGAACAACATATTTCGTGTTCCATGCCAGTGAACCTGACTCTGAAGAATACATACATAATGCAGTTAAATGGGATTAGCATATATGAGCAATATGGTTGGTATGAACATGGTGGGCTGAAGGCCTTTAACAGCTGTATAACTTCAATTATATATCCAGATGATCAATTTCTTAAAACAGAAAACTGATTATGAGGTGTGTTAGCATACCATCAAATATATTGGGCATATTTTAATAACTGTGCAGTCCTCAAGTTATATTTTAGTGGGGAATATTAATAACTGAATTATGTAACTAGTAACACCTGACAGGTGATCAATAAATAGTTATCTGAAATCTATATATGGTCTGGGCTTGGAATATTTTGCTGCAACTTTGTAAGTACACTATGCAAATGAATTTAATCTAAAATATTTGTTCTTCAGTTACAAGATTTTAGTATTTCATTTTGATTTTCTGTACCCAAAACGTCAATATCCTTAAAATCTGGAAATGCGGTGAGTGATACCTAACTGTAACGCTGCTTGGGTAAAATTCATTTGCATTACCATAAAGAAAGAGGTCATAATTTGAAAGGCAAGGTCTGCTTCTGTGATATTCAAAATACACCAGCCTTGCCTGATGTATGGGTCAAGGGAGTTGGAGGCTTCATTTTCCTGAGTGGGAAGTCCTTGATGTTCAATCCACATATTTCATTCAATGATGATGCCATATGATGCAGGGTCTCATCTAGTCTTTGTTCCCCTTACTGATCACCTCCACACACCCTCAACCTGCAGGACAGAGCAAAGTGGACTCAGCCCAATACATTCCAGGCACGTTACTCCCCAGGATCTACAGGAGGCACCGCTTCAAATAGGCAACATCTGGCATCAAAGATCCCTGCCATGCAGGCCATGCTATCTTTATGCAGCTAAAATTTGGCAAGAGATACAGAAGCCTGAGGTACTACACCACCAGGTTCAGGAAGGAAAAGTTATTTCCCTTTCAAGTTCAGATTTAAATGGGTGACCCTTTATTTTTCCAAGCAGTAACCTCCTAGTTTTATATTTTCCACATGAGAAAACAAGCTTTCCACTCTGCCGTGACCCGTCAGCATCCCGCTGATTACATCATGGAAAATAATCAGCATGTCACATGAGGCTGGCACTTCAGCACAATGGTTAACATAACACTTCACAGCGCAAGTGATTGGATTCAGTTCCTGCTGCAGTCTGTAAAAAATTTGTACATTCTCCTTGTGACTACATGGGTTTCCTCTGGGAGCTCTGGCTTCCTCCCACAGTCCAAAGACATATGGATTAGTAAGGGTTAGCAAGTTGTGGGCATGCATTGTTGGCACCAGCATGTGGGCTGCCCCCAGCGATCCTTCGACTGTGTTGATTGTTGAGGCAAACAATACATTTCACTGTATGCGCTGATGTTTCAATGTACATGTGACAAAAAGCTGATCTTTAATCTTTAATATTCAATCTTTGAAATCAGACGATAGAGTCAATTATCTAAAATGTAAAAAGCATTCAACACCTTTAGTTTAAGATTTTCCCAAAGTCTGAAAAAAATATACATTGAGCATTTCATCAGATTTAGTTAACATTTCATCTCCAAATACTTTTATTTCCTGAGAATAGAAATCATACAGATTGTTTCAGATCCTGAGAATCTCAAAAAGACTAATCTGCTAAGACCTCCCAGGTCATATGGTATCTTGCAAACTGCTCAGAAGTGCTTGAAAAATCTATGAGTTCATTAGAAGTGTGTCACTAGTACAATGATAATTTTAAATATCTTCTATGATCTTTTACCAGTTTGTCTCTGCTTCTTTGTACTTGGACAAGGTGAGAGATGAGGAAAACCATTTTTTGTACCATGTCAACTTTAACCAGTTGTTTGGCCACTTTGTTTTGTGGGTTTCATGTCAAGTATTAGGAGATACACACATAGTGGCAAATCCATCCACAGTCAATAACAGCAAATGTTCTGTATATTCACATCAGCATGCTGTACTTTGCCTCAGTAATTCATTCAAAATGGAGAATAAATCAGAGGCAAATCAGCATAGTGATATTACCAAACTGTGTTTATAACTACTAATTATGAACATTCTGAAAGAACCAAATGTATCCAGATGATAGAAATACTTAATTATGATCATCAAGTTAGAAAATGCTTATTTCATTGGCCAACGGTCTGTTTGATTTCCCTTCAGTGAATCTTGCAAGCAGAGTTGCCAGAGTCTGGCTGCATCCCAGATGTTAAGGAGATTCTTGTCTGGTGCTGCAGACATGATCCTGTGAACATACAGCTTTACTGGCGGACTTTTCATTGTAAAGTATGTTTCATTGAGATTAATTGTGAATATAACTGACAAGAAGTTTAAATAAAATCTCTAGGACAGTCCAACTTAATTCTATGTATGAAAATTAGCTAGATCAGTTAAATACTTCATTTTGTTTTATATACAATATTGAAAATTCAGTTTCTCAGCTTGCTCATTGGCGAGGAATGGAAGTGCAGGAAGAGGATGGGGAAATTAGGAGTAATGAACCTAGGGAGAAATAGGCAGAAAAATAAACCCCTAACTAAGTACTTACTTAGCTGAAGCCTCAACTGGCATGTGATTTGCAACAGCGTATTTAAGAACTTCCAACAGACAGAAACTCTGTACCAATAACTGGAGAAAGACCCTTCATTGTCACCTGGACCAGACGGACTACACCCCTGGGTTCTAAAAGAGGTGGTTGAAGAGATTGTGGAGGCATTAAAAATGATCTTTCAAGAATCACTAGATTCTGTAATGGTTCTAGAAGACTAGAAAATGGCATGTGTCACATCCACTCTTCCAGAAGGGAGGGAGGCAAAAGAAAGAAAGCTAGTTACTCTGACCTCAGTAGTTGGGAAGATGTTGGAGTTGATTATTAAGGATGAAGTCTCAGGGTGCTTGGAGGCACAAGATAAAGTAGGCCAAAGTCAGCGTGGTTTGATCAAGGGAAAATCTTACCTGACAATCTGTTGAGATTTTTTGAAGAAATAACAAACAGGATAGACAAAGGAGAATTGGTTGATGTTGTGTATTTGAATTTTCAGAAGGCCTTTGACAAGGTGCAACGCGAGAGGCTGCTTAACAATTTTTGAGCCCATGGAATTACAGGAAAGATATTAGTATGGATAAAGTTATGGCTGATTGGCAGGAGGCAAGGAATGGTTGGCTTCCGGTGACTAATGGTGTTCCACAGGGTCTGTGTTGGGACCAATTCTTTTTATGGTATATGTCAATGACTTGGATGGTAGATTTGATGGCTTTGTTGTAAAGTTTGCAAATGACACAAAGATAGGTGGAGGGGCAGGTAGTTTTGAGAAAGTAGAGAAACTACAGAAGAATTCAGACCGATTAGGAGAATGGACAAAGAAGTGATAGATGGAATACAGTGTCAGGAAGTGTATGGTCATGTACTTTGTTAGAAGAAATGAAAGGGTAGACAAATAAACTCTTCTCAGTTCCAGCTGGGTACAGGTATCGATTTTAACTGAGATTTCAATGACAAACTTTTCCATATTCATTAGGGATGATGCCTGGGCATGTCTAGTCCGATGGTATTTATACCCTGATCATCCATCCCTCCTAATTGGTTAGTCCTCATCCAATCAGGTTTCTGCTTTCCCACCTTATTTACAAACGTAAAATCAAATTCCAGTTCTTACTTAGAGAGAGACCTGCGCCTTTGTTAAAATTCTTTTTCTCTATTTTTATTTCAATGGCGTCCTTCACCAGGCAGTCCCAAAAGTCATTGGTGTGGCACAGTAGTTTTATGCCATCGAAGTCAATCCTATGGCCATTGCAAATGTAATGTTCTGCGACCACCAATTTCTCTGGATAACCCAAAAGGATCTTCTTCTGTGCTCCTGATGCGGGTTTCCACTGTGCATCCCGTCTGGCTGATATTTGCTGTTTTGCATTCACAGGGAATCCTGTAAATGCCAGCCATCCTGAGCCCCAGGTCATCTTTGACCCACATTAACTGTGACTTGAGCTTCCTAATGGGTTTGTGGATGGTATTAATCCGGTATTTCTTCAGCATCCTGGCGATCCTTGCAGTAACTGTGGAAATATAGGTGGAGGACTTTGAGGAGAGGACTATGAGTTCATCGCACTTACGTTCCAAATGCTTCTTCAGATACATTGATGACACCTTCGTAGTGTGGCCTCATGGACTCCAGGCACTCCAACAGTTCCACAAACATCTGAACAGCAACCAAACATTCAATTTATGATGGAAATGGAGAAGAATGGTTGCTTCCCATTCCTGGACATTTTAATACGATGGAAACTGGATGGTAGCCTCAGACATGGCACCTATCGGAAACCCACTCACATGCACTTATACCTCAACAATAACAGGCACCATCAAGCCTCCCAATCCTACTTTGATTAACTGTGGGAGAACTATTTTGAACCCAAAGGGAAATAAGATAATTACACATGACATTCCTACAAAATGGCTACAAGGTAAAGGAAATCAATTGGGCCCTTAAAAGGGCTGAATGAAAAACCAGGAACTCTGACAACGAGGAGGAACTCATCACTACCACCTGTCTTCCCTATATTTGCAAGGTTTCTGCAAGGATCGCCATTACCCTGAAGAAACACTGGATTAATATCATCCATAAACCCATAAGGAAGCTCAAATCATAGTTTATGCAGATCAAAGATGATCTGGGACTCAGCATGGCTGATGTTTACAGGATTCGCTGTGAATACGGGACAGAGTATATTGGCCAGATAGGACACATAGTGGAAGCCTGCATCAAGGAACCGTTTGGGTTATCCGGAAAAACCAGCGGTAGCAGAACACTGCATTCGCAATGGCCATAGGATTAGCTTCGATGAAACAAAACTACTGTGCCGTGCAAATGGCTTTTGGAATCACCTGGTAAAGGAAGCCATTGCAATAAAAGTAGAGGAAATGAATTTTAACAAAGACAGAGGTTTCTCTCTAAGTAAGAACTGGAATTCGATTGTAAATTGGTGGAACAGCAGAAACCTGATTGGATGAGGACTAACCGGTCAGGAGAGACAGATGACAGGGGTATAAATACACCAGACTAGACATGCCCAGGCATAATCTCGGATGAAGATGGCAGAGTTTGTTATTGAAACATTGGTTAAAATCAATATCAGTACCTAGCTGGAAGCCCGAGAAGAGCTTATTCGTCAAATACACCGGGAGAGCACTAGATCCTTTTTCAAAAGGTAGACTATTTTCTAAATGGAGAGGAAATACAAAAACTGAGTTGAAAAGGGATTTGGGCGTCCTTGTGCAGGATTTCCTAAAGGTTAATTTTCAGGTTGAGTCTGTGGTGAGGAAGACAAATTGGATGTAATGTTGAGACCTTATAAAGCACTGGTGAGGCCTCACTTGGAGTATTATGAGTAGTTTGAGCCCCTTATCTTAGAAAGGATGTGTGAAATTGGAGAGGGTTCAAATGAGGTTCACAAAAATAATTCCAGGGTTGAACGGATTGAAGAGTGTTCGGTGGCTTTGGGCCTGTATACACTAGAATTCAGAAGAATGAGAATTGAAACCTATTGAATGGTGAAGGGTCTTGAAAAATTGGGTGTGGAGGGGATGTTTCCTATGGTGGGAGAGTCCAAGACCAGAGGACACAGCCTCAGAATAGAGGGGTGTCCTTTTACAATGGAGATGAGGAGACATTTCTTCAGCCAGAGTGTGGAGGGTCTGTGGGATTCATTGTCACAGGCAGCTGTAGGGGTCAAGTCTTTATGTATATTTAAGGCAAGGTTGATAGATCCTTGATTGGTCAGGGCATGAAGGGATAAGGGGAGAAAGCAGGATATTGGGGCTGAAAGGAAAATTGGATCAGCCATGATGAAATGGCAGAAGAGACTTGATGGGCCAAATGGCCTGATTCTACTCCTATATCTCATGGTCTTATGGTCTTAAAAATATTCTAATTATGCTTAATAAGTGAAAAAACATAGAATTGATCATTGTGTTAAGGAGAAGGGAGAGAGAAAATAAAAATCATATTGCTCTATTCCGCAATAATTAAGTACTGATAGAGTGAAGTCAAAAATTCGAACTCAACTGGTCATCTGGCATAGTAACAGTTTGACTTTACTTTCAACATCACTTTCTAAGCTCTAAGTAGAACAAACATTGCTTTGCAAAAATCACAGATAATTAATAACAACTTATGATGATTTCTGAACTCAACTGGGTCATGTACAGTTGTCAAAAAGGGTATAATACTGTGTCACAACCAATCCTCCTGGCCCTGCTGTCTCCTGAACTCTTTCCATTACCACAGGTGCCATTGGGGCAGAGGTGTTTAAGGCTCCATCCCCTCTTGGAAAAATCCGTAAGGAGGTGGGCCACTTCCCCAATAATCCACCCTATTATGGTGCATTGCTTGACATGCTAAATTACCCCATTCTACATCACTCTCATTGTCATTTCTCGTACCAAATGCACGTATCACTATTAATATCACTCATCATTGAACCTTTGGAGCAGAGAAGGTTGGGGGAGACTTGGTAGACGTATTTAAAATTATGAGGGGGATTGACAGAGTTGACATGGATAGGCTTTTTTCATTGAGAGTGGGGGAGATTCGAACAAGAGGACATGAGTTGAGTGTTAAAGGACAAAAGTTTAGGGGTAACCTGAGGGGGAACTTCTTTACTCAGAGAGTGGTAGCTGTGTGGAACGAGCTTCCAGCAGAAGTGGTTGAGGCAGGTTCGATGTTGTCGTTTAAAGTTAAATTGGATAGATATATGGACAGAAAAGGAATGGAGGGTTATGGGCTGAGTGCAGGTCGGTGGGATTAGGTGAGAGTAAGATTTTGGCACGGACTAGAAGGGCCGAGATGGCCTGTTTCCATGCTGTAATTGTTATATGGTTATATGGTAATTTCCCCATCACTATAACCACCTATACATTTAAGAAGGTATTGTGGAGTTTCCACTTAGTTCCTTCTAACTAATTTTCCCACCCATCACTTTCAAAATGAGTCAAAGTGATTCCATGTCATTGTCGAGGTTCAGGGTTGGGTGGAGGAGGACACAGAAGGAGGCAATTTTACTGAATTTTTTAACGAGGTAAAGATTCTCCTAGCTGGCCAAGGAATCTCCAGCTGAAATGTGATGTAACTCACTTTTGACACAGGATAGAGGAGTTAAAAATACTGCTCTGAATGAGCTGCTTAGCTTGTAAAGGGGAGAAATGGTAGTGATCACTGAAGAGGACCTACATCTTAGTGGTTGTCCCCCACTGAGCACCCTCCTCAAATACTGTTGCTGCTGATTCTAATCCCCACTTCTGGAGATACTTGTTATTTCATGTTCTTGCTGCTGCATCTTTCACCAGGGTGACCTAAATAAAGGATATTCTCTGATGCAATTCTTACTAAGTGTTCACTAAAACAAGCAGCAATGACGCTGGAAATTCTCTGGTGGACTTGATGTACACACTGCAATTTTTATGCTATTCTATCGTGGGAGGTCATCTTCCTCCCTTGGACATCGTGCACCAGGTTTTCTAATGCTGTCCAGGAAGCTTGCTGCCACCTCCTTAGTCAGTGAGCTATCCTATAGCATTCTTCTTTACAGCAGTTGTTGCACTTCTCAGTTTCAGTAGGCGTGCCATGGAATCGTAGATCATTGCCACTCGGCCCTTCCACCGTGCAGCACCTGGTCGATAGCTTTCCACACCAAGGTGATTCAAGAGCTCAGCTAGACAATTCTTCAATGCATCTCATTTTCTACCCTTCTCTCAGGCAATACATTCCATGTACTGAATACTCTCTGGGTGAAGAAGCTCTGCCTTATGTCCCCTTGAAACCTCTTCCCATTTACCTCAAATCTATGTCCTCTAGTTTTATCTATGCCTGATATGGGTTATTTGCAGTCTGCTCTATCTATATGCCCCTTGTAACCTCGTCTGCTCCAATGAGAACAGACCATGTTTCTTCCATGTCTCCTCATAACTAAAGTGCTCTATTTATTTATTTGGAGATTCTGTGAGGGGCAGGCTGTTTTGACCCAATGGACTGCACCTCCCGCAATCCACCTATTTAATACTAGCGTAATCACAGGACCATTTACTGTGATCATTTAACCTACCAACCAGTACGTCTTTGGACTGTGGGAGGAAACAGAGCACCTGGTGGAAACCCACATGGTTTATACACAAACTTCTTGAAGTCCAAACTACGGAATGTCCCAAGCTGTAATAGCATCACGCTAACTGCTATACTACTGTGGTGCTCTCTAATCCATCTCAGGCACAATCCTTTTCTTTCTATACCCTGCAGACCAAAACAGCACCAAGTACTCCAGATGAAGTCTGACCAAAGTTTTGGAAAATTGGAGCAAAGCCTTCCTGTATTCAACATCCCATATAATGAAGTCCAATATCCTACAGCCGCACCAGACTTTGAGGTGAGGGGTCCTGGGTTTGAATCCAGCTGGCCCCTTGCATGCTTTCCATCTGGGTTGTTTCTACCCTGTGGCCAAATAACACAGTCTTTGTGCATTTTGGAGAATGCTGTTCTACTTTAAAATTTGTTCACACAGAATGAGACATTATCATTTGGTCCTGTGTATCATTTCCCTTCACCAAATCTTATCCCTCATGGACTGCACCAAATATCTCCTTAGCTCTTTCTACCCACTCGTACAGCACCTCACCAAAAAAAAACTCAAAGATTTTAAAGTTTAAGCATAAAGTATTAAATCTGCTTTTTGATTGAATTGAATTGAATTGAATGATCTTTATTGTCATTATACATAGGTACAATGAAACTCGGTTTGGCTTTCTCTCAGGCAATTAAATAAAACAGATGATAAAAACAAGACAGTAATAGAAAAACAGTATTAAATAGGTAGGTTAACAGAAAATAAACTGCAGCAGCACCAGAATATCACAGTAATGCACAAAGTGCCATTAGTGCAAGTATTTGAGTCCTTGTGTGTGCATGTGTGTGCTCACAGTTTCAGTCATTGTTCTGTGGGAGTGGTGTGATGGAGGCCACAGCTCTGGGATAGAAGCTGTTCCTCAGTCTATTTGTTCTGGCTTTTAGTGTCCTGAACCTTTTGCTGGACAGCAGTGGGTCAAACAGGGAGTGGCCGGGGTGTGTGGTGTCTCCGGTTATGCTGATTGCTTTCCTCCTGAGTCTGCTGGAATTTTTCCCCCCCCAATGTAGTTGCTACCTGCCTCTGTATGATGTTTCCACTATCTTTTGTTCCCCTTTCATGTTTTGTTTTTATTTTCTCTTGTTTGAGGTAATAACACAGTAGTTTCACCCAGAACTTTTCTCAGTTCAGTCAAACGTTCACTCATTTTTACAACTTCAGTCAGTTTGTTTTGAATAAGGCCACACATTGTTGCAACGTTAACTATAATCTATTTGAAATATCAGCAACTAGTAATCAACCTGCTTTGAAGTCACCAACATTATTGGTGGAATTAACGGATGACTCTGATTCCAATTGGTAGTAAAAGACATCAAATAGAACATTGAACAATACAGTCCAGGAACAAGCTCTTCAGCCCTCAATGTTGTGCTGAATGAGTCAAAATTTCTCTTTGAAAGAGCAGAAAAACCTGGTTCATTACCTAGTCACTGAGTGAAGTTTCTGGATTTAAAACACAACCTACATGATTGAACAAAACAAAATATTAATCTACTTCTTCTTCGGCTGACCTGGAAAGTGATTGTTCCCTTTTCTACTCCTCTTCAAAAGCCTTATTACTATGAAGGAGGTCAAGTTCAAGAACGCCCTTGGGCAGGCAGGGGTAAAGAGTTAGCTTAGAATAAATGGAGTCAAAATTGTCCTAAAATCAGTCAACGTGCCCCTCTGTGCATGCTTGTTCATTTTGCATGATTAGTATCAGATCTTTTTCAATGTGTAAAGATGCTTAAAAATTTTAATGCTTTTTCTCTCCAACAAACTGCAGAATGAAAGTGTTTATTAACACAATGAGGTTGTAACTTCTGCTCCCCATGACTTCCATCAGGATCTTCCAGTTCATATCAGCAGAGGTATAGAATTCGGCTCAAATTCTCTGACAGAATTATCATCCTATCATTCTTTCTCCACTTCGATGCCAGCTCCCAAAAGTCAAATGACAGTGACTTTACTCAATGCTCCACAAAGAGGATTTTGTTAGACATGCAATAATCAAAGTGAGATTTTGTTTCAATCTAAAAATGAATACATTGCGTCATTCAGTAATGTCAGTATTTCTAACTTTATTTCCTTTGGCGTGCACTGCCTTTGTTAAAGTTATTAATTAAGTAATTTGCTAACAATGTGACAAGAGATCTGCATGATCATCTATTATTAATTCTACTATAGTTCGGGGTTATCTTAAGCAAGTGAGTCTGCAAGCCAAAACAAATGCCTGAGGTGTCATTAAATATGAAGGAGTCAAATCCTGAACAAGAGCATTATTGTTGCATGCATGGCTCTTCCCACACCTCCTTACATTAGTTCATTTAAACTGTTGCTGATAAATGAAAGCCATCATTGAAGTTAGTAAACAGAGCAGAAGAAAAATCTCTTTAATATGTAAGCAAAATGACATCTGTGTTCCCCTTATCTGCACTGTGTAACCCTCCTTTGTACACTCTGTGACATTCCACTAAAGACTATGTATCATTTTTCTTAATAAAAAGGAAAAATTGTAATATTCCCTTTGTGACAGGAGGTGTATTACTGTGGTCAATCCTAATTCAAGGTGTACATCTGGCAAAATGTATCGCTCAACTGTACCACGTAAGCAGGATTTTCCCTTCACTTGCGTGCAGACTTTTGTGGGAGCTTGCTGTGCACAAATTAGCAGTCTTTCCTACATCACTACAGTGATTAAGCTTCTAAAGCAATTCATCAGAACAAGATACTTCCTGAGCTTGTGTAATGCACTGAATAAAGGCTTTCTTCCTTGTGTTCTGAGACCAAGTTCAGAATATAAAGAGATATTTCTCTGCATTCGCTACTTGCTTGGACTGATATGGAGATCCAAGTTACATTGCGGGATTGATATCACCTAATACGCGGAACTACACTCACCGGGATTCATACCATTGTATGAGGAACTACACTCACCACATTTTGGGGCACAGATACACATTTGTAAATATCATACTCCTGAATTGAATGCTAGGTGAAACGAGAGTCAGAAGATTTGAAAGGCAAAACATAAATGCTTGTCTCTTTGATGCATTAGCATGACATATTCAAGGGGAATTGCAATAGTTTAAAAGATATTTTAAGCTTGCAGTTCATAGAAATTTATGGCCAACTGCCAGTGTGTACTTCCAGTTAATTTCATTTTCTCCAGGTTGCGACCACCACTGTTCTCACTCATCTAGTTGCTTTTTAAAGATGGTGAGAATTTCTGCTTCCAACATTCTTTCATCTATCAAGCTCAGAATTCCACTGAAATGTTGAGCAGTATTATATTTTCCTCAACTTCACCTCATTCTTTTACCAATTATTTAAAATGACCCTCATTATAAAGCTCTCTGCTAATGGCACTAAGTCCTCAACATTCACTCCGCCTAAGGTTTTCATAATCTTATTCACCACAACTATGTCTCAATTTCCATTATTCCAAAACTACCCCAGTCTCTCTTCAAAACTTTGCTCCTCCTGTACTGGCAAAACCCTCATGAACCTCCTCTGTACCCTCTCCCGTTCAGTTACACCTCCGAGTAGTGCAGTTGCCAGAAATGTACACAGCACTGCTTAATATTTTTTACATCTTTACTATGATGTTCCTGCACTTACACTCCTTGCCTTGGCCAATAAAGACAAGTTTTTACTATGCTTTCTTCACTACTTATCTACCTTTTGGGCCACAACATGACCTCAGGAATTTATGGACATGTATTCCACAGTACCCTATAATTTCTCCTTCTATTTGGCACAGAAGAGGAGATAAGGGTTGGGGCAGATCTATTATTGATTATTGATTGAAGAGGCTGGTTTGAGAGGTCAAATGGCTTGCCACACTCCTATTTTCTTATGTTCTTATTTATTTCATATTCCTCTGGCTCCCAGATGCGGAGTGAACTTCTCTGGAATGAACTTGTGCCCACCTAACCAGTCTACAGTTATACCCTAGATTTTTCTAGCTCACTACCAACCATGTAGGCAGTTTTAGTATCAATAGTAAGTGACTTAATTGTGGCCCTTACATTTACCTTCAAATCATAAAAAGCAAAAGGCCCAGAAATGTGCCTGGAAAATTCCTCAGTTCTTCCACAGGAAGGTGTGTGGTGAAAATGATTATAGTGCCCAGAGTTTTCTGCATCATTGCACTTTTAAACATCCATTCTCAGGAGACAGGGCTTACTATCATGGCCAGTAGTTATTACTACTTCATATCTACCCAGGAAAAAGATGGGCAAGTGTGTAACAGTTTCACCTGTGCTCCAGCTAACACTCCAAGTTCGTTAGTCCATCAGCTTCAAAAGGTGAAACAGATTTGTTACATGCATTTCACAGAAAATATATTTTCTCTACTAAACTGTAACAATAAAATAATGCATGAATTGGTTTAATTACTGAAGCTTTTTAACTCTATTCACATATAACAATAAATTGTTTGACAATGACAATCAGCATTCCAGCAGGCTATTATCTACAAGTTTGTGTCTGCAAACAAAAATCAATTCAGATTTGTGACCCCAAATTCAGCGCACATTTTAAAATTGTTAAGACATGATCCAATTCTTAAATATCTGAAACATTTAAAAAGAAGGCTTTGTTCACTCATCAATAATTCATCTGTAGCTATTTGAAAAATTAAATCTTTACCTACAAAGAAAAATAAATTAATTCTCAAAAACAGTAACAGGAAAATGGTGTTCTTTTAAGTTTAATACTGTCTACATTTTTCTTATTTACAGGTGAAAATGTGCCATACTCAGTATAGATATTGTCATACTGGGAAATACACTGTCAATTATCTAACCAAGGGCAAAATATTTGCATCATCCATCTGCTGCCCTCCCAGCCTTCCACCCCATCCCCGTGGTTTGTGTCTTATTGAGGGTATCGCCTATGCCTGTTGAGTGCAGCTGTAGCTCAGAATAAAATTATGTCTCCTGGTTGTTGCTTTTACATTTTTAAATTCTGTAAAATGTTCAATCATTCTTGGAAATGGGGCACCCCTCTTGCTGCCATTGTTTAGAATTTACTGGTTAGAAATTGATTGACAACTGTTTAGGTGTATTACACTGTAGGTGCACAATTGGTTAACGACTACCTATTCCAAGGCCCCTTGCTGGAAAATTCAGTAGAGCATGTCACCCAAGGGATCACAAAGTTCACAAATCATCTGCTGCCAGACACACATCATCTTAAGCACTAGTCTATAAAACAATCATAATTTCAGGAAGCCCTTAATTTATTTATTACATTGCTAATGGATTTGATTACAGTCTATCCAGGTATCAACACTCTTCGCATACCATTACATCTAATTTAACATGCACTGATCATGAATGAGAATCCCATGTACACACTTCCTTTGGACTTTGTATTTATCACTTGCTCTTGCTTTGTTTTCCCCAGGAATCAAATAATATTGCTTATGTGTGCAATTCTCACCAATGCCATACTCATCATTACTATGTGAATAATGGTACCATTCTTGTTGTGGCCCAGTTATGACAACTTTAGTCACTAAATGTTTCTTGGCTTTGCTCCCCTAGGTCTGCTGACAAGACTCTATGACTGGCAATAGCTGCTTAGGAAATAAATCATAGCCTGAAACAGATCAACAGGCTGCCAAGTTGCTGTAGTAATTGACTCCAAAATATATAAAAATGTGCCGGTAAACTTTACTCCCACAGACTGCATCAAAAGATTAGGGGAGCAAAATGACATTATTCTGCACAGTCTCAGCAATCATAAACTCAAGTTTTTTATATTACTCAGTGCGTACTTGACATTCACATTCTACTAATAGACGAATATTCACCAGAAACATCAGAAAGTCTCCCCGTATCCATCTTTGGAAGAAAGCGAGAATAATCTTAAAATTTGAGCTTGGCCACTTGGAAGGACATTGGACAACACTTATTGCATGTAATAGAAATCTGGACCTTACTCACTCAAAAATACACTCAGTGGCCACTTTATTAGGTACACCTGCTTGTTAATATTTACCAGCCAATCATGTGCAGCAACTTAAAGCATAAAAGCATGCAGACATCGTCAAGGATTTCAGTTGGTATTCAGACCAAACTTCAGAATGGGGAAGAAATGTAATCTAAGTGACTTGGATCATGGAATGATTGTTGGTGCTAGATGGGGTTATCTGAGTATCTCAGAAACAGCTGATCTCCTGGGAGTTCTGTGCACAACAGTCGCTAGATTTCCAAGGAAATGCACAAAATACATTTAAAAATTCCAGTGAGCAACAACTCTGTCAGCAAAAATGCCTTGTTAATGAGAGCAGTCAGAGGTGTTAGATTCTGATGCTTTTAGAAGTCAGGAATGAGGCTCAAAACTTGTTGCTTCATAATAACTTTATTAAGCGTTAACAGAAAAAAAATTAAAAATGGACAGTGGTGGTGATTTAGTAAGTGAAGGGAGAAAGAAGCAAAAAGAAGAAAGATGGAACTGCCACATGGTGAGCTCTTTTTATACTCCATAGATGAGAAGCATTCCATGCAAATTTGTAGATAAGAGATATCCAATCTGATAGTCCGTATTCAAATAATGTAACACCAAAGGAAGCTTCCACAGCTTACCACTAGGGGACACACTGAACAACTGCATAAACATACTGTGACCACTAGGAAACATACTAAACAGTTACATGTATATCCTGTAAGTAGTTATTAAAAAATACTAGCAGGTAAGCTGTTAAGCTCCAAAGAAAACAACAATTAAACAGTCTAATCCAGTAAAGAATGACTAGACTGGTTCATGCTGGTAGAGAGGTGACAGCAACTCAAATAACTACGTGTGGTGTACAGAAGAGCTTCTTTGAATGCACAACACGTCGAAGATTGAAGTGGATGGGCTACAGCAGCAGAAGACCATGAACATACAAAAATATCTGGCTACTTTATTACGTACCTCCTGCACCTAATAAGGTGGTGACTGAGTGTGGGCATGTGGCCAAGTGGTTAAGGCATTGGACTAGCTACCTGAAGGTCGTGAGTCTCGAGCCCCAGCCGAGGGAACGTGTTATGTCCTTGAGCAAGGCACTTAATCACACATTGCTCTGTGACAACACTGGTGCCAAGCTGTATGGATCCTAATGCCCTTCCCTTGGACAATATTGGTGTCGAAGAGAGGGGAGACTTGCAGCATGGGCAACTGCTGGTCTTCCATACAACCTTGCCCAGGCCTGCGCCCTGGAGAGTGAAGACTTTCCAGGCACAGATCCATGGTCTTGCAAGACTAATGGATGCCAAAAAAAAGAGTATATGTGGACAACTGGCATTCTCAAGCTTTCTTTTATTGGACCTTAACTATGAAGACTCAATTACTTTCAGTCTTGCATCCCAAATGGTACAGTTTTCTATTCGTTATTTGTTAGAGAATCAGTAAAGGTAACCTCTTGGGCAGAGTGACACCTACATAGACTGTTAAATGGAAACTCAGTGGAAATGACAGTGGACATTCAGATAGGAACATAGAAAACCTACAGCACAATACAGGCCCTTCAGCCCACAAAGCTGTGCCGAACATGTCCTTACCTTAGAACTGCCTAGGCTTACCCATAGCCTTCTAGTTTTCTAAGCTCCATGTACCTATCCAGGAGACTCTTAAAAGACCCTATCGCTTCCGCCTCCACCACCACCACTGGCAGCCCATTCCACACACTCACCACTCTCTGCGTAAAAAACTTACCCGATATCTCCTCTGTACCTACTTCCAAGCACCTTAAAACTGTGCCCTCTCATGTTAGCCATTTCAGCCCTGGGAAAAAGCCTCTGACTATCCACACGATCAATGCCTCTCATCATCTTATACACCTCTATCAGGTCACCTCTCATCTGCCGTCGCTCCAAGGAGAAAAGGCCGAGTTCGCTCAACCTATTTTCATGTCTGACATCATCAGTTCTATTGAGAACTGTATGCCGCATACGCTTCTTTTGAATCGTCTCCATATTAATTGGATTTGCTATGTTCGCTGGCAGAAAACTATTTATCAATTTTTGCATAAAGTGTAGATTTTTGCATTAGCATACATTTTGTATGCCACAGTGGATTGTATAGAAGGAGAGAGAGTTTAAAAGAAGCCAGCGACAGCAGTTGGTACATCTTCAGCACCCATTTCCTGAAGTGACATTGGATTGGATAGAGGGAGAGAGTGTTTAAAAAGAGCGAGCGGGGGCAATCAGCACATTTTGCATGCCAAAATTCTCAAGGAGACATTGTTTTGCCTAGAGAGAGAGGGAGAATTTAAAGAAGCAAGTGGGGACAGTCAGCACATTTTGCACACCAGTTCCCAAGGAGACAGTGGATTGTGCATAATTAGGCACTTGGCAAGATCCAATGAAAAGAAGTTAGGTTTAAGTGGAGCATCCATTGTGTGAGTGGACCAGTGTTAGAGTGGTTAGTTGAGGCTTTGGCACAAGAAGAGCCGTAAGCTGTAGGTAGATTTTTTTTTTGCTACTTGTTCTCTTTCTTTCTTATCAAACGTTTAGAGCAGTAGGGATGCCAGATAGGATAGTAGAATGTTCCTGTTGTGGAATGTGGGAAGGCAGAGAGACTTCCAGTGTCCTGGACAACGACACATGCAAGGAGTGCATTCAGCTGACCTTCTAACAGACTGTGTTAAGGAGTTGGACATAGAACTGGATGAACATTGGATCATTTGGGAAGCTGACAGTTTAATAGGTAGGACATACAGGGAAGTTGTTACACCCAAGGTGCGGGACGCCA
This sequence comes from Mobula birostris, assembly GCF_030028105.1. NCBI lineage: Eukaryota > Metazoa > Chordata > Chondrichthyes > Myliobatiformes > Myliobatidae > Mobula > Mobula birostris. Next base: position 74,458,274 of record NC_092381.1, read on the forward strand.
GTAACTGGGTGACTGTCAGGAGGGGGAAAGGGTATAGGCAGCCAATGCAGTGCATTCCCTCAACAACAGATATACTGCTTTGGATACTGTTGGGGGTGGGGGATGACATAGCAGAGGGAAGCCATAGTAGTCAGGTCACTGGCATTGAGTCAAGCTCTATGGCTCAGAAGGGAATGAGGAGAAGGAATGAGCTGTAGTAATAGGTTATTGGTTAGGGGAACAGAAAGGAGGTTCTCTGGACGAGAAGGAGGTTTCTGAATAGTATGTTGCTTCCCACGTGCCAGTGTCAGGGACATCTTAAGTTGGGGGGTGGGGGGAGGCGGGGGGGGGGTGGGGGGTAGCCAAAGGTTGCAGTCCACATTGGTAGCAATGACGTGGGTAGGAGTGGTGACAAGTTCCTGTAAAGTGAGTTCAGGGAGTTAGGTTCTAAGTAAAGGGACAGGACCTCCAGGTTTTGACCTCAGGATTGCTACCTGTGCCACATACTAGTGAGAACAGAAGTAGAAAGATCATATTAGTGAAAATAATAAAAAGCTTTTGGCTTACTTTTTAAATGCATTTGATGCTGTTGCTTTTTCTAAAATCAAATGTTTTTCTCTTACCCTTCAGTCTTACAAATAACAAATTTAGATTGTTCCGTCTACAAGCCTTCTGAATCTGTGGATGTGACAGAATAGTTTATTAATTTAAATCAAAAGCTGTGATAGGTCAAACATTCAATGTGCCATGTCTCTGTTCAATATCATGTCTGACCTACAGCTCCAGCTCCACCTTTGCACCTAATCTATATATTCTTTGATTTCCTTATTTTTAAAACCAATGGATCTATTTTTTGAATATGCTTGATGATAACTGGTTTTGGAATGGAGATCTGTAATTATATAGAGAGATTGGATATGTTGGGTTTATTCTTATTGGAACTTAAGAAGCCTGGAGTGAACTTGTAGAGAATTACAAAATCATGAAGGGTGTATAAGATGGATAGAATGTTTGTTTCCCACGGCACCAGACTCTAAGCTAGAGGGCATGCTTAAGCTGAGAGGGGAGAAATCCAAAGGAGATCAGAGGAGTTTAGTTTTTTCCGTGAACAGCTATAGAATTCTGGGGTGAAGACCTCCAAAATTTGCTCCCATCTCAATACGAGGTGCCCCAGCTTTTTAGCCCACGTAGTTCTAGGTTCAGCCTCTTAGCATATTTGATAAATGTTCCTCCACGCATTCCAGCATGTTCTAACCCCATCCATGTTAATGCATTATCCTAAAGCTCATGAGTGCTTAATCCATGCGATACTCTCTCGAGAAGCACTTGAAAAATCACCCTTTGATAATTCAAATATGCTGACGGTCTTGGTTTTCTTTTATCTTTACTGATGGCTACATCCACCAAAATCTGGCACGCTCTACTTCCTTCCTCTGAAACTACACAGATACTGAAAAAAAAATGATATTGTGATTTCCTAAATGCCGAGTTATCATATTCTTAACTATAGATTCCATCATTTTCCCAGCAACTTATATTAGGCTATTAATAAACATCTCTCAATTAATCAGGTATATCGAACTTACCACTCAATAGTTAGTAATGAGGCAATTTCCTATGATGATGTATTGTAATAGATTGTTACTGAACGCACAGAATCTCAATAAAATTTACTCTTCCTGTCGTTCTTAAAAACATTCTTATGATATGATTGATGTGCGCCTTAGCTGTTTTTATTGGCTGAGTTGCCAAGAGAAACTAATTGTCTCTGGGACTTCTCTTTAAACTGCTGGAGCCCTTCTGCTGATGGTGCTTCCAGAAAACTGCACTGCAGGGAATTTAAGCATGTGGACCTACCAGTGAAGGATCAACAACATTTGGTGACATTAGCATGATGTGTGATTTAGAGAGTCACTGCTCTTCCATCGCCCTTAGTTCAATCCTTCCTGAATGGTCAAGTAACAAGGGATGGAAATGTCCCTTGGTGAGTTGCTGCAGTTCATCCTGTACTTTGTTCATATCGCAGTAAGAAATGGACTAGGAACTGAGTACACTGGCACTGATTAAATGGCTTGTTCTACAATGACCAGCACAGGAATAGGCCCTTCGATTTACTTGCACTAGGTGGTGATGAGCTTCTTAGCTGCATTTGTGATCTCATTCTTTGAGCTCTAAGCCTACGATTTCCTGACAATTCTGAGTTAAGTCTTGTAGATTGTGGACAGGTTTTGATGCACTATCAATAACTCCAAAAGACTGGAAGTAGAGTAAATACTGAAAGGCTTTTATTAGCAGTAAAATGTGACCTCCAGCATGCTGAGTGTCTGCCCCTGGACTGAGAGGAGGAGCCATGGCCCAGTCACTTTTATTCAGGGGTCTGTGGGAGGAGCCACAGGAGCAGTCAGCAGAGGGGCGTGTCCAGGTAGGTAACCCAGTTACAACATATATATATGGTTTACCAGAGGTTTCAAGGAGTTACTGAAGAATACCCAGTCTCTTTCCAGTTCTTGTAGCAGCAGAGTTAACATGCTAGTTCATTTAAGGTGGTTGATCCTGCAGGATGCAACCCGGATGGTACCATTAAGAATTTTAAGGAAAATGGTCGGACTCTTTCTCAATTTAGCCCACATTCAGATGTTACACAGAACTCTTTGGTAGACCAAAATAACATTTTTCTTATCAGAGGAGTTGTGAAGAGAATGAAACTCCATGTTGTTTCAAAGCCCAACTCCTGACTTCACGATGAAGGAATTGTTATTGATGAAACTGCTGGAAGTTGTTTGGGTTTATCTTCCTGCAGTGATACTCTGTGGCTGTAATAATTAGTCTCTAGCATCCACAGCCATCTCCCCTAATATCCTTAACCCAATTAATCTCAGGTTTGGTAAGGATGTTTCAGGACGCAGGTAGTTTCACAAACGCTGGTACATGGCACAAAACAGTGTTGAGCAGATGTTAACATGAGTGTAATGACATTTTAAAATGATATGTGAGGTTGCCACATCTATCACAATTACAGGTTAGGATTCAGATCTTTAGGGCAGGGTTTGCTGCAGCGAGATTGAATGAACCCAATCAAAAGTACAGATTCAGTTACTTTAATCATTTTCCCTTATTCATGCTGCATGGCTAGCAACAAATGGGAATTCCTGATGATTCTAGCCAATGAGGATTGCTCCCCTGATGCAGCTAACGTTCCCCTGAGCAAGGACAAGTAGATGATGGGAATGGAGAGGACTGAGGCTGAGGAAAAGCCTGGCCATGGGGTTGCTCATACTGAACCTTCAATTGTAATATTCCTTGTTGGGTGACTGTTGTAATTTTAAAATTAATTATTGGGCTTGTTCTGCCTCTAGAGGTACTGTTTGTTTTGTAAAAACGTCACTTCCTATTTGTAAGCTGTTTTTTTTACATAATTTCCTGTGTGAGTTATTTCAGATTTCAACTCCGAGCAAATACGGTAGAAAGACATCCATCTCCATCCACTCTTTATTTATCTTTGAAACAGCAATATCTGTGAGCTTTCAGCTTTCTTAATGTTGGTAAATGGACTTCGTAGATGAGTAGATGGATTTTGAAGGAAATAATGTGTTTATCATTCATCGCTATTAAGCTATCGTTGTACCACGAGTTCACTCTGGTAATGTCATAGCTATAGAATGTTGCGTGTGTGTTTAACGCTGTTTGTGAGAATAATTGATAATATTAGTATATTTAGGCACACGATGACTCTATATTGAATTTAATAAGTGTTTTACTTAACTTTCTGCATTTTTACAAAGTTTTCTCATTAAAAGCCCTGAAGAGAGCTTCCGGCTTGGGTAATTTTTTGAGAAGGTGTTTAACTCCCTGCCTAGCTTCGTACACAATGCACTGCGAGGGCAGTAGAGGGCTGGTTTACACATTGTATATACTGGCTTAAGAAAGTCTTCAGGCTTTTATATGCAGCATTATCAGCCCTAAAGCCTCTTTCTTGCATTACCAAACCAAATTGTTTACACACTTCCATGTCGATCTATTTATATGGAGTCGGTAGTTAAGATTCAGCCTATATGCGGTCTAAACGACACCATATAATTACACAAAGAGCACAAAATTTGTTGCCAGCTGATGCACATACCTCATCTTTGCTCATGGTTTTACATCTTGGATTATAGATTGATTTGACACATTTGTACATACCCAAGGATTTTAACACATGAGGGCACATATTCCCTCAGATCAGCATACTACAGAAAGCACCAGTTAATTCAAGGTTAACAGTTTGAACAATAATGAAGGAAAACTATCAGGGCCCTGATGTTTAAAGTGGTTGAGTGTCTTTCATATTCAAGAAGAAGAGCACAATTTTGTGGTGAGGGATATTTGACATTTACATCTTGCTAATATATTCTAAAGTACTCAATGAGCTCTCAGCTGAAGTACAAATGGAAGCTGATTCTGGAAAATGGGAAGTAAAGCCGATTGCATAAAGTCAACATTCACTACTTTGCCATGGTTGGGTCCACTATATTAGCGACCACAATACAAAAATTCTCAATGGACTACAAAGCAATAATCCGGGCTCTCTTGAGGTTATGGCAAGCATAATATTGTCAGATTTTGGTTTCTTTCTCTACACCAATCATGCCACAGCAACCTGCTCCTTCGGTAAGAGGATGAATACTTGCCATGATCTGACCAATGCAGCAAACATACAAGTGAATAAGCTACCGTAGATGTTACATTAAACTACAAATATTTAAAATACTGGATTCTATTTTAAAACAAGCATTCTTTGATGCCAAAGTATATAAAACAAGGAAATTCTTTGATAAAGCCTCTTGTACATTGTTCTATTTTATAATCAATAATTGGGACTGGTAGATTACAATTATTTATTCATTAACTAATAGCCCTAATAATAATTTAAACTGAGCAGTTGTTCAAAGTGCTTTAGGAATAAAAGAGAAATACTGTGCTCTTGAATATTTTTTTCTAAAAGTGCTATCAGAAACTCTTATAGAGTCATAGCCTCATACAGCAGTACAGCACAGAGACAGGCCATTCAGCCTTTCTGGTCTGTGCCATGCTATTAGTTAAATTGACCCGCTCAGAACATTGCAGTGACTTATAGAGCTTTAATGACAGCCAACCTTTTCATGCAAACCTAACTTTCCAGGACCAGAACCAACTTCATACTCAGCAACTCTGACTAAATGCATCAAGATTGAATAATTTCAATGTCATCACACAACTAATTTCATTAGAACATCAGTGGCTAGGAATCCAAAGTCTAAAAATTTGATGAATATGCACCTGTTGCAGCATTTCACACATTATGGGGCACGTGTTATGACATCAAGTTGAGCTGCAGGATTTTGAAAACAAAACTGAGAAGCATTCATTCCCTCTGCAGCCTTTTCCTATTTTTAATTGCCTTAATAGTGAAATCATACCAAATATCTATTATAACCCCTAATTACTGGATCTTAATATTCCTGGTGAATGTCTAGGTGTTCTCATTATTTACATTAATGATGAATAACTGAACAATTATATTGGAAGCATAAAATAGTATGAAGATAGATACAAAATTGCATCATTATGCATATAGGAGTGTACAAAACAAGAGTAATATATTATGACATATTCAGTTGTTCCTACATGTACCTTATTAAATATTATTATTAATATCACTTTCAATACATACATTTATTTGATATGTTTTTGTAATCTATTATTTTTTCTTGGCTGATGTTGCATCATCAATTGTATTCAAGAACCAAAATGCCCAACAAGAACTGACCACGACATTAATAGCCATTGGAAGGAACACTTTAAAGTCCTCCTCAACCATATATAGAGACAGAGTTGACTCACTCACCATGTGCAGCTCTAACAGAAATGGAGGGAGTAGCACCATGTTAATCTCACTATAAAACCTTTGTTAATCTCACTAAAATCTTAACTAAAACCCTCCTTGTCTCTGAACTTCATTAGAATCATGATGATGTGCAAATCACAAAATTAACCAACAGGTTTAAAACAGAGCCAATCTCAACAAAGACTGATGTTAATCAAATCAACATTTCGCTCACCTCAAACAAACCTTATGTGGGAGTGCAACAGTTCTTGAGAATAACTGGGAAATAGTTATAACTAGAGCAAGCACACTTCACGAACAAAGTCAGCTCAGTCTTCGTCGCTGAGCTGCAATGTACTGGTGATGCTTGTGTTCAAGCACATTTGGATCCCAAGTCCCTACCCGGCCCTACTCAATGAAGCATAGGAGACAAAAGGCCTTACAATGAAAAACTAGATAAATGGACCAAATTGTGAGTACCATTTCTTGGCAAAGCTCGATATCCATAATGAAATTTATCATTGCTGTCAATTTGCCAGCATAGCCTTTAGTCTATCAAAGTTTGGCACATAACTCATGGTCTATCAGCCAACAGTGATCCCTGCCTTCCAAAATGCTTCTGAGAGCTGAACTGCCTACCACAGATACCCAAGGGACTGGAATGGTACCAATAACACCACATCAGCAATATCCACCAAAATCATGAGGATAAGCAAACCAACATCCCTTAGTATTGAGGCCCTAGTTGTACTCAGTTTTCTACTTGGCTGGCCAGTTTGTTTAAATACTCATCACCAGACTCGAAACCAACCATGGCTCTGAGCCCTGCTGTAGGAAAGTCTGTCCATGAAGAGGAAAAGATTCAAGAAGGGGTTCAAAGCTTCCTTGATGAAACACAAAATCCCAACTGACCCCTGGGAAATCTCTGGACCATGACCATTCAAGGCATAGAAGAGCCATTTGGGATGGTATCAAAAACCTGGATACATGTGTGACGAGCACATGGATCATTTGCATAAGCAGTGGAAAAGGGTGCATCAGGTCACAATTTACTTATCTGACCACTCTTCCTGTGCCATCTGTTCCACATTGGCCTCAACAGCCAACTCAAGACTGGAATGTTAGGAAGTCATCCTTGATCCTTAGAGGACACCAAGAAAGGAGGAGTATATAATTTGCAGGCTCCCACCCCACTGATCATTTATAAAGTGGATCATTCTTTCCACATTACATTTCTAGAAGTTGTTTTCCCGAATATTTTTACAAAATTAGCTTCATTTGTCACATGTACATGGAAACATCAAAAGATTTAGTGAAATACAGTCGGCCCTCCTTATCCATGAGTTCTGAATGCGCGAAGTCAACCAACCGTGAATCGGGAAAACCCGGAAGTTCTCTCTCCAGCACTCGTTGTTCGAGCATTGTTCGCCTCGCGTCTCGTTCGTTCACTACTTTGTTTCTGTGAAAAAATGGCTCCTAAAGAGCAATTACGTGGTCAAAGCAATTCCCCAAAGGCTCAGAGGGAGTGTAAAGTGCTACCTCTCGCTGAGAAATTAGTAATATTATATCTTTTGAAAAGTGGCATGTCGCGTTCTGAAGTGGGCCGTAAGCTCGGTAAGAACGAATCGAGCATTCGCACAATAAAGCAGAATGAAGCTGAAATTCGTGGACGTGTTAGTGCTAGGGATGGCTGGCTGGCTATGTGAAGCGCTACAGCCTCAAGAACATAAAGATCACGGGAGAATCGGGATCGGCTGATGCCGAGGCAGCATCCGCGTTCCCAGAAGAGCTACGATGGTTGCGTTTGTACTGAACATGTACAGACTTTTTTTTCTTGTCATTAGTCCCTAAACAATACAACTATTTACACAGCATTTACATTCTATTAGGTATTATAAGTCAACGGAACAGAAACAATGTGGGTGGTGGGTCCTGTGCTGCCCTGGGTCCTAAAGTCCACTGGCTCCATGACAGGTTAAATAAGGTCCGGAGCTACTCCAGGTCCTAAAGTCCACCTGCACTGAGACTGGTTAAATAAGGGACTTGAGCATCCATGTTTTTTGGTATCCGCGGGTGGTCTCGGAGCCAATTCCTCGCGGATAAGGAGGGCCAACTGTATGCTGTTTGCATCAACAATCAACACAATCTGAGGACGTGCTGGGGCAGCCCGCAAGTGTTGCCATGCTTCCGGCACCAAATAGCATGTCCACAACTTACTATCCTGAACCCGTACATCTTTGGAACGGGGGAGGGAACTCGAGGAAGCCCATGTGGTCATGAGGAGAACGTACAAATTCTTTACAGACAGCAGTGGGAATTGAACTCTGAACTAGCGACTGCCAGTACTGTGAAGTATTATGCTAATAGTTACATGATCGTGCTGTCCTACATTATGTAACAGCATTAAAACAGGGCTGTGCAGCACAACGATGGTTTGTAATACTCCAACGAAGCTCACAACCTTCAACTGCAAAATTCCCAGAACAGGGTTTTTCTACGTAATGCTGCACTGTATCAGTTTCAGTGCAATACAGTAATCTATTGACCTATTGCTAGATCTCACAGCCACTGATACTTTATCTTGAAGCAGCAACCTCAGTAACTAGCTCTAAAAGGGGCAGACCACAATACAAGCAGGACTGTTACTGCATCCACTGAAGTGTCTCTTCTGAAAGAAAGGATCCTGCAAAGATGGGAGAATCAAGGGAGAAGGCGCCTAAGGACATTGTGGGATCTGAACAGGCCAACAGGGAAGAGCATCAGGAGGAACTATATTCTTTCTCAGGTTGCCGGAGAGATACACATTAACAGCACAGAACTGAAGGAAATGAATGCCACCTTTTGGAGAACTCTGTAACTCCATCAACACTTCGTCCTTGCACTGCCTTCTCCTGTGGGCTGACAAAGATGTAGGCAAAATCTTTTGTCTTTGAGCATCCCATTGAGTTAACGTCCCTCACTTAGCAGGAAGTGGAAGACAGAGAGATGTGGCAGCAGCAGCCTGGAACAATAATGAGGCCAGCAAGTCGGCAGTGCCTGTGACCCCCGACCTCCGTGGGCCATGCAACCTGGGCACTCGTGTGCGGCCGCTCTTCCGCAGTCTGCCGAGCAGGTGCAGAAAGCCGCATCGGGGTGGGGCAAGGGATCCCATTTGAACACTGGCCCTTTATTTAGAATACTTTCAGAAAGAATTGGGTTGGTAAAAATCGGCTGATCTACAAATAGGTAGGTGTATGTTCGGCTTTGCAATAGCATTGTCATCATTTGAGGGCAGTTCTGTGCTGGACAAAAACCTCTAGTGCTACAGATCATCCTCACAGAAGGTCAGGATGTACTTACCATTCAGTCACCAAGAAGCAACACTGCTGGTGCGATTTTTTTAAGACACCTGAAAAAATTTCTGGACTGGTGTGTTTAAGCACATCCTTCACATATGATTCAATTTTTCTATGCCTCACCATTACCAAAACATGCCAACAATCCAGCTCATTAACATCCACGATATGCTGTTTATCAGCATGTGCACCAGTTATTCCCCAGTCACTGAAAATGTTGCATGGACTCTATGCTTCCCTTCGGCAAAGAGAGTCTAACTCTGACTGCTCTTCGCCAATGTACAGCTTGAATCAGCAGTCTGCCCAACTGCTCTTGTGATCACTTGGCCTTATTCACCTACATCCTGCATTCTGGGCATTCTGAAACCTTTTAGACTGTAGGTTTCAGCTGCAATAACAACAGCAATGCTTGGTGTAGGCCAATGCCATGGGATGTCTTGGTTGTGGGTCCACTGCAGTGAATTTCAGCTGCAACCAAAGACTGAGGTTTCTGCACTACTAGTGGTCCTTACAGAGTTGTATCTCACACATTGCACATCTGGGAAATCGCACGTCACAATGGAGAACAAGTCTAAGGTCAAGAACTAGGCATGTTGGGGGAGGGGAATTAAAAATCTAACTGGGGCCTGGGGATTGAGGATGTTCTCACATCAGGGCCCAGTTGGGAATGGGAGGGGTGTGGAATGGGAACGAAACAACCGTTTTGACTGGGAGGATCAGCCAAAAGGTAATAATTTCCAGGCAGGATTAAGAGTTGGTATTGTGAACTGACCACAGTCAGGTAGGCCTGCTTAAAATCAGAAGCTCCTCTAAAGCGGTATTTCACAGCAAGGGCAGTCAAGGCAGAAATCACATCATCCATAAAACTGAGCTTCACAACTGCCTGGTCAAATCTCCAGCGTGCTATGACCTGAACTTAAAATACTTACAATCATATTCCATCCCTGAACTAACTTCTTTTCATTCAGGTGCCAGAATTTTGTCCTGTTTATGACCTCTGAACAACACTTGACAAATATGACTTGAAAACGTTTGCCAACACTGGGATTTTAGTAAATATGTTCATATCTGAAGCTGTGATTTCAGCCTTCCATTGAAGTTGATGAAATCTGCACTCTATCAGGCAGCCAGTAGTGAGAAGGATATTTCACATGGATCACCAACGCTACACACATGCAAAATATCTGCTACTAGTTGTGCTGACGTACTGTATGCACATTGAGTTCCACTGAAGTGTTCAATTTTAAACACTTTCAAGAACATAAGCCATAAATGTTAAGTAGAAAGAAAATATTATATTTTAGGTATAATTGTGGTTTAAATATATCATTTCAATAACCGAAACATGAAGAAAGTGCATTATTATTAAAACAAAGGTATTGGGAATAGCATGAGGGGAGCTTACTTCCTTCATCCAATATGTTTGGAGTCTCTTGTGTGTTGCCTTCTGCTCTGTAAAAGCAGATAGCTATTGAACAGGCAATACAGGAGTCAACAAAGGGTCAAAGGGAAGTAACAGAGGTTAGGATATATCCTGGATCTGGAAATGACTGGAGCTTCTGATAATTTTTGTATATTAGAAAGATTGTGAAATCAAATCAAGAGAGTTCACATCTGCATCTATTCTGTAAAAAATCCAAACATCCAGAAGGGGAAGAAATACTCAGATAAATTGTGATAGAATCTTGTGCAATTCTTTGCAGAGGTGATTTTCCACCTTCATTTCTGTTACCTCTCAGATCCTGCACTCATGGTCCTTCCTCACCCACCCAGCTTCTTCAACCTCTTCCATTCTCTGGCAACTCTTTTAGTTTATCTTCAGCTCCCTCCACCCCCTCCCCAAACCAGCTCTTCAGTGATTGAAATTAGGCTCGATAAGATTCACCCTGATCCACCTAATATTTCGCCAACCACTGATATTTAAATATATATCCTGTTTATCTTTTACAGGGAACATATTTTTCATTGTGTAACAGTCAAGCAGGATATGTTACAAAAATAACTGAATACCTGTAAAGTGGCTGCAATGGGACTTGTTGCAATTCACTGTTCTTTCGTTGAATATCAGGCACCAACTGACGTCTTGTGTTTTAAACTATGGATCCAATGTGTAGTGTATTCAATATTTCAATAATATTTGAGTAATATTGTACATATATTATTTAATTAAGCATTCCTTGTTTGTTTACATAATTCATTGTGGGTTATATGTAAGAAGTCCGTAAATCACGTATGTCATTATTCCACCACGTCATATGTAAACACCTCACTAAAAGAAAAGGAAAAGGCCAGAACTTTGGCTCCCGTCTTCTTCTTTAATTAGTTCCGGGAGTTACAAAACGTAACAGTGGTGACGAGGAAGTTTTAAAATTAACCCGAGAGACTACCTACTTGTTGAAGTGTAGCACATTTTTTTCCGAAGGGGAGAAAGACGTCAGAATTACAAAAATGGAAGAAAATGGATTAAATCAACAAGCAACAAGTATGGTAATGTGTTCATAATCAGTGAGTACCAGATGATGATGATGATGATGATGATAATAATAATAATAATACATTTTTAAAAAGTGGAAATGGCTAGCTACATTGGAAAGACAGACGTGTTCAATTGTACAACAGATAACTGCATGATGTATACTGAATGAATTTAGCAGTATTTTGAAGCAAAAAACAGCCGACGAAGAATGAGTGCCAGTGTTGCTGAGTACAATGGATGAAAAAGCATACAGTTTACTTTGAAGTTTAATTGCTCCAAACCAGCCAGAATGAGAAGTAACAGCAAATTAATTAAAAAGGAACTGGCTACAAGCTCAGTTCTAGCTCTACTGTTCCTGGGTCATCCCTTGTACTCGTGCTTGGATCTCGTCAAGCCCAATCTCGGAAGGAGTATGCAGGACAAACAATTGTGACAAATTGGAGTTTGATGTTTCACTCCTGGACAAGCAGGAGTGGGTACTTGGAAAGATTAAGGACAGAACTGGGTCACTCTCCAAGAAAGTGGAGATTGTGTTGATATCATCTGTAGATGAGACATTGCTCAGTTAAAGAGAGTAAACTCAATTGTTAGGGAAGAGCCAGAGATGTCAGAACCATGCAGCAGGCCCCAGAACCTGAGATTGTTTCACAGCCACATGCTTCACCTGCCAAGCAAAGTGACCCCACCTCCCCCCCATCAGGAAAGACATTATCCCACAAGAGTAAGAAATCCACCTCAGTGATTAAATCTTTAGGCATAAATGGGTCAATTTAAAAATGTACTGCTGTGTATGTCTGTATAGTAGTTGTGTTATATAGAAACTGTGTATATGGTTGAGATGCATTCTATATGGAGTTGGAGTTTATAGCTAAGCAGGGAGCAGTGTCATGTATTCAGTATTTCAGTAATATTTCAGCAATATTGTAAACATGTTGTATGATTAAGCATTCTTTGTTTACATAATTGACTATGGGCTATATATCAGAAGTATGTGAATGGCATGTCATTATGCCAGCACATATGTGAGTGCCTCGCTAAAAGAAACATGAAGTATTCAAGAATCCCAGCTCCTGTGCCTTCCTTTCAATTAGTTTCTGGAGTTACAAAACAGAACAGCGGCGATGAGGAATTTTTTACACATACATTCCACACCTTGGGCATCAAACCATTACGATGATATCCAGCATGGTTTAGGTAGATAATAAAATTCTCTTTGTTGTTCTCAACAGAGATAAAACGGACAAAACGCTGCACTTAATCAATTTTTTTTGCAACTTTGGGACAGTCTAAAGATCATTTTAGCTGCTACAGAACTTTCTTTAATGAAGTACAATTATTGCTCTATTGTAGGAGAATTGACAACTAATTTGCACAGAGCTTGCTGCCATAGTAGCAAGATTACATGATTTAGATATTTTACTGATGTCTGAAGTATTTAGATTAACGGACACCATGGGTGGGTGGTGCTGGGCTTTCACTTTCTTCAAGATCATGAGATCTTTTTTACCTGAAAGGGCGGATGAAAAATCCTAAAATACAATTATTGGACCTTTCATTTGCCCTTCTTTAATATTGTCATTTGAAAGACAATGCCTCAAATAGTATGACAGTCTGTCAGTATAGTTTTCGACGCTGAGGGTAACTTCCACAGTTCTAGTGTCATGGATGATAAGTGGCTTCTCTATCATCAATTGTTGTATTGACAGCTTTTGATCCTGATATAGTAGTGTTAAAAAAATGCCTGCTCAAAGTAAGTGTTAAGGCAAGACTGTTAAAAGAATCTGGCCAGTTGTTTGCCAGCTCAGATGATTACAGGGTAATTATAATTTAACATGGTGAATGGAATCCTAACCGATAACCAACCAGGAAAACCAGGTTTATATAGGTAAATCATTTGTAAGAAAGTTTCAGATGAAATTCTCAGAGTTTTGTGTAAGGCTTGTCACACATGCAATCAGAAGAGGGGAGGACTCGGGATATTTTGGCGATAGCTCATTCTCATATGGTAAAAATAAAACATGCTGGAAACATTCAGCAGATCTGGCAGTATGTATGAAGAGAAAAATAATTTTGATTTGTCAGGTCAGTGACCTTTTATCAGAACCAGGAACTGATAATGTTTTAAGCCACTGGACAGGAGGGGTGGGCAGAGAGACAAGGAGGACATCTGTGATAGGCTGGAAACTGAGAGAGAATGAATGATAATAAAAGTAGCATTGGTGTCAGGTGAGAAGGTGAGAAATCAAACTTTCTCTGTCTGTCTGTCTGTCTCTCTCCCAAAAGCAAAATACAGAAACACAGATTTTGAATTTGTGAAAGGCAAGATTGGAGCTGATGGCAGAGAAAGTGATGCAGGATCAACGGATGGAATGGATTTCCAGGTGGAATATTGAAGTTAAAAACCAGCTAGCCATTATTTCAGAAACAATCAGATATTGCAGTGTGGGTAGAGGTAAGTGTAAGGTCATTCTGGATGAATGAACTAAGAGAGGCAAAATGACCTCTCTCATCCAATTTAATCTTGTGATATGAATTTAAGGTCCCAGGGGTGACAGAATAGTGTTCCTAGGGAGACATTAACTTAAAGGAAAATGAAACCCAAAGGGTTAAAGCCCCCATCACAATAACAGGCTGAAGAATGTCAAATGAACTCATCAAGCATTTGTTCCCTAATGTCACCAGAAGTAATATGTAATCTTAGAGCTTCAGTACTGACACAGGCGGAATCAGGAAACATCTGTATCAGGTCAGGGAATTCAGAAACTGACTGATCAATCATTCAAATACAATTCCTATTATATTTAAAATAAATTTTATACCAAAGGCAATACTTAAAAAAGCTGGAAGTATTTATTTTAAGCAGAATGTTGTACAGGACTTTAAAGACTTAGGCTGTAGCTGAAGAAGTACAAATCCCACCATGAGCATCTCAGCCTGAATTTGTTGCTTGTTTCCTCTATTCTGACCCTCCTGTAATCCTGTACCCCCTTTTAAATACACGGGCTGATTTGCACATTGACCAACTTCATTTTATAATCTGTGAGTCACAAAGGTGGATGCCAGACCTCAACCCGTCTTTTGTTTTACGGTGTCTGACCCTGGAGATTGTTGTGATAACGCAAGTCAAGCTCAGACAGGAATCACCTCCTGCCTCCCCTACTGCTTTAGAACCAGATTGAAATCATACATCCACATAGCCCAATGGCTTTCTTCCTCAACACCACTCCACACAAAAAAAAAGCTTTTCTCCTGAGTGAGGGAATCAAAAATGGGGCAGTTCAATCCAAACCGAGAAGACAGCTGACCCAGGCCATTCTTCCAGCCATTCATAGGCAATCTCTTGACCATCACACTAAGTACAAATAAATGAGCCTGACCAAGGCTATTCAGCATGTTCTTTTTAATGACAGGAATTTATTATGTTATAAGGAAACCTTCATCTTGTTATACAATATCAGCAAATTAAAATAGATTTTTGGATGAAGGGAAAATAAAACCAATTTCAAGACCATGCTGTTTGACGATTTAATTTTGGTCTCTCACTGCTTACTCCTCTCCTACTGTCTGACACAAAATAAAATTCAATACTTCAAGGACTGTAATAACATTTCTGAAAATCTCAACAGACTATAGTATATAGCCCCGGGTGTAGTGCACATTATTGTGCGGCTTCTCAACAATTATTTTCTTAAGAGTGTGGTGTTCATCCAAGCATAATGGAACACACATAATGCAAAAAGAAGCTTTTTATTGTTAGTTCCAATATTAGGCCCAAATTAACTGTACAATCTCAAACAACGCACACAAAACACTGGAGGAACTCAGCAGGTCAGGCAGCATCTATGGAAAGGAATAAATAGTCGATGTTTTGGGCCGAGACCCTTCTTCAGGACTGGAAAAGAAGGGTGAAGATGCTAAAATAAAAAGGTGGTGGAGGGGAAGGAGGATAGCTGGACAGTTGTAGGTGAAGCCAGGTGGGTGGGAAAGGTAAAGAACTGGAGAGGAAGGAATCTGATAGGAGAGGAGAGTGGACCATAGGAGAAAGGGAAAGAGGAGGAGGCTCAGGGGAAGTAATAGGCAGGCGAGTAGAGATAAGAGGCCAGAGTGGAGAATAGAAGAGGGGAGGGGGAAGGAAATTCTTTTCTACTGGAAGAAGAAATCGATATTCATGACATCAGTCTGGAGGCTACCCAGACATGTTGCTCCTCTACCCCGAGGGTGGCCTCATCATGGCACAAGAGGAAGCCATGGACCGACAAGTCAGTATGGAAAATGGGAATGGGAATTAAAATCTTCGGCCACCAGGAAGTTCTGCTTTTGGCAGCTGGAACAGATGTGTCCGACGGAGTGGTCCCTCAATTTACGATGGGTCTCACCAATGTGGAAGAGGCCGCGTCAGGAGCACTGGGCACAATAGACAAACCCTGCAGATCCACAGGTGAAACTTGGCCTCATCTGGAAGGACTGTCTGAGACCCTGAATAGAGTTGAGGGAGGAGGGGAGTGAACAGATGCAGCAATTCGGCCGCCTGCAGGGATAAATGGCGGGTGGGAGATTCATGGGGAGGGATGAGTGGATAAGGGTATCATAGAGGGAATGGTCACTGTGGAAAGCAGAGAGGGAGATGTAGAGATATGCTTGATGGTAGGATCCCTTTTGATATGACGGAAGTTGCGGAGAAAATAATCTCAAACTATTTTTTTGTTTTGATTTCCAATAATTGAAGGTTGGGGCAAAATTTCTACAGGACGATAAATACATTATCAAGCCTTTGGATGATTTGCAAATTCAGATTGATAATAATTTTGAGACCTTGCATAACACTGTAATGTTACTGTGCACACAGTACTGGTGTTTCCCATCCAGGTCCAAACCCCTGTATCACCCGAAGCCTCCGGTTTCTCTCTCTGACATCCTTGGGACACACCAAAGGGCTGAAGCTGTGAGGCAGGCAGACAAAATGAGCTTTGCCAACGTAGTAGCAGCAATGAGGAATAATAGTAGTCCGTGGTTTACCGTGAACACGCACGTGAAATCTAAGAAAAGTTCATGACAAACCTCTAGGTTTCATTTGCATGTGAGGTACCTCAATAGGACAATATCTGGTTCAAAACATATCCTACATTAAAGTCATCAGCGATCTATATTCTTTTGGGAGATTTGCTTGGTTCTGTAGCAACGGAGCCTCTAAGGAGTTATGATTGTGGTAGGAAGGTTGAGGTAATGGCTTAATAAGCAAGAACAAATTGGTTGATAGCACAGTCCGTTGTTGCTGGTAAAGCAACAAGCTATAAGTCTAACTGAGATGTATTCTACACTATAAATATGGTGTAGTGGGGGCGGGGGCAGGGTGGTGTTAGTGCTGGCCGGAGTGTAAGGCAAGGAAGGCTGTTTTCGACCTCCTTTTCTTTTTATTTATTGTATTTATGGAATATATTTTCTGACAATCACTGTCCTGTAACTTGATTAACATCCAAATATGAATCTCTAAGCCTCTGCTCTGTCCTGTCTTCCCTTCCCAACTGGAGACAAGATTAGTCAAGGATCAGTCACAACCAATCTCCTTTGAATATGCTGACTACGTCAACACTTATTTTATTAACTTTCTTAGGTAAACTCCTGGGGTATGCAAATTTAGGCATTTAATTTGATTGGTCCTGGCCTATTGACATTAAATAAAGCCAAACATACAAAATGCTGGAGGACCTCAGCAGGGCAGGCCTCACCTATGGAAAATGAGACACTTCTTCAGGACTGGGAAAGAAGGGGGGAGATGCCAGAATAAAAAGGTGGGGGAGGAAAAAGGAGGATAGCTGGAAGGTGATAGGTGAAGCCAGGTGGGTGGGAAAGATATAGATCTGGAGAGGAAGGAATCTGATAGGAGAGCAGAGTGGACAATAGGAGAAAGGAAAGAAGGAGGAGCACCAGGGCGAGGTGATAGGCAAGAAGAGGTAAGAGGCCAGACTGAGGAATAGAAGAAGAGCGGAGAAGGAGGGAAATTTTTTCTGCTGGAAGAAGAAATCAATATTCATGTCATCAGGTTGGAAGTTACCCAGTCAGAATATAAGGTGTTGCTCCTCCACCTTGTGGGTGGCCTCCTCATAGCACAAGAAGAGGCAATGGACTGACATGTCAGAACAGGAATGGGAATGGAGATTAAAATGTTTGGAAAGTCTGCTTTTGACAGATGGAGCGGAGGTACTTGACGAAGCGATCCCCCAATTCGCAACGGGTCTCACCTACGTAGAGCAGGCCGCGTTAGGAGCACAGGCAACCCCAGCACATTCGCCGGTGAAGCGTTGCCTCACTTGGAAGGAGTGTTTGGGGCCCTGAATGGAGATGACTGGGCAGTTGGAGCATTTCGGCCGCTTGCAGGGATAAGTGCTACAAGGGAGATTAGTGGGGAGGGACAAATGGACAAGGGAATCACAGAGGGAGCAAGCCCTGCAGGAAGTGGAGAGTGGTGGGAGGGGGAAGGTAAGGATGTCTTTGGCATCAGAATTCCTTTGGAGATGATTTGTTGGATACAGATGCTCATGAGGTGGTATGTAAGGTCAAGAGGAATCCTATCACTGTTAGGCAGTGGGAAGATGTAGTGAGCATGGATGTCCATAAAATGGAGGAGAGGACAGGATTAATGGTGCAGGGAGGGAAACCCTGTTCTTTGAAGAAGGAGGATATCTTTGATGTCCTGGAAAGGACGGCCTCATCCTAGGAACAGATGCCACTGAGACAAAGGAACTGAGAAAAGGGAATAGCATTTTTACAGGAGACAGGGTGGGAAGAGGTACAGTCAAGGTAACCATTGGAATCAGTAAGTTTATAAAAGATGTTGGTCATTAGTTTGTCTCCAAAGGTGGAGACAGGGAGATTGAAAAAGGGGATGGAGGTGTCAGAAATGGACCAAGTGAATTTAGAGACAGGGTGGAAATTGGATGCAGAGTTGATGAAGTTGATGAGCTCAGCACGAGCGCATGAAGCAGCACCATGCAGTCGTTAATGTAGTGGATTGAGAGTTGGGGAGCATTACCGGGAAGGCTTGGAACGTGGAAATATCCAAGGAAAAGGCAGGCATAATTGGGGTCCATGTGGATGCCCATGACAGCCCATCAAGTCTGGAGAAAATGGGAGGAGCCAAAGGATAAGTTGTTGAGTGTGAGGACCAGTTCTGGCAGATGGAACAGGGAGATATTTTTTATTGAGAAAAAAGTGGAAAGCTTTAAGGCCTTCTTAATGAGGAAGAGAAATGTATAGGGACTGGTGAAAATGAGGAGGTCAGGGCCAGAGAATTGAAATAGCGAGGAGATCAAGAGCATGAGAAGTGTCAAGGATAAAGGTGAGAAGGGACAGAACCAAGGGTGGGTAGAATGGAGTCAAGGACTGAGGACACGAGTTTAGTGGGGCAGGAGCAGGCAGAGACAATTGGCCTACTGGACAGTCGGGTTTGTGGATCTTGGGAAGGAGGTAGAAAGACCAGTGCAGGATTAGTGGCAGTGGATGGGAGTTCTCCAGAGTTGATGAGGTCAATGGTGGTGTCGGAGACAGTTTTCTGATGGTGCAGGCTTCTCTTCAAGAGGTAGGTGAGAAGAGGTGTCTCAGAGATGCCAGCAGGCCTCAGCAAGGTAGAGGGATTGGTCAGTCCGCCACAGTACGACAGCATCTCCTTTGTCTGCATATTGTAAGGATGGGATTGGTGCGGACAGAGTGGAACAGAGTGCATTCAGAAGGGTAAGGTTCAAGGAGGATTAAAAAGTGCAGAAGTTGAGCTGGTTGGTGTCTTGTTGGCAATTCAAGATGAAAAGATCCAGGGCTGGCAGAGAACCAGCACGGGATGTCCAAGAAGAGGAGGAGGAGGGTTGGAGATGGTAGAGGGGTCATTGGTATGAGGTGGAGAGTTGTTGCTGAAGAAATAGGCTGAAAGACAGAGACAACAGAAGAGCTTGGCGTTGTGGTGGGTGCAGAACACACTGAGGTGTGGGCCAGGTGGACAAAGGCCCTTGCCGAGGACAGAACGTCCTGCCTCAGAGAGGAGAAGATTGGAAGGAATGGTGAAGATATGGCAGAGATTAGAGGGGGAGGAGAGTTGGTGGCATCAGGGGGAGGGAGGAGGGTTGGGATATTCAGCAAAGGTCGGGTGTGAGGAAGATAGAGGCTTTAAAAAATCTGTTAGCTCTATGTTTCATTGACAAAGTGTATACAGCACACATTCAAAGGACCTTCTTTCTGTCCAGTGATTAATCAGATAAGTTCCATTCTAATCAGCCATAAAAATTATTTAACACTCCACAGACCCCATGAATAAAGTTCTCCTCTTGTTACTCCATTCAAAAATCCTCTTGGACCTTGCTTCGGTGTAATAGGCTTAATGGCAAATCCTCTGAATCTCAGAGGACAAGCTAACTATTTGAGAAACACACACAAAAAATGCTGGCAAACGCAGCAGGTCAGGCAGCATCTATAGGAAGAGGTACTACAGATGCTGCCTGGCCTGCTGCACCAGCATTTTTTGTGTGCGTTGCTTGAATTTCCAGCATCTGCAGATTTCCCCAGTTAACTATTTGAGAGGAATTTCTATATCTTAAAGTATCTGTATAGCATACTTTGAAATCCTATTAGTTTTGCTCATTTGGAACACTCGCTATTGTTATTAAAGAGCAACTTATGTTTAAACAAAGTTTACAGAGAACAATAAGATTCCATTGAAATTATCTGCATTTCAGTATAATTCATATTTCCATAACTGTTTAGAAAAATAATGCAATGCCTTGGACAATCCATCAATCATTATAAGATCTCTCAGTGAAGTAAAGAAGCTGTGACTGCGAACACTTGTCCTGCTGCTTCTGAGAGTCGGTGGAATAATTAGGGGCCGCTCCACCCTACTTTCAGGGCACACATGCAGGTGTGAGCAGCAAGCTTCCAGGATGAAACTGTGGTAAAAATACACCCAACTTGTTTCACATGTTGTATTGGCTCTTCAGGGTCTTCACTTTCATACCAGCTGATAGAGTCCAAGTGGGATGGGCTGATGGGGTGTAGATCAATACATTAAGATATGGAGATTGATCAATTCCCTCAGCAACCACATTAACAGACTCCTAAATGTGAACTCTGACCAGGGGAATGGCTTAAATTCTATTCAACCTCACCATTTTCAAAATAAGAGTAATGCAGGCCAAAGGTCTCTGTTTCCTATTAATTAGTGTGGTTCTCCTTTGGGAGACTGACTGTACAGCTAAATAACCCTGCTTGTCAATAGCACAATCTGCATTCATGTACAAATTTCCAGCCTGCAAGTACTTCCTCACACATCTGTCACATACATCGTGAAAACCTGGCATTAAGGGAAAAAAGATGTTCATGCACCAAAGAGTCAGCATTACTCCATTTTAAAAGTATGAACTGTAGAAACTGCAGTTTATTAACTAGCCCAAGTGCAATTTAACTGATGAAACTCGGTAATGTCGGTCCTTAATGAACTGTGTCTGAACACTTTTCATGCACTCGCCTGTTTTATGTTTGATGACCAGTTTCATAAATTAACTGTTGTTAATCAGAAATCTGATGTTACAGGAGCAGTCACTGCTACCCTTATATAAATGTCATGTCAGCATCTGTACTGAACGTTTACCAAACAGGTTCTTAGTCTTGATGAGAAGATCATTTTGATGCCGATAAATGTGGAACCACAAACTTTTTTATCTCACTTATTGATTTTCTTTTTAAAGCACTCAGTAGGTGATGGGAATATTGAAACATTGGTATATCAATGCTGGGAATATGAAAATATTGATATATTGATCATAGGGAAAATCAATAATCCATGTTAATTCAGCATGATATGGCTACAAATCTGTTGAAGATGAAGTAATCATTGGAATTATCAAGATTGTGTCAGGAAGGTCAGGCAAATCAATCAATCCTTTTTTTAAAATCAACATGTAATAAGCACAATGTGTGTTTCTCTGCAGCAGTCCAGCAGAGCTCTGTGGTGCAAGACTAGAAGGTATATCAGTGCCAAAGTGCAAGTGAAGCTTTTATCGATTGATCTACAATACTTTTATGTTGGATTCCACAGGACTGACAAGAAAGTATTGTACATTTTGGTGTCTGATTTGTGAGGGTTGAGGGCAGCTGAACAGGAAAGAGAGCTCACTGATATACTTGCTTCATCATTTAACTATTTGCAAGAAGCAGAACAGACATATGCAACTGCAAGATTAATCTTTGAAATGCATATTGTGGGGTAGAAGTTTTTCCTGGTACAAACGGAGCAACATTACTATGACTATCCGGTTCTATTGTAGAAATCAACAAGAAATCAAAAGTAAAGACTGAAAATGCTAGAAGCACTCAACTGATCAGGCCACATCTGTGGAAAGTATGAATCCAAGGCTCTTCAGCAAATTTTCTGTTCCAATAAAGGGACCAAGACAGATGCTGCCTGGTCTATTGAGTGTTCCAGCATTTTCTGTTTTACTTGAATATCTAGTGGGATGTATTTTCATCCAATTTTGCGTTCCTGTCTGAGGCTAACTAAAATTCATCAGCTGGCTACAGAGAAATCATTTTTGATACATTCTAAATGTTTCATGCCAATAGCCAAGTATAAGAGCTTTCTATAAATCATTCTGCAGGAAAGCTACTACAATTTTTAAAAGCTGCATGAGAACTTTATATTCATAAAATTATTCAGCATCAGTCTGCAGGTGCAGTGAGGACAGAAGGCATTTGAGGGAATCACACACTCCTCCTTTCAGCAGAATAAAGATGCTGACAGTTTACACAAAATCATACTTCCTTAATCTCAAATGTATTCCAACAATTTTGGTCAAAGAAAAGCAATTAGACCAGGAATAACTCACCTCAATTTTCAGTTAATGACTTATTAAAACTGTTGTGCTGTGCTGACAATCTGGATTTACAAAGTAGCTACACAAAGTTATTTGATTTGTGCCACTTCTGAAATACAGTCTCTGGGCAGATCATGGAAAAGGAACTAATAATGATAAGCACATGGTCATGAAAACAAATGTTCATCAATAAAAATCAAAGGTAGACTTCAACAGATACCTGATAACTAATATTGACAATCACCATTGACATTTCAATGACTCCGGTTTTACTAGCATTTAATTAAAGGGATTCTAATTAGTTCAGCACAGCAGGAACGTTTACAAGATTATCTGTGACTTGTATATAAATGAATGTGGCACATATTGGGGAGGTACTGCAGTTGTGACTAACATCCAGTAACGAGCAGAAAAAGAAAACTGGCTTGGCAGATCGTAGTCAGTCACAGACATGCCATCAGCCGGTATCTCTATTTCGTGACAAAGTTTTGCACCTATTGAGGCAGAAAGTGCATGAACAGCATCCACCCTGCTGCTAGCACTTTTTATTTTCTAAATCTCCAGCGAGAAAGAAAGCCCTTAAGTCTCTCCTTTTAACACTCACCCCACATAGAGCAGGACACACATTTCCTTCGTACCATCTGTATCTAAGCTACATCATAGGCTCATGGTCTCCTGCTTGCAGGTCTAACCTAAGCTCTTTGAACACCCTCGATTACAGGGTGGAATTGAGTAACGGATGAGGGCTTGGTAAAGCAGATGGAGGAGAGGTGGGTCCTTAACAACAATAGTGATATAGGGATCCTTTGGCCATCACTTTGACAAGCTAACAGACACTAACCCAACAAAAAGGTTCATTTGATGCTTCCTTCTCATTGCTCTTGGAGAAACACTTGGTCTTACAATGAATAGTACTGTGAAGGTCATCAATCGGGAGCCAGTGAAAGAAAATCCATACATCCCACTGTACATCTTCTGCACTGCCTGTGTCAAGGCACAAAGAGCAAACCATTTTGCAGTGTTCAATTGATTTGTTTTTTTTTGTTTTTTTTTCTGCAGAGTGGCATCCATCATCAGTGGATTTCCACTTGCAAGACATAATTTCTGGTGCATAAACTACTGCTGGAGGTATGAACAAAGACAGTGTTAGGGTGCGTTCACTCCCTCCACCACCGGCATACCATGACTGCAGTATGCATTATCTACAAAATGCACTATAATTTATTCAATCAGGAAGCACCTTTCTGAAACCACGGGACCTCTGTTACCAGGAAGAGCAAAGAGAGGTCACCACAGGTAGAATCCCTTCCAATTCATACACCGTCCAGATTTGGAAATTCATCTGAGCTGAACTCCTTTAACTCTCTCTTCACCATACCAGGAGCAGTTTCACTAGAAGGACAGCAGTGGTTCAACAAGCTGAAGATCAGATTGGTATAGTTAATGAATGATGGCTTTGCCGTCAATGCCCATATCCCACTAATGAACTTAAAGAGGAGGATCGGTCAAATGAAGGTGATTGAAAGTTGGTGAGAATGTTTCCTTTGTCTTTAAAGAGTGGTGGGGTGGAGATAAATCTCTTCTTCCCTCCACTAGCCTACAGCAAGGTGTAGCACCTGCTTAGCCCCCCAGTCAGGGTCACAAGAAGCATTGGGATCAGGTGGTGGATGACCACAAGTCCTGGTTATGTGACCACTGACACTAGGCACACAATCTCTCAAGAGTATTGATAATGGATGGGGTCATCCGTCTTGCATAGACACTGCCCAGAAGGTGGCAATGGCAAACCATTTTGGTAAAAAAACTTCCAAGAACAATCATGGTCATGGACGGCAAAAGAGTAAGAACAACAGTGTGAAGGGATCTTCTGTACAGTCTAAAGACAGGTGGAACACCCATGTCATATGACAAAGCACATAATGAATGAATAAATGTAACAAAACTGTGATCAAACGAAGTATTTTGAGTACTTGTCCAGGATTTTGTAGTCAGGGTGGATGTGATGGCTCTTGCCACTAATATTGAAGAAAGTCACCAAAGAGGATCTTATGACCTCTATGGTATTGGATTTCCTTTCCCCGATGACAATTGCTTTCTGCTACCAGGTTCAAATGGATCACTGGCATTCTGGGCTGTGCAGCAAACCATGCTGACTAAATTTAAGACACCAAGCTGTAAAATAAGAAACGCATCTTTTAGTGAATAAAGTTCTAATATTTTAAGTATTTTAGGGTGGCTCAGTAGCTTAGCAGTTAGTGCAATCACTTTACAGTTTCAAAGATCTCGATTGGGGTACAATTCCTCCGCTATCTGTGAGGAATCTGTATGTTCTCCCTGTGACCGTACGGGTTTCCTCCAGGTGTTCGGGTTTCCTCCCACATTCCAAATACACACAGTTAGTGTCAGCGAGTTGTGGGCATGCTGTGTTGGTGCTGGAAGACACCAACAGGCTGCCTTAGCACAATCCTTGGACAATGTTAGTTATTGACGCAAAGCAACATGTTTCACTTTAAGTTTCGATGTACATGTGACAAATAAAGCTAAATCTTCAGTGAATGAAATTAAGTTTAGGGAACTGTACTAGGGCAAGGGATTAAATATCTTCACAGTTTTTTAAATAGAAAGGGGAAGTATTTCAAAAACTTGAAATTGTTTCCATGGTTCTTCATAAGTAACATTTTAAAGATCTATTATCACTGTAAGTTAACTAGTGAAAAAAACTCAGTTTTCTCCCAAATTTTTGACTGCCAGTTTCATCGCTAGAGCGGCCACCTGATCTTGATTCTATGTCAGTTATTTGGCTCAGGTTCTGATTAATTAGATGGTACTTGTGCAAGAGTTACCAATCCTTCAGAATTGCTCTGGAGTCATTAGGAATTCAAGATTAGTCTCCTAGACACAGTTGCAGTCAAACCTGTGAAGAAAGCCACTGGGGTGTTGAAACAAAATCAATGTTTTTGTCATTTTCTTTGAAAAGGTTACTTATTAGTAGTGAAAAGAATTTAGGAATGTAAAAAAGGCTCCTTTGGGTGGAGTAGCTGGGAGCGGAGGGAGGTAAGTCATATAGTGAAAAATCCAAGTCCACATTCAATTATTGTTGATCACTTTAAATCGAGGTAACTTTTATGTTCAAACATATCAAATTCAAGTTCAAGGTTCTTGTTATCTGACTGTACTCGTATACAACCAAACAAAACAATGTTCCTCTGGAACGCAGTACACCCACACAACATATATCATACGCAGCACATAAACCAAAAAATAATACGATAGATGAGTTAATAAAATATAACTCACCATGCATTTATTCGAGTACAGGTAAACAGAAAACAGTAATGGGTATGGTAAACTGCTCACTGCTCCAGTGGTGAGACCTCGGTGGTGGCAGGGTATTCATTAGTCTCACAGCCTGAGAGATGAAGCTGTTATCCAGTCTGGCAGTCCTAGTCCTGATGCTTCTGTATCTCCTTCCTGACGGTAGTGGATCAAAGAGATTGTGGGATAGGTGGGAGGGGTCCTCAACAATGCTTCTGCCCTTCATCTACAACGCTCCTGGTAAATGTCACAGATAGGTGGGAAGCAGACCTGATCATCCTCTTGGCTGTTTTTGCTTTTCTCATAGGATCGTGTGGTCCAATGCCTTGCAGTTTCCGTACCATATACCGATGCAGCCAGACAGGACACTCTGGATGGTGCTCCTGAAGAAAGTTGTTGGAGGGGGATCGAGGAGCCTTGCACACCTTAATCTCCTCAGGAAGTATAGATGCTGCTGTGTCTTTTCGACTAGTGAGGAGGTATTGTGGGTCCAGATTAGATCATCTGTTATGTGTACACCAAGGAACTCTGTGCTCTTTACTCTCTCCACAGCAAAGCCATGGATGTGCGATGGAGAGTGGTAGACCTGTGTCTTCCTGAAGTCCACAATCGTCTCTTTTGCCTTAGCCAATTGAGTCTCAGGTTGTTGTTCTCACATCATTGGACAGTCTCTCTCCCACCTCTCTGTATGCTGACTCATCATTGTTGCTGCTCAGCACTGTGGTACCATCAGCGAACTTGATGATGCGGTTTGAGCTGAATCTGGCAGTGCAGCTGTGAGTCAGCAGAGTGAACAGCAGCAAACTGAGCACACAACCGTAGGGAGCACCAGTGCTCAGCGTGATGGAGCTTGAGATGTTGCTGCCAACCCAGACTGACTGGGGTCTTTCCATCAAGAAGTCCCAAGATCCAGCTACAAAGAGGGTTATTGAGTCCCAGTAAGCCAGCCGCTGAGGGATAATCGTGTTAAACACTGAGCTGAAATCGATGAACAAAATCCTTGCTTAAGAGGCACTGTTTTCTAGGTGGGACAGGACAGAGTGGAGGGCCAAGTCTGAGCAGTAGGCAAATTGAAAAGGGACCAATATAGCTGGAAGGTGGGATTTTATATGGGTATTCCCTGGCTGGGTTCCTCCTTGCCCTGGCTGCGGCCAGACAGGGAGTTTGGTCCCCGTGAAGAGAGGGGGCTTTCCTTGATGCTGCATCATTCAAGTGGTTAAATTGTGCACGGAGAGCATTCAGCCTATCGGGAACGGGAGGTGGTGCTGTCACTGGTCCACAGTGTGGACTTGTAATCAGTTATGGTTTGTATGCTTTGCCACATGTGTTATGTGTCCCTGGTGTCACAAAGCTGCCTGCGGATCTTCTGTGTGTACTCATGCTTTGCCTTCCCGATGGCATGGAGAGTGTGGCTCTTGCTGACCTTAGAGTGATCCTGTCCCTCAATCTGAAGGCAGCATCCCAATCCCCAAGCAGTGCATGAACTCCAGCAGTCAGCGGCTGTTTCTGGTTTGCCCCGATATTTGCAGGGCCTGTTTTATTCTGCAATCACTGTACCATCAATTAAGAACATTCTCCTACAATACTTGATGCTTCTTCCTTAAACAATGCATTCACTAAGCCTTAAGAAGCTGTTCCTGCATTTCCCTCTGCCCTTGTTCAGAGGCAACAGAATTCCCTGTCCCACACCACAGAGCCTTTGCAGTGGCTCCTTTGAGCTTCAGTGCATTCTTCAGCACGTACATCTGCACCTCGGGATGTGCCAGTCTGCAGTGTTTGTACGTGGACAGAAACCTATTCTGAAAGACCAAAGCTCAAATTTCACAGGGTTGTTGATCTTCCCATAGCCATTGATGTTTGCTTAGTATGTATTGATTGAGGTAGTTTTACTCCTTATGGTAGACAGTCATACAGACATCTCATTTCTGCTTTGTGTCATTCCTCTTCATGTCCAAGAGACCAATTTTTGTTAACATACGCTTCTGGAGTTCAAAATGCTGTTGTGAACTGACTCATTGCTACCCCAGGAACGACAATATTCAGCACCTTTTATGTGGCATGGCTTGTTGCATCTTAGCGTGTGCGTTCCCTGTATTGTTCATTGGTCCCTGCCACTAGACCGGGGATGGCCAAACTATGGCGCATTGCACCCCAGTGATAATAAAAAAAAGTAAGCCTACTCATGCAAAGATTATTAACCAAAAACCGATTTGTAGAAAAAAATCTGTAACAGGAATTCAAGTAGCTTAGAGCTAGAAGTGGGTTTTACTGAGAATAAATATAAAACTTAGCAATTACTTTCAGCGATTTTATTATTTCATGCACATCTTTTGGTGAAAAGATCTTTTATCTTTCTCACATTAATGTGTTTTCAATTAAAAAAACAAATGTTCAATGAGTCAAACTAGGAAAGAAGGGCTTTTGTTCTGCAGTCGTTCCATAACTGTTCAATACACGTTTGACCCTGAGGTGCCAGGTGTCTGCACCAACGGTGCGTCGCAGGTTTTTGCCGGTCAGTTTACAATTGACACTCGTGCGCTACGGAGTTGTGCTTTGTTCGTCCTTTGTGAACATTTGCAGTTTTGTACTTTTTCGAAAATTAAACCTTGTTTTTACATTCAGCTACCCATCACAGTACAAAAGAAAATGAGGAAAAGAAAAGCAGAAAGTGATACTAAGCATGAATTCAATGAACAGTGGGAAAATGAGTTCTTATTTATAGCGGGTCCATCAGGAAAACCGTTGTGCATTGTTTGTGAAAACACTTTCTCACATAATAGAAGACATGCTCTTAAGAGACACTATAAAACACAACATCAGACTGAAGTAGATGGAAAACTGAAGCTAGTGCTTGGGTCTGAGTTAAGGAAAGAATATGTGATTAAGAAAAAGGAAGAAATCAAAAGAAGACAAAATATATTTGTTAAAAGTCTCTCTAAGGTAAGTAATGTTCATCTTGCTTTTATATTAAATCAATATATCATGTAAAAATGCTAAATATGTCTATATTAACATATTTTTACAAGAATTGAATGGAGGTACAAGAGTTGTATGGTGCATCTGGACTCGTGCGTGAAAAAATTGACGCATGGAATGTAAAAGGTTGGCCACCCCTGCACTAGACCATTTGTCTCTAGGACTTCAGGGGAGGAGAATCACCAGTGATGTCACTGACTGGAACCAATAGGAACAAGGGCATCTTTTTATTTTAAAATTGCCACTGCCCAAGTATACTTCTTGTCCTTGCCAAGGATTCTTCAAACTCATTGTCTTTTGTTCATGGAAATGTCTTGCATGTCAGAATTCTTCATCTCATATACCAAGCTAAAACTCCAACTTGCTCTTTGTAACCCTCCACCCTTTCTAATCCATACTAATCAACTACCTTCTGACAGAAGTGGACAGAAGGTATGTACTTCCTTATAATCCACCAAGGAAATTTGAACTGTCTTGAAGCATTAAAGAGACATCGATCTAGGGAGAAATCTGGAGCCTCTGTCCCAAGATTTGCAGCAATGAAGCCAGGAAATAATAATGAGGCAGTAAAGCTTTATGGTAGTCTGCTCTCGATCTTGTCACATTTATATAATGTATTATCATTACGGTACTTATATAATGTATTAGCATAAGACCCATTGCAAAAACAAAGCCAACAAACTGCAAGTTAGAGAAATTGATGTTCATGCCATCTATTCCCAGGAGGATCCTTTCCAGAACATCAAGATGTCCTCCTTTAAAGAAAAGGGTTTCCCTTTTTCCACCATTGATACTGCATTCACCCACATTTCCTCCATTTTCTGGACATTTGCCCTCACCCAATCTTCCCACCACCCTAACAGGGATAGCGATCCTCTCATCCTTGCCTACAACCCAATTAGCCTTTGCATCCAGCACATCTTTCTCCACAACATCTGTCATTTTCAATGCGATCTTACCACAAAACACATCCTTATCTCACCCCTACTCTCTGCTTTCTGCAGGAATCACTCTCTCCATGATTCCCTTGTCCATTTGTTCCTTCCCACTAATCTCCCCCCGGCACATCCCTGCAAGCGGATGAAGTGTTACACCTGCCTATTCACCTCCTTCTCCACTTCCATTCAGGGCCCCAAACAGTCCTCCCAGTTGAGGGAAAACTTCATCTGCTAATCTGTTGGGGTTGCCTGCTGTGTTTAGTGCTTCCGATGTGGCCTCCTCTACATTGGTGAGACCTGTCGTAGATTGGGGGACTGCTTTGTCGAGCACCTTCATTCCATCCACAACAAGCAAGAGCCGACCATTTTAATTCCAATGTTGGTTCATGGACTGCTCTGTTGCCACAATGAGGCCTCTCTCAGGTTTGGGTAGCCTCCACCTTGATGGCATGAACATCAATTTCTCTAATTTCTAGTAATTTTTCCCCCTTCCCTTCTCTCTTCTTCCATTCCCCACTATGGCTCCCTCATACCTCTTTTCTTCTCTACACTTGCCTATCATCTCCCCCAGTGCCCTTCCTCACTCCCTTTCTCCCATGGTCCACTCTCTGATCCTATCAGAGTCTTTCTTCGTCTTCTTCTTGTAAGGTTTAATGGTGGTTGGCAGACCAACATAAGGTGCATTACCGCCACCAACCGAGTTGGAGCGTGGAGCAAAGAGACAGGAAGTACACCCACTAAGTTCCTCCTCCCAAAAAATCTCAGATAATATCAAAAAGTCTAATGCTTTTCAGAAAGTCAAATATACACACAGTATATACATCACACTGGCAGTGATAGCCTAACAAACTTTCCACATTGATCTGTCCTAAATATCTCAATTAAGCAATTAAATATTTCCTTTGCGCCTCATAGGAACCGGATTCAAACAATACATGACGCACCATTTCTTGACAAATGCACTCTGTACAAATGACTGTATCATACATATTAATTCTGAACAAGGAATTGTTCTCAACCTAGTATGCCCAATTTATAAACATGCAAGTATAACTTCTTATCTCCTTTTATATCAATCTCCCAGTTGAGTTCCCACCATCCTCTGAATTTTACATAAATGTCGTCCTTTCTTCTCCCAATCCCAACTTTGTTGCCACAGTGACTGAACAGACTTTTTAAATTAGACTTTCATTTCCCCCTTATGCAAAGGCACCACTACATTTATATCCTTAGCTTTAAGTGATTGTTTTGCAGGAATGTCTACCACCTCATTTTTTC
Organism: Mobula birostris; assembly: GCF_030028105.1. Classification (NCBI taxonomy): domain Eukaryota; kingdom Metazoa; phylum Chordata; class Chondrichthyes; order Myliobatiformes; family Myliobatidae; genus Mobula; species Mobula birostris. Next base: position 74,489,269 of record NC_092381.1, read on the forward strand.
AACTCCAACATGGGCAGGGACCCATGAGAACTGGATACACAGGTCTAGACCTTGCAGCCTCGACAGATGCTGTCCAACCTCAAGATGAATGTCTGGCCAAAAAATTTGAAAGACCTGTTTTAATAGCTGTCAAAACCCAGAGTGAATCAGAGCACAGATCAGGGTGCACTCCTTCGACCCATTCTGAGGCTAAAATGATAGCAATAATCTCAGACGTGAATACTGATACTTCATCTGATAATCTTTTCTTAATTTTCATCTGAAACTTTGAAGCATAAACAGAAACACATGAACAGCCTGTCACTGGATCTTTTGAACCATCTGTGCAGATATGTAAGAAGCCATAATATCTACCTTGCCCATATTGGGGTTGAGAGGGAATATACATCAGCCATGATCGAATAGCATAGTAGACTTGATGGGCCAAATGGCCTAATTCTGTTCCTATGGTTTATGGTCTTATGATTGTGTGGATAAGTACAGCTCCAATGCCATATTTGTTTGTTGCTGACACCACTGTTTCTGGCCGAATCAAAGGTGGTGTCAGATCAACTATAGGAAGGAGATTGTAAATCTGGTTGAGTGGAGACACAACAACGTCCTCTCACTCAACATCAGCAAAACCAAAGAGTTGCTTAGCGAATACAGGAGGAAGAAGCTGGAGGTTCATGAATCTGTCTTCATTAGGGGAAAAAAGATGGAGTGTGTCAGTAGCTTTGAATTCTTTAATGTCAACATATCGGAGTATCCGCCCTGGGACCAAAAAATAAGTGTCATCAGAGAGAAGGCGCAGCAGCATCTCTACTTTCTTAGAAATTTGTGGAGGTTCAGCATGTCACCAAGAACTTTGACATACTTCTATAGATGCACAGTGGAGAGAATTCTAACGAGTTGTCTCATGGTCTGGTGTGGAAACGCCAAAGCCCAGGAACAGAAAAGGCCACAGAAGGAGGTTGATACAGCCCATTCCATCACAGGCTCCCCATCATTGTGCGCATTTACAAGGAGTGCTGCCACAAGAAAACAGTATCCATCATTATATACCCCCACCATCCAGGCAATGCCCTTTTCTTACAACTACCAGAGGATAGGAGGCACAAAAGCCATGTCCCACACCGCCGGGTTCAAGAACAATTATTATCCCACAGTCATCAAGCCAGACATCCCACCTCTCCCGGCAGTTCCGACAGTCTCCCGCATATTGATAGTGGCTCCCTGATGCCTGCAAATAATATACAACATCCCGGAAATTGATTTATTTGAGAGCGAGCGAGCGAGAGAGAGCATGAGAGCGAGAGAGAGAGAGCGCGAGAGAGCACGAGAGAGAGTGAGAGAGAGTGAGAGGGAGCATGAGAGAGAGCGAGAGAGTGAGAGAGAGTGCGAGAGAGAGCATGAGAGAGAGATAGCGAGAGAGAGCGCGAGAAAGAGAGCGAGAGAGGGAGAAAGAGAGAGTGAGCCATGGCAGAGTGCTCCAAAAAAAGAAAAAATAAAACGTAATTCACCCCAGACTACACTAAAGTGTACCCCTGCCTAATAGGGGTCAAAAATAATGACAGTGTTGCTCACTGCACTGTTTTCAACAATGACTTTTCTATTGCCCATGGTGGGTTAAGACTGTAAAAGACATGTTGAGGTGAGTTTAACAGGTGTCATTTGTTCATTAGCATAGCTAACATTATTTAAACTAGCTGGCTAGCTGCTAAGGAGCTACTCTATTGCAGACATCCTACCTCTCCTGGAAGTTCCAGGAGTCTCCCACAAATTGATGGTGCTACCTCCCTGAAATGAGTTTTTGCAGGGTGGGATGTCTGTCAAGCTCCTAAACCAACATGGCTAATTTAATTTATGGCTACTCTGAACTGATTCTATAATCTACAGATGCACTTTCAAAGACTGTTTGAATATTTCCTCAGTTTGATTTTTATCTGTACAGTTGTCTTCTTTTGCACACTGGTGTCCGTCAGTTGTCAATTATGTTTAGTTTTTTGTAAAATGTATTGTATTTCTTTTGATCCTGTAAAAGCCTGCAATAAAAAGGTAGTATATGCACTGTACATGGTTCCTTAACTTTGTCAAGGTGGGGAGATGGGGGTGGGTTGTGGAGTTAATACTCCCAGTGGCATGCGTCTCAAATAGCCTCTGATAACCAAGTCTAACTCATGGCCTTCATATGTGGTTTGGCTACGAAGCCCACGGAACCATTTCTATTGACAGGAGAAGGGGCAAAGGTGGGTTACTGGTGCTTGAAAACCAGTCACTTTGTAAAGCTCATGATACTTGTGAATTCCTTATCCAAATAAAAGTAAAAAATTAAAAAAAAGAAAACCAGTCACTTTGGGCAAATGGGGATTGTCAGCCATGACTGGCAGTTCATCAAGGAGTAGGAAAACTGATTTCAAACCTCTACTGCCTTGTGGCTTTACCCACTCATGGGGAAGGCTCCTGAAGTAATTTCCAAGGAAAAATCCAGAGCTGGAATCCCTAAGCCATTACTATATTGAGTTTAACTCTGACTGGCAAGTCCTGCGATGCCACTGATGCCAAACTGTATCGGTCTCTATTGTTCCTTTGGATTTAACAGCTGCGTGGAGAGGGGGAGCCTGCTGAGTAAACAACAGCTTGCTCTCTATATCGTACTATCCTGGCTTGTAATTTGAATATAGACCCCTAGGACGCAACATCTGTAGTTAGCTCCATAGTTTGATAATAAATTTACTTTGAACTTTAAGTGATAACGTTGCCATCTGATGAGTTTGGGCTGGGTCAGACTGCACTTTCACTATCTTGGGGTCAGAGGAGCATCTGCCCCAATATTATTCCATTTTCACTTACGCTACATCTGCTGTACTCACAACACCTGTTCTGCTGGAAGACCAAAGCAACAATGCTTTTTTTTCTTAAAAGATTTCTTATCTAGTGAAAGAAATAAAATCAGAAAACGCTAGAAAGTTTCAACAGTTCAGGGTGCTTTAGTGGCAAGACAAATTGGTCCAACACTTCAGGTTAGTGTCTTTTCATTCGAGGCAGAATGACAGATCATTAAACTGAAATGCTTACTCTATTTCTTTTCACTGCCAGACACGTTGAGTATTTCATCAACAACAATAATGTGTATTTCTAAAGCAGTTGTGAAGAGATTAGGTCAGGTGACAAAAGCACGGTCACAGAGATCACTTAACAAGAGAACAGAAGTAAAGAGACCAAAATTATGGGAGGGACAATTTCTGAACTTTGGGCTTCAGCAGCTGAAGGCAATGTCACCAATGGTAATGCTCAAGAAGCTTGTATAAAATGAACTCCAGCTGGAGGGTTTGATGATTTAGGAAGAAACAAGTCCATGGACAGATTTTACACAAAAATGAGGATTTTTAACTCGAGACACAATGGATGTAAGTGATGGCAGAGGGGATGAGGACATGGCGCTGTTACGAATAAGAGTAGCAGTTTTGAACAGAGAATAGAAGAGGAATACATTGAAATAGTCGACCCTTAACTAACAAAAGAATAGAGGTTTCAGCAATAGACGAACTAAAGAGAGGGAGAACAAAGGTAATATGGCAGAGGAAGGAAAAGGTAGCACGGTGTGTATGTGGTGCAAAGTTGTACTCTGGGGTCAAATATTAGTCCAGTTTCAGAATGTTGCCTTTATGGAGAGGAATGAACAGACAACGGTTCAGGATGAGACCTGTCATTGGGACCTTTCATTGAAGTCCTGATAAAGAGTCTCGGCCCAAAATACTGATGGTTTATACGTCTTCATGGATGTTGCCCGACCTGTTGAGTTCCTCCAGCATTTTGTGTGAAATACTTTGGATTTCCAGCAGGCGCAGAGTCTCTTGTGTTCAGAAAGTTGCCTGGAAGCGGAGTAACGTCACTGGCCAAGGAACAGACTTTTGTGATGGGGAAGTCAAAGGCTCTCCCAGTCTTTATTTCGAGAAATGCTTGTTCATCCACCACTTAACATTAAATGAATGATCTGATGAGGTAGAGATGAGTATGCACGTGAGAACTAAGATGTTATTCCTCGTGGGTAGCATATGGATGAGGCCTGGGGGAGCCAGGATAGGTCTGTAGGAACAGCAGAGGTAACATTATGAGATGGGTCAGAGAAGTGATTGCAGGTAACTCTTTGGTAACTCCTGGATAAACAGATGAACAATCCCTACCAGCTGCAGAACTGGAGAAGAGCAGTGTATGAAACATGGCAAAGGTTTCGGATAGATCTAAAAGATCAAGGAAAGATTCACAATGAAGAGCTCATGAAGAGGATTGCAGTGAAGGAGCAAAAACTTGATTGGAAGAACTAATAGACAAGGTTACAGGAAATCTGAAACAAAAGCAGAAAATACAGGAAGAGCTTAGCAGGTCAACAGCATCAGTGGGGAGAAAAATATTGGGTCAAGCACCTCATCAACAGAATTAGAAAAGTGTGAAGTCAGGCATACTTTGAATGTAGAGGGCACAAAAGAATGCAGATTAATATTGGTCAAAGGCTGCAGGCAAAAGTTGTTAAGATAACACTACGCAGTGTCCCTGGGTCATCAGTGCCTGACTTATGGGAACATCCTGCATACAAATGAACTCACATAATATCATTAAATGCAAAAGTCTAATGTATGTACCTATGAACATCATCCTTAGTTCCCACCCCCCTCTACTTTTAGTAATTGTTCTTTTTTCACAGCCTTATTTGTTTTTATCCCTCAATCGCAGGATTCTGCAGAAAGTGGTGCAGACAGCCCAGCACATCTGTAGTTGTGAACTTCCCATGAATCGGGACATTTACAAACACAAGTGTGTAAAAAGGGCCTGAAGGATCAGTGGGGACTCGAGTCACCCCAACCACAATCTGTTCCAGCTGCTACCATCTGGGAAGCGGTACCGCAGCATAAAGGCCAGGACCAACAGTCTCCGGGGCAGCTTCTTCCACCAGGCCATCAGACTGATTAACTCACGCTGATTTGAGTGTATTTCTATGTGGCATTGACTGGTCTATTTATTATAAATTACTATGATTGCACATTGCACATTTAGACAATGTAACATAAAGATTTTTACTCCTCATGTATGTGAAGGATATAAGAAATAAAGTCAATTCAATTCAATTTTCATGCGATTCATTACAATACTGTGGAAATGAGTTTACCTTGTCAAGTCATTTTTGTGCATCTACCAACTTATGGACAAAATTGCCTCTTGGAAATATGTAAAAACGGAATTCTTTCGTTACCTAGGGATGGTCTATTCTTTAAAAACTGATTGTTTGAGACAGAAAAGAAAAATGTAATGAATTGAAACAGAAAGGTGCAGCCATGTTAGTGAAGGCAAGGAAAGACTGCGATTCACCTGAAGTTGTTAAGTTCAGTATTAAAATTAAATGGCAACAGCATGCCAGGAAAGAAGATGAGTTGCTTTCGAGTTTCTGGTGGGCATCTTTGCAACAATGCCTAAGACTGATGAACGAGGAGTCAGAGTGGGAGAAGGATAGAAAATTAAAATGATCAGAGACTGCAAGTTCAGTCCTTGCTTTCTCTAAGAGTTATAGGTTCAAATTTGAAAGTCTAATTTTATGTCAGATTTCCTGCATCTACAGTATTTTGGAAAAAATAACAGGCTCATGGTGCTGATGATGACTGCGCTCCCCTTTTTGACAGCTTACAAGTTTGCTTGTTGCCAGATTATTTATGAATGAACTGTCATCCAAAACCCTCTCCCCCCCCAGGCCCCCACCTCACCCTGCCAGCCATTCTCCCAAACAGGCAGATACAATTACAGCCAGACTCTGAAATAGCAGCCACGAAACAGAGGTTCCTGGCCACTGTGAGCACACGTCAGATCTCGAGAGGAATGCGAAAGGTTGAAGAGCTCAGCAGAATTTTTACATGTAGGATGAGGCCAAAGCAAAACTCACACGCCATCGCCGATTGTGTGCGGCAGATCATCTATCAGTGAACAAATGCAGGAACTTTGGAATGCAAGTTCTCAAATGAAATAATATATCTTTTAAAAGCCAATGCCCATTTCAGGTCCAAAGCCCATACATCAAGCCACAGGCGCTTGTGGATACACTTTAGAGTCATTAACCTTACACCTGTCTACTCTTGTCCTTCACCATGATCTCCTGCCCTTGATTTTATTTTCACTCCCTGTTCATCTTCCTACTCTGTAATATAAAACAGAGAGGCTCGCAGTATAATTCAAAGCCAGTGGAGCAGGGACATAGTTACAAATCTCTGCCACGAGCATGGTGACGGTGAAAGGCACTTTGTCAGCTCTGCACCAGGTGACCCTTGTGACACAGACATGAGGTGAAAATATTGTCAGTGAGTAAAACAACGGACCCTGGGTCTCTGCTTAAATAATTAACTCTGTTGGAGAGTAGGTCTCATTCATATATACATTCAGAAAATAAAAGGAGCCTTTGTCAAGTTTCAGCCAACTAATTTTCACTGGAAGCAGTCAAGAGAATACATGAGGAAATTTTAACCCTTTCAGAATCCCAAATGCAAAGTACATTACTGAAGATTGAATTGTTGTATTCGGACAACAGCTGACAGGCTCCCATTGTCTCTTGACCTGTCTGAGAGAATAGCGTCCATTTGTAGCTTCTCACAAGCTGACTGTGTTGCTTATATAAACCATGGATGTTGTTGCAAGGACGGCCTGAGATGAAGACACTCTTGGAGCATTGGCCAAAACTTCTCCCCTCCTCGGTATTAAATGTCTGGTATGTGTCTTTGTATTTTTTTTCAGTCCCAGCATATGCTGGGGGATTCACATTAGCATCAGCAGGTCTTTGCTATTTTCACAGGGAAACTGTCACCAGCAGGGAAGCTCTGCACACTGATCTATAAACCCAATTGATTAAATAGGAATCTGAGACACTCCAATAGCCTCCCATAACCTCCATAACCACCCCCACCCTCATTCTGCTTAAAGTGAGACCGAATTTCGTAAGGTAATTGACTTAGAGTTGCTTTAATTCATTTCCAGAGCTTAGAAAAGAATAAACAATCAACTTTAATTGTTCAAAGCACATAAACCAATCCTCTCCTAGATGAGAATTTGAGAACATTCACATAGCACCTTTCATGATCATTTCCGAACTTCCAAAGGGCACTAGGGGAAATAGTGAACCAGTTAATGGCATACCTTTCTCAAACACTTAAACACAACCTAACAGCAGAAAATAGATGTAATCCATGCACTGTCATTGCCAGCTACTCATTTACAAGGCCATTAGTTAACAACCTTGGAGTAGATTTTCCTGTTCTTGCCCTTGATTGCATTTGGCTTCCTGACATGGAATTAAAGAAGAAAATCTCGATGCATCCTCATAATGGATTCTTCAGAAATGATGCACACATTAAAAGTAATGGATGGAATAGGGTGGTCTGCATTAAGGGTGCAGTCATCCCTTCCGAATTCCCTCCACAATTGATTCACAGGAAAATCTACCCTAATGTCTGCTGGATTAGGTACCTGAAAATAAATGACTAACACCCTTCCAACCTACGCCAGCAACATGTTCTAACGTCAGAAAAGCACCCAGGTTGTATCAATTTAACTAGTTTATTAATTTCTTACACCTACTGTCATATGGACTTTTCTGAGTGACAGTGTATGGAGTCGGAGATTAGGGAGAGCAAAGGAGGCTGATGCCCCCTAGAAATTAGAATAAGCCTAACAATGTCATTTGACATTGTGTGCGTTGTGGCAGCAGCCATCAAGAATCTAAACTAGTTTGAAATCCTGATTCAGAAATTAAAGCTGTGGCACCACCCACTGTGTCAGCCTCTTGATCGCAGACATTTATCTTGGTGTAATAATGTCCCTGCTAAATCAGTGAGTGAGCAAAGAAGTTGCCTATAGAAAAACGTAAGTATTTGACAATCAGTGTCTCCAGCAGAAATGATTTGACTAACCTACTTGCTGTCAAAGATTGTTACAGAGCGCTCATTTTTTTTAAGATATCACAGACATCCCACCCTGCAAAAACTCATTTCAGGGAGGTAGCACCATCAATTTGCGGGAGACTCCCGGAACTTCCAGGAGAGGTGGGATGTCTGCAATAGAGTAGCTCCTTAGCAGCTAGCCAGCTAGCTTAAATAACGTTAGCTATGCTAATGAATGAATGACACCTGTTAAACTCACCTCAACATGTCTTTTACAGTCTTAACCCACCATGGGCAATAGAAAAGTCACTGTTGCAAACAGTGCAGCGAGCAACACTGTCACTATTTTTGACCCCTATTAGGCAGGGGTACACTTTAGTGTAGTCTGGGGTGACGTACGTTTTATATTTTCTTTTTTTTGGAACATCCTCCCATGGTGTGCGTTCTCTCTCTCTCTCTTTCTCGGTCTCTCTCGTGCTCACGGTATCGCGCTGTCGCTTGCTTTCTCTCTCACTCGCATGCTCTCGCTTGCTTGCTCTCACTCTCTCTTTCGCGCGCTCTCTCGTGGTCGCTCTCGCACTCTCTCTCTTGCGCTGTCGCTTGCTTTCTCTCTCGCTTGCGCGCTCTCTCTCGTGGTTGCTCTCGCGTTTTCTCTTGCTTTCTCTCTCTTGCTTGCTCGCTCTCAAAAAATTGATTTCCGGGACATTGTATATAAATTGCGGGCATCAGGGAGCCACTATTAATATGCGGGAGACTCCCGGAACTTCCAGGAGAGGTGGGATGTCTGATATCATGATTCTGTAAATAACAGGCTAACTAAACTCATCCTTTACATTCTATTACAAAATATATGTCATGTACATTGGCTGCAAAGAATAGTAGCTGGAAATTGGATTTCACGTATTTTTGGTGTCTGAATGAGCATGGCATTTTGCCCTGCTGCCAAGTCAGGTTTCACCAAAATATAACAGCAAAAGAAGGGGAAGCACACTTTTCAAAATTGTTGCTCTTCCTTCCTCCTTTTAAGAAAGGTTTAATCCCAGTGTGCACAGTTCAGCAGGTTACTGCTGTGTCATTTCAGGATGTGAAGGAGATGAGCAGAAATGAGATGGGGTGATTGTGACAAATTGTGGGGGGATGAAAGTGAATGGGGCTGTAACTGCAGAGACACAACGACGAGAGGTACTCTGCGCTGAGTGTGGTCCAAGTCCTGTTGGCATCAGAGCCACAGGCTAAGGTACCTGGGGCCTGAAGATATCACAACACGCAGGATTTCATTTGTGCTCAGCTGGTGGTGAGATTTTTAAAATATTGAAATGATTAAGGGAGATTAATGAAATGTAAAAATAACATTCCAGTAGGGAATACTTTCAATGATGCATGGGTCACTACTCTTCGGCTGATGTATTCTTTTTTGCTGAGAGTTAATAACATATGTTGTGACGTGATCCAGGTTCTTTTGGGAAGTAAATAATGTGTGATGTGCACACTGATGACATCATCATGAGTGCATTCCATCTACATTATAATGTACAGACATCCACATGAAGGGTGAATTAGACAGGAAGCATCTGATGGAATTTCCTGGTAGCAGGTTGTCTCAATATGAAATGGTTTCATACACTTTATAACATGGACAAAATACACTTTCTGAGAGATTTACACATAAAACCTGACAATGCGGGTCCAATTTCCAGGCATATGTGACCACATGCAGCCTTTTCCTCTTGCATCAAACATTATGTGAAAAGAACTGATGATTGGGCAACAGCTGTGGCAAATTATACCCTGTCACAATATTCAATTGAACAGACTTCAGACAGTGAGTTTATCACATTTTCTCCATGGATAATGTCTATGACAACAGGAAAATCACAGAGAAATTCACTGATCAGCGTTGCGCGCTGCACTTGAAATCTTGCATTATTAATCGTGCCTCAGGTTGTGCAGGCATGGAACATAGACTATTCAGCAAACCTCAGGAACATAGAAAAGTCATGTTAAACCCAGTGAACAAAGGCCATGTCAAAGACAGAGCGAACAATAAAAAATAATGATCATTTATAATCAGACTGTGGGAATCTTGATCCAAGTAGAAAGTGACGTTCACCTTTAGAGTATCTCAAACTTGAGGATGACCAAAGCTAAACCCATCTAGCAGTGACTTTTCTGAAAGAACAATAAAATCTGATAATACACTATCCAATTGTTTGGGATTGTCAATCATTTGGCATCTAACTGACCAGGTGACATTTCCTCTGTGCACTTTAGATTCCTGGTGATGCCATTCTAAGGCCCACTCTTGTGCTTCCTTGAAATTCATTGAGGCACTGTTTCCCATGGTCCCTTGAAACTCATAGGGTTCTGTTTCCCACACTCCTTTTAAATTCACCGGGGTACTGTTTCCCATGGTTCACTTAAATTCATTGGGGCCCCAGTTCCTTGCTCACTTTAAACTCAATGGATCCTCCCCCCTCTCCTCAGACACCTTTGAAACTTATTGAGCTCACTGGAAAAGTTATTATACCACAGTGGGTTATCTCAAAAATGTGAATTAGAATTATATTAGTGTAATAAAAGAAGTTGTATCCTATTGTTCAGAAAATCTGACAGCCCAGTCCTTCCAAAGTGCTGAGCGTGCTGGATTAACACGTTACTATAAAGATTACTATTGGTGAAAGTTCTTGAAAGCATCTGAAGTCTCCAATCTGTACATGCAACTGGCAAATACAGAAATAATTTAGGCTAGATACAGCACCTGGTACAGTTTGAAAACAGTTGAGGCAGAATTTCTAAAGACCTTGGTTATACTATTTGGTTTGTCTTTGATCATAAATGCTAAATTTTTTCTTAAGGAATTAATCAAGGGCTGCCTCACAAATTCCCAATCACCCCATTGCACAGAATTGCTAAATGGTCTCACTCTCAGTGTTTTCATTTACACAGAACTCCGCTAGAACACAGCTCACCAAAGGAAGTATGAAATTCAGCCAAGTAACAAACAGTAACATAAATCAGGAAAATGATTCTATAATATTAGTCAGTAGGATTCTTGCTTGTGAGTTAGAAATACATCGAGCTGATATTCTGGTTTATATTATGGACTGCATTCTTGCAGCAAATTTGTCCTCAGATGTTAACTCAAGGTCTTGTTTGCTGTTTAAATGGATGTTAAACATTCCATGACACAACTCAATGAGCCCTTTCTAACACCAACTATCCCGAGTGCATTTTAACGAAAAAGCCAATTTAATGCAAATTAAACTTAAATTAGAAACAACTTTATTAAAAGGGGTCCACACGGATCTGGACTGGGTCCATTTATACTCAATGCGAGCAGACGTTCAAAGAGAACATTTGGCTGAAAATAGCAGGGCATTTCACAGTCTGAAAGCTTGCCTGTGATGCCTGCAAGTGAGAAAACCCCTAGCTCTCTACGGATCTTCCTTTAAACAATGAGCTATCCCATAATGGTAAGTTCTTCTTCTCAGGCAAGGATCACTCTCTTTGTGTTGTTTCCAGTCATTAAAACAAATACAAAATGGGATGAGTGCCCACAGACCATGGCTGGTGACAACAAGCTGTATTGTCCCAAGAACATCTGTTTCCGTCTCTCAGCCAGATACACGCAGTGAGCGTGAATTCTGGGCTCTGGGCTGCATCAGCCACAAACACTGCAGGGCAGCAGAATAATAACTGAAAATTATTGGCATTACATCTGGCTGAGCAACCTGCAGACAATCCACTCAGGAAAAAAAATCCCTTTAAAATATGGCATATTCATTCTATTCGATTTATATTGCATTGCTTTTTCTCTCTCATTCCCAGGACTCTGTCTTGATTCCAAATCATTTTTGATCTCAGCCTACAGATTTAACTAACCAACTAAATCCTCCATTCACTTCCATTGGACAGCAATCCCAATTCTAGCAGCACATTTAAAGTCTGAAATCTGATCCAATTACAAAATATTCTGCAACTATTCAGGCCTCAGTCACACTTGGCAAGCTGAGCATTGTTAGAGCTGGGCAGTTCATGTCAGTCACCAAGCACAACATCAGCATTCAGCCTTGTTTTTTGTGATGAAGTTGTTAAGATTTATTTATAAAGTGTCTCTAACATCTTCAGGATGTCCCAAATCACTTCACAGCCAAAATAACCATTGCACAGGCAAATGAGACAGCCAGCTTGCGCACAGCAAGTTCCTCTGATAACAGTAGGATAAAAGGGGAACCATTCTGTTTACTCATGGTATTGTTTGAAGGAAAATATTGGCCTAGAATATTCTGGGAAATCTTGGCCAGTGATTCAGACATCTGTAGAAAAAAATATTAAAATGTTAGGAAACACGTAACACCGAGAATCAGAATCAGGTTTATTGTCTCTGGCAACAGTATGTTATGAAATTTGTTGTTTTGTGGCAGCAGTACAGGGCAAAGCATTCACAAGTCTATAAGTCACAATGATAAATAAATAAATAGTGTAACAGAGAAATAACAAGGTAGTGTTCAAGGGTTCATGAACTGATCAGAAATCTGATTGTGGAAGGGAAGAAGCAGTTCCTAAAATGTTGAGTGTGCATCTTCAGGCTCCTGTACCTTATTCCTGACGGTAGTAATGAGAAGAGATCATGTCCTGGGTGATGAGGGCTAATGATAGATGCCACCTTTCGAAGATGGTGGGGAGGGTTGTGTTCGTGATGGAACTAGATATGTCTGCAATGGCCCACAGTCCTTGCATTGGAGCTTCTATGCCAAGAGGTGATGTAACCATCAGAATGCTCTTCGCCCTACTTCTGTAGAAATTTGCTAGTCTTTTGGGGGGGGGGGCAACGATATAAGGAAGTGAAGGAGAAAGAGGCCATTTGGCTACTGAAACTTGCTCAGTGAGATCCTAGAGTCAGAGACTCACACACTGGTTGATCCATGTTCCCACATTATTCCCAAATTTCCTTGGTGTCCGTCAGTGTTCAAAAGTCAGCACTATTTTAGGACAGAATATCATGTCTGACAAAACAGAATTTTGAGAGGAATATTTGATAAAAAGAAAACTAAAGCTTTGAATACCAGGAATGACAGGCTTTATTTAACAAGATGCCCTGGAGATACCGAGTTTCATTTCAATACGGTAATGAGGGTTAATAGCAGATTTGATGGAGGAGAACAACACTTTCTGATAGAGTAAATTAGGAAATATTTTCAAGCAGATTAGCAGAACAACGAAATATCATAACTTATCCTATTCAGAGCTGTTAAGCATGAAGTACCCAATGCTATTTTAAAAGAAAAGTGGATAGCTTATTTAGAGTTCTAGTGTAGGCTTGGTAGTCCTTGTGTACTCCTACAACTGCATGGACCAAGTTTCTGCAGAGAAGCAACAAATAATGAGTGTGTTTCTCATAGGATGATTGTGTCTGTGTGTAATTTCATAGAACAAAGTCAGTACTACAAATACAAGAAGTTAGTTATACCTTAGCAGGAAGTACTTGAGCCTCTGAGTCACAAAGTTGTACAGCAAAACACTGCCGCCGACACTGGAGTACAAAATTTAGGCTGCCTTACCAATAAGGGAGGTACTTGTCCTTGGATGATGATGCTTTATTTGAACAGAACCAAATGTCAGAATCAAAACACAAAGCACAGCTGTTACTGTGTCAAATTTTGGCTTGGGTTCACATTTATTTAGGCATCATAGATTTCACTTTTAGCAAAAATGGATTAATTTCTACCTCTTTGGAGGCAAATTTGGCTGAACAGCAGAAGCTCTTCCCAAGCTGAGCATCTGCAACAAGTGCAATTCCTTCTTTCTTTCAGATTATGATGTAAGGAAAAATACTGAGCTAACATTATCAAGGAATGTACAGTCAGAGAATATCTGTATGCTCCGGCAGCTGATGGTAGTCATCATAGCTACAAACTACTGCTTGGCAACAAAATTACAGCTTTAATTGTATTAAAACCAAATCAAGAACTACTGGATCTGTGGTAGGGATTCCATCCCTTTTCTTAGTCTTCCTGTACATGTGTTAAAACCTAAAGCTTCCTTGATGGGTTAAGGTTTTCCTTGGGGATACTGATTGAAATTTGGATTGTGCATGCAAAAAGCTATGATCTGCTCTAAGTCACTCACCCATCATCATGCCTATATGCAAGTTTCTATCATACTTTTACAAACAGCATTCTGGTAGCCAATGTCAGTCTTTCATTAAAGATAATGCGGTTTTATGCATTCTAAGCCATACTGTGCTCATTATTCGTTTGCAGAAACTACTGCTTATGTCTAGCTATTCTCAATACTTGGTTACAGACTTCAAGCACTTAGCTCATTATGTTATGTCATAGGACTGTGTAAACATGAACTACTGAACTTATACTGAAAAATTTGGGTTTACACCAACAACAGCAGACAAGACCCAGAGAATGCAGGAAATAATCAGCAGGTCAAGCACATCTGTAGAAAAGTTACCAATTTATTGTTTCAAGTCAGTGACATTCATCACTTCAGATTCTTGTCTTGAAATGTGAATTGTGTTTTTCTTTCAGATTTCCAGCAGATTTTTGTTTTCAAATTATAGTAATCTTAACTCCAGGTCAAAAAATTATGTGTTTAGGTCTCATTACAGAGTACAAATTCTAGGCTGACACACCACAGAGGTAGTGGGAAAAGGGCTGTCACAAGTATTGTCTTGTGGATGCAATACCAAACCTTGCTTTCTCAGGTGAATGTAAAAGTCTCATTTAAAGAAGAGCAGGTGTCCTCCTCAGTTTCTTTACTGAGACATTTTCCCCTCAGTTAAACAGATTTAACTCCTCATTTCCATACTCCTGCTTACTGAACTTGCTCTACATATTTAGCCTGTTGTGTTTCCTCTGTTACAATGGTGGCTCCATTTCATTGGCTGCAAGTATTCTGGGGCAGTATGAAAAGATGTCATTTGGACAAAACCTTTCTTTCTTTTTACCATTTTGTTTTTTCCTGACACAAACACAAAAAAAAAGCCCTGCAATGATATTTCACAGAGTTTAGTTCACCCATCCTTGATATGAACTTAACATTTTGAAATGTTTTTGTTCCCTTTCTTGTTATTAAGATGAGCCCTATACTGATCCTATTATTCAATTGATTATCTATTATATATATTAAACCTATTAATAGATGTTATATAGTTGAATATAAAATTAAAATTCCTATTGAATTTTATTAAAAATTAAAATTTAAAATTCTGAAATCAAACCCACCTTTTTTTTCTCAATTAGCTTCAGGGCAATTGTACATGAATGAAACATTTTTCTGCAAGATCGGATTGTTGGGCTCACTACCTTGGATTCATCCACATACTGCTCTAGTCCTGCTATTTTATCTGCAGTCAGAGGAAGAAATATAGTTTTGTTTGAAATTTCTGTGCATAAATGAAGGCACTGAAATAAAAGGTCCAACCTAATGTAAAGAGTTTTTTATTGTAGCAATATCACACAAGGTAATACAACTTCGGCAAAAATTAAAAAAAAAAAGCCTCTTTTGCAAAGGAAAACCAAGTCAACAGTCCAAACACTTTTCTAAAACTGGCCCATTTAAGGTCATAATTAGGGGTGTTTCTATGGAAATTCAGATACTAGTCCAAGTGCACAGTTAAATTTGAACAGTGGAGACACAAGAGATTGCAGATGTTGGAATATGTAGTAACACACAAGACACAGGAGGAATTCAGCAAGTTAGGCAGTATCTATGAAGGAAAATGCAAATTTTTAACTGTATGAAATGGGTACATTGAGTCAATATAAATTGCTATGGGAATGGGAATTAGGGGAGCCTTGTCATCTCTGCAAAACTATTCAATACAATGGCTGAGCCACTTGTCCTTGATGACACATGGAATATACTGCAAAGGCCAGGACGGGTGTGTGCTGTCTGCCTGTAGCGAAATGATGATGCTCATCCAGACCATCTCCAGTGTGGAAAGAGTTATGAGACATTGAAATTATCATTAATATCTAACCGGTAAGGGCAGCAGAGAACTGGTGTCACATGGAGTTATTGTTCTTGCTTTGCACTGCAAATTCCAAGTGGAAAATTCACATTCGCAGATTGCAGGTGAAGGCATTATTTGTGTTATTCTGCACTGTAGTCCAACACTGAGGCCTGAAAACTCACCCCTGTCAGCCCTACCTCACTTACTGAAGGCTTCTTTGACAATAGGAGTGAGGCAATCCTCAGTCTTGATTTACTGTTTTCACTGTGTACTTCAGGACCCATGGCCTATCTTAAACCTCACCATTTGGGACATAATCCCTGGTTCCGCACTCAAAAATGAATATCCCCAAAGTTCTAGGTCCTCCTGCTCACTTATTTTGGAAGGTTTCTTGGGTGGGGTACTGGAGCTGTTGATTCTGGCAGGAAAAATTCACACCATTAGCAAAGGAATGGGAAACAAATGTGAGATTAAAAGGCAAAAGCAATAACAGTCCCACATTGCTGGCGAGACATAAATTTAGTAGGTAAACCCATTTACAATTGTGTTTTAGAAGTCCTGTTCCTTATGCGAAGGTGGGGTGAGAGTGGGGTGAGAGTGTTGAGATGTCAAGTCTGAGAGAGATCTTGTTCCCATTCTTGGATGATGTAAAGATTCCCAGGCAATACTTGAAAGAGAGTAGGGGAAGTTTCTCCATACTCCTAGTCGATAGTTAAAGTTACTTGGTAAGTCAAAATTGGGTAGAATTTTTATACGTTAAATGAATATCATATAAGGAATGTTGATGAACAGAGGGATTCAAGTCCATTGTGTAAGTGGTAGAAATCATATGACACATTTGCTTTTTTAGGTCAGACACGGAATATGAAAGCCAGGACTTCACAATTTTACGAAGATCAGTTCGACTGCACTTGGAACACTTTGTGCAGCTCTGGTCACCACAAAACTAGAAGGATATAGTTTAATTGGAGAGAGTGTAGAGTACTTTAGTTATGGGGAGAAATTGAACACGCCAGGTTTGTTTTTCCTGGAGTAAAGGAGGCTGAGGAATGACTTGACAGAGGTATATAAAATTATAAGAGTCATAGATTGGATAACTATACTGAAGCATTTTCCCATGGTAGGGCTATTAAACACAAGAGAGCATAGGTTCACAGTGAGGGGAAGGAGATGTAAAGGGAAAGTTCTGTCTTCTATATACTAAAGGTGGCTGATATATGGAACTCGCTGCCAGAGGAGGTAGTGTAATCAGATACAAACATGATGCTTAAACATTAAATAAGCAAGACATAGCAGGACATAGATCTAATATAGGTAAACAGGATTAATATAAATTGGCAAAGGGTCACATGATAATGATGGGCAGAAGGACCTGTTTCTGTGCTTTATGGCTAAAACCAAAACAGATAAGCTATAATTTTATTTTATTGCTGTTGCGGGACCTTGCTATGTGCATTGGCAGCTATGTGACTTCCAGTATAACCACAACTACTGAAGGACATGCTTTAGCACAATCTGGTGTCAAGAAAGGTGTTAGGAAAGTACCAGAACTTTCACTTTCAAACACAAAGATGATTTGTGCCTCAGAATCACCAAAAAAAAATGTAATGAAGTATAAAGAATTGAGAAATTACTTTTTAACTGCTAAATCACCACCTTACCATTTTTGACTAATGTGAATCAATATGAAAGTATACCGATATTTAACCCTCCTGAAAATCGCTGTCCATTGTGACATTTTGTTTTTTGGGAAATATCAGCAGAGTTTGGAGATATAAAGGAGACATAAGAGGCTGCAGATGCTTGAGTCCGAAGCAACACACAAAGCACTGGAGGAACTCAGTGTGCCGATCAGCACCTGTGAGGGGAAAGGAATTCCTCCAGCAGATTATTTGTTGCTTGAACATACAACTTTGTTTGAATATGGTCTCCTCAATCTCTCTCCCAAATCCTATAAGGTAGATTTCACATTGCTTTTCCGTATGTGTGCATAGGGACTGTAAATAATATAGCTGAAATTCTTGCCCTGACCGGGAATGTATACAAAAATAATTGGTTTAAAACACGCAAAACATGGCTTTAAAAAACAAAGTCATAGCTTGCAGTCCTCTTTACCACATTTTATTCCATTTGGGATCTGTGCACAATTTCAGCTCAGGTCTCCTATACATCCCCAATTTTCATTTCTCTGCCATTTATGTCTACAGTTAAGTGAGTCCCAAAATCAGGTATTTCCCAAAATCTTGTACCTTAGCATTCCTCTTTCCTTTTTTAAGATGTTCCTTAAAACATATTTCTTTAAAAAGCTTTCGGTCACCTGTCTTTATAGTTTTTTATATGGCTTTGTTTTATTTTGTAAAACGATTATATGACATATTGATGATTCATCCACAAAGTACCTTGGAACTGTTACTGTATTGAAGGTTCGTAAATACACACTTTTGTTCTGTGTGGCTTCTGGGGAACACTGGGAATGATATCTCCATATAGACCAGCACAATATTTATCTTCCAATGACTAACTTAGGACAGTTTGTTTGTGTATAGTTAGCTAAGAATAGCAGCCTCTTCACTATGTATTTATAGAGCAAGAGTACAATAAGGTTCCATTAGCAGAAAAGCAAGTAATATTTCCTGGCTTTGCTCTGTTCCAAGCTTTTTTTAAATTGCACTTTTTAGAGCTCGAAATTTTGATATTTACTAGATCTATAAAACAATACAAAATGTTTTGCAGCCGAGTGATATTCCAATGGAGAGCAGGTACTTCTGTAATGAAGGATATCTGGCCGAGAATTTGTAGCCAGCAGGGTTCCATTAACAGATCTGTAATAAGGTCCAATTTATCTGATTTTCTAAGTGATGTTGATTGTGGGTAAGTGCAGAGGTACAAAAAAAAATTTCCTCATTTTCAAAATGACATTGTAGGGTCACTCAGACCAGACATTTCCTTGCTTTATCAATGCCTTTGGAGGATGGCACAGCAGCGAATGCAACATTCTACAGTACTGCACTGAAGTCCAGAATTGAATCTGCTTTCTCTAGGGTGGGATAGCTACTCATAAACTTTTAAATCTAAGGCAAGACTGAGCCCACCTGACAGCAACATAAAATTATAATCATAAAAATGTACTCAGCACTTTTGGAAAGAATTTCAATTATTTCAGGATTACGAGAACCTGATAGTCTCCAACACATGACTTTCTCTATTTTCTGTGATCCTGCCCACACCTGGTGCAGATGTTGATGTCGGCAGCGGGATGGTTGTGCTCGTAGTGTCAGTCTGTATCTAACCTTGGGTATACTCAAAGCGGAGACTGATCGGTTCTTGATTAGTAAGGGAGCCAAAGATTACAGGGAGAACGGGGTTGAAAGGGATAATAAATCAACCTTGTTGGAATGGCAGAGCAGACTCTTGGCCCAATTCTGCTCCTATGTCTTATGGCCTTATGGTCTTTGGGAGTTATGCAACAAAGACATGGTAAAGGACTCTTCTCATTTTCTCCAACACATTTTTTCTGGATAAGCTGAGACTTTATTCACACTCTCACCTAAGAGCATTCACTTCTTTAAAAAATATCAAAATACATATAATGCATCCACTTCAGGTAATACAAAAAGAAAAAAATGTGGACAAAACTCTGCACTTAACAAAACAATAATTTCTACTTCTTTGTGTCCTTAATTTCTTTGAAAATAGACTCTCTCTAATAAAACACACCCAAAGAGAAAACTAGCAGAGGAATGCAAAGTAAATGACATGGCGATGAACATTAACCTTAGCTTCCCTACAGTTTCCTGAGTTACAAGTAGCTGTTTTTCACATCGCCAGCACCTTTTCAAAATGGACGGCAGAGGCAACTGTTGTCATCGGTGCCTGCAGTTGGGTTTGGCGGGACACATTCATCCAAATCATCATTCAACTCTTTTCTACTTTCCCATAGTAGAACTCACTTCACTTAATCCAACCACAGTAATCTCTTACAGACAAAATGGATTTTCCACATATACTACACTGCAAAATCATCCAAAATGGCAAACAAATGGGCAATTAATTACAATCTAGAACTTTATTAGAGGATATATATAAGCTTAAAATTACAAATGGCAATGTACAAAAACCACTCTGTGTGCTGTATTCATACTGAATTCATCCTGACCCAGATCTGGGCCGTACCCTTCAAATATCCGGACTTGCCTCTCCGTTTTTTTTGCACTACCTTACTTCCCATTTTTCTATTTTCTATTTATGATTTATAATTTAAATTGTTAATATTTACTAATTTTAACTATTTTTAATATCTTTAATATTTAATATTTGTAATCCAGGGAGTGTGAAGCGCAGAATCAAATATCGCTGTGATGATTGTACGTTCTAGTACCAATTTTTTGGTGACAATGAAGTATAAAGTAAAGTGTAATCAATGAACACTTCTGCAATTAGACCATCATTGTGAAAAGGAGAAATATATTCAATACATTATCACTTAGTCACTCCATAAAATCTCTTCAGTATAAATAAAAACTTTTGACCTTTGGTCCTCTTTGAAAGAATGAGGTTCACTCAACTTCACTTGCCTCATCATTGAAATGTTCCCACAACCAATAGATTCACTTTCAAGGTCTCCATCTCACATTCTTGATATTTATCATTTATTTATATTATTTCTTCTTCTTTTTGCATTTCCACAGATCATTGTCTTCTGCACTCTGGTTGAATGCCCTAGTTGGGTGGTTTTTCATTAATTCTGTTATAGTTATTATTCTATAGGTTTGTTAAGTATACCCACAAGAAAATGAATCTTAAGGTTGCTTATGGTGGCATATTTGTACTTTGATAAAAAAAAGTTACTTTGAACTTTGAGGTTCAGCCAATTAATCGCATTGCTGATCCTTGTGTTCCCTATAGGTACTGATGTGGGGAGGAGTCCAGTGGCATAGAGTAATTGAGCAGACAGATTGCTGAACCACAGAAATCTTTTTGTAAACAGCCTATCTGGTATAGTAACTCCCACTGAATGCTTATGGGGAATGACGAAAACAAGGTTTGTAAAATCGCCCTTCTAAGGCACTTTTTCTTCTTCTTCATGTGCTTTGCGCGTTATACGCTTGAGCGATCATGGCACTCCACATCGAACGATCCCATGCAGCGTCAATGATATCTCACACACTTAGATCTGTTAGTTCTTTCACAGTGTCTATATATTTTCTTCTTTGCCTTCCTCTTCTGCATTTCTCAGGCATACGGCCTTGTAATGTAAGGCATTCTATTTCTCCGTTTCTGATGACATGGCCCAGGAATTTAAGTTTCCTCTCATTTAATGTTCTCATTAAAGATCTTTTTGTATGGGCATGTTGGAGTACTGTCTCATTAGTTACCCTATCTCTATATGATATTTTCAGCATTCTTCTAAGAAACCACATTTCTGTTGCTTCTAAGGCACAAGGCTGGAAATTGTGTTATAATCTTACTTGCATTGCACAATGATTTCAAATTGCAATTCTAGTATGTTAGAACATGGAACATGGAACAGTTCAGCACAGGAACAAGATCTTTGGCTTATGATGTTGTGCTGAACTAATTAAGTTAGCAATTAAATACTCAACAGAACTAATCTTTCTACTTACGCAATGTCCATATCCTTCCATTTCCTACACGTTCATGTGCCATTTTAAGAGCCTCTTGAATGCCGCTGATGTATTTGTCCCTACCATCATCCATTCAATGCATTCTAGGCACCTCATACTCATTGGGTAGGATACCTGCCCCACACATCTCCTTTTGAACTTATCTCAGCTTCAGTCTATCTCCTCTGGTAGAAGACACTTCAATCATAAGAAAAAGATACTGGCTGTCTACTCTATCTATATCTCTCATAACCTTATAAACCTCTAACAGATATCCCCTCAAGCTCTGCCACTCTGGAGAAACATATCCAAATTTCTCCAAACTCTCCTTATAGTTCATGCCCTCTAATCCAGGCAGAATCCCTCGTAAATCTCTTTACACCCTCTACAATGCCTTGATATCTTACCTATGATGGGACAACCATAATTGAATCTAACACTCCTGATGTGACCAACTAGAGTTTTATAAAACTGCAAAATAACTTCCTGACACTTGAATTTAATTCATCGACAAATAGTGACAAGAAATTCTGTTGTCCCTCTGCACTTTGTCCTTCAAGGAGGAAAAATTACACTCCTGACACAATCTGACTGATGCACAACTCCAGAATCAATGATATTGCTGACACTTAGCTAATCTTTGAAATGGTCCAACAAGCCACTTGGTTCAGGGACAATTTGGGTTTGTCAGTAAGCCTTGGCCTATCCAGTGACTTCCACATCTCATGTATGTAATAGATAATTCAATGCACAGTATATACCCAGCATCTGTTTTGTTTTAAATTTCATTGGGACGTCTTTTGCTCAAGTATCAAAGTATCACCCTGATCATTATATCACAGGTTGTAATCATGGAACTACTGCAATGGATACAACCAAGTTTAGAACATTCATTCCGAGGACGAGAAGAGAGACTGAAAAGACACCAATAACCGTGCTCATTCAACCCCATGATTCATGGGCATCCCCTATCAAGCGAGATTGAATTGAAGGATGTTTATTCAAAGTGGTTTAGAAGAAAGAGACATAACAGGCCAAATATTGTGGGGCTCTTGCCCTCTGCCACCAAACCCTAATGAGCCTTGATTAGCTTCACATGCTAAATAATGTCAGATATTCCTGTCAGTACATGACGGTGACTAGCTTCACAAGCTGAAAATTATTAGATATTTCTCTCAGTACACAACAGTTACTATTATTGAATCACAAAAAAATTGGATGATATCATTCGCCAATTCATATTTCAAAGGATGAAGCAGCTCTCCTCTGTTGTCGGCCCTTGTGTGAAAACTCCTGCTGACTGACTCTTCGTTCCATTTCTTCATTTGTGGCCCACAACTTCAACTGCAGTTCCTCATATCACCTCTCTGGGGCTCTGTGAAACTATGTTAATTCCATGCCTACCTCACACCAGCACCAGCTTTGCAAGCATCAGTTATTTGTCTCCACTGATTCAGCTTGATAGCAGATCTCCTGACACTGTAATTACAGCATCTCTTCCATAATGGTTCCCATTATCACCTTGCTTACTTTTCAGATGCCAGTACTGGTAGCCTTTGTGTTCTTATTTAGCATCTTCCTGACCGTCTCCACCTTCACCTTCCCCTCTCCCTACCTGACTCCATTTTCCTTTTCTTTGCCTGACCCCACTACCATCCACCTGCCTCTATCTCCAATCTCCATTCCTGCTCTCCCTTAGCCAGCTTAAGCTGGCCAGCCAACTTCATCACTCCTCAGTCCACCAACTACCACTTCCCCTCTTCTCTTTATACTTGCCATCTTCCCTCTCCACACTCAATCCTGAGGCAGGGTTTCAACCTGAAATTCTGACTATTGCTCTCTCCCCTTGCCCCAGCCCAACTAGATATTGCTTAACTGCTGAGTTCCTCCAGCAGAACATTGTACTAACTATTGCAAATATTACTTACATTCAGCCCAAACTGACAACTGTTTATGCTTTTCCATAGATGCTGCCTGACCTGCTGTGTTCCTCCAACGTTTTGTGCGTATTGCTTTGACTTCCAGCATCTGCAGATTTTCTCTTGTTTGTAATTAATCCCCATACCTGACCAACAAGAGGGTAAAGTCATGTACCTGACTGGAAAGGTACAAATAATGTAAAGTAAGACACTAACAGCTGTGTTTCAGTATTAGCACATTCACCGCTGAGCTGGATAGTCTCAATCAGAGCCATGGACATGAGATCTAGACAAATTTTCTTCTACAGGCCTGAGGAAGTGCTGCATTGTTGGAGGCTCCAAACTTCCACTGACGTTTTAAACTGAAGGCCAGTCTGCACTGCCACAAGAAATAAAATTTTTCAAGGCACCATTCTTCTCAGTATCCTGACCAATGTTTATCCTCAGTTAATGTTACTAAACAACTTACTGTTAGTCAGATCCTGCTGAACACAAAATACTCCTTTGAATCCTGCATTGAGGATTCAAAAGTACCTCTCTGATTTTTGTAACTCCAGGAATCCTGTGAGGCTGTGAGTGGTGTCCCTTAGACAAAAGATCTCTTTCACAAGTTAACTACAGTGTATCATTTAAAATAAAGTCACATTGACAGATGATTAAAATAAGCTCCTCACCTGTTATATTAAACACCAATATTAAAAACACTCCATCTTGAAAGTTAACAGTACACTCTTTAGAGCACTTAATAATGCTATAAATTTATGCAATAACACAATTCAATATTAAAAAATCTAAATTAAGACAGCTTTCATTTACTAACCTTGTACAATAACATCCAGGAGATTTATAAGCCTCTAGATACCATATATTTTTCTATCAAAAACATCCTAATAAGAAACATACAGTTATACTGAGTGTTGCGTATAACTCTCCCACTGCAGCACCATAATGACTTCTCATAATAAGAACCTTCATCTGAAAATGAACACTCATAATTTGAAATTCACACTAAAATAATATCATGAAGTGTCAGCTTTCCATTATCACAAACTCCAGTCTCACAAACTTTTAATATCCAAATCCTTTTAATTTATTAAATGCTATTACACACATTGCCCTGAATATATAATAACCTCCAGCATAACGTTTCTTGTTATTAACAAATTATTTTCCCACTTTAGAAGAAACTCTTTCACATAAGTAAAAGGGAGCTCCAGCCTTGATAACCCAACCTTCAATAATAAGGACAATTATGACGATTGCAAGTTTGTAACCAGGAGCTCTGAAAGCACCAGGAGATCACTGGCTCCTACAGTACTTTGGGATCAATAGCTCATTATAGCTCTGTTAAGAATTTTCTATATAGCTCGAGCCTGTGAGTTCTTTTCTAATGCACACTATAGAGACTTACACTGTCTCTTATGTCTATTTTAAGAGTGGCACCTGCGATGTGTGCATTGTGAAGCACCATCTAAAAAGCCTCTCCTGGTCCTTTGCTGTTTTTGAAGGGATACATAAGGGGATGTGAAAGCACATAAGGGGATTGAGTCTTATAAGTTCCTGACCATCTGGATTTAATGTGTATGCCAGACAGGTGAATCCTGAACAATCTGATTTTAGAAACTTTTTACAGTGGAAACAGTTTTGTGTTTGAGGATTTTTTGTCTCAACAAAGACGCAGCACAATGCATCTTTGGCAATAAAACATAATTTCCTGCCAAGGATATTTCTTATTGTGTTCTAAGAATGGAATGCAGTTCTCAACAAGAATCTGATGAGTAAACAACTTTGACACAATCACACTTATCTTCTATAAATGGTCTGTGTATGATCAAGAAAATAGAAATCAATTGCATCCATTGGTTACTGGAAGGAAAGGCCTGATGAAAGTATTACTAAGATGCTCCCACAGTAACTGGACAATTTCTGAAATGAGAGTTGATCGAAGAGTTCCTTCCACAATCCATTTGGACTCTAAACATCAGTAAAAGTGTTGGAGGAATAAGTTAAAGAGCAGTATTCAGATACTGTCTACAAAAAATTTGATTTATGCAAGGACTCATTGTAGGAAAGAGCTGTGTATTTTCAATTAAGTGTGTTTCTGTGAGTGCCTCACCAGTAAATACAGGAAATGTGGCTCTTGTGTGACTTGGTCATGATGGTTCTGGTTGTTCACAATATTTCTTTATTCTCTTTAATAAAGAGGTAACAAGAGAGGGCAATATGTTTCTATTTTACCCCAGAAAGGTGCTCAAGTTCCCTTACTTTTTTTTTAATATGGGCTATTTTCCATGCAATGTTCTAAGCAATGTATGACATTGCCAAGAATTTAATCATCATAGATAACCTGCTATTCACCCTAATGAAGCTTAATAGCTGCTATAATTTGAGAAAGAAATTAGGAAGGAATATTTCACTTTGGTCCAAATATCTTCTGGATTTCTTGTACAATATGTCAATTTTAAGAAGGTATAATTTAGAATACAATAATTGCAAAAGAATACAAAAGAAATATAAAATACAAAATACAAAAGAATACAATAATTTTATATACACAAGTGGAATGGAGCTTGCCTCCCTGATGAAAGCCGAGTGGAATCTGACTTTATATGTGTGGTTTGGGTTGGATTATGTTTATTGCCATATGGTTTAGGTTTGACCAATTTATGCCATGCTATCTCTGTATCTCATCCTGCTCAGGTGATCTGGTTAGTAAGTAGCTATAATAAACTGAGAACTTCAAGTGTATTTACTTGATGTTTTGTTCTCAACAGATCAATAACACATTCGATTTTGTTATAGTGTATTTAAAGTGGACGTCCAATTTTGGCTGAAAATGGCAAAAGGAGTTAAGTACTCAAATTTGTGTTAGGTTTGGACTAGCTGTTATCAAGACAGATTTTATTTTTCTTTAACTTGCACAGATTCTACACTGAAAATACAATGGTCGAGGTAAAAATGCACTATGGCCTGGTATGGGAACATCAATGCCTTTGAGTGGAAAATCCTACTAAAGGTAGTGGATTCCACTGGGTACATCATGGGGAAAATCCTCCTAAACATTGAGCACTACATGAAACATGCATTGGGCATCTACATGAAACACTGCCGTAGAAAAGCATCATCCATTATCGAAGGCCCACACCACCCAGGCTATGCTCTTTCCTTGTTGCTGTTATCAAGTAGAGGGTGCAAGAGCCTCAGGACTAACACCACCAGGTTCAAGAGCAGTTAGTACCCCTCAGCCATTAGGCTCTTGAATAAAAGGGGATAACTACACTCGTTCTATTTCTGGTGTTCCCACAACCAATGGTCTCACTTTAAGGACTCTTTATCTTGTTATTTCATATTATTTCACACTTGTTATTTATTGGTAATTTGTAATTGCTTTTACACAGATCGTTGTTCATTGATCCTGTTTACAGTGACTGTTCTGTAGATTTGCTGAGTATGTCCACGGGAAAAAGAATCTCAGGGTTGTATGTGATGACATGTATATACTCTGATAATAAATTTTACTTTGAACTTTGAATGGTTAGTTATCATTTCATCATATCACCCTAACAGTGTTGTGTCACTCTTGGTGTGCTTACATCATCTTGGCCACTCCTCTTTCAGAGGGGATGGTAGAAATAGTAGGGTGGGCTGGAAGGAGGGTCTATATGTTGCATTGGGATTTGGCTGTTCCAAGCAGATGTTTTCATGGATCCAGAGCTACTTAAACCACGGGTTTGTGATTTATGTCATAGCAAGACGGTAAAGTTTGATTTTCAGGCAGCATGACAGAGGTCCTGCTATTAAAGTTTAATTTCTGATCTACACCAGTGTCTTTGGTTCAGGCTTTAATGGGCATTGGTTAAACCTTTTAAGCTTTAATAGTAGAAAACTTACAGTAACAAAGCAGTAAGCAGAACTACTACTTAATTCTGAGGAGACAACTCATGGATAACAAGTGAGCTACAAAAAATATTGAGTGGATACGGTAATGACAGATGAAATTTAATCAGAACAGTTGAAATATCTGTACATAGAAACAAAACAAGAGAAGAATTGTTACTTCATGAAAAGAGCCAACAGAAGAATGGATGGGATGAAGTTGAATGAGACCTTCCAGCGGATTTAATGCTGGACATATCCAGTCACCTTCAGAGCAAGAGTAAACAAAGTAAATCGTCAAATTTTTAAACCTAGACCATAAAGGTAAAAGCCATCCCTAGCTGATCCAAGCACAGCTGATCCGAAACCAACCTTTGTATCTCAGTCAACCCCATCTAATATATACATATTATTGGTCTGTTTGAGATTGAAGCATTAAATATAGATCAAGAATAGAGGACAGGTGCAATAATATTGAGCAAATCATCTTGACTTAAAGTACTGAATCTGACCCAACCTAAACAAACCTGAATGCTGTACCAACAAGAGAAAATCTGCAGATGTTCTCCAAGCAACACTCAGAAAATGGTGGAGGAACTCAGCAGGCCAGGCAGCATCTATAGAAAGAGTACAGTCAACATTTTGGGCCAACACGCTTCAGCAGGACAGGAGAAAAAAAGATGAGGAGCAGGTTTAAAAGGTGGGGGAGGGGAGAGAGAAACACAAGGTGATGGGTGAAAGCAGAAAGGGGAGGGGATGAAGCAAGGAGCTGGGAAGTTGATTGTAGAAGGCGATACAGGGGTGGAGAAGGGGAAGTCTGATAGGTGAGGATAGGAGGCTATCGAAGAAAGAAAAGGAGGGAGGAGCACCAGCGGGAGAAGATAGGCAGGCAAGGAGATAAGGTGAGAGAGGGAAAAGGGATGGGAATTGGTGAAGAGGGGGGGCTAAAACTGGAGAAATTAATGTTCATTCCCTCAGGTTGGAGGCTACCCAGACGGAACATAAGGTGTTGTTCCCCCATCCTGAATGTAGCCTCATCACAACAGTGGATGAGGCCATGGATTGATAAATTAGAATGGGAACAGGAAATGGAATTAAAATGGGTGACCACAGGGAGATCCCACTTCTTCTGGGGAATGGAGCATAGGTGCTCGACGAAACAGACTCCTATGTCGGGTTTCTCCGATATACAGGAGGCCACTCTGGGAGCACCAGACACAGTTTATGACCACCCACAACAGACTCACAGGTGAAGTGTCACCTCACCTGGAAGGACTGTTTGGGGCCCTGAATGGTAGTGAGGAAGGAGGTGTAGGGGCAGGTGTAGCACTTGTTCCGCTTGCAAGGATAAGTGCCAGGAGGGAGATCAGTGGGTAGGGATGAATGGACAAGGGAGTCATGTAGGGAGCGATCCCTACGGAAAGCAGGAAGTGGGGGGAGGAGGGAAAGATGGGCTTGGTGGTGGGTTCACTTTCTGCTTCTCTCTCCCCTCCCCCAGCTTTTAAATCTACTCCTCATCATTTTGTCTCCAGTCCTGCCGAAGGGTCTCGGCCCAAAACGTTGATGTGATCTACATGGATTTTAGTAAGGCATTTGACAAGGCTCCACACAGTAGGCTTATTCAGAAAGTTAGAAGGCATGGGATCCAGGGAGGTTTGACCAGGTGGAGAAGGCAGAGGGTCATGGTGGAGGGAGTACATTCAGATTGGAGGATTGTGACTAGTGGTTTCCAACAAGGATCTGTTCTGGGACCTCTACTTTTCATGATTTTTATAAACGACCTGGATGTGGGGGTAGAAGGGTGGGTTGGCAAGTTTGCAGACGACACAAAGGTTGGTGGTGTTGTAGATAGTGCAGAGGATTGTTGAAGATTGCAGAGAGACATTGATAGGATGCAGAAGTGGGCTGAGAAGTGGCAGATGGAGTTCAACCCAGAGAAGTGTGAGGCGGTACCCTTTGGAAGGACAAACTCCAAGGCAAAGTACAAAGTAAATGGCAGGGTACTTGATAGTGTGGAGGAGCAGAGGGATCTGGGGGTACACATCCACAGATCCCTGAAAGTTGCCTCACAGGTAGGGTAGTTAAGAAAGCTTATGCGATGTTAGCTTTCATAAGTCGAGGGATAGAGTTTAAGAGTCGCGATGTAATGATGCAGCTCTATAAAACTCTGGTCAGGCCACACTTGGAGTACTGTGTCCAGTTCTGGTCACCTCACTATAGGAAGGATGTGGAAGCATTGGAAAGGGTACAGAGCAGATTTACCAGGATGCTGCCTGGTTTAGGGAGTATGGATTCTGATCAGAGATTATGGGAGCTAGGGCTTTACTCTTTGGAGAGAAGGAGGATGAGAGGAGACATGACAGAGGTGTACAAGATAATAAGAGGAATAGATAGAGTGGATAGCCAGCGCCTCTTCCCCAGGGCACCACTGCTCAATACAAGAGGACATGGCTTTCAGGTAAGGGGTGAGAAGTTCAAGGGGGATATTAGAGGAAGGTTTTTTACTCAGAGAGTGGTTGGTGCGTAGAATGTACTGCCTGAGTCAGTGGTGGAGGCAGATACACTAGTGAAGTTTAAGAGACTACTAGATAGGTATATGGAGGAATTTAAGGTGGGGGGTTATATGGGAGGCAGGGTTTGAGGGTCGGCACAACATTGTTGGCTGAAGGGCCTGTAATGTGCTGTACTGTTCTATGTCTATGTTTACTATGTACTTTTTCCATAAATGCTGCTTGCCTGCTGAGTTCCTCCAGCATTTTGTGTTTACTGTTTTACCAATGGATACATTGGACTCAAACCAAACTTCACACACAGGCCTGATCCTATCAGGCTTGAGTCAAGGAGTCATGAGTTCTATAAGTGTGATGTCAGTGGACATTTCCAGTACCCTGCCCAGTTGTAGCTATTCAAACAAGAGGAAATTTCAGACCTTGCTGCAAATTAAAAGACAACCTTGACTTTAACCCCTCAGAAATAGTAAAAGTCCAACAATTTTTCAGCTTTGAAGGGAAGTGATGGCATACAGGTGCAGAAGGAATTAATAGTATAGACTATAATTTTGGATCACGCTTCAAAGCAAATCTTTCACAGTTTCAAAATGCTCACAATAAGACAAAGGTTTAGCATGTGAACATCAAGCAGTCTTCCACCCGTGGACAAGTATAGCAGGTAAGATTATAATTCTGAGTGGGATTCTGATTCTAGTCAAGGAGCTTGTAATTCCTCTGCCTAGAATTGTCAAACAGTAATAAAGAAATCCTCAGAAGAGTTCTCAAGCTAATCCAAAGTGCACATCACTCTGTTGATACAAAGGGGTGCAGTAAACTGTATGTTGTATATTCAATGTATAAATATACTTTATATGACTTTCTTGCACCCTGGGGGCTTCTCAATTCACCATATGGACCAAAGGTAGAGGTGGAGGGTTTCTTTCTAATCAATACTCCGTGGAGCATAGACGTGACAGTCCTGGCAGATTCCTGCTCACCCAAACTAGCATATCCAATAATGAAGATTCACTCATAATCCCTGCCATGGGAGTTCACTTTAAACTATCCTGATGGTACCCTACATCCCACCATAGGCAGACATGAAGCCTGCACTCAGGGTACTATACTCATTGGTCGACAGCCCTGAAACAGGATACCCTGAGTCCCTCTTCATCATTGCCAATGACTTCAACCAGGCTAATTTCAAGAGCATATTACCAAACTATGTCTCTTAACCCACCAGCAGCCCAAACGCCTTTGACCATGGTTAAATAAGCATCAAAAATGCCCACTGAACCAGCCTCACCCACACTTTGGTAAAGCGCTCCTCCCTTCATACAGCGAGATCCTCAAATGTGATGATCCAGTGCAGAAAGGCATACAGGGCTGGTCTGGGGAACAAGTGAGCTTCCACACAGCTGCTTTCTGTCAGTAGACACAGCTATGTTCAAAGACTCAGCCCTCAGCCTAGGTGAGTACGTCACCACCACCACAGACTTTATCAGCAAACCTGTTGAGGACTGTGCACCAAAGAAGATAATCTATGAGTTCCCAAATTGGAAACTATGGATGAACCAGGAGATCCACTCCTGCTCAAGTCAAATATTGTGGCATTCAAATCAGGTAACCCAGACTGCTACAGGAAATTGAGATATGTTCTCTATAAAGCTCTCAGGGATGCCAAGAGATGGTAACAAGTTTAAAATTGAGTCCCAGATCAGCCATCAGTTGTGGCGGGGATTAACACGCTACATCAGGCTACAAAACAAAGTCAGGCAGTATCACTGGAAACAGTGCTTCCCTTTTTGGTGAGATTAATAGACTCTATGCATGTCTGGACCAGAAGGGGATTGGAATGTCACCATCTACCCCAACAGCTTGCAGTGCACCTGCACTCATAATCTTCACTGTGGACGTAAGTTCAGTCTTCCTCGGAGTAAACCCGCAGAAAGCAACTGCCTGGATGGTGTACCCGGTTATGTCTTTATATCCCATGCAGATCAGCTGGCAGGGGTATTTGTTGACATTTATAATCTCTTTCTGCCTAAATGTGAGAATTCCACCTGCTTTAAGAAGATCACTTTCATCCCTGCATCTAAGACAAACAAAGTAACATACCTAAATACTAGACAAATGGCTCTGACATCCACCTCCACGAAGTGCTTTGAGAGGCCGGTCATGGCACACATCAACTCCAATCTTCCAGATAAGCTCAGCTCACTGCCATATGCCTACTGCTGAAACAGGTCCATGGCATGTGCCATCAGCCTGGCCCTACATCCGTCTTTGGAGAGTAAAGACACCTACGTATGTTAGACTATTGTTTATTGACTACTGCTCTGCCTTTAATAACACTATAATGTCAAGCAAACTCATCTCCAAACTCCAAAGTCTGGAACTTAACATCTCCCTTTGCAACTGGATCTTTGATCTCTTGACTGATAGACTGCTATCAGCAAATATAGGCAGCAACACTTCTGCCACTATTATTCTCAACACTGGTGCCCCAAAAGAAGGTATCCTCAGCCCCCTACTCTGCTCCCTGCACATTCACAACTGCATGGTCATATCCTGCTCTAACTCCATCTGTGACACCACCACAATGGGTCAGAGTACAGGAAAGTGATAGAGACCGTAATGGCATGGTGTCCAGACAACAACCTTTCCTTCAACACCAGCAAGACAAAAGAGCTGGACGTTGACTTCAGGAAGTGGGTGAATCATGTCAAGGCATCATAAAAAACATCCTCTCTGGATGCATTACAGTTTGGTATGGCGACTGCTCTGCACCTGACTGCAAGAAACTGCAGAGAGTTGTGGACACAGCTCAGCTTGCTCTCCATGGACTCTGTCTACACTTCTCACAGCCTCAGTAACGCAGCCAGCATAATCAGAGATCCCACCCACCCTGGACACATTCTCTTCTTCTTCCTCTCAATGGTCAGAAGATACAAAAGCCTGAAAGCACATAAAGCTGGGCTTAAAGTCAGCTCCCATCAAGCTGTTACAAAATTATTGAATGTTTCCCTAATAATATAAGATAGATTCTTGACCTCATGATCTAACCTGTTACGACACTGCACCTTACTGTATACCTACAGTGCACTTTCTCTATACTGTAACACTTTATTCTGCACTCTGTTTTTTTTTACCTTGTTCTACCTCAATGCACTCGTGTAAAGAGTTGATCTGTAGGAACTGTATCCAAGACAAGTTTTTCACTGTTCCTTGGTACAAGTGAAGCTAATAAACTAAATCACCAAATACACAAAAATCACTTTACATGGTAACCATAGTATGGAGGTTACTTTAGTTACTGTATTACTTGCATGTTATTGTTATGAATAGCGTCATAAGCACACAAGACTGACAGGAAAGAACAGCTACTAAAAATGGAGAGAAAAAGGAATGCTAAACAAGTTTTTCACTTCACCTTCGTAGACTGTACGTGACAATAATAAACTAATTTTCCAATTTTAGTGTGAAAAGTAATTGCAACTAATTGTTCTCTTGGTTTCTTGTTCTCTGTCTGGCATATTTGGTGATTAGGTTCCATTCTCTCACTTCCACTATGCTTTCAGTGGGAGCTTGACAACATGGAAAGAAGCTTAATACCTGAAGTGATGATACGTACACTTCAGGACTCAAAATAATTAGCTTTTAATGAATTAAATTTTATCTAATTTGAAGAGTAAGATTAAAAGCCACATTTGAAGGTGGACATGTTCGAGGTGAACAGTATACTCTTTGTGCCAAGCAACATTTTGTTCCCTCTTACAGACTAATGTTTGGTTTCTTAAGGTTGTTTTAACCAGGGGTGGTAATGGGTACAAGTTCCCACTACCTATTAAATGCTCCTAACAGTGTGCACATCATATAATCTCAGACAGCCGTCCAGCTCCTGGTCTTCACCTGTGGCGAAACTGTTTCTAATGACAGGAGAAGGGGCAAAAGCAGGTTACTGGCACCTTAAAACCAATTGCCTCAGGCAGATGGGGCTCGTCAGCTGTGGTTGGCAGCTCATCGAGAAGGAAAACTGGTTTCAAACCTCAGCTTCCTTGCGGGCATACCCACACATGGGGAAGGCTTCGGAAAGAAATCCAGAGGCAAAAATCCAGAGCTGGAGTTCCTAAGGTGGTCCTGCATTGCATTCAACGCTGACTGGCCACTCCTACAATACTGCTGATGGTAAACTGTATTGGTCTCCATTGGGTTCATCAGCTGCATGGAGAGTGTGGAGCTTGCTACAGAGGCAACAGCTTGTTCTCCATATTGTACTGCCCTGGCTCGCATATCTAGGCTGCAAGGACGCAATATACATGGCCAAACCTGACCAACAGAGGCCTATTTCAGACCAGTGTGTATGTACTAACTGTAACAGAGGTACCTTTGCTACAGGGCAGCACTCCTTGTTATGGTTTGGAATATCTGTATGAGTAAGTGGATGATTTTAGCTGTTTTACATTTTCCAAGCTAACTAATGCAGTGTTGTTTCATCTTTAAAAGTCCAGCTATGGATTGGGGTATGGCAGAAGCTGATACACTTAATGCTGCTTCTTCTGCAGTTTTTATAGTAAAGGAGATGCCTAAGATAAAATTTATCACAAAAATATAAAAATTAATGCACATTTATCTTAATATAATTAAATTGTCCTATTAAATAAAGAACAACATTATTGTAAAATCATAGGAGCTACTTAATGCATTTGTAGGGTTAATTGCAATAATGGAACTTTTAAACAGACTAGGTGTTAAAGTGTTCTACAAGGAAATACTGTATGGTAATAGTGAGTGCACTCATCACAGCAGGACCCAGCTGCAGCCTATTAAAATTAGAACAGCTCTCCTTTTGGTCTGTCAAAACATTCCATGATGAGAGAAGCAACCTAGGAAATGATTCATTTCATCAGCTATGCGGCTATGTTAGCTCTACTTCCCAATCCAATCATCAAGCTGACACAATACTATCTCAGAAAACCACCCACAACGTAAATTAGTTTTTCTCCAACTTTGAACTGAGGACGTTTGCTATCTTTTAGAGAACACTGATGGTATAAAATTGCTTCCTTTTCAAAGGCCAAACAATTAAAAGTATGAAAACAAACTGATGGATGACTTAGCTTATTAGCAAGAAATGATCCACTAATTTTATCTTTAATGTCTTTTTTCTTCATAATTTTTTTCTGCAGAGCTGCCAATTAGAGCCAATTGTTCAAAAGCTTTCCACTGTTGCCAAGTGTTGTACCTATCTGCAGTCTCAATTAAGATAACCAAGTCTCACTTTAGTTATCCACAGGACCCTCATAGAAACGTACTAGTTTTGAATCAATATGGACTACTGTATAGTACACAGGATTGGAGAAATACTATTCCAAATTATTGTATTAACTATCCCTCTTAAAGCAAATCTTTTCCAGAAAGTTAAAAAAAATTGCATTAAAATTTTAATGAATTTAGCTAAGTTAAATTACTCACCAGAACGACAAACATTTCTCAGTCATGTTCAGAAAATGCATGCCTTTGAAGAAAGCTACAGGGTCTTGGTTATTGACACCATATCACTGGAAGTCACTGAAATTCTTGGCAGTAAAAGACTAAATCTCCATGTCATTATTCCCTGGTGAACGTTTTCTTATTGCAGTCTATTTCCTGACAATCCTTGCTTCAAATCAGCTGGTGAATGCTGGTCTCTGGTCTACCCAAGGGCCTTTTATTTTCTATATAAAAGTAATTGATTTCAAACTGACACGCACATCTTTGAAAGAAGGAAGTATCTCTTTTCCAGTGATATGCCATCAGTCACACCAAAAACAAATCACCTGGGGCTCCTATGTGCTCTCCAGCCCCGCGGCTGTTAAACTGCCCTTGTGCTCGAATGCGTTGTGGAGCTTGCAAGCTCACCGACTTTCAGTGAGTGGGTCCTCATATAAACAGCGGAAATTTCAATTAGAATCACAAGATGTGCCATGTCTGATGTCTTTCGTCTCTCACTAAAAAACCCAACATGAAGGTAGAATTTGTCCAGGGCTCCAATTACTAACATCTTCCTATTGATTATGGGTGAGATTCTGGAAGCTATTACTTTGAAATTCCCGGTTGCCTTGTGACTCTCCTGTTATTCAGTTTTGGGGTCTTTCAAAGAGCAAGTTACTTGGAAATTCTTTGACATATGATCAGGAGTAGGAGCCATTTACTGGCTTGGTGCAACAACACACAGACAAAAATAAGTTCAGTTCCAGCTGCAGATGAGTAATTGAAAAAGAGAATCCAGAACATGTGTATTCTGATAAGATGCAAATGGGGGTACTTAAATTATTTATAAAACTGCTCCAGTGATAACAACTACTACCTGAAGCAACATACACGACTTATATATGTGCAAAATTTATGAGAATTTATGTGCTCCAATTCAAAAATTAGAAAAGGCAAAACAAACATCAGTTGTTAACCAAGGAAATCATCATACCTGCCTTTGTGAATATTTAGTAGTGAATAACTGTGTACCTATCATTGGAGACTTAAAGTATGACAAAACTGTAATGTATCTTACACATTGTAATTTCCTCTCAACAATCCCAGCTATAGGTAAGGGTAGAGTGTCAAAATGGCCCCATTCCAGTGAAGGAGCTGAAGCACTTGTGGTAATCC
This sequence comes from Mobula birostris, assembly GCF_030028105.1. Lineage (NCBI taxonomy): Eukaryota > Metazoa > Chordata > Chondrichthyes > Myliobatiformes > Myliobatidae > Mobula > Mobula birostris. Next base: position 74,525,689 of record NC_092381.1, read on the forward strand.
AAATTCAGATTCTAGATTGAGGTAATTGTGCTAAGGATCTTCCCAAAAGGCTGAGCACCAACATGTTGTAGCTGGAAGGAAGGGCAGACAGGAAGGATGCATTTCATCAATGAAATAACCTTGCTCTACCTAACGGACTACAACAAATAGAGGAGTGAGCAAAATATATCATTGCCACTGATAGCCATGATGATAGACAAGGTCAGGGAAGAAAAAAAGGTATAGGGTAAGAGGAGATTAATTGTGAATAGAGTACAGATAAAGAAAATAAAATTGAGACAATTTTTAGAAGAAAACTGTGACAAATTAATGGTGCCAAATGAATTATGCTCAAAAAAAGTACCTATATAATGATTACAAAAAAGGTCTGGATATGGATAATGAGCACTAAATGAACAGGTAAAAAATTCCAGTCAACAATATCATTAAGCTGTCCAATAAGCGCTTGGTCACAGAGGTAGAATAGACCACCTCCCTGTTACGTTAACCCATCTGAAACTACCAATGTTCGGGGAGAACCTCATCAGTGAGAAAGTCCATCCACCTCCAACCAAAACCCTGCTTTATCCTTTTAGTTAGGGTAACAAATTCCAAATATTGCTGGGAGGTAAAATGAATTTTGATCAATATCTGCAAGCTTGAAGGCAGCTGACAAATACATTAACTTTGCATTAACCACTGTAAGAGACAGGAACGGAAACATCCAAGCTAGAAGACTCGCAAGTCAAGTACCTACAAAAGTAAATATAATTCCAAACTCCAGCTGAACCATCTACAATTCAATCAGAAACATCTGTGCTGGGAATATAGTGTTACTATGGTGTTCTGGGAAAAGTGGCTGTTTTCAAATGAGGAGGATCAATTGCAGACGAGAACAACTCAAGAACTGAAAGCAGCTCTTGCCAGAAGGAGATTGTAATAATTTATCTGTTTCCATTTCTTTATTTTCCAAGGTCACATCTGACAATACCTGTGGAGGTAAGCAGAACAGTCTGACTGTTTACTGTGGGCCTTCTGGTGTGTGGGAGGGGGAAGAAATGGGACGGGTGGAGTGAGAGAAGGGGGGGTGGGTTGATGGTGATAAAGACAATGATTTTTGTGCAATTGCTCTTTCCTGCGGTCCAGCGAAGGTAATGAAAGAGATGGAGATTCCTGGGCAGCAGCAAGATAACTGGTACTAAAAGAAACCAAAATACACTGCCATGGAAGCTCAGAACAAGCAACTTACAGAATTAACAAATGTTAAAAGAAAGATTTTAAAAGAGAAAAAAAAAGATGAGCTTTATTTGTCACGTGTACATAGAAACATACAATGAAACGTGTTGTGTTTTTCAATGACTAACATGGACCGAATACGTTCTGGGGGCAGCTCACAAGTGTCACCATGCTCCCAGTGCCAACACAGCCTGCCCACAAGTTACTAACCTATTGGAACATGGGAGGAAAGCAGAGCAGAGATTCTGGAGGAAACCCATGTAGTCAGAGGGAGAGCGTGTAGACTCCTTACAGACAGTGGCATGAATCAAACCCCAGTCAATGGCATTGTAAAGCATTATGTTAACTGCTGCTGTACCATGCTGCCCTTGTAGGGTTATGTCTAGGTGTAGCATGAGGCGGCATTATTTATGTCAAACGGTCCTACTGATATTAAACATTAACAGCAGCAACCGTTCCATGAGATTTTCAGCTTCATGGAAGAAGGCTTTTCACTCATTTGTATCTGTGCTTAGTGTTTGAAGGGCATACGCACTCCTCTGGCCTCTACCTGTGCTCATTTCATTTCTTCATTAAGAACTTATCCAATTCCCTCTGGAATATTAATATTGAACCTTCTTCTACTAACAATGTCCATTCCAAACCATTGTGGAACATCAAAATATCTCAATTCCCCTTTGGATCTTTGGTCAACAATCTTAAAATCGGAACTCTTTTTGTTAATATCCCCATTGTAATCGTCAGCAGTGTCTCCTATTTGCACATCCAATTCTCCTTGTAATTTTTGCACTTTGAAGGATTCAATTCTACTTTTTAAAGGTGGTTTAGATGATCACCCATTTAATGTTTCTCCAAGCTGGCAGAGAGCACCAGTACATTATAGGATAATGAATAATTCTGATGATGTTACTCATCATCAAATATGAATGATGTAAATTAGAAGGATAAATGGGGAGAAGACGACTTTTTTTTTACTCAGAGGATGGTAGGGATCTGGGGACTCACTGTCTGAAAAGATGGCAGAAGTTGAAAGATTTGTACATTTAAACAGTACTTAAAACAATACCTGAAGAGCTGTGACTTGTAGGACAATGAACCTGGCACAAAAAGATTGAGTCCTTTTTGACCAGCACAGATACAATTGGCCAAATGGTCCCCTTTTGTGCCATACATTTTCCGTGCTTCCCTAGTCCAACGATGCTGTCACATTGTAACAAATGTGCAGGAAGAACACACAGTGTGTCTGTTTGCACATCTTAAGATGCTGTAACAGAAGGAGAATTGTGCATTCTCTTTATCAGTGTAGTTTTAAGTAGAATGCAGTCCTTGGAATTCCAGTTAGAAGAACCAAAGAAGAACCAATTGGAGCTTCCATAAATAATCTGCAAAGAATGCAAATAAGTGTAACAATTATAGCTTAGTGGCTTGGCTGGTTCTACTTTGTTGGTTTATATCCATTGAGCAGATTGTTTTAGCCAGACTCCCAGAAAGCCATTCAGTTCAGGAAGCAGTCAGCATACAGAGGAGCTTACTGGATTCTAGAACCAGCCAACTGGCATCTTTTCACTTTCTTTTTATAAAATATCCCCCTTTATGTATGAATTTATAAGAATTTTCAACAGACAAACACTAGCACAATGTCCAAAGTGTTTTCACAGTTCAAGATTTGACATGATTTTTAAATGTAGGTTCTTACAAGTTTTCTTCCATGTGCTGTATATTTTTGGAAAAGGTGTTATTTTCCCTTCCTGAAATTCAAGATCTTTTTTGTAAGATCTCCTAATTGTACACCTTCAGAACTGCCAAATAGATTTAAGGCTCCAACAACGTGTATTTACATTAGACCCTCAGCACAGAATCATGACCACGTGGTTCACAGGGAAAGAGCTGCACTTATGCCAACAGGTCTCTGAAGTCCTGTTTTAACCTTCAAGTTCCAATTCCAATTATTGCTAAAAGTTAAAGTGAATTTGGATCAATATCTATAAGTTCTAGCAGCAGAAAGGCTTTCAAGGGATGGAATGCAGGTAGGTAGGTGCATGGAATGGTTTCCAAAGTGAGTTTCAGGGCATAAGAAAGCTGGGTTACCTATAGCGATGAGGCCATTAACAATGCTGTACTTTCCTGATCTCTCCTATAAGAAAGCCAATTAATTATTTGTGACACAATTGGGTTGTCACTGACCTAGGTAATATTATAACATTATATACATCTCCCCTATAATATTGGAGAATGTAAAATAAGGCTATCTAATTTGTAAATTATAGGTTATCGTAGAGCTATGTACGAATAACTAGAAGGACATGCTTGAGATCAGCAGTCTTGCACTATAACAACGTCAGCAAAGTGGAAAATAGGAGGACTCAGTAGATCTATTGAGGTTTTGACAATAGCAGGTTAAGTTAAAGCCTCAGAAGAGCAGAAGTGAAGGGTCACGCTGCGCTCTGACTAACAACTGAACTCAGATGTGGAGGAACAACACACTCCCATGTAGAGACAGAAACAAGAGTTTATTCATAGGAATTGCAGCAGAACATTGGTGGCTCGACCATGTGACACCGCCAGAAGAATCACTCTCAAAACATAAAGGACCATAATCGCTAACTGGGGGTCCACTTTAAATAATCAGAGTATGCAGAAAACCCATGCCAGTCAAAATAAACTTACCAAGATTAAACAGAAAGCAGAAAGGCTTAACGACTTTAGATAAGACAACAATTAATGAATACAGATGCACAGGCTTGCAGAGCTCATGACGTGATGCTATAGTCCGTGAATCTGGCACTCGAGAGATCATAACGCTCACCCTCAGCCTGGGTGCAGGTAAGACCGTACTTGTCCAAATAGGGAGTGCACAAAATGCACCATGAATTTAATTAGACATGATTTCTTCTCAAAATAGCAGCGAGCCTAATGGCACTTGGTAGTATTTATGCTCAAATCCTGCAGCGATTTCAGAGGAGGACAAATTTGTGGCTTATTGCTGAAATCCAAAATTTACTGTCTCAGAAGCCATTATTTTTGAGAAAATCACACCTTGCTCTCTGCCTTGCCAAAGGAGTGAATCAACTGTACTGAAGATGCACAATCTACACACTAATCTCATTGCTGAAAATTGCCTTGTCCACTTCAGTCTGAGTATACTTTTAACAATGAAATTAGCACTTATTACTTTCAGATAATCACTGGTACTAAAAATTAATTACTGCAGAATCTCATTCCTTCAGATTTGAATTCAAGGGATTATAAAACATTGAAATCAAATAAATAAAGATTCTTCCTGCTGCCTCTTTTCTCTTTTTTTAATCCAATCTCTCTTCCTTTTTTTATTTTGCTTCCCATTGTTGATCTGACATCGAATTCACACAGTTTAATTTGTACTTCTTTTCAGTGCATGCACTGTTAACACTATAGTCCCTCAAGTGGATTTTTGAAGCAGATATGCAGTTGCTTTTTCTAGTCACTCAGGTGCCAAATACATGGTTCCTTCAATGAAATATTATCAGTTCACACAAACAGTTCTGTTATAAGAAGGTTATTAGTTTCAGTCCTGCAAAAATTATAATGGAAAAAATAAACACAAGAGATTCTGCAGATACTGGAAATCTTGAGAAACGTGCAAAATGCTGCAGGAATTCATCAAGTCAGGCAGCATCTATGGGAGGGAATTAACAGTCAGTGTTTTGGGCTAAGAGCCTTAATCAGGAATGGAAAGGAAGGCTGAAGAGGCCAGCCTAAGAAGGTAGGGGGAGGGGAAGGAGTATAAGAACGTAAGAAATAGGAGCAGGAGTAGGCCATCAGGCCTGTTGGCCCTGCTCCGCCATTCAATAAGATCATGGCTAATCTGGCCATGGACATCTCCACCTACCTGCCTTTTCCCCATAGCCCTTAATTCCTCTACAATGCAAAGATCTACCTAACTTTGTCTTAAATATATTTAAAGAGGTAGCCTCCACTGCTTCATTGGGCACAGAACATAAGCTGACAGGTAATAGATGAAACCAGTTTGGGGAAAGGTGGGTTACGCAAAAAGCTGGGAGATGGTAGGTAGAAGTGGTAAAGGGAAGGAGGAGAAGAAATGTGTTAGGAAAGGAAAGTGGACTATGGAAGAAAGGTGATGGCCAGGTGAGGCGAAGCAAAGGGGATAGGAGGGGAACCAGAATGGGGAATGGAAAAAGAACGAAGGGGAAGAAGGAGAAATTTCCAGAAATTAGAGAAATTGATGTTCCAGATGGAATATGAGGTGTTGTTCCTCCAACCTGAGTGTGGCCTCATCCTGGCAGTAGAGGAGCATTGGTAAAAAATATTCCAAAGTAGAAAATATTTTAAATTATTTGCGTAAGCAGATTTAATATCCAACCCAAATGTCAGAGAAAAAAAATTGGTAAGAGAGGATGATACTAATTCTGAGCAGCATTGAATCCAAGTGCCGGTAAGTTAAAAACAATTCTTCTAGGCTGTGTGGTGATCAGATACGGGACCGGCTTCAACATGCAGCATTATTTTGTCACATGACCAAAAACCAACACGATATTGTTGTACTCCTTCCTTTTCAGTTCCTTGCATACAGTGGAGGAATCATAGCATTTGAAAGGAGAGACCACAATTTTAAATGTTAGCTGTACATCAGTATCACAAATTGGTGAAGCAGGTTTTCTTGAAGAAGAAAACTGCCCTATTCAATGCTGTTCCATCATGCACAAAATGCTGGAGGAACTCAGCAGGCCAGGCAGCATCTATCGAAAAGGGTACAGTCAGCGTTTCGGGCCGAGACTCTCAATCAGGACCGGGAATAAAGATGAGGAGTCAGAGTGATGGAGGGTCTTGGCCCAAGACGTCAACTGTACTGTTTTCCATAGATGCTGCCTGGCCTGCTGAGTTCCTCCAGCATTTTGTGTGTGTTGCTTGGATTTCCAGCATCTGCAGATTTTCTCTTGTCTGCTCCTATCATAATATGTTAAGCTCCACACCTTCTCTCAGTGTCCTGTGTAAACTAATACAATGCCACCATATCATGAGGACAAAAAGTATGAGGAAACTGAAGAAACCATGGTTGTTGGCCAGGCAGAGGTAGAGAGGAGAATTTTAATGAGATCACTAGTGGTATAGAAAGGAACCTGGGATAAACCTAATATTGTCAGGAAATCATTCTCCATATACTGATGTGCTTAATTCAACATGTTACAGAAATACAATACTGTGCAATAGTATTAGGCATGTATATATAGCTAGGATGCCTAAGATTTTTACACAGTACTGTTGTAATTTTATGTATTGCACTGTACTGCTGCCACAAGAAAAAAACAAATTTTATGATGTATGTGAGTGATGATAAACCTGATTCTGATATGGGTTTCTAAGGTGGACTGAGAGTGGGAAGGGGACAGAGAGAGGAGAATCATAGTTGGGAAAAGGGGAAAGGAGAGGGGAGGGAGCAGAATGCACCAGAGAGACATTCTGTAATGATTAATAAAGCACTTGTTTGGAATCAACTGATCTTGCCTGTTGTCTCAGGGCTGGGTGTGTTTGCACCTGCACCAACTCCTGCCTTAGCACTCCTCTGTCATGTGTCCCACACCGCTCCCCTCCCATGTTGCTCCATCCTCACCATTCCCAACATCCTTTGCTCCTGCTAGATTTAGCTCTCCACTTCACATTGACAGATACAGTATTGCGCAGAAGACTTAGCTATACATATGCCCAAGACTTTTGCACAGCTCTGTCATTTGGGTTGAAAAACTGGACTAGGCAAGTCCTGAAGGAGCAGGAACTAGAATCATTAACAAAATTACAAATCTTTATCGCTGCTGGTGTTCACTGAACAAAGTATCAAAAGCTGTTCTAATAAGCTTGATACTTTTCATTGCCAATTCCTGCCTATCAATACTTAACATGAAATGCAAGCACTCTTTGTCGTTCTGTTTTGCACCAATCAGAGATCTGGGAGCACATGCTGCATCAGAAGTGGAAGCAATGTTAAAGTAACAATTGTTTCATCTGAGGGTGGCAAGTGAATAAATGGCACCAGGTTGCTCACTGATACTGTTTAGCTGCCATAAAAGTACAACTGGTCATGCTTAGTAGATATTGCCGTTATGACCAAGGGGCTTGGTTTGGGGAAAGGAAAAACCTCAAAGTTTGGTGTCCAGTTTCATTGTGAAATAAAACCTGATTTCAGAATCAGGTTTATTATCACCAGCATGTGTAATGAAATGTGTTAACTTTGCAGCAGCAGTACAATGTAATACATGATAATATAGAAATTAATAAATAAGTGAATCAATTACAGTAAGTATATATGTATATTAAATAGTTAGATTTAAAAGAGTGCAAAACAGAAATGATATATATTTAAAAAAGTGAAGTAGTGTTCATGAGTTCAATATCCATTTAGGAACTGTATGGCAGAAGCTGTTTGCTAAGTATATGCCTTCAGGCTTCTGCACCTCCTTCTTGATGGTAACAATGAGAAGAGGGTCCTTGGGTGATGGGGGTCCTTAATAATGGAAGCCCCCTTTCGGAGGCACCACTCCTTGAAGATGTCTTGGATTCTACAGAGGCTAGTGCCCAAGATAGAGTTGACTCATTTTACAACTTTTTGTAGCTTCTTTCAGTTCTGTGTGGTAGCACCCCTCCCCCCCCATACCAGACAGTGATGCAGCCTGTCAGAATGCCCTCCACTATACATCTATAGAGGTTTTCAAGTGTTTTAGGAAACAAACCAGATCTCCTCATCATGAAATATAGCCACTGTCTTGTCTTCTTTATAGCTACATCAATATTTTGGTACGTCAGATCCTCAGCGACATTGACATATAGGATTTTCAAATTGTTTACTCTCTCCTCTTCTGATCCCTCTATGAGGATTGGTTCATGCTCCCTCATCTTACCCTTCCTGAAGTCCACAATCAGCTCTTTCACCTTACTGACATTGAGTGCCAGGCTGTTGCTGAAACACCACTCCACCAGCTGATATATCTCACTCCTGTGAGCCCTCCCAACTCCATCTGAGATTTTACCAACAATGGTTGTATCATCAGCAAATTTATAGATGGCATTTGAGCTATGCCTAGTCACACAGTGTTCAGGCTTCCTTTTGATCTGACTACAGTAGAGACCTCTTAACATGAACGAGCCAACAAGACCAGAGCTGGCCATTGCAACAACTTCCATATTAAAGGCTCTCACTGTTAAATGATATCTTGGACATCGTACAAAATACAAGAGGTATTTTGGCTTTGTCTAACAGGGTAATCACCAGATTGTGCTGCATCACTCCTGATTGTTTTCTTTCTCTTGAGGTTAACAATTATAAAAATGGAGAGATGTCAATGAGTCTGCCTATTTAATATCATTTATTTTACATTGTCTAGCACTAGGATGGAGATTGAGACTTTCACTTGTTGGGGCATGAAGAAGAAAGCTACTTCGGAAACATTAATAGGTTGAAATTTACTGGGAAATGCTAGTAGTTCTATACCGAACCATGAGCACTTACCGTCCAATATCTATTAGGGAGTCTGACACTCCTGAGCAAATATAGAAGTCAGAAATTTTCTCAGTCCTATGCCAATGATTTCCCTGCTTTCCAATACTGAACTTGGTGAATGAATTTGCTGAATTCCACAACAGTTACACTGGGATATCACCCCAATGAGTATGCACCAAGCTTGACTTGGGAATGGAAGAGTGAGTCTACTCATTGCTATGAAGGAGAAAAATAATTCTAAGCCACATTAAAAAACAATATTGTTTATTTTAACTGTTTAAGTGATTTGACTTCTCTTTACTGATTAGAGCACAGAGACACCCTACAGGAGCTGGGGTGCAGCTTTTTGTCTTGGGAGCTGCCAAGTTTTCTCAAGTAGCGGTGTGCTTCAGGAGTCTGTACTGGGTCCAGTGTTGTTTGTAATATATATTAATGATCTGGATGATGGGGTGGTAAATTGGATTAGTAAGTATGCAGATGATACTAAGATAGGTGGTGTTGTGGATGATGAGGTAGGTTTTCGAAACTTGCAGAGAGATTTAGGACAGTTAGAAGAGTGGGCTGAAAGATGGCAGATGGAGTTTAATGCTGAAAAATGTGAGGTGCTACATTTTGGTAGAAGTAATCAAAATAGGGCATACAGGTAAAAGGGGAGGCTTGATAGAGGTATTTAAAATTATGAGGGGAATTGATAGAGTTGACGTGGTTAGACTTTTTCCATTGAGAGTGCAGAAGATTCAAACAAGAGGGCTTGGGTTGAGAATTAGAGGACAAAAGTTTAGGGGTAACATGAGGGGGAACTCCTTTACTCAGAGAGTGGTAGCTGTGTGGAATGAGCTTCCAACAGAAGTGGTTGAGGCAGGTTCGATGTCGTCCATTATATGGACAGGATATATAGACCGGAAAGGAATGGAGGGTTATGGGCTGAGTGCAGGTCGGTGGGGATAGGATAGGGTAACAGTTCAGCACAGACTAGAAGGGCTGAGATGGCCTGTTTCCATGCTGTAATTGTTATATGGTTATATGGTTATAAGTTTAGGAATGATGTAAGAAAATAGGCTCAAACTTTTTTTTAGTAGTAAGAAAGGACTGTCCTTGTACTTTGAACTACAGGAAAGGGTTTTGGATCATACTCAGAAAGAAATTCATTGGTGTCAATTTTGTAGCCCGTCTCAGTTTGATCAAATCATAGTGATCCTTTCACACACAGTGATTAAAAGCTTGCCAAAAATGCTCATGCACTGTATGTATAGAGCATTCATTATAAACTGTAATTGTCTTTTTTTTTAGCAGACTGGAGTTGGTTATAACATGAAGCTTAAAGTTACTTGACAACAGAGAAAAATTGACATTGATAATGCCTTGCACACAGATTACTTTATATATTTCCCTTAATAAGTAGCCAGCCATCTCCCTAGGGAGCTGATGAGCAATCCAATAGCCAGAAGTTGAGTGAGAAGTCTGATTTTTAACATGTTCTTGTTGATTTATGGGTATTAGAGACAGAATCAACAAAAGAAAAAACAGCTGCTGGATTTATTTAATTAGTCAAATGGGAAAAACTGTTTCAAACAGGTGAGCACCTATGTAACATATTCACATCAGACTCAGGTGATGCAACACGGGGGCCCAAAGATGTTTTGCAGTCAGTGTTGCTGCCATTTTTTTCTTGACTTGCTGCTAAACATTGGGTAGTGCCTCTTGAAACGCAGCTGTTTGTATATTATGCAAGGTTCGGGTGAATTAAAGTGGAGTTCATCTTAAAGTGATATTTTTCTATCCATACATTTGTACTAGTTTAACTAAACAGACTTCTCTTAACACTTCCATTGCAATCTGCTATTCTCTTGATGGCCTTTTCAACTTTATTTCACCTATTCCCTTTAATAGGCTGCTAGAGGTTGATATGAGTTATTCCTGGCCAGATTTCCTTCCTTTCCAAATGTTGAACTCTCCAGGAGTTGTACAAGTAGCTCTGGCATCTTGCCTGGCCCACATTAATGGGGGTCAGCAATGAGAATTGATTGAGGTATTGTTACTATTGCCCCATGCTTCTTGATATAACTCAGTTACCTTCTGTGTATGGAGGTCCATTGCTTTTAGCCTTTAATATGATTTATTATTCATATTTTAAATGCTGGTGCAAGTGGGAAATAAGAACTCAAGCTTTTCATTATTGTAGGGAAACTATACAGATGATAAACTAACTTGTATAACTGAGGGATGATATTTCACTGAAAAGATGATCACTTATCATACGATCCAGTAGCAATTTTCTTGTTACTCGTGATCAGAGACTAGACATTACATAAGAAATATTATCAATGAGGGGTCACAAGGTCATTTGGGCATCTGGTCTACGGAGGAGACAAATAATACCTTTAATTGTCAAGAATTTAAAGAATTAAGTCTTCTTACAACAACGAGCAAAGACCTTTGATTTTCGAAAGGATAAAACCCCACGCAACATCACGAACAGTACAGTACTCCACCACTTTGCTTTGAACATTATGTCTTGGAGATCCCCCGGAGAAGTTGAACCTATGGCTGCTGACTCAAAACTGAGGAAATGATGCCCTGAGTCATGGCCAACATCATTAGGTTCTTTTAACAAGGAAGAACTTTAAAAAAACTTGCTTTGATATATAAATACTAAAATCTGGTGTGATCTGGAATTACAGCTAGCCTGTCATTAATCACCAGAACACACCCGCTGCATATTGTTGCAATATCCTTATGTGCTCTGTTGTTACACATATTGACTAAAATGAGTGATAATGAGTCAGAGCCTGTTTCATTTTGAAAACAAAGACATTAAAACTAATTGTAAAACCAGGATGCCTGTATCTTATCATCTGTGTCATTCTATAATAGTTCAGAGTTTCCCCCAAAAGATTAGCCACAAGGAGGTTTAATGAATGGTTTAAATAACCGGTATACATGTAGGATCTGAAGTTTTAGGTTTTTTCTTGATGATTACTGAAAAGCACTCCTGAAAATCTACTTTAAAAATTTGTTTCTTGCTCCTTACAATGATAAATCCCCATGTTGTTAATACTTTTATGATGCGATAATGTCCATTAACTACAGACCAATTACATTGTTTGTGAACATAAAGTAGGCTTGTGTTAGACCTGACTTGGTAATTCCGTAGTTAAAAAACAACTGATTGGTAACAATACAGTGGCAATGGATGACTTTGGACATGCAGATATTATTTAGTGGCTATTATTAATTTAGTTGCAATTTATCATAATTGAAGCAGTTGCCAAATTGTTTTAGCAACCCAATTTTACCAAAGGTAATGGCGAAATAAAGACCTCCACCCAAATTAACCCCAAAAAATTCAAGCCTTATCTACATATACTGTACATACACTTTTATTACATTATTTAAGCACACACTATTTTGAAAAGGATCCACAACTAATTTTTCTAGAAAGTCTGATCATTCGTGACAGCTATTTTAATGTGGCAATCTTTCTGCAGCCGACCAGGGAGATTTCCTTTTGTAGTTAGACCTGAGTCATAGGCACTGAATCGAATGAAAGATCATAACTTCCAAGGTTTACTAAATTATAATGTTGACCACACAGAATGTCTTGCTCATGCACTACAATTCTGCACAAAAAGTTGAAAATATCAAAATGCCCGTTTTTCAAATGTACTTTTCTTCAGTCATGAATAATATAAAATAGCTAGAACTAAGAATTTTTCAGGACCACACAATTGAAAATTCTCATGATAAATTATCCTCAAAATATGAAATCAGACATTTCAGAATGTTTCGTTTTTCAAATGAACATCCTAATTAGAAAACTTTTTCTTTACAAACATAAAATCTATGTCCATTATTTTTAAAAGTAATGAAAGTTTGATTATTAGTGGGGAACTTACACCTAATTTTGTTTATGCACTTTGAAGTGATGACTTTTAATAGCTAACTTAAGCAAATTCTATTTCTAATATGAATTGAGTCTGATAGCGGACAATATGTAAAATATAGAATGTATATATTTCTCACTTAATGGCCATAGTGAAAAGTAGATGTGGCAACAAACAAACAAACAAATTTAAATTTATCACTATACAACTATAAAATTAACTTCATGTTTCAGCTATTCCATATACATTATACATTGATATAAATCTCAGAATGGGAAACTAGTGTTGTCGGGTTTCGGGAGTTATGATTTATTGATAGGGTGCTGTTTATATTTCGATTCGTTTTGATTCCTGTTCCATTTGTTTACAAGGGTGCACAGTTTTTACCTCCTGATTTCCCATGCAGCATCATGTCCAAGGTGACAATTTATACCCAAATGGCACAGATGGAAATCTACTACAATGGCTTTCCTAGAAATAGAAACTTGCCTGATAAAAATGCGGGTGTTGCACTGTTACTATATCATAGCTGCCTCAATTCTCTATTTCTCTCAGATGCGCTGACATACAATTACAATACAAAATTATTGCCATACCTTAAGTTCTCTGAAGAATATACTGCTTCGGGCCCATTCAACAATAGAGAACAGGGTTTGATCTGCCATCTTACACATAAGCCCAAAAGTGTTGAGCTTTTCATGTTTTCCCCTGCTTGCCTGTTCTTGCTGCAGGTAGGCCAGGATCTTCGCCTGCACTTGCGGTTCATCTGGTTCACACTTCAAGAGTTCCACTATAAGATGTGGGATACTAGATGGAGAGCTGGATGGATAGGTGTCCATATAAGAGTAGCCCATTAGAGATTCTGGCGAGCTAGTGTAAGGGTCGGGATATTCTGACTTGATAGTACGACTTGGATAAGGACTATAGGTCTGATAGCCTTGCAGACTGCCATGAGTTGGCATCGCCATACTAATTGGAGATGTGACAAATGGGCTTCGGTCATAGTCTGCTGGAGGCAAGGCAGGATGGTTTAGAGGTAGGCCTTTTGAAGCTGAATGGATGTTCTGGATAGCAGAAGATATTGTCAGGTCTGTCGGCATTGTTTGCATCACTTGAGTCATGGCTTCTAGCTTAAGTCCATTTGCTCTGATCAGAGCTTTCTTCTGCTGTTTCAGAGCCCTGTCCCTCTTGTACATTGGCCCAAACTTGTTTCGACCTCCACGCATGCGATCAGCTCTTACAGCTGTGGAATACATAGTTGATTAAGAAAAAATCAATCTATTGGGTGACTGAAAAAAAGCAATACAAGATCTGTAAGTGTTTGAATTGTTTCTCAGACATCATTACTCTAAAATAATAAAGAAATAAGGAAGTAAATATTGTACACTTTAAAACCAATACAAGAACATTGGTTACAGGCTACGTTTCTGTAGTCCGTTTTATAGAATGCGAATTTAATATTCTCTGGCTGGAATGGCACTTTACCATTAACAGGCTGATCATTATTTTAATCAAAATATTAATTTTTATACCATAGAAAATCTGTGCTTTAGACTATGCTTCAGGACAGCTTGCATTTTTCCTAAGGGAAGAACGGATTTCAACTCAACAGATCAGACACACTTGTGACTGCATAGGTGTGTCTGTAAGTATGAAATGTACTGATCAACATGGAGGCAAAATAGTAGTAAGGGACAGTGGCACGAAAGAACACTAATGTATGCAGTAACTGTGTATAAAATATATTAATCAGATTCATATGTTTCAATATTGATGGAGGCTTCTTCCTTAGAAATCAGTTTACAGACTTTATCTGCATTTAAATGATTTTAAATTTCCTGTGCGTGGGTAAAAGAAATACATTAAAATAAAAAAAAGTTGCTTTTTGTAGAGGTTGCATGAGGGGTTCCTTTCAAACTTTTAATTTGTCTTTTGTAAATGCATCACTTTTTTCTATTGCCTTGTGCCTATTCTTTTTCTTTTATTTCTGTTTCAGCTCCTTACAATATGGCATTTGTATTTCTGCCTGTTTTCCTCCTCCTTTTCTTTAAATGGTGATATACAGTAGCAATGCACCATTGTACTGTAATATTTTCCATGCGAAAAAAAGCTCAATGGGAGTCCTGGTTCAATTTAGTATATTCTAATATCACTGGAATTAAAAATAATTAAAACAAATCCAATTCAAAGAATGCCTCGGGAGTCACTTTAATCATCTCTGTCACAGTAGTGTCTGTCAGCAATGAGCAGGTCTCACTGCCACTGAGATGTTCTCACTGAGGCGGTTGGTGACCAGGGCAAAACCGGAACATTTGTCAGCTATGTGACATATTGAGGCCACTGAGACGTACACCTGAGATTGCAATCAGGTTTTTGGTTCATCTTAGGAATTAGTACCACATTAAAAATTTATTCTAGGCTTTGCATATCCACTTCAAGAACTTTTGATATTGGGAGATCTAAACCTACATGGTAGAATGCAGATCGGTAACTAAATGTGAGTTCCTCTGGGAAAACATTCTTGGCTTCATGAAATCTAGTCAAGTGTTTCCATTTGTGTCCCAATAACAGTTCACTCATTCATTATTAACCACCAATACACAGAGTACATACTCTTTCAAAAAAAATCAACTCTGTATCATATTTGCTCAGGATGTTTTAGTGGTCAAATCTGAACGTGAAATATTTCTCCGACTATTAAAAAGGGAACTTATTTTTTCTTGGACTGACCACAGGATTGATTAATTCTACATTTGCTAGATACCATATAAAGAATTGTTTTGAGATACCATTTTTTCAGAAATTTAAATAAAAACATATTGCAATTGGGGTAGCATGCATTTTTGATATGAAAATGCTCATTTAGAGCTAATTCAGAGGCTATCTTGAAATCCTGACCATATATTAATGTAACAGGGCAGATCACCCAAGAAATTTAAGCCTTACATAATTCAAGTAATATAAGATTTAAGAGCAGAAATTTCTCAAAAATATTCCTTCAAATTGTTTTTGTTGGAATCAATTAATTATACATTGACAGAATTATTCCAAATATCTTTGAGTGATTTGTACATGAGATTAAATGATCAAACAACATGAGAAATGCTCTACACTGGAGCCAGAAAATTACTGTTAACTTTATAGTAGGTTGAAGCACAAGTGAGAACTCATATTGATTAGCAACGGTGATTTCAGATATCATTATATGTGTTATTCCTAATTCTTTAAGTCTATAAAGGTCATATGAAGTGAGATTGTGTGTTGACATATTGTTACCAAATGCTACATATAAATAGGGAATGAACTGAAGAATGTAGGTTAATGTGCATTGGTATAGAATGATGTAAATTAAGTGTAGAGGAATGTGAAATGAGAATCAAGAAAAACATAATGCACAGAAATATAGCCCAGAAAGATGAGGAAATTTGGTAAAATTAAAGTAATTTATAAAGATAAATTAAAAAAATATATCCTGCATTGAAAATTATTCACATTTTCTTGTCATGATACTTAAATATAACTGTAAAAACATTTTATTTTCACATTTGAGCAAAACTAGAGACTTCGGGGGCAACAAAACTGTATTCTCCAGTAGAGCTAGTGGCCAACAAAATGTACATGAAAACTTGAAAAATCCTGAGTCGTACTACATAATATACAATGGCATGGAACTTTATTCGATAGTATCGACGTTTGCTGATGACGCCACTACTGTTGGCTGAATCAGAGGTGCTGACAAATCGGCATATAGGAGGGAAAATCTGGTGGAAGGGTACCACCCTTCAGAGCTGATTATTGACTTTAGAAGGAGGAAGCTGGAGTCCTCAACAGGGGGATCAGACATGGAGAGGATCAGCAACTTTAAATTCCTCGGTGTTATCATTTCAGAGGATCTGACCTGGGCCCAGCATGTAAGTACAATTACAAAGAAAGCACAGCAGTGCCTCAACCTCCTTAGAGGTTTGCAAAGAACTGGTATGACATCTAAAACTTTTGACCAACTTCTATAGATACATGGTGAAAATTACATTGACTGGTTCACCAGGGCCTGGTATGGAAACACCAATGCTCTTGAATGGAAAATCCGATAAAAAGTTGTAGATATGGCCCAGTCCATCACAGGTAAAGCCCTCCTTACCACTGAGCACATCTACAAGGACCGTTGTCATAGGAAAGCGGCATCCATTATTGGGGACCCCCACCATCCAGGACATGCTCTCTGCTGCTGTCAGGAAGAAGGTACAGGAGCCTCAGGACCCACACCACCAGGTTCCAGAACAGTTATTACCCCTCACCATTAGGCTCTTGAACCAGAGGGGATAACTTCACTCGCCTCATCACTGAACTGTTGCCACAACCTATGGACTCACCTTCAAGGAATCTTCATCTCATGTTCTTGATATTTATTGTTCTTTTATTTATTATTATTTCTTTTTTGCATGTGCACAGTTTGTTGTTTTTTGCACATTGGTTGGTTATCTGTCCTGTGGGGTGAGGTCTTTCATTGATTCTATTATATTTCCTGGATTTACCTAATATGCTCACAAAAAAAAATGAATCTCAGGTTCGTATGGTGACATATATGTACTTTGATAATAAATTTACTTTGAACTTTGATACTAAGATGAAGAAGAAGGAAATGGAAAAAAGTAGTGGAGATCTGGAATAGGGAAAATGCTAGATTGTTATTGCTATTTTAAAAATATTTCACTGGATGCTGAGTCACAGGTAAAGTTGATATTTATTGTCTACCCCTAATTCTCCTTGAACTAAAGATGCAGTTGGATGGCACGGTAGCATTGGAGTAGTTAGCAAAATGCTTTACAGTAGAGGCTGCTAGGGTTCAATTCCCACCATTGCCTGTAAGGAGTTGAAACGTTCTCCGTGACCACACGAGTTTCCCCTTGGTGCTCTGGTTTCCTCCTACAGTCCAAAGATTGCCAGTTGGTAGGTTAATTGGTTATTGCAAATTGTTCCGTGATTAGGCGAGGATTAAATCAGGGGATTACTCAGTGGTACGGCTTGAAGGGCCAGTAGGGTTTATTTTGTTCAGTACATCAATGAAAAAAAAGAATCAACCACATAAGTGAAGCTGGGTTCACATCTCAGACTTAGTAAAAATAATGGACTTAATTCCCTGAGGAATATTCACAAAACATGACTTTTATGACAATGCCATAGTTCCATGATTATTACTGGCAAGATTATTTTTACTTAAAATTCCATATTTACTTGAAGTTAAATTCCTCAACTGCTGTGGAGGGATTCAAAGTCATATCCCTGGATCAATGGTCCAGAACTCTTAACTGCTTATCCAATAATTTAACTATTTCATTACCATGCCCTGCAGGATTGATGTGGCAAGACACTAAAAGATGGGACGAAATGACCCAGCATGACAAATGATGTCAAGGTATCACAGGGATGAAGGAAGGGGACACCTTAGGATGATTTTGAAATCAGTTCTCATGTCTGTTTTCAAAATCTATTTAATGAAGCTGACAAGAGAAGGATTTATTGTAGCTTCATTTTAGATAAACTAAATTCATGATCTGATTCCATCTGACAATAAATATTTCTAAAAAAGTAATTGCTGTAATTTCTGGCTCCATTATTCAGAAATAACTGTCAAAATCAATTATCTTTCAATTGTGTGGTGTTTTTGGGACCCTCTTTGGATACTAGAGAGGCTTTTAGACTCTTCAAAAAGGCCTCTCAGTACTCAAAGTGAAAGCAATAGAGCTTACAGATTGAACAGATCAGACAGGTGCCAGATGTCCCTCACCTAGTGGATGTGCCCAGAGGGATATCATTGGATGGTGATTGTGTCAAGTTTTGGAAGGGAAACTGTCTGGCAGCTTCTGTGGAGAGGGAGGCAGAAATCATGTGAAGTTATTGATAGGTTAGCACTGGCTCTCTCTCCAGAGATGCTGTCTGATCTGACCAATATTTCCAGCATTTTTTCGTTGCATTTGTACAGCGCGGTTCGCTCTCCCAAAGCAGATTACAACCAGCCAGGCACTTTTTGAAGTTATCACTTTGTAAGAAATGCTGCGACCAGACTATGCAAGGCAAGCTCCCACGCAAAACAATGTGGCAATGGCCAGACATCAGTTAGGGTACCAGGCAAAACTCCCCCGCCCCCACCCCCACCTCGCTCATCGTTCATCTCTCAAATACAGCCGTAATCTTTTATCTTCAGCGGCTGGAGTAGCCGGAGACTTCATTTTACACCTCGACAGTAACTCTTCAGCACTACACTGACGTGGATTTCAGTAATCAAATCTTTGAAATTGGACTGGAACCCAGAACCACTCGGCTCATAGTCAAGAGTGCTATCAACTCCAATCGCCGCCTACATGCTGTACATCTTCGCCTGTTTTCGTTCTGGTACTGTTTGAAATTAAACGGTGCAATAGTCAAACACTTGGAATTTGATCGCTAACACAGCCGGCTAATCTATAATAGTCAGCGAGCCACAATTCAGAGGCGGCACGGTTCGCAATCAGCGCGTTCTGAGGCTGCGACTAGTTTAACCAAATCCTGTTGTTTATAAAGGATGGAAACCATATTGTACGGTGGGTTAGATATGGCTCTGAGAAGTTCTGAACAACAGTTATAAAAGGAATCATCTTTTACATCAATTAATTGCTTTCAACTAATAACCTTTAACAACACGTTAAAATTTTACGAAGTCGGTGAGAACACTTCATAACGTGCCACCATTTATATCACTAATTTGCGGATATCACGAAATTTGAATCAATTATAGTTATTGTTCTTTTTTTTAAAGAAAAAGTTATTGTTCTTTTTTTAAAGAAAAAACTAAACTGCTTATTTGACGTGAAAGAGAAAGGGTTAGTTACTTCTGGATTGTTTTAATGTCAGTAACCCCACCCGACACGTTGGGTGAAGTACTATGGACCTCGAACTTCCCTTCTATTCGTTTCAATTAAAGGAGCCGCAGTCCGTTCCTTCCTCTATTTAATTTACATCCACAGAATCCGCTTTTTGTGCAGGAGTTCTCTGCGTCAGTTTCAAATTTGGCGAACACCGCGCATTTGTAATTCTGAGCGACTCCCTTCTGCGTGCTTCAGATCTGCTTAAACAAAACTTTACTCCGGGCTGGAGTCTGTACATGTAATCGAGCGGGTATGCAGTGGGGGGGAAGGGGAAGAGATGAGTTTACACTACAATTTAAGCACCAACGCGTATTTACTGTAAGAGGAAAACGAAATAAATGCCTGTCCCGCTTTGATGTCTTCATGTTCAATATACCCTGACGGTATCATTTTAAATGCAGGTTAAAAGCTCCGACCGACGAGGCATTACGAGGCAGCAGCCCCAAGTTAGTTCTGATGGGCCTTACCTTCTAACTTCATCCCGACATTGAGGCATTTCTGAAAGCGGCAATAGGGACATCTCTTCCTCTGGGTTTTGTCGATCGGACAGGTCTGGTTTTCTATACACGTGTACCTTTTGTTATTTTGAACTGTGCGCTTGAAGAAACCCTTAAAAGAAACGAGAGGGGAGAAGGGGAGTCACATTGCCGTGAGGCGCAAGTTTCACCTTTCCCTTGAGGCGGCTCTTCTGTAGAGCACTCATTAAAAGCGCGGCCGGTTCTCCCACCATGATACCGAGGTGGGGGGCACCTCGTCACTTAAAGAGTTTTATTTAAGGGCGATTGCCTGAGTTAGAAAGCAAATGGCATCTCTAGCGAGCGATACGAACGCTCTGCTGGGTAGAGCACAGCGATGGGCTGGCATTTGTCGGGATTTATATGTGCACAAGGTCAGCAACAGATGCAGTCCGGTATTTTAATGGAACATCACAGCGGAGCTGTTCGATATTCCAGCAATATTCTGGCAACGGGCTGGAAGTTTGTCCCTGTAAATATCACGTCGGGGACGCCAAGAATCGTTTCATTCACTTCACCTCTTTAAACCTGCAGAGGTTTCGCGCTTTCACCGGACCAGAATTGGCTGCATCTTAAGGGAAGACTGTGAACTGGTGTAAACAAGATTACTCCCACCCCAAGGTCACTAAATCGGCCGAGAGGAAGCTGCAATGAAATAGATCCAACTTTCTCGTCTGTGCAAGCTAGAGCAGCGCCCAGTTTTGACTAAAAGTGTGTTAAACTTGATTAAATCATGGGAGGAAGAATTAAACACACGCCGCCAAGGACTTGGATCGCGGAAGGCTAACCCAAAACATATGGCCGGAGAAAGAGCAACGCAACTAACCTTGCAGCTTTCGCAGGTGAGAAGCCCGTAGTGATATCCGGAGACCTTGTCACCACAGACCGGGCACAGCTCGTCCAGATCTTCATCGTAGGCATACTCCATCATCTTAAACTGGGTAGCTGAGGAAACAAAATAAACGGCACTCCTTCAGATACTACTTGGTGCGTCTGCGAGTTAGTGGGCGGGTGGTGGCGGGGTGGGGAGGGAGGGGGTAGTTTTAATTACACCCCACTGGGGTATAAATCAGTTCGGCTAAATTCACAGGCTATCGATCGGGAATGGTTGGCAGTGAGGGCGGGCGGAGAATGCGCGGGTGTGCGTTGGGCGGGAGTGTACACACAAGCAATTTATTCCTTGAAGGACACATCAGAGAAAGGTGTGGAGGGGGTGGGGGTGATTACACAAGACAGGGTTCGCTGACAGACTGTGGTAACCATAATATGCACAGCTAATGACCACCGCATTACGGGAGCTGGAATCTTTTCAGTTTTATTTATAGAAAGCCGGCGCTGGAAAACAAAACGTGCAGGTAATAGTAACGCACCTTGTGAAACTGACTGCTAAAACTGTTGTATCCTTTTTTTCCTCAACACTAAGCTCGTCAATTTCGGGCCACTTTCAAGAACTGAAATTCGGGCAAGTAGTGTGGTTCTCTGGCCCCAGACTGACTTAGGTGCTTGGCGTCAGCGGATAGGTGACTGCAATAAAATGTAAATAACTTTTGAATGAAAACTTTATGGGGATGAGATAATAGAAGAAATTCAGACAGCTGCTCAATGAGATTATTTTGTGTGTCAGGAGGGGTGTTATTGTAGCATTCACTGGATACACGGGACGTGGATTTCAGGAAACGGGGAATGGGCTGGGGTAGGTGGGGTTTTGTGCTAACGCTGTCATCCATATGGAGAACACAGGCTCGGGGTGCCAGCCTGGTACCGCATAGTTACAGACTACACCACTTTACTTTGACCAATTTAAAGCGATGAGCCACACTTCTATTACAGAGCAAAAAGTATCGATTGGGCGCAACTCATTGATACTGGCACACCTTGACGCAGTACCCCTGTTCTCGGGAATCCCTGCCGTGCATACGACTTCAGCGCCCACAACTTCATCCCTGCTGATATGGAATCCTTACAGATACTGCACTCAATTTTGCCAAAAGCTCCAAACTGCTAAATCCATGTTTACTGGGAGAATTCTTTTTAGCAACCTCGCTCCTATCGGATTACAGAAAATGTAGTGAATTGAGCTCTGTTTTGGGGCACAATTTATTTCGGCCATCCAGACTTCACCTTTCAATTAAAAGCTGTCAGAATCTCACCTTTAAGCCTCATCTTTAAGATCCTTCATTATGAGCTGCCTGAATCTTACCTTTTTAGTCCCTCTGAGTAAATAAGCGGCCAAAGTCGGAGCAGAGTCGCACAGGCCACAAAGCTACCGCAAGAATTGCCCCCCGAGAGTCTTTCTGGCGGGGTAAATATTTGTCCTCAGATATTTGTCATCTGAGTTTAATTGCAGGTCAGCAATTGCCATGGATTGTCTGCGATTTGGTTCAGATCGGGGCACAGGATAATTGACAACTACAACAGGGACGCCTCGCAGGATTCCAAATGGCATTCTGTCCACGTGAAATTTAACATTTATCATTGAAAAATAGTGATGTGAAACAATTTAAATGCGACATTTCAATGAGTAAATAAGTCACACGTTTAAAACATATTGGTTGGATTATGAAGCTAATTGTCTAGGATCCGCCGTATAGCATTTCTATAAAGATATATTTAAACCTTGGTTGAGTTCTGTTTTAATCACACGCCCCGTCAACCAGCGCAAATCCGCGGAATGAACGAGGGCTTGATGTTTAATATTGTCATTGATGGAAAACTGGGTACTGGGTGAGAGGATAACATTTCCCTAAGCATGACAGCATTTGTATAATATTTTCCCTAAACATGTCTGGAAAAATGGGCGCGCGTGAAGCATCCATCCAGGGTGTGAGGTGAGAAATGTTAATGTGGAAGAAAATATTTCGATCATCTCTGCAATTACCGAAGTGTTCGATGGTAAACGGTCTAAACCTTTCCTTCTGCCCCGGGCAGTGTTGACGGTGTAAAAGTTCACATTCTTTTAAAACTTGTTCTCTCTCTCTCTCTCGAGAAGTAAAATGTTAATACTGCGCATTTTCTGGGAGTAACAGAAAAAAACACTGCTGGTGGACTCCTAAGTATGAAAATTCCACGGATTGTGTGTCTTATTACAGGGCAATTCTCATCTGCCTGCATTAGGCACTTAAACCATAACACCAGTGCAAACGTTAACCAAGTCACTTTAGTCTCCCGTAACTATAGTCCTCTGGGGTAGGATGTAGAAATTCAACTCGGGAACTAGAGTGAAATGGGTGACCACCCGATTTATTATCCGCCCGAGTGCTTTATTTTTCCATTCATTTATGTTTTTAAGTTCAAGGGACCGTCTCGGATGAACTTTAGTGCAGTGGCGCGTCATTTTACGAGCCGATAAACTCCCTGTTGTTACAACGCTATTTCCAGGACTATGCGAGCGGATCTATTTCGGGCTCCGTTATTTATAAGCCTATTGTAATATTCTGAATTAAAGTGGTTGGAATAACATACACGAGCACGTGCCTCCCACCCAAACAGGTGCTTTGCAAAGACTTAGCAATGGTTAAAATCGGGTTGGCCATCTGGCGAGTTTAGAAATGCAGGCACCTCGCAAAGAGCAGACACCTGACGCTTCTAGATTCGCTATTCAATGGAATTCAGCTCGTTTCCTTCCTCCATTCCAAGGACTTGAACTGAAACCCAGCATTCCGGGCAGACGGAAGGAAAGACCCTCACCGTTTGCCGGTCAGTGTGATGAGGCTGAAGCGCACAAAATACTGGAAGTCACACTTCCAAACAGATGAATCGGAAGCATGAGTAAAGGAGGAAAAGTGTAGATTTCCTTAAATTGAACGTTGACGATAGAGTTCCGTTGCTGATTCGAAGTCGGTGTTACAACACATCAGCAGTGTTAAGAAAAGCAAACTTTAGGATAAGGAAAGTTAAACACGCTGCGGCTGAACACTAATGGTTGCAAGCAGGAAACCCTTAGGTCCCCCGTCTTGTCACCACTGTTAAACGGGTGAACGGACACTCATTGAAGCTGCATGATACAGTATACTGAAACGGAGAAGCTCACAATGCAGGTTTTCCAAGTGCCCCGCTCACCTCACCAAGCAGACAGCACTTTCGCGCGTTGGACTATCGTTTCCTCGCATTGTGCCTACACGCAGGGAGAATTGAGGGCAAACGTGAACGGGGTCGCGTCCAGCGATTCAACAAGCCAAAAGATTAAGCACAGGTAGCTCAGATCTGAGAGCAGGACAAGGTAGCGCGCCTTAACTTGTCATTTCCGTTGAACAGTTATTAAGAAAGTCGGCAAAAAAGTGCAACACGCTCCTCTTCATGTTAAAGCGCATCGACGACAAATTAAAATCGAATCCCGAATCTTTTTTTGGTTCCAGAAACACGAGAAGAAATAGTTTGCGAGGGCACGTGTCCTGGTTCGCAAGTCGACATGCTATTGGCTTAGGCTTTCGTAGGTTCATTTAAACGTCAAAACCACGAGTAGAAATCAATTTCTCAGCTCTGAGTGCACGGAATGATTATCTATGCGGTTTATTTGAAATGGACCGTGTCTCTTTTTGAATAAAAAGACGCTTGAACCTCTCTGCACCCACTCAGAGTTACACGGCCTTTTGCTTAGTGAGATCCGAGTGTATTTTTTTCTTGGCCGTCAGAACTATCCAACAACTGTCCAAGTTTCAAGTATGCCGCCGCTCAACACGCTCAGCTGACTATGGGATTACAGCGCCGAAAACGGCGGCTCCTCGCTTTTACAAACGTTCGGAATCTTCACTGAAATGAGCCCGGCCCTTTTCCCCATCAGAGATCTAGTTTATCACAAACCAGTTTAACGCAGAGAAGAAAATAATCTGCAAAACTGTTAGTAAGGGTGCTGCGGGTTCACGCACATCGAGTGTGCAATCGCTTTCTGTCAACAACTTTGGTGCGCCTGTGTCTATTTCACTCCAATGAAGGGTCTTACTGTTGCGCTTTTTTTCTTGCGCACCTTTCATAGGAACAAGTACTTCCCCAGCTCATTAAGTACACAATAATTAAGGACCACACTAGTAACACTTCAATTGTTGGACACATCTTGAGCGACCGGCCTTGATATTCCTCTCAAAGTGCTTTAGTTACAATATCAGTTGCAGGCCCCCAGACCCCACCTCCCCACCTCGGTGTCTTCAGATGAATACATTTACCGGTTTGATCAATCGATCAACTGACCAAGCAGTTCGGAAGAAACCGCAGTTCCCTTACCGTGCATTGTTTCGGGCATCCGTTCCCCATGCGATCGTGCAATGCCAATGGATTCTGCCTCGGCTTTGGGCAGCATGACACTATTCCCCGCCTGGCCGTGGGGCGACACTGCGTCCAGTACCCGAAGACCTGAACGGGGAAAGACACAGCGCGATAGAAACGAGAGGCTGGCTTGACTTGACTTGCAGATGAGATCGAACGCAACTAACCGAGCGGTGTGTCAGTGTGTGTGTTTGCACTGGTTAACGTGTATTGCAGAAAAATCGGAAGGCATCGTATCCCTCCCCTCCCCCCCAGATCAGACTGACAGAGGCCAATTCTGCCTTGCGTGTTTCTAATACATTGAGAGGTTGTATGAAGTTGGAATCTTTCGCTTCCTCCTCACCCGCGCTTTCCCGGCCTTGATTACAAGCCACTCGGAGCCCGCTGACCAATCGGCTCTTCAGCCGGACCCAGCATCAGGTTCGGTGAACCAATGGAGAAACACTTAGCACCAAGGGCACCGCCTCTACTCAGCACCATCGCCCCACCCCAGAGCCCACCCCTGTACTTCCATAATATCAACAGTCCTCCAGGAACAAGGAATAAGAAAATTAAATCACAATAATATCCTTGCTGCCTCTCCCTGTATCAGTGATTCGTGACATTAACACAATCTAATGGTAAATCCAAATAAAAACTAATTCTGGTGAAATCATAACTCTGCGCTCTGACCTGCTGTTTATGGGATTTTCTGTTTTATATATAGTATCTGCAGTTTTATTCATCTAATAATAAATCCCTTTGCATGTTATAGAATATGATAAGCTTCACAACGTTGTTTAATATTCCTGCATCATCCTAACATTACTCAATGAAAAATTAAATATTTTCAGCGATTTCTGTGCTGAAATTGGCTTTGCATCAGGTGAGATACAGGCAGTTCAGTCACTCGATAGACAGGTGCGGATTTGAGAAATTCGCTCCGACTATGTGGACTCGAGCAGATATCAACCTGAATCCGAACTGGTGCGGCATCATTAGGACGTCAGATGATGCAGGCTCAGCAAGTAGCTCCGCACAGGTGTGAACTCACAGATTCAACAAGCTCAAAGCTGTCGTTTTTTAGTTTTAGTTTAGAGACTTACATCTGACTGTTTCCAAAGCATCAGGTCGCCAATTATTCAAAATAGAGATTTTGCACCCCGTTTTCTTCGCAACTCATGTACAGATCTCAACGCCTTCCATGGAGCATCAGAAATATAACAGTCCATTTATTATGCTTCAACAGCACAAATATATAATGTTTCTTGGAATGTTATCCCATATACAAGTTTGGTAAACTATAGAATATTTTGAAGAATCTTTGATAGCATTTAGACATGTTGTTATTCGTGTGAATTGATGTCCGAAATACAATTCCGCACATAAATACAACCTTGATATCTACAGTTCCCGTCAACTTAGATGGTATGCTTAGAGAGAATCTAAAGAACATTTTACAGTGGATGTTGAAGGAAGTTAATGAAATGCGGAAAAGCTTCAGGTGACCCGCATAGCATCACCCAGCACTGCGTCAGGTCTTAACGACGCACAGAGAAAAACCCGCCACTCTGCTCGTATAAACTACTTAGTTTAATTTGGAGACGGGTTTACCGCGCAATGCATTCGATGTTGCAACTTTGATACTTGCAAAATATTCCCTGTTTAAATTATTGAACATCATCGAAAAATACATATCCGCTGACTAACTTTGTAGGCCAAAGACCTTTTATTCTTACAGTGGCGTTTTACTGGGTGGGAGGTGGGGTGGAGTGGAGTTGCAACAAGCAGAAATAAACATAGAAGATGTGACTGTTTCACCTGTTATGAGCCGAGGTGTCAGCCGCGGCTCACAGGCAACTCTTTTGCTTGAGTTCCGAGGGTGTGAGCATCAAAATCTAGATTTACAATCCCAGTCCAGTACCTGCTACGTCGGATGTTTCGGGTGAATCGTTAAACGAAGTCCTGTCTGTAGTAGACTAAGATAGTCTCAACACGCATGTTCGATTACGATCCTGGGAGATAGCCCCAGAGTCCTGGTTGATACTTATCTATTAATCAATAATACTAAAAATGGGTCGTTATCGCATTGTTGTTTATGAAGCGTACAAATTAGTAACTCTCGTTCACCATCCTAATGTGCCTGTAGAACAGTTTTGGGGCGCCCTGAGTTTGTGAAAGGCTCCATATAAATTCATGTTTCTTTTGCCAATTAATTACAGAATTGTACTAAAAAAAAACTAGCAATGAACAGCTCTCACTTTCTCAGTTCTAGGATTTTGCACCTGGTTGTGGTATTAGTTTATAATTTTAACCATTAAACGACTGCGAGCGATTTTTGTCACTTCACGTGAGTTCAACCAACTCCACGTATGCCCAACCAAATAATGAGCTGCTCAATAGCTCCAGTGCGGATGTAACAGTAGCTAGGGCGACGTGGCCCAAACTTAAGTCGCACTGTCCCTTTGAAAAGAAATGGTCATTAATATTGCCGGGCTATTCTTTTCTCGGCTCTGACAGCTCACATACTTGGAAGTCTCTCTCTCTCTCTCTCTCTCTCTCTCTCTCTCTCTCTCTCTCTCTCTCTCTCTCTCTCTCTCTCTCTCTCTCTCTCTCTCTCTCTCTCTCTCTGTGGCCTGTGCATTACAGTCAGCTCTCGGGAATCCGCGAACAAAGCCAACAGAAACAAGACTAAAACACAGGACCAAATTTAATTATTATTCTCTTTTCCAACTAGGCTTACACAGGTAATAGTTTCATTTGCTTATCAGCACTTTTCTCTCAACTTGATCAATATATCTAAATAATAAAGATGTATTCCCAATTCACCGAGTAACAATTAGCTGATAACAACTATTTAAAGGAAGCGCAGTCTAACTAGAACAAGGTGCTATATTTTGCATAGTTAAATATTTTGCTGGGCACGTTCACGTCATTACGACTGTGGTCAGCGATGGAATTTCCACGGCTTTCCATCAACCATTTATCAGCATATGCCGATCAAGTTTCTATCAGATTATCTGTCAGTCGATCTGTACATTTACTAATAAAACCATCGACACTTCCGTGATGGACAGTTGCATAATGCTAAGTAACTACTATAATAATGCGATGATATCAATTATTCATGGCGCTGCAAGCGCCTAAACGCCCATCTCGAAATACATTAATTTTATATGTTCTTTACCTTGATTTTCTACCAATTTGTTTAGTATTTACTTCCCTCACAACTATACAACTTCCGAACGCATCTCCCATCTCTGCTCCTAGGCGTTTTTGCATTTTGAAAAGGGAAGAGGTCGCGACAATTTCAGATCCGCCGTCAGCAGTGTGACAGGAGAATATCTCTCCTCTCCACTCCCCCCCCCCCCACCCCCACCGTCACTGCCTTCACGGCTGTGCGAAGCCTCTTGGTGGCACACGAACTTTTAAAAAAACACGCCAATAGTTTCACTTTCTAGCAGAATAAACTAAATATTACAAGTTAAATCTTAACTAAAAACATTGTCTGCCTCAACGTGTCTTTTCTTCACAAGCACACACACACAAATGGTACCATTCGGGGGCACGATTTTATGAGGGAGTACTCGTATTCTGAATTCTGTCTGAAGTGCAGACCACAACGCAATGTCGATAGTTGCATATTTTCCTGCTAATTTCGGACACTTTGAATGTATATAAAATCCGTTAAAGCCGAGAAACTGCATTTGGGTGCTCAGCTAGCCGGGGTGAAGTTTCTGGCGCTGCCCGCGCGTTCCTGGACACATAAAGCCGTGAGTGCCTTACGTTAACACGCGGCCATTCACCTCTCCGGGACCACGATGACGGCTGCGGAGGAGCTTGCCGTCCACTCGCAAAACCTTAACTTCAGGACTGGGTCCAGGGGTCCGATCGTTAAACAGAAGCGCAATCTTATGGTCTCAGTGATGAAGACCCAAATCGTTTTGCGCGCAGGTGGTCGCGCTTTCACTGCGCCCGAAACAACGCGTTTTACAACAATTCCCCTCATCAATGGACGCACTAAGATCATTGATATATTATTCAGGGGACCTGAAACACCTCTTGCATTTCCAGTGGACTAGGGTAATCTATGACCTCCTCCCCTCTACAATCCCTATACAAAGAAAATCATCTAATCGATCTGGGCATTTTGACGAGCGCGTTTGTCTCCGTAGAACTAAAGACACGCAGCGCCGTGAAGTGAATTCTGGGTTCCAGATAGCAAGGCGGAATTGCAAAGGTGTGACAACGCACTTAAATGTATCAATATCACACAGAGTTTAAATAACTAGAAGCCAGTGAAAGAAAGGCATACATATACCATTTGTTTGTCAGGTCTCTGAAAACTTTCCGAGTCACTATCAGTCTGAGGAGGCCCACACGCGTAGGTTGTTGAAGGACTATACAAGATTCGCACTTTCGCGACCCGCTGAGTTCTGTTTCCCCAGCACCCAGCGGAGACGTGCGGGGTGTCACCCACCTGTAGCATGCTCGGGTGTCGCCCGCTCTGTATACCCTTCCCATTCAGAGGCTGAACCATCAATAAATACCACTTACCAACAATCGCCAGGTTAGAACTAATAGACGCCTGTGTGATGCTGGAGGGAGGGCCACTGGACATAATTGACTACCGATGTGCCCTTGAATGTGCAACCTGTAACATCAAGCGGCACTGGGTCGGCTTGTAAACTTTGGCGACCTTGGACGAGAACATGCAACAGTTGTAACTTTCACAAGAACTGAAATTGAAATATCATTCAAGATTTTGGGAGGATGCAGCGCATGTGCCTGGCCGGACTCTGGACGGCTTCCATGATCAATGACCTGCAGTAAACCATGCGCGCCATTCCAACTGGGCTTCAGTCAGAGAGAGTGGAAAACCGACGAGGCTTGGCCACATTATGCGCACAGACTGATAAGGCGGCCCTGTTATAAACCGATAAGCAGAAGAGATAAGAATCATGTTCAGATAATGGCAGAGAAATGATTAACCACAAGAACAGGAATGGGAGATGTTGCAGGCCTCCGTCTCAATAGAAGGGATTTAGGTGCTGAGAGAGGGTCAAAAGATCACATTCAGTGGTTAAGTACCTGAGTCAACCACAGCCAGGGCTTCAGTGTTTTTTTGTGCCACTGACTGTAAATTGGAGCCAAAAGCTCTAGATGTTTCATAATTTTAATAACTATTATGTGCATCAGTCCTGTCCACTTTAATAATTATCTTGCAATCAATGGTTTTTGATAAAAATGATAATTTGAGTGCACACCCATTCACTTTCATTAAGCTTCAAGTCATTCAAAAGAAAATGACTCAGAAATATTGCACCAAGATAACCGACTAGAACAAAACAAAGAAATAAAAGCAAGAATAGTTCACCACGTCTCTCAAGACTGCCCTACCATTCCATATTATCATGAGTGATCTGTGCTGGTCTCAACTCTTCTGTGCCAGTTCCTTATAACTCTCAGTTCTTCAATCTTTCAAATATTTGTCCTGTCTCTACCTTAAATTACATCTATTGATCTGGCCTTCACTCACGTTTAAAAATTCTATTGATACTCAAAATCGACAAACTTCAGACAGCAGACTCAGGTCACGAGTGCAGAAAAAACAGAAGTGAGGAGGCCGCACTGGTCTACAATTTAGATTGAAACACAGAGGCCTTCGACTTCCATTCCGAACTATCCTGCTCGTGAATGTAGAGTCTCTGGATAAAATTGAAAACCTCAGAGCAAGATTGCTACACCAGAGCGACATCAGGGATTGCTGTGTGATCTACTTTATGGAAATATAGCTTACACCCAGATTTAGGATGCAGCACTGCTGCCCAATGGCTTCACCATTCTCTGCAAATACAGGACAGCTTAGTCTTTTAAAGGCAGAGGAGGTGGACCGTATTATTAACTCATAATAGGACACAAATCTGGTGGTTCTGTCTCAGTCCTGCTCAACTGATTGAGGGAGTTTTCTGACATCATCCTAGGAGTGGTGTACATTCCCCCTCAAGCCAATGTCAGGAAGCCACTGGAGGAGCTAAGCTTCATAATCAGCAGGCACGAAACTGTGCACCCTGATTCCTTCCCTGTCACTGCAGGAGATTTCAACCAGACATGCTTGAAGTAGGCTCTGAACAACTACCACTAACATATCACCTGTGGAACCAGAGGAACCAACACACGTGACCATTGTTATATCACCATCCAGAAAACAGACGGTGCCATCTCATGCCCACACTTTGGAAGGTCAATCACCTGGCTGCACTTCTATTCCCAGCGTATAGGCAGAGCGTAAAGTCTGCAGCACCTGTGGTGAGGACCATGAAGGTATAGTCAAAGGAGGCTGAGCAGCACTTACAGTCTGCTTTGAGTCGGTGGGCTGGACTATATTCAGGGATGCATCTTCAAGTATGAATGAATATGCCACAGTTGTCACCAACTTTACTAAGACCTGTGTGGATGAGTGTGTGAATGCCTTCAAGAACATACCAGACATACCCTAACCAAAAGCTGTGGATGAACCAGGAGATTTCTAGTCTGCTGAGGGCTAGATCGGTGGCATTCAAGACCAGTGATCCGGCGTTATGTATGAAGTCCAGGTACAACGTAATGAAGGCTATTTTAAGGGCGAAAACCAATTCCAATTGAGGTTAGAGATGGAATTGGATGCATGTCAGCTCCGGCAGAGATTTCGGGCCATTACCTCCTGCAAAGCAAAGCCTAATTTCGTGAATGGCTGTGATGCTTCGCTCCCAGATGAGCTCAACGCCTTTTATGCACGCTCTGAAAGGGAGAGCAAAACTACACCTGCGGTATCAGGTGACCCTGCAGTCACAGTCTCGGAGGCCGATGTCAGAACATCTTTCAAGAGGGTGAACCCTTGCAAGGCATCAGGCCCTGATGGTGTACCTGGCGGGGTTCTGTAAAACCTGTGCCAACGAGCTGGTGGGAGCGTTCAAGGACATCTTCAATCTCTCACTGCTGCAGTCAGAGGTTCCCACCTGCTTCAAAAGGGTGACAATCATACTAGTGCCCAAGAAGAGTAAGGTGAGCTCTCTCAATGATTGTTGTCCAGTGGCACTCACGTCTGCTGTGATGAAGCGCATTGAGCAGTTGGTCATGGCTGGAATCAACTCCTGCCTGAGCAAGAACGTGGACCTGCTGCAATTTGCCTATCCCCTCAACAGGTCAACAGCGGATGCAACCTCTTGGCTCTCCTTTTGGCCTTGGTTCAGCTGGATAACTGTAATGCCTACATCAGGTTGCTGTTCATTGATTATAGCTCAGCATTCAACACAATCCTACCCACAGCTCTAATTAACAAGTTCCAAAACCTGGGCCTCTGTACCTGCTTCTGCAATCGGACCTTTAACTTCCTCACTGGGAGACCACAGTCCGTGCGGATTGGAAATAACATCTCCTTGCTGGCAATCAACACAGGCACACCTCAAGGACGCATGGTTAGCCCACTGCCCTGCTCTCTCTACACCCTTGATTGTGTGGCTAGACACAGCTCAAATGCCATTTATGAATGTTTGGATGACACAACTATTGTTAGTAGAATTTCAGATGGTGATGGAGAGGCGAACAGGAGGGAGATAGATCAGCTGTTTGCATGGTGACACAACAGCAACCTTTCACTCAGCATCAGTAAGATCAAAGAATCGATTGTGGACTTTAGGAAGGGGAAGTTGAGGGAACACACACCAGTTCTCAATGAGGGATCAGCAGTGGAAAGGGCGAGCAGTTTCAAGCTCCTGGGTGTCAACATCTCTGGAGATCAAGCCTGGACCCAACATGTTGATGCAATTACAAAGAAGGCATGGCAGCATCTATATTTCATTAGGAATTTAAGGAGACTGGTATGTGACCAAGGACATTCACACATTTCTACAGATGTACTGTGGAGAGCATTCTAACTGGTTGCATCACTGTCTGGAATGGTGGGGGGGGGGGTGTGCGGGACAGGATCAGAAAACAACAACCATCATTGCTACCATCGAGAAGGAGATACAGGTACCTGAAGGCACACACTCAAAGTTTATGAAACAGCATCATCCCCTGCACCATCAGATTTTTAAACGGGTAATGAACCCATGAACACTTCCTCAGTATTATTATCTCTCTCTTTTTTATATACTTGTATATGTAATTGTAATTTATCGTTTTTATTACTATGTATTGTAATGTACTGCTACTGCAAAACAATAAATTTCTTGACATATGCCGGTGATATTAAATCTGATTTTGATTCTGACTCAGTAGCAGAAAATTCCAGAGATTCACTGTCCTCTGAGAGAAGAAATTTCTCAGTTTTAAATGATTGGTCACTTCCTTATTTTGCAGGCATGTCCACTTATTTGTTACTTCCCCACTGGTGAAAGCATCAGAAAACTTACCCTGTCAAATTTCCTTAGGATCTTATATACTTGAATAAGGTCACCGTATTTTCTAAACTCCAAGGAATACAGATCAAAACTTCCTAACCTCTCTCGATAGGACAACCCTCTCATCTCAGCGTTCACCTGGTGAATCTCTATTGTGCAAACTCAGTGCTACAATATTCTTTTTTGTTTGGTAAGGGAGGAAAATTATTTGCAGCATTTTAGATTTAGCCACTCCAACATCCTATACAATTGTGAAATCTTTCTATTCTTAATTTGCAATCTCTCTACAATAATGTCCAAGATGCCGTTTGCCACCTTAGCTTGCTAGGGCTGCCTGCTAACATTTTGTGACTTGTACACTGGAACACCTAGATTCCTCCGAAATTTGCTCATTTGCTGTCTCCCTCCCTCTTACGGAAGTGCATAACCTCACACTTCCTCGCATTAAAATTCACTTTCCGGGTTTGTGTCCAATTACTCAGTTTGTCTGTAGCTCATTGCCAAATCTTGATTGGTCAGGGTACAAAAGGATACAGGGAGAAGGCAGGAGATTGGGGCTGAGAGGAAAATTGGATCAGCCATGATGAAATGGTGGAGCAGACTTGATGGGCTGAATGGCTTAATTCTGCTCCTACAGTACACCCTATGATCTTATGGTTTTACTGATCACAATGTCCTTATCACAACGTTCCTTTCCAAATATTTTCATATCATTGACAAATTTGAAAGCCTCGCATTTTGTTTTATCCATCCTCCAGGCCATTAATGTAAATATTATGTAATTAAGGGCTAAGAACAAACTGCCTGAAAAGAGCTTCTTTATTTCAACTGAGACACAAGAGACAGCAAACGTTGGGATTTGGAGCAACACTTTCTGCTCCAGAAACTTCATGGGTTAAGAAGCATTGCTGGGAGAAAGGTAGTGTGAACATTTCAATTTGAAACTCTGCATCAGGAATGAAAGTGCAGAGAGGGAATTAGCCATTACAAATAGGAGAGGGGGAGTGGTAAGACAGAGGCTAGTGCTGACAAGACCATGGCACAGGAGCTGAATTAGCCCATTTGACCCATCAACTCTGCTCCGTCATTCGGTCATGGCTGATTTATTATCCCTCTGAAACCCACTCTCCTTCCTTCCCCCTGTAACTTTTGATGCCCTTACTAATCAAGAACTAATCAACCTCCGCTTTAAATACAACAATTGACTTGGCATCCACAGTTGCTTGTGACAATGAACTCCAGAGATTCACCACCCCCGGCTAAAGAAATTCCTCCTCATCTCTGTTCTAAAGGGATACCCTTGTATACCCAGGCTGTGCCCTCCAGTCCTAGACTCCCCTACTATAGCAATCAACCTCTCCATGTTCACTCTATCTAGGCCTTCCAATATTCATTGGGTTTCAATAAGATCCCCCCTCATTCTCCTAAGCTCCAGTGAGTACAGGCCCAGATTCATCAAATGTTTCTCATATGTTAACCCTTTCATTCCCAGGATAATTCATGTGAATGTCCTCTGGACCCTCTCCAATGCCAGTTCAACCTTGATTAGATAAGTGGCCCAAAACTGTACACCAAGTGTGGTCTGACCAATGCCTTATAAAGCCTTGGCATTACATCCTTGTTTTTACGGTAGTGTAGTGGTTGGCATGACACTATTACAGCTCGGGATGTTCTGGAGTTTGGAGTTCAATTCTGGTGCTGTTCTGTAAAGAGTCTCTGTTTGCCCTTTAATGGAATGGTTGGGTTTTCCCCAGGTGCTCTGCTTTCCTCCCACAGTCCAACTATGCACCGGATAGGTTAATTGGTCTTGGTAAATTGTGCCGTGATTAGCTTAGAGTTGTGGGGTTGCTGAGGTGCTGTGGCTCGGCCAGAAGTGCCTACTCCATGCTGCGAAGTTAAATAAATGATACATAAATAAATAAGTACACTAGTCCTCTCAAAATGAATGCCAGCATTGCATTTGCCAACTTACTTCTGATTCAACCTGCAAGTTAACCTTTAGGGAATCCTGCAGGAGGACTCACAAGTCCCTTTGCACCTCTGATTTCTGTATTTGCTCCCTGTTTAGAAAATAGTCTATGTCTTTTTTCCTTCTACCAATGTGCATGACTGTGCATCGTATTCCATCTGCCACTTACTTGACCGTTATCCTAATCTGTCTAATCCTTCTGCAGAGTCCCAGCATCCTCAATACAACCCGCCCCTCTACCTCTCTTTGTAGCATCCACAAACTTGTCCACAAAGCCATCCAAATCATTGACATACTGCATGCACTCTGTGGCCACTTTATTAGGTACAGGAGGTATTGGGCTGGTGTACAGGTACAGTAAAGGTGTGCTCACCCAGTGCAACATGAGAAGAAGTGTTTCCAACACCAACCCCTGTGAAAAACAACTAGTGACTAGCAGCCAACTAGAAGAGACCCCTTTCATTCCCACTCTTTAACTCCGCCATGATGTGTTACTTCACCAGACAATGCCAACAGATTTGTCAGGCAAAATTTCCCTTAGAGGAAACCGTGCTGACTTAAGCCTATTTTATCATGTGCCTTCAAGTATCCCGAAACGTCATCTTTAATAACGGACTCTGACATCTTCCCAACCACTGAAGACAAGCTAACTGGCTTATAATTTCCTGCCTTTTGCCTCCGTCTCTTCTTAAATAATGGAGTGACATTTGCAATTTTCCAGTCTTTCTGAACCATTCCTTGAAACTGAGATTATTGTAAGAGTTCTACTATTGGTGGACTGAGCCCAACTGCTGGTTCATTCTTCTTCCTATTTTTTGTTTCTTCCATCTATTTGGTCTTCCAATTCCAGCCCTTGTCCTCACTCTCCCCTATGTGATTCCATCTGTCCATGATCATTCAATAGTGCCCTCCCCCACCTCTATCCAGCTCTGACCTCTGTCTGCCCATTCTCTGTCTCCAGTGGCTATTTTCCCTCTGTACACTCTGTCCTGACACAGGGTTTCAGACGGAAACATTGACAGTTCCTTTCTGCCCACAGATGTTGCTCAACCTGCTGAGTTCTTCCAGGAGACTGCCCATTGCTCATTTATTTCAATCCTTTGTTTCCACGTGGCCGCCAGTTTTCAGTCCATATTAACTTACTTTCTCCAATACCCTGCGTTGCAGAAAACATTACTGCCTATAAATAAAGGGGATCAGTTGTGAGACCATTGACACACAGAAGCTTTTTCAGTTTCCCCTGGTTTCTAATTTCACCCATCATCTGGGAGAGTTGTGGTTTGGCTGAGAGAGATAGAGCTGAAATTGGCCGAGAAGCCCTGGTTAAAGTTTCTAATTCTCTTGCTATCTTTGGGAAAGCACTGAGAAGGTGAAGAAACTTCCAATTTATATTCATAATTTGTACATGGTGAGATGGAAAAAAAATTACTCATTTGTAAATGCTAAGTGCCTCAGATTGGAAATATTCCCAGGCATTGACTCAGCTCCAGCCTTATCGATTACTCCATACTCATTCACTAGGGTTTAGTTACACATTAAATGGTAAGTACAGTTCTGTTATTGTTCTGGAAAAAGAAAATGTTGTTACCCTTTAAAAAAATGAAACCTGCTACAAAGAATCATGACTAACTTTACCATACATTCTGTTTTGTACCATTTGTTTCAATGTTGTTTAAATCCATAGAGCTAAATATAATAATTAACATAATCATCTGGTTTTTTGTACTTATTTTAACTGGCTTACTTTCTTGAATATGTTCAAATGACTAATATTGGCAGCATGTAGAGAAATGCCATTGAGAATTGATTCGCACTCAGTGCCGTGAACAAATATAATTTAGATGCCCGGATAGTTAAAATATTTGAAATACCTGTAAAACTTAAACTATGCGATCAGACAATATTTTTCATTGAACATATAACATCTCTTTTTGTCTGAGAAATACTGATGTCAATTTTTTTTCTGTCACTGTTTTTTAAATGCACCTCTTCTTTAATCCGATGTTAAAAAGTATTGTAAAGTAGCACTGTAATACTATGACAGGGCCAGTGACCCAGGATCAACTCCACAGCTGTCTGTAAGCAGACTGTACATTCTCCCCATGATCGTGTGGGTTTCCTCCAGGTGCTCTGGTTTCCTCCCACATTCCAAAAGCAGCTAGCTTAGTGGGTTAATTGGTCACATAGGTGTAATTCAGTGACGTGGGTGTGTTGGGCCAGAAGTTCCTGTAAAAACAATGCTGTACACTCACTGGCCACTTTATTAGGAACAGCTGTACACCTGCTTGGTATTGCAACTGCCTAATTCTCCAATCATATGGCAGCAACTATTTTCTATGTTTCTACAACAGCATGCAAACATGCGCAAGAGGTTCAGTAGTTGTTCAGACCAAACATCAGGATGGGAAAGAAATGTGACCTAAATGAAATTTACCTCGGAATGATTGTTGGTGCTGCACGGAGTGGCTTGAGTTTCTCAGAAACTGCTGAACTCCTGTGATTCTCATGCACAACAGCCTATCGAGTTTATAGAGAATGGTGTGATAAACAAAAAAAAACCCAGTGAGTGGTAGTTCTGTGGGTGAAAATGTTTTGTTAATGAGAGGTCATTGGCCAGACTGGTCAAGACTGACAGGAAGGAAACAATAACTCAATTAACCATGTGTTACAACAGTGGTGTGCAGAAGAGCAGCTCTGAATGCATACGACCTTGAACCTTGAAGTGGATGTCCTACAGCAGCAGAAGATCACAAAGATACACTCATTGGCCATCTTATCAGGTGCAGGACCTTATAAAGTGGTTGCTGCGTGCACCTCGAATCTAAAATAAATATTTCAAACCAGCTGATTTCATAGGAAGGAGAGTCCCTGGAATTAGCGCGTAAAGGCCATGCACATAAAGCATATTCATTTCATTCTTCAGTATTTGTCCTGGGTTCTGTAAAAAAAATTAAGTATGTTTAAGGAAATCATTTTGTCCTTCCCAGCCTATTGTTACACATAGACTTATGGCCTTTGCAAAGCAATATTTAGCCAGCTCTTAAACGATCAGAATCAGGTTTATTACCCGTGACGTATTGTGAACTATGTTGTTTTGCGACAGCAGTAAAGGTATGTATTATAAGTTACAATAAGAAATATAAATAAGTGGTGAAGAAAAACAAAATAGTGAGGTAATGTTCACGGGTTCATGGACCGTTCTGAAATCTGGTGGCAGAGCGGAAGAGGCCATTCCTAAAACATTGAGCATGTATCTTCAGACCCTGTACTTCCTTCCTGATGGTAGTATTGAGAAGAGACCTTATCCTGGGTGGTGGGGTGTCCTGAATGATGGATCCTACCTTTTTGAAGCATCATGTTTTAAGACTGTCCCTGATAGTGGAGTGCCCATGATGGGGCTGACTGAGTTTCTGGCAACTGTGCATTGACGCCTCCAGACCAAATGGTGATTCAAGCAGTTAGAATGGCTTCCACCGACCATCTGTGGAAATTTGCTAGAGTCTTCAGTGATTTACTGAATCCCCTTAAACTCCCAATGAAAGATAGCCGCTGACATGCCTTCTTTGTAATTGTATCAATATGTTGAAGCAATTACAAATAGCGATTTCATGGTAAATGTCTTTACTCCCCTACAAGAAATCTATTCCCAGTACTACTCACTTCCAGAGGCATTGCCTGACATTAACATAATACTTGCTGCTTACTACATTCACTTTTTCTTCAGCCATAGTCTAACCTGAAATAACATTCAGTTTTTTTTGGATTTCATTTTACCTATCTCTACAAGGCTTTGCTGTTTTACCTTCCTTCAGGACTGAAATGTGTATTTTTCTTTTGAGTCTTAGAGTCATAGAAAGCTACAGCACAGCACAGACAGGCCCTTCAGCCCATCTATTCTGTACTCTCTATACCCTTCATAATTTTATATACCTCTATCAAGTCTCCTCTTAATCTTCTATGTTCTAGGAATGAAGTTCTAACTTATTCAATCTTTCTTTATAACTCAGGTCCTCCACTCCCAGCAACATCATCTTAAATTTTCCCTGCACACTTTCAGTCTTATTTTCATTTTTCCTGTAGGAAGCTGACCACAGCTGCACACAATACTCCAACTTAGGCCTCACCAACATCTTATACATCTTCAATGGAACATCCTAAATTTTGAACTCAATACTTGATTTACGAAGACTAGTGTGTCAAAGGCTTTCTTTATGGCCTCATCTACCTGTGATGCCACTTTCAAGGAATTATGGACCTGTATTCCAAATCCCTACTGCTCACTGTGTAAGACCAACCCTGGTTGGTCCTATCGAAGTGCAACACCTCGCACTTGTCTGCATTAAAGACCATCTGCCATTTTTCAGCCCATTTCACCAGCTGATCCAGATCCCACTGCAAGATTTGATTGCCTTCCTTGCTATCCACTACACCCACAAACTTGGTGTCATCTGCAAATTCACTGATCCAGTTAACCACATTGTAATCCAGATCATTGATAAAGATGAGAAACAACAATGGAACCAGCACCGATTCTCGAAGCACACCACTAGTAACAGGCCTCTGGTCAGAACAGCATCAATCCACTACCACTCTCTGACTTCTCTGGCAAAGCCAATGTCTAATCCAATTTACTATCTCATCTTGAAAGCCAAGCGACTGAACCTTCTTGACCAATCTCCCATGCGACCTTGTCAAATGCTTTGCTGAAGTCCACACAGACAACATCCACTGCCTCATCTTCATCAACTTTCCTGGTAACTTCCTTGAAAACCTCTATAAAAATGGTTAGGCATGATCTACCACACACAAATCCATGCTGACTATCCCTAATCAGTCCCTGCCCATCCAAGTACTCAGATATCTATTCCCTTCGAACGCTTTCCAATACCTTTCCCACTACTGATGTCAGCTCACTGACCTATAATTCCCTAGTTAATTCTTAGACCTGTTCTTAAACAGCAGAACAACCTTAGCTTTCCTCAATCCTCTGTTACCCCACCTGTCGTTAAAGATGATTTAAACGTCTCTGTCGGGCCCCTGAAATTTCTGCTCTTGCTTCCCCCAGGGCCCCTGTCAGGCCCTGGGGATTTTTCCACCCTAATTTGCCTTATAGCAGCAAACACCTCCTCCTCTGTAATCTGTACAGGATTCATGAGCTCACTGCTTTGCCTTACTTCTATCGACTCTGTGTCCATCTCCCAAGTAAATACAAATGCAAAAAATCCATTTTAGCTCTCCCCTATCTCTTTTGGCTCTGTGCATTGATTATCATTCAAATCTTCCAGATGACCAATTTTGTCCCTTGCAATCCTTTTGCTCTTAACATATCTGTAGAAGCCCTTAGCATTCTTCTTCACCTAGTCTGCTAGAGAACCACCATATTGCCTTTCAGTCCTCCTGATTTCTTCCCTGTGTTCTCTTGTATTTCTTTGCTCCACAAGTTCTTCGTTTGTTCCTACCTGCCTATAACGACTCTGCACCTCCTTTTTCTGCTCTCTTGAAGACCAAGGGACCCTAAACCTGTTATCTTTGCCTTTTATTCTGACAGTCACTTACAGGGCTTGATCCTCTCAAAATTACACTTTTAAAGGCCCCCTACTTACCCAGTACACCTTCCCCAGAAAACAGCCTGTTCTAATCCACACTTACCAGATCCTTTCTGATACCATCAAAACAGGCCTTTCTCCAATTTAGAATCTCAAGTCGAGGACCAGACCTATCCTTTTCCATAATTATCTTGAAACTAATGACATTATGATCGCTAGATACAAAATGCTCCCTCTCACAAACTTGTCACCCATCCTGTTTCCTTCCCTAGCAAGAGAGCAAGTTAGGACTCCTATGTACTGAGCACACTTGTCAAACTCTATCATATTAGCCCCTTTACAGTATGGGAGTTTCAGTTAATATGTGGAAAATTAAAATCACCTTCTATCAGAACCTAATGTTTCTTCAACAGTCTGCGATTTGTTCTTCTAATCCCTTGGATTGTTGGATTGTTTGTAAGATAGCACTATTAATGTGGTCACACTTTTCTTATTTCTCAGTTCCACTCACAACATCTCACTAGATGAGTTCTGCAGTCTGTCCTGACTGAGCATTGCCTGAGCTGCCACCATCTCCCCGTTTGTCCTTCCCACTCTATCGTGTCTAAAATAACGGAACCCCAGAATACTGAGCTGCCAATCTTGTCCCTCCTGCAATCAAGTCTCATTAATGACTAAGATATCATAATTCTATATGTTGGTCCATGCCCTGAGCTCATCGGCCTTTCCTGCAATACTTCTTGCATTGAAATATATGCAACTCTGAACATTAGTTTCACCATGCACAAACTTTTGATTCCCGACTTTGTCGAAGGCCTTAACAACTTCCACAAACTCTCGACTATCTGTTCCTATACTCTGGATCCCATTCCCTTTCAACTCTAATTTAACCCCCCCATGTAGTACTAGTAAATCTTCTCACTAGGATATTAGGATATTAGACCCCTCCAGTTCAGGTGCAAATCGTCTCTCCTGTACAGGTCCCCTCTTCCCTTGAAGAGACTCCAGTGATCCAAAAATCTGAAGCCCTCCTTCATACACCAACTCATTAGCCATGTGTTAAACTGTATGATCTTCCTATTTCTGGCCTCCCCAGCACATGGCATGGAAAACAAACCTGAGATAACAACTCTGGAGGTCCCGTTCTTTAACATAGCATCTAACCCCCTGAACTCACTTTGCAGAACCTCATCCCTCTTCCTAATTATGTATGTCATTGGTACCTATCTGGACCGTGACCTCTGGATGCTCACCCTCCTGCTTCAGAATGCCGAGGACTTAATTCGAGATGTCCTGAGGAGGCAACATACCATCTGGGAATCTTGTTCTCTTGCACAGAACTTCCTCTCTGTTCTCCTAGCTAATGAATCCCCTGTCACCACAGCTCACCTCTTCTCTCTTCCTTCCCTTCTGTGCCACAGAGCCAGACTCCGTGCCAGAGACCTGGTGGCTATGACTTTCCTCTTCTAGTTCACCCACTACCCCTGCCAAACAGTATCCAAAGTGATACACCTGTTGTTGGTGGGGGGGTGGGGGTGGCCACAGGGGTACTGTGCACTGGCTCCCTAACCCCTTTAACCCTTCTGACTGTCACCCAGTTTCCTGTGCCCTGCACCTGGGGTGTAACTACTTCTCTATATGTCTTGTCTATCACCCCCTCAGCCTCCTGAATGATCTGAAGTTCATCCAGTTGTAGCTCCAGCTCCTTAGTGCAGAGTATCAGCTGGATGCACTTTTTACAGGTGAAGTCTTTAGGGATACTAGAGGTCTCCCTGCCTTCTCACGTCCTGCAAGAGGAGCATTCAGCTAGTCTATCTGGCATCCCTACTGCTCAACTGTGTAGTTATAAAGAAGGAAACAATAAATAAACTGAGAATCAATCTACCTACAGCTTCTCTCCTTCTCTCACTCAAGGCTTTCCTCACTGAATCTCGAAGAGCTAAAGCTTCAAAATACCCACTCTTACACCGTCCACTCCAATAAAGTCTACTTTGGATGTGCCCTTGCTAATGAATCCTGATCTCTGATTTGCCACTGTTCAAACATAGAAACTCCCACAAAGCACTGCTTTTTGAGGCACACTCAGTGACCTGTGTGAGCCACTTCTTCTCTTGCTCCTGATCTCTGATTGGCTATTGTTCAAACACCATTATTATTAATGGTGTTTACAATTGGCTGACACAAGGGATGTGAATTAGCTTTGTGAGATACCAGCAGAACTATGTTTAATCAATGCCTGATATTCCCCAAATTACTTTTTCTTGAAGAGTTCTCTATTTGTTTGCATGAATAGGTTTGCTCTTTCTCTGTTCCTCACTGTTTTCTACCTATATAATTTAGGCAATGCTTGAGTTTCTGTCCAGTTCTGGATGCCACAGCATTCGAGATTGTGCAAAGGAGATGAATGGATTAACATCAAAGATGCGAGACTTCATTTTTGTGGAGAGATAACAGATACCTATGATTGTTCTCTTTAGAGCCTGGAAGGTTAAGAGAAAATTT
Organism: Mobula birostris; assembly: GCF_030028105.1. Lineage (NCBI taxonomy): Eukaryota > Metazoa > Chordata > Chondrichthyes > Myliobatiformes > Myliobatidae > Mobula > Mobula birostris. The sequence continues at coordinate 74,569,333 of NC_092381.1, forward strand.
AATAGAGTTAATTCAAAATGTGTATAGGCATTCATAGATAATCCAGAACAGTCTCTGATGGAAGACAAGCTATATACAGTGGGACACAAATTTAAGGAGGTTTATAAATAGTGAAGAGAAGAGATGAAGTCTTTTGTTTACTTGTACACATCTATTATGATCTGGAAGGTATTGCTTGAAGGAGTTAGATTCAATCATAACTTTCAAAAGTACAATTCCTGATGGGAAAAGCATCACATGAAATTGGGGAAAGGACAGGTGCATTAATTAGATAATTCTTTCAAAACCTTGTAATCAGCAAGAATGACTTTCTTCTGTGTTGTATCGACTAATGATTCTTGCACTCTTATCAAAACTTAGTCTTGTAAATTATTTTCATCTCCCCATACTTTCAAAACTATTCTGTCCTTGTGATCTGAACTCTTCTTAACTTAAATGTAACATTACCAGGCGAGGAATAAACAAATAATTGTATCAAATGAAATACAGGAATTGGCTAAGTGGTGTCTCGTGCCTGCTCTAACATTCAATCGGGTTCAGACTGATCAAGTCAGGGAATCCTCAGATCCCCTTGTTTTCAACAATCAATCTCAGCCTTGAATGTACTCATCCACTGAACATCCATAGTATCTGTGCTTAAGAGCTGCAAATGGTCACAATAAGAACATTGAACTCCATATAGACAGTACTGAACTTGGGTATGGGGAAGCAGCACTTTCTGCTGTGTCACTGTGTTATCAAAACAAAAATATATCTAAAAAAATGAAATATAAGCAAAGAAAGAGATAGCAGCTGAATAACATTAATCTTGACTATTAAATTCTTAAAACTGCAGATGGTGGGAGGGTCCTCAGCAAAAACTGAGCCAGAGCTGGGGTCTGGGCAATAGATCTTGATTTCAACACAGCAGTGAGTTGAGGAGGATAAACAGCATATAATATTGCATAGAAAAATTTGCAAAGAAAACTTGGGATATTGGTAGTTTCCAAGCATTCCAATGTTAGCACTGGAGGTCAGAATCAAACTGGAGCTGTAGGAGCTGAGAGTCATCCGCAATCATTGTAGCCCTAATGTGTCGCCATCACTTAGAGAATTAGGCACCAGTTCTATCTAAGACTAAACTAAATGGTGCACCTTTGTCACATCCTCAAGTTAAAAGAATTGTTGAAATTAGTTTCAGACAACCCCCTTTGATGTTCAATTGCTTGTAATTATGGAAATTAAGATCAGGAATTCAGCTTTGTGAGATCTTTTCCTAAGCCACTTGGAAGCTTTTTTTATTTCCCTTCTCTACCCAATGATCAGAGTGGAATGGAATACCCAAGGCAAGGCTCTAGGGAAACTATAACTAGTATATTTATGTGGCCTTTATTGTAATCCCTGCTGCAGCATTGTCAAATAAAACTGGAAACTTATGGTTGGTCAAAGAGGTTCAAGGTACTTCGAGCGACTTTGAGACTTTTTTTACTGTGCCCATGGTCTGTTCTTATCAAATTACAGTATTGCTTTGCACTGTTGTAACTGTATGTTATAATTATGTGGTCTTTGTCAGTTTTTCAGTCTTGTTTGTCTTGTGTTTCTGTGGTATCATTCTGGCGGAACATTGTATCATTTCTTAATGCATGCATTACTAAATGACAATAAAAGAGGACTGCGTGTCCTCATAATCTAAAAGAGGAAAGTGATGCATGATCTGGAGATGCTTAAAAAGGAGATTCTAGAATTTTACAGATCTCTATTGGAAGGTTCATAATGGCAACGTAATTAAAATTGGTGATGCATAAAAGCCAAGAATTGGTGGTGAGGGTAATATCTAGGATGGCTCTGGGACTGGATGCGATTACTGAGATAAGGAGGAAGAGGTCTTTGGAGAAGGGTAATTGGAAAAAAGATTTAAAATTGATGTGATGTGATGGTGGGGGAGCCCTAGTGGATTAGTGAGCTAAGGCCAAAGAAAGAACAGAAAACAGTGTGAGTTAGGATAAAGTTTCAACAGCTCAAGTATTTATTGGTCATGAAAGCACTGGATTAAACTGGTCGAGAGGTAATCCACTCCAAAGCATGGATAAGATTATAAGCAGTAGACATGGTGGAGGCAAATTTGAGCTGACACTGGATAGTTTTAATGAAGGGTAGAAAGCCTATTTGGTTTCAAATACAAGAGCCACTTTTGACTATTGTGTTTAGCCTCAGAAAGTTGCCTGAAATAAGAGGATATAGAGGAAATAGAATTTAAGGTATAAAGCATTGGTTTTGGTCTTCGTAATATTTAATTGGAGAATCTACTGGTTGTTAGACAGTAGGGTGTGGGAAAGAAGCTACTGCATAAAACTCTATTTACTGCTACAAGTCAAGAATAGAATCAGACTGGAACATCTCAAAAGCAGGAGAGGCTTTGGAGGATGTTGGCCTGGTCAATTGCATTGGCATCAAGAAGGATAAGGGGGGATAGTACTGTGGGCATTATCATTATCATCATCATTATCATCAGGTGCCGTGCCCAGTTTGAGCTTTGACTGCCACGGCCCACACACTCCTGTTTCAGGTCAAGTGGATCAATTCATTAGTATTAATTTCTAGTTCTCTGGCTGCTGTCTCCATCATCATTTGTCTTTGTCTTCCTCTTGCTTTCTCCCCTTCAATCTCTCCCATAATTACCGTGCATTCTAACTCCTCTTTCCTAATCACATGTACAATGAAGTTATGTTGCCTTTTCATGATCTCATACATTATTTCTCTTTTTGTGTTTGCTCTGTTCATGACATCCTCGTTAGATATTCATTTCGTCCATGATATTCTTTGCATCCTCCTCAAAAACCACATCTCTGCTGCTACAATTTGTTTCCTCATGTTACTAGATATTGTCCAACATTCTGAGCCATATAACATAACTGGATAAACGTAACATTTCAGTACTCTGAAGTGGGTTGTCATGCCTAGTTTAGTATTGGTCAGTATACTCTTCATTCTTGTAAAGGTATCTTTTGCCATCTCTATTGTTCTTTTGATGTCCATGTCACACCTGCCATCTGATGTCACCCAGCTTCTTAAGTAGCAAAAGTTCTGTACTTGTTTTATGTCTTCCCCATTTTTTTCTCGGCCTGCAGAGGGCTTTGTGGGCATTATCACAAAGGATACAACTTGTGTTTCAGGAGGTCTGTTTCACTTTTTCTCTGGAAGTTGTCAATTGTTGCTGTATATTGACTTGATCCCCTAAGTGCCCAATCTACTAGATCTCTTTCAGATTCCCTCCAGTCAGGTTAAGAATTTTCTCCCTGTAACTTACAATGTTTTATAATCATGATTTGTGTTTCATTTTAATTTGTCATACTTTTAAATTAAATTAATTTGTCATACATTTGTCCATTTGTAAATGTCCTTTGTCAGCTTCTCAGATTACAGTCTCATCCCTAGTTTAGTACCTACTGAAACAATAAGGACTCCAGCCCAGACCTCATGCAGTACCCCACTTGAAACCGATATTTCAGCAGAACCTCATGGCATGTTGAACAATATTCAATTCCGATTTTGTTGAAGGCAAGCTATTAGTAATTTTGTAAATAAAAATTGTCTTGTCATTTAAACAAAACAGTTTTCATTAAGTCTCATTCCAAAATAGATCTCAATGTATGTCTATTCCTTCGATGTTAAAACAACAGAAACTATTTTTTGCTGGATATTTGTTAACAATCTGTGAGGAGGAAATGACATATTGTCCTCAACCTTGAGACTTCATTCTCATGTCACATTATTGGTTATTCTTCATCAAATTTAAAATCACGTTTTGTTTCAGCGTGTTCTAGTTATTATGATGGACAGGAAATTTTATGGATCAACTGGTCTTTCCTCTGTCAATTATTAATAATCATAACATTAACAACTTATTTCACCATAACAAGTGCTTGAACAATATTTCATGGAATCCTGTTTAATCTAAATAAGAAGAAATCATGCTCTGTAAGTCTGTCTTCACAAATTAAAAAAAGTTTTACTTCCACTACATGAAACTTGGTACCCAAACCATTTGCAACCAATATCATTGCTGATCTACATTTTCATTGCTCGGCTTTACAGTTGCCAGTTCTCCCATTTCCATTTTTATTCCTGAGAATTTTTTGGTGAAGTGGTGAAGCCATTAAGAATAAATGAGACTGCAGCTGATGGAGATGTGTCTCTGAATGATGGTCCTTTGGGACTTTAGGTTAAGTGGACAATTTAGTAACCTATCTAAGTCTCTTTTTCCTTTGTAGTATTATTAAATTTGTCAAAATACCTTATGTGCAGTTGTTAAAAGGTTGCAGCAGTGATGAATCTATCCATGGTATGATCTTTTATTTATGTCTGTAACATCCCCAGCTTTCCTCCTTTTACTATAACTTGTCTGTAAGTGATAGAATTCAATCACACAAATACTCTAATGTCACTTCAGTGTGTGTATGTAATCTCCAAGAAAGTCTGAACTTTTCTGGAGTTTTCAATTCCAACTCCCTTGCAAATACTTCCCACCTGTTTTTCAGGATGGGATTGTATAGTGCTCCATCTAGTGGACCAGTCTAGAAATAGTGAAGCTCGCCAGTATAGGCGGATGATGACTAAGATTCAGGATTCAGGTCTGATACTGATTGAAAATATAATGTCATACTGAAAAAGATTGCTTAATTCTAGAAATATATATGGTATTAAGTCAATAAATAGAATCCACAATTATGATGCAACAAAATCTGCTTTGGGACACATAGCTTCCTGTCACTCAGATCGGCTGCCATTGAGAATCATCCATTGTATAAAACAGGACTTCACTGAAACTGATATGACTTGAAGACTTAGGACTACAATGGTCAATTTTACACTTAGATTTAACTATTTCACAATCCAACAGCAACCTAAATTCCGTCTGCCTCAACTTAAAAGTTGTCCATTTCCGGCCATGGAAACATTAAAACCCTGTTTCTTTTTCCACAGATACTGCCTGACCTGCTGAATATTTCTGTTTCTTTCTATCTTTGATATCATCATCAGTAGTATTTTGTATTATTACTTGACTGTTTTTTTCCTCTTGAATAATGCTAACCTTGAAAAACAATGACTCTTCTCCCTGATAAAATTTCAAGTTGTCTAGCCTGAGAGCTAGTTTTATGACCATTGTATTTACCATTTCTACTGAGAGGTCTGAACAGAAATCATGACTGTTTCATTCTACAGATGTTCCCTGTCCTAACTCCTTCTAGTGATTTCTTTATTTATTCTAATGCTTGTACAATGTAAGAAACACATAATTTAATATAATCTTTGCCAAATATAGCACCTTAAGATTTAAATGATTGAATAAAGGTTTTGTTCACTTGTAGAGCTAGTGCACTCAATGTCAGTAAATTGTATATCTGAACCTGGCAGTTAAGCACCACTGTGATAAACTCCACCATCACTCACTATTATCTCCCTTAACAGGAAGAGATGTCACTGGAGAAACTGAACTACTTCAAATTTTTGGTCTTGATTTTGATCACAAAGGTTTTGCATGAAAAAGGACCTGGAACAGGAAGAACTACCATACAGAAGGAATGGTTACCATAAAACTGAATGGTATGCAAAGTGTACTCCATCTGGATAACATATCTCCTGTCAAAGGTACATCTGATAACAGCTGCCGTTTGAAGGTTCCAGTGAAGTTCTTACAAAACTGTGTCATCTCACTCCAAATTTGCGAAGGATTGCTGTTAGTATCTGCTTCACTTCAGGTTCTAGACATGCATCATTGGTATGCCAAACAATCGGACCAAGACCTCTTGCAGAAGCAGAGCACTGGATTTCTCAGCATCCTGCTTGCCTATGAGTTGAACTGCATACCCTCTGTTGAACATCACCCCTATTGCAAAAACTGTCCAGTTCCACCTCTACAATATTATCCTCTCATGCCACAACTTATTTCCTTTAGAACCTTACAGACATTCCATGATCTCCACTCAGATCAACTACTCACAGTGGTCTCCTGCTTGACTCCTCAACCTCAGCCTGTAGCATTCAACCCATTCAAATGTCAGGTCCGCTTATCCTATCCCAGGCTAACTGGCTTCTCTCTGCATCCCATCACATTGCTAATTTAGTGTTCTCTTCATCTTATTTAATTATCTTTGCTTCTCCATCAGAATCAGGTTTATTATCACTGACATTTATGCACGACATAAATATATTATGTTACAATAAAACATAAAGTAAATAAATGGTGGAATAGCGGAAGAGCAAGGTTGTGTTCATGGATTGTTCAGAAATCTAATGGCAGGGGGAAGAAACTTGTTTCTAAAGCATTGAGAATGGGAGAATGGGTTTTCAGCATCCGGTACCTCTTCACTAATGGTAGTAAAGAGAAGAGGGCACGTTATGGATGGTCAGGGTCCTTAGTGGCAGACACTTGATCCACTGCGCTTTGAAGATATCCTCGATGGTGTGGAGGCTTGTGACCATGATGAGCTGGCACAGTATATAACTCTCTGCAGCCTCCTTTCATCCTGTGCATTGGCGCCTCCATACCAGGTAGCGATGCAGCCACCCAGAATGCCCACAGTGCACTTGTAGAAATTTACTACAGTCTTTGGTAACTTACCGAATCTCCTCAAATTCCTAATGAAGTATAACTGCTGTCATGCCTTCTTCATGGTTGCATAAATGTGTTGGATAAAAATAAAGGTTAAAAATGATTTAGATTAGATTAGATTATGAGGACATGCAGTCCTCTTTTATTGTCATTTAGTAATGCATGCATTAAGAAATAATACAATGTTTTTCCAGAATGATATCACAGAAACACATGACAAACCAACTTAAAAATTGACAAAAACCACATAATTATAATATATAGTTATAACAGTGCAAAGCAATACCATAATTTGATAAGAACAGAGCATGGGCAAGGTAAAAGTATCAAAGTATCTCGAAAGTCCCATCATCTCACGCAGACGGTAAACCTCCAGCACTGCAAACTTGCCGATGCAGCATCCTGGAAGCATCTGACCACAGTCCGACTCCGAGTCCGTCCGAAAACTCCGAGCCTCTGACCAGCTCTCTGACACTGAGCACCGAGCACCATCTCTGTCGAGCGCTTCGACCCCGGCCCTGGCAACAGGCAATAGGCAAAGCCGAGGATTTGGGGCTTTCCCCTCCGGAGATTCTTGATCGCACAGTGGCAGCGGCAGCGAAGCGGGCATTTCAGAAGTTTCTCCAGGTGTTCCTCCATGCTTCTCACGGCTGTCTCCATCAAATCAGGATTGTGCACGACCCCCTAGTTAACACATATCGATATTATTCGGAAAGGCTGTGCGCGCTGCGTCGCGCCACCATCTTCTCCTCCTTCCTTCAATGTTTAAATTAGTTATTAAAATTTAGTGAACTTTGCAATATTCTTATTTTTATATTATTTGCTAGAGCTTTTTAAATGTTTCTGAACATTTGGGGTAAGTCAAAAACACCAAAATGCCCCTCACAATATTTACAAAGAGTCTGACTGAGGGTAGCATTTTGGTCAGCTATAAAGCACTGTCAGAGATGGGCTTTCCATGTGCAGCAAAGCTCAGGCCATTGTGTTAGCATTGTGGGATACTAACTGGCAATGAGATTGACTTATTGCATTTGGACCAGGCAATTAAGAATGTGTGGAGAATAGATGGTCAGCTTGGGCAGGAGGACTCCACCAGCAAAATTTGACCTGTGTATCTCATATTTGGATTAGTGGCCCCTTGTTTTTAATTGCACCTTTTTGGAACAATTTGCCACTAACACATTCAATGATTTAGGAACAGCTTCTCCCTCTTTGTCATCTGATTTCTGAATGATCCATGAACCCATGAACACTACTTTGCTAGTTGTTTTTTTTTCGTGCTGTTCATTTATTTCGTAATTTATAGTAAGTTTTATGTGTTTGCACTGTACTGCTGCAAAAGAACAAATTGGTTAGTGATAATAAAACTGATTCTTCATCTGATTCCGAAAAGTGCGTCTGTTACAGCTGGTGTGCTGTGTAAGAGAGAGACAAGATTTGACATTGCTCTGCACCATCACTTTTGTAGTTGATTATTTTTCCATCTGTGCATGATGGCACATGGTGCATCTAGTTCTACTACTACAGCAAATAATGAACCTCCTATCTAAACGTGTAACAGTTTCACATCTCTAATCATGTCTCCCGCTAAAGCCTCTGAATGAAAATTAAGAGCTCATCGTTCTTGAAAAACCGGTCATTCCCAGGTTAACAAAGTTCCATCTACCAACAATAACTGTGCTCAGCACTGTGATGGCCAGCTGCTGTGCACAGAATAAACTTCCAATCACAGGTATTTCTTAACAATACAAGAGGTGTGTGATAAATCATAAACATGAAAAAGTCTGCAGATGCTAGAAATCCAGAGCATCACACACAAAGTGCTGGAGGAACTCAGCAGGTCAGGCAGCATCTATGGAAATGAATAAACAGTCGACATTTCGGCCCGAGACCCTTTAACAGGACTGGAAAGGAAGGGGGAAGAAGTGGGAATAAAAAGGTGGCGAAAGGGGAAAGATGCTAGCTAGTAGGTGATAGGTGAAAGCAGGTGGGTGGGAAAGGTAAAGGGCTGGAGAGGAAGGAATCGATAGGAGAGGAGAGTGGACCATAGGAGAAAGGGAAGGAGGAGGGGACCAAGGAGGAGGTAATAGGTAGGTGAGAAGAGGTAAAAGGCCAGAGTGGGGAATAGAAGAAGAGGGGTGGGGGAAGGAAAAACATTTTTGAACATTTTCGAAGGAGAAATTGATATTCATGCTATCAGGTTGGAAGGTATCCAGAAGGAATATAAGGTGTTGCTTCTCCAAATTGAGGGTGACCTCATCTTGGCACAAAAGGAGGCTATGGACCGAATGTTGGCATGGAAACGGGAATCGGAATTAAAATATTTGGCCACCGGGATGTTCTGCTTTTGGCGGATGGAGCAGAGGTACTCGATGAAGCCGTCCCCCAATTTAAGATGGATCCCACCAATGTAGAGGAGGCTGCATTGGGAGCACTGGACAGAATAGATGACCCCAGCAGATTCGTACACGAAGTGTTGCCTCATCTGGAAGGGCTGTTTGGAGCCTTGAACGGAGGTGAGGAAGAGGTGTAGGGGCGGGTGTAGTAGTTAGGCCACTTGCAGGGATAAGTGCCGGGAGGGAGATCTGTGGAGAGGTACGAATGAACAAGGGAATCATGGAGGGAGTAATCCCTGTAGAAAGCAAAGGGGTGGGGGTGTAAAGATATGTTTAGTGGTAGGTTCCCTTTAGAGATGGCAGAAGTTGTGGAGAACGTTGTGTTGGATGTGGAGGCTGATGAGGTGGTAGATAAGGACAAGAGGAACTCTATCACTATTACAGTGGCTGGAGAGTGTTGTGAGCGTGGATATTCGGGAAATGGAGGAGATACGGGTGAGGGCGGCATCAATACTGGAGGAAGGGAAACCCCATTCTATGAAGAAGGAAGACATCTCTGATGTCACAGAAAACCCTCCTGAGAAGGTTTATGTGATACATCCTGGTTGACTGGCAACAACTGACACTACTAAAGTGTTACTGTTTCTTTACTGGCGTTAAAACAAATGCTGGCGATAACTTCTGGCTTTTAAAGACAACAGATCAGATGGAATCATTCTGAATTAACCAAAGGTGTCATTGATAAACAAATCCCACAATACTCATTTGAGAATAGGTAAAGAGAGTTGCATGTGAGGCATATTTTGTTAAGACATATTTAAAATAAAATATATATCTAAATTCAGTTAAGGATAGTTATTACAGGAAAAGGTAGTTACAGAAGAAAGTATAGAAATCAACCATAATCATTTTAAGCATTAGAAAAAGGAAACTTAATGAGAGGATACTTGAAATGTGTGTGTATCTAAAGGGGGAATTGGAATTGGAAAATATTTGATGTGATATTTTTGACCTTTGCTCATGACAAAAAAGTATAGTTTGGATCTGTTCAGCAGATTAACAAGGCACTGGAATCTTTGATTTTATCATGTCAAAATTTTCACAAATCAACAAATTTCAAGTTATGTAAGTCAGTGATAATGAATCTAATGCTGATTCTGAATCCATCCCAGGGTACTTAACTGGAAATTGAATCAAGTTGTTTGAATCTTGCACAAATCATTATTGAAAGGACATTTCAAATGTGACTCACAGTTTTCAGGACATTACATAGACTGAAGCAGGAGATTTTGGGATTCAAGTTGTAGCATAGTGCTTAGCATAACACTGCCACAGTGTCAGTGAGCCACTTTCTTTGTAAGGAGTTTGTATGCTCTCCTTGTGACCATGTGGGTTTCCTCTTGATGCTCTAGTTTGCTCCCACGTCCCAAATGCATATGGGTTTGTGGATTAATTGGTCACATGGATGTAAATGGGTGGCATGGGCTTGTTGGGCTGGTAAAACTTGTTACTCTGCTGTATCTCTAAATAAAGTAAAAAGAAAATCATGAAATAAAGTTCAAAGAGCTGAATTTGTTTCCATTGGGAGAAAAGAAGGCTAAGCAAAGTATGAGATCAGGTTTATAAGAGAAAGGATATTTTTAAAACCAATATGAAGCAGCATTAGAGGATAAGGACATAAAATGGGCAAGAATTTAGTTTGTCTTTTACTAATACTCCACGAGCACTGGAAGTGCACTTTAAACTTACAGCTAAAATTGTTGATTCACTGTCTGAAATCTTTAGAAGGGAGGAAGCTAAGTAGCTGATTAAGAATGGCATTGCAATTTACAAGGAATAAGAAGGGAAGAACATTTCTTTGAATATATTCATTGCTAACCACAGGGACTATGGAATTACAATACTAACGGTGAATAGCAGAAGAGAAGGATGAGTAAAAATCCTGGAGTTTTGTTCCATTGATCTTTCGGAGCAAAAATTATTCTACCTTTTCTCTTAAAATAAACAAACTGAGTTGGTTTTTGGGAATAATGACGATACGGAGAAGGGTTGGTTAAATGGCTGTTATTTGTTCATTCATGCTTAAAATTCCACTTAGTGGATGATACTGCAAACAGCACAGCTGTAAAAGTGGATGGTAAAGAGTCTGTAACAGCCAAAACCAAGTCAAACTTTATTCAAACGTTTGCAGCACCACTGAGTGTGACCTTGGTAATCGTGCAAAAACAAATCCTTCCAGCTGAAAAATAATGACATTTTAATTTAACCTATTAGTTGGAAAATTGACAAGATCAGATCTGGTGCTGAATTTAAATCTCCAGTGAAGTTCCTGCTGAGCAATATTGAATGATGTGTAAAAGTGATATTTAATTTGGTCTTGCTGATAACTTCATAGGAATATTTGGGCTAATTGACCTCCATACAAACAACTATAATTCTGGTGTAGTCCAGATAGGATATTCACAATGTGCATCCATGGCAGGAAAAATGCAGCAACCTAAACTCCCTCTGGTTCACATTTTCATTTAGTCACAATGGCTGTCTCCTGGTTCAGATGGATGACAATGTGCAGGATGACAACATAATAACAGGTCTTGTTGGCCCTCCACACTTTCCACCAGGAGATCCAGCAATATTCGCTTAATTATTAGCACCATAAAATGTTGGCATATTTACCCTCTTTTGATTGTGCTTTGTAAAATACCTTATCTGCACTACCAGGTGCTGGGGTTCTCAGTATCACTAAGAAAGTCGGCAAAAGAGGTTTGAAAAATGACCATTTCAATAAATTCCTTCTGGCAATTATCTTTTATTAACAACCATATGAACCAGAGGAATTTTTTTTTGCTTTAAGCTCTGATGCTTTTGAGCCACGATTCTGAGATAACTTTTCGTTTAGCTATAAAGAATTGACACTCAAATCCAGATGCAAAACGCTGAGCTTCATAAATCCAATATAACCAATCCACACAGAGGGCAGGTTTATATAACCTGATGTATGCACTTTGACCATCACTGTGTTAGGTTTAATTAATGCGAGATCACTGTGCTAAGAGCTGTTTTTCACTCTCCTTGTCTTGCACAAGAGGGGTTCCAACTTGACATAGTAATTATAATCCTAGTATACATTTGTTTGATTTGTGAGTTGTGCTCTTTTTGTTTTCTACATAAAGGAAATAAGTTTGGGTGGAATTCATATCTTATGACTCTTATGCAGATTCAATATTTTTAACTAATCAAATGCGCTTGGTCAGTTGTAAAGTGTGCTTTTGATGGGCACATTAAAGCAAGGTCCAGTACTTAACTGTCCTTTCTTCATAAGCCTGTACTTTCATCAGCCATTGCTATTGTGCCACTCTAGTTGATTTAATGGCAGTGCAAATAGTATGTTTAACCATTAACCTGTCAGCCATGTTTGCACTAAAAGTACTAAAACAGCAACAGGACCTGGCACTTACAAACATTCTTTACTACAAATATACTTTATGCTGAAATAATAAATGCCACCATTGGAAATAATTAATAAACCTTAACACTTACAGTGCAATGATTTACAGCTTTAACAATAACAGGATTCCTGCAGTATAGTCACCAGGTGACAATATCCAATTGAGAGAGGACCCAGACATCAAATTTTAACTCTCTTGGGATTGTAAACCTGTCCCTTGCAATAAAGTAAAACTGGCTAAATGATCTTCGTTTGGAGTGGGGCTCAGGCTGAGAAAAAAGTCACTTAGCAATGGCAATCAAAGAGATTTGAACAACCCCTCTTCAGCAGGTCAGTCACTCTGCTGAAGTTTATCATCTAGAGCCAAGCAATGTAAAAGCAGCCACCTTTGCCCTTTTATAAATGGCTGACAGTCTTCCGTCTGCATGTTGCACACAAACTATGAGATGACATGCCACGATAATCAGATTAACAAGGAAGAGGTTACAAGATGCTGCTGCTCAAGTTCGAGAGGCCTCATTTGTAGATCTGTGCCCACAAAATGAAAATAAATGGCAAACAAAGTACACCTACATTTCGAATACCTACAAAAGACCCCATATTCTCACCCAGAATTAATTGTGCAGCAATTGTTGATTGGAATTGAGCCTTAATATTTAACCAGATAATACTGACAGAACTTATAGCATACTTAACATCTCAAGGGAAATGCCAGCATTGTTACACAATAACAATGGTTCATTAGCATAGCCCAGAGACTATCAATGTAACATGATTTTCAGTGATATTACTGCTTTATGCACTATTTTTTTTATAATTGTATAAAAAAGCTTTGATTTGGGTAATTTTTTTCGGCCTGATACAGTCTTATGAAAAATAGTTACCCTACTTATATATTCCACTCCTTATAAATGTGTATATTTTTTTGGAAGCAGAGGTTAAAGGAGATAAAGAAAACAACCTGTTGTTTCATACATATTGGAGCTGCAGATAGAAAATAAGACACAAGTTTCTCTGCTGTAATAATACATTCCTTAATAGAATTAACATTTGTGCAGTGCTGTACCTTGTGTGATGGACATTCACTGTCCAGGGCCACAGACCCTTTTTTGCCAAGCTCAGTTTGTAGAGATCAAAGAGTTCTTTTTGAGTAAGTTGAACTTCCAACAAATATTTTTGTTCAGCTGCTTGTCATAAATGGGAGCCAATCTTCAGTTCTTATTGTAAATGGCAAGCAATAACTAGTATGAAATTAAAAGGATAGCTTTGCAAACAAACAGCACTGTCTATAGAGCACAGGATGCTGGTTCACAGCATGGGGCTGGTTGCAGTGAAAGATAATTGGGTTATACTAATTGGCCTGTTTCAAACCAGATAATGCTGCCAAAGTTATTAGTTCAAGGAAGCTTGCAGACCAGATTGATACAATCATTTAGAACCTCAAGTAGCCCATGTATAAATAGTTGGAAGGCTTGTGTGCTCAGAGTCAGCTTTATAGCATTATGAGTATCTGGGAACTCTGTCCTCAGAAGCTTTAGACCACCTATGTGAAAAGGTATATGAAAATGTATCACACGTGTTGAAGTCACCCAAGTGGCAAAAAAAGAGTAAAAATATTAGAGAGTAGTCAGACTTGTGAGGAATGGTTACAGAAGAGCAAGAAGAATGACAAAAAGATGGGGTGACCAGAATACATTCCTCTGCCTTCGATAACTGTGATAGATGATTTCTTTGTCTGCAACTTGTTGATACGCCTTTTTAGCTTATAGGAATTGTACCTGGGTTTTGGATATCGTTTGTGTTAAGAAATTGTTTGTAATTTGGAAATCTGTTTTAAAGATAAAAAACTTCTGTGTGTTCAAATGTATTTTAGAAAAATTTTGTCTGAATTTAAGCATGTATCACTAAACGTAAATGAACTTTGTTAAAACTACTTTGTTAGCTGGAAGTATCTCCTCCTTATTCGTAGGGGGAATCCAGCGCTCAGATAGTCAAATAGCAGGTTTTGGCAGTTAAACTCACCCTGGAGAATAAACAGGGAAGTGATCTAGTGTCTGAAGAGTAGATGGCTACGGTATACCCTCCCTTCAGTGAGGGTAACCGTGGCTGTCTATATCAGATATGGCTTAAGATCTTCATCTGAGTTTTCAACAAACCTGGCATCATCTCACTGGATTTATGTTCACTTACATCAACCGAATATAAAAATAATGATAGTTTTTCACAATCTACTTGGCAATTTTCACTTGGTACATCAAATTGAGGATTAAATCATGAAGGCGAGCAGCTTTTGAGTTGACAAATAGTATACAAATCGCCTGTTTAATCAGTGCTACATCAGGAGTGAAGGTTTTGTATATGTACGTGATTACATATAGATAGAGGTGTTCATTTCTGTTCCAGAGTCTGTGTTCAAAATCAAACAGTGGTCTAGGCTGACAAATCACTCTCCTTGGCCACCAAAGGTTCCAATACTCTTTTGAAAAAGAGGTACGAATATGTTTGTAGCAGAATGGTGACATTAAGAAAACAAAATAATGTCATTGTGCAAAGCACATAGAAAATGCTGGAGTAACTCAGCAAGTCAGGCACCCTCTATGGAGGGGAATAAAATTTCAAGGTTTAAGGAAGAGACCTTTTATCAGGACTGGAAAG
Organism: Mobula birostris; assembly: GCF_030028105.1. Classification (NCBI taxonomy): domain Eukaryota; kingdom Metazoa; phylum Chordata; class Chondrichthyes; order Myliobatiformes; family Myliobatidae; genus Mobula; species Mobula birostris. The sequence continues at coordinate 74,584,364 of NC_092381.1, forward strand.
AAAGAGGAAAGCAGTAGAACCTGGTAGGTGATACGTGAGACCAGGTGAGGGGGAAGGTGGCTGTGAAGGAGGGGTGTATGAAGTGAGAAGGTGATAGCTGGAGGAGGTAAATGGCTGAAGAAGAAGGAATCTGATAGGAGAGGAAATTGGACCATGAGAGAAAGGGAAGAGGGGCTGTCGCACCAGAGGAAGGTGATGGCAGGAACAAAAAAGAGTCTGAGTGAAATTGGCAGGGTAGGTGCTGAGAGGAAATTTACCATAGTAGGGGAAACTTGAACTGGGGGGTCATAATCTTAGAGTAAGAGCCATCCACTTCAGGTGGAGATAAGGAAGAACTTCTCCGCTTGGATGGGTGTTGGAATTCTCTACCCTACAGAGCAGCGAATATATTTAAATTGGGGATCGACAGATCTTTAAGTAACAAGGGATTCAAGGCCTAAAGGGAAGGAATGGTAAAGTGGTGTTAAGCCCAGGATTGGATCATTCATGACCTTATTGTCTGGTGGGGCACACTTGAGGGATCAATTACACTTGCTCTTGTTTCTTAAGCGATCATTGGGTATATGTGTGCTATTCTTTTTGACCAATAATGAGTATTTAATCTCATTAATGCTGGTGGCACTTTGCTGAACACAAACTGACCACCATATTTACATGCAGTGGAGGCAGTCCTGAGAAGATTCACTGGTTTGTTCCCTGGGACAAAGAGGTTGAAGTAGGAAGACAGATTGAACCTATATTCATTGGAGTACAGAAGAATGGTGGGTGATCTCACTAAAATATATATAAAAGTCTGAGGGATATTGATAGGGTCCTTGCTGAGTTTATGTGTCCCCCCAGTGGAGTCGTTTAGAACTAGGGTACAGGGTATATGATTTCAGGATACAGGTTTACCCCTTCCAAGTGGAAAAACAGCAGCTTCTTCTCTTTGGGATTCTCTGCCTCAGAGAACCATGGAACCATTGTAGGCCTTTCATCCTCTCTATGTATATGTTTATTTTGGTTGTCCAACATGACCAACTGGTTTATATCATACCTACTTAAATGCACAACCCTCAATAATTTTACCAATACAAGAAGTGTCAGTGTGGGTCTTGGAATTGACCCAGGTTCACTTTTTGGCATTACTTATTTCAGATGACTGCTGAAATAATTTCAGAAAAATGTTCATTGGACATGATACGCTTTGAGCTGCTTCCAGGAACTGGTTGTAATTTTGGGGAAGAAAATCATGACCATGTTCTTAGGTTTGAGTCACTCTTTTTGAGTAGAATGGGAAAATCCAGTCCATCTCAGTTTGGCCATTTCAGGTGAAAGACAGCATCTCCTGCAGGACAGCCACCTCCTGATGACTGAGGTTATGTGTTGAAGACCTGGAGTGGCTTGTAAATGTATAACATCTGATTCAGTAGTTGACGGTCTGGAGGGCACCTACCAGGACTGAACTAATGCATATAAGCTTGGTACAAACAGAACCCGAATCAGAAATGAATTTCCACTTATCCAAAAATACACCACTTTAGGAGTGTTTTATGCCATTCTAATATTTTTTCAGATGTATGTTACAGATGGCCAGTATGACATCACATTATTTACAAATATTGTCAAATGCTAAAATGTGTTAATCTACATTACAGAAAAGAATATGAATGAGGCAGATAAATTAGTGACCAAATATTTGCACAAAAGTTTGGATTCATTGGTGCTGAACATATTGTCCCTCAAATCATGCAATGGTTCAAAAGCATGGGAGGGCATGGGGAAATGCAAACAGCACTCCAATACCCCACAAATAGGCAAATGGCATCATCCTGAGGCAAAATGGGTCATTGAGAGAGAAATCGACACATTGCATCAATTTCTATAGTTGGCCTTTGCCCTTTTGGAACTAAAACTGAGCAGAAGCCATGTGGAACCCATCAGTCAGTTCATCACAAAAATGCTCGGTATGCCTTCACCACATACAAATTCTGATCTATCAGGATGAAAAATCAACAATTGTTTGATAAACAAAGGCAATAGGTATTATAGGCAGCCAATTAAAAAGCAAAACCAGAAGAGTTCAAGATAATCTTATCATAAGGCTTTCTTCCCCAGATAAGTTTATATGAGGTCTTTGTAGTTTTATACCCACCCTGCAGGTACCATGAGTAAAGTAACATGTTAGGAAAACAGGCAGCGACAACAATTAGATGAAGAGCTAAATGAATTGTAATTTGTAGACCAATAGAGAAAAAACAAATGAACTTACAGCAAATATATGTTGGAATGGGATCAGGAAATGCAGTCGCAAAGGCAATTATGGATCAAGAAGATTACTTGTGTGTGGAAATGGATGTAGGTAAAATTCCTTATGAACATTTTTACTGGTTGTCACAGCGCAGCACAGAAAATTGCTGTTAGGTTGGGTAACTGTGAAAGGCTGGACAAGGTAAATGTTGTAAAAGTAGAAATATTAAGAGGTTTACCTTCTTTAGAAATGAATATATTACCAGACCCAGATGGTGTATATTGCAAAGTATATAAAAAACAAGGAAGGAAAATGCTGTGGCTCTAACTGTAGTTTTTAATCCTCCTTTGCTGTATAAGTGGTGCCAGGGGATTGAAACACTTCTAATATTTATTCAAAAGGAAGGAAAAGATGCATTAAATAACTACAGGAGAGATTGGCGGATCCAGAATCTGTACGGATTGGTGATAACATCTCCTCCTCGCTGACGATCAACACTGGAGCACCTCAGGGGTGTGTGCTTTGCCCACTGCTCTACTCTCTCCATATCCATGACTGTGTGGCTAGGCATACTTCAAATGCCATCTATAAATTTACTGACGATACAACCATTGTCAGTAGAATTTCAGATGGAGATGAGAGGACGTACAGGAGCAGGATATGCCAACTAGTAGAGTGGTGTTGCAGCAATAACCTGGCACTCAGCGTCAGTAAGACGAAAGAGCTGATTGTGGACTTCAGGAAGGGTAAGACGAAGGAACACATACCAATCCTCATAGAGGGATTAGAACTGGAGAGACAAGCAGTTTCAAGTTCCTGGGTGTCAAGATCTCTGAGGACTTAACCTGGTCCCAACATATCGATGCAGCTATAAAGAAGGCAAGATAATGATTATTAACAATCCTAGCACCCAGGGTGTGCCTTTTTCTCACTATTACCATCAGGCAGGAGATACAGAAGCCTGAAGGCACGCACTCAGTGATTCAGGAACAGCTTCTTCTCCTCTGCCATCTGATTCCTAAATGGACATTGAATGCTTGAACACTACCTCACTTTTTTAATATATATTATTTCTGTTTTTTGCACAATTTTTAATCTATTCAATATACATATACTGTAATTGATTGATTTATTATTATTCTTTCTTCTATACTATGTATTGCATTGAACTGCTGCTGCTAAGTTAACAAATTTCATGACATGAGCCAATGATAATAAACCTAATTCTGATCCGTCTTTGGTGGTGGGCAAATTATTGTAATCTATATCAAAGAACCATAAATCTTGATAAATAAGAAACCATTTCACAGCATGGATGCTTTTATTTAAGTGCTGGTCATGTCCATCAAGGTTGTTTGCAATTTCTATGGCAGTGGCATTGATCATTGATGAAGGTATGGCACTTGATGTGGTCTTGTAGTCTACGTGAATTCTACCAAGACTTTGATAAGTTCACAAATTGAAGACAAAAAGGTAAAAGCACATGAGATCTAGGGGATAATTGCAAATTAGATTCAAAATCGTTTCAATGGCAGGATGCATATATTAATTGCTGCTAGGCATATTTGTGACTATTATCAATGGGGTACAACGGGGTAAAGACTGGAGTATCTTACTTCATGAAATGCTCACTAAGGATTCAGACCTCAATACATAAAAGGCACTTCGAAAAATGTTTGGTGATGATTCAGAAACTGCTTGGTTGACAGTGATGGTGAAAGTTTTGGACCACACAAGATACAGATCATTTGGTTATTTGAGCAGAAAGATGACATGTAATTTAATCAAAGAAGTATGAGGTAATGCTGTAGAAAAAGTCAAGTGAATACACAATAGATATCAGGAAATTGAATGTTGTGGAGGAACAGAGATGCTGACAGATTATTAAGTGTTGCAGGCCAAGTCAATAAGGTGGTAACGGAGACAAAAGGAATGTTTTCCATTAGTTGTTGAAGCACAGAACATAAGATTAGGAGGTTATGCCATTGTGGTGTAAAGTATAGTTAGGCCAATTTTTATCATTCTGGTTACCAAATGTGATTGCACTGGTGAGGGTGCAGCAAGGCTGAATTAAAATGTTAGCAGGACTGGAAAACTGCAGTTAAAGGAAAAGAAAGGAAAAGCTAAATGTTGCTTTCTATGGAGCTAAGGAGTCTGAGGGGAAAATCCTTTTCAATTTTACAACATTATGAAGACTTATACAGATTCAAGAGTAAGAAGGGATTCCTTTCAACTGAGGGTTTCTAAACCAGTGGATCATAGACTGAAAAATGGTAATAGGATTAGAGAGAAGTCAAGAAAATCTTCCACTCAGAGGATGATAGATATCTTGAACTCTGCTTAAAAAGGGTAAGGCAAGCAGAAACCTGGATGTGAACTCAGAGGTTTGTGGACCAAGGCTAGGAACTGCAATTCCATTGGTTACCAAATCTCTGACAAGTACTGACCCTATGAGCTAATTGGTTGTCCTCTGCACTATAAATTTTCAATGGTATCTTAATACCATAATATTAGACAACTTGGCTCTGGGTTCATATCCCACTTTGGTGCATTGAATAAAAATGGCTTCTTTGTAAGAATCCTGAGACACAATTGATTTTGCAAGAAATAATTGGATGAAGAGAACCCTGACATACATTTACTCTCATTCTTTCAAATCTTAAAAGATCAATGCCATCCTCATTCCTTTCAGCACTATTTGTAGCAGAAGTGCAACTGGATGAGAATATTGATTTGCGCCCATGGTGTGCACAACTAAACCCACAGTTGGTTGAAATGGATAATTTGATCCTGTCTGTTGCAGGGCCGCTCAAAATCTTTGCAATATGTAATTCGATCCACTCATTGTCAGTCGGTCAAAGGGTTCACACTGTTGGGTTCAGGGAATGCACACAGCTGAAAATATTAAATTCAGTGAACTCGTAACACACACACTGTAAGTTCAGTGCATGCCGGAGTGTTCCACCGCTGAGTTCAGAGAACACTCAGCACTTGTGCTGATAGGGAAGGGCAAACCAGGGAGGAATTTCAACGAGAGGTCAATGAACCCAATGGTGACGTATAAGTGGGACTTGTTCATGTGACTTAGAACATGTTCAGCAGAATTTTGGATGAGCTCAGGTTGATTGAGGTTAGTAGATTTGAACACTGTCTGGCCAGGTAGGTATTGAAATAGCCTGGCAAAGAAACAGAAATGTCACGTGGGAGAGTCTAAGGCCAGAGGATGCAGCCTCAGAATAGAAGGGTGTCCTTTTAGAATGGAGATGAGGAGGAATTTCTTTCACCATAGAGCGGTGAATCTGTGGAATTCTTTGCCGCGGGCAGCTGTGGAGGCTGAGTGTTTCTGTATATTTAAGGCAGAGGTTGATAGATCCTTGGTAGGTCAGGGCATGTAGGGATATGGGGAGAAGGCAGAAGATTGGATCAGCCATGATGAAATGGCAGCGAAGACTTGATGGGCCAAAATGGTCTAATTCTGCTTCTATATTTTATGGTCTTATGGTCATAACATTTACGTTAGTTAGAACAATGCATAATATGCTTTAAACTTAAAAAAATCTTCCTGTGAATAAAAGCACAAGGGAAGGCAGTTGTACTTATGAACTTCCACAGTCTGTGAGGGGAAGGTATCTCTATCCTGGCAGGGAGGTTAGCGAGGTCTACTGAGGTGACTTTAAACTAAAATGGTTGGGGGGTGGGAATCAAATTAAAGAGGCTAGGTGAGAGGAGGTTAGTTCAGAACAGGGGGATGGGAACCAGTGCAGAGAGACAGAGGGGTGTAAAATGAGGGTAGAAGCAAAAAGTAGTAAGGTGAAAAGTAAAAGTGGCAGGCCAACAAATCCAGGGCAAGCAGCAAAAAGGGCCACTTTTCGACATAATTGTATAAGGGCTAAGAGAGTCGTAAAGGCGCGCCTGAAGGCTTTGTGTGTCAATGCAAGGAGCATTCGTAACAAGGTGGATGAATTAAAAGTGCAGATTGTTATTAATGAATATGATATAGTTGGGATCACAGAGATATGGCTCCAGGGTGACCAAGGATGGGAGCTCAACATTCAGGGATATTCAATATTCAGGAGGGATAGACATGGAAGAAAAGGAGGTGGGATGGCGTTGCTGGTTAGAGAGGAGATTAACGCAATAGAAAGGAAGGACATAAGCTGAGAAGATGTGGAATCGATATGGGTAGAGCTGCATAACACTAAGGGGCAGAAAACGCTGGTGGGAGTTGTGTACAGGCCACCTAACAGTAGTAGTGAGGTTGGGGATGGTATTAAACAGGAAATTAGAAATGTGTGCAATAAAGGAACAGCAGTTATAATGGGTGACTTCAATCTATATGTAGATTGGGTGAACCAAATTGGTAAGGGTGCTGAGGAAGAGGATTTCTTGGAATGTATGCGGGTTGGTTTTTTGAACCAACATGTCGAGGAAACAACTAGAGAGCAGGCTATTCTAGACTGGGTATTGAGCAATGAGGAAGGGTTAATTAGCAATCTTGTCGTGAGAGGCCCCTTGGGTAAGAGTGACCATAATATGGTGGAATTTTTCATTAAGATGGAGAGTGACATAGTTAATTCAGAAACAAAGGTTCTGAACTTAAAGAAGGGTAACTTTGAAGGTATGAGACGTGAATTAGCTAAGATAGACTGGCAAATGACACTTAAAAGGTTGACGGTGGATATGCAATGGCAAGCATTTAAAGATCGCATGGATGAATTACAACAATTGTTCATCCCAGTTTGGCAAAAGAATAAATCAAGGAAGGTAGTGCACCCGTGGCTGACAAGGGAAATTAGGGATAGTATCAATTCCAAAGAAGAGGCATACAAATTAGCCAGAAAAAGTGGCTCACCTGAGGACTGGGAGAAATTCAGAGTTCAGCAGAGGAGGACAAAGGGCTTAATTAGGAAGGGGAAAAAAGATTATGAGAGAAAACTGGCAGGGAACATAAAAACTGACTGTAAAAGCTTTTATAGATATGTGAAAAGAAAAAGATTGGTTAAGACAAATGTAGGTCCCCTACAGACAGAAACAGGTGAATTGATTATGGGGAGCAAAGACATGGCAGACCAATTGAATACTTACTTTGGTTCTGTCTTCACTAAGGAGGACATAAATAATCTTCCGGAAATAGTAGGGGGACAGAGGGTCCAGTGAGATGGAGGAACTGAGGGAAATACATGTTAGTAGGGAAGCGGTGTTGGGTAAATTGAAGGGATTAAAGGCAGATAAATCCCCAGGGCCAGATGGTCTGCATCCCAGAGTGCTTAAGGAAGTAGCCCAAGAAATAGTGGATGCGTTAGTGATAATTTTTCAAAACTCTTTAGATTCTGGACTAGTTCTGGATAAACTAGGCTTACACTCGTTGGAATTTAGAAGATTGAGGGGGGATCTGATTGAAACGTATAAAATCCTAAAAGGATTGGACAGGCTAGATGCAGGAAGATTGTTCCCGATGTTGGGGAAGTCCAGAACGAGGGGTCACAGTTTGAGGATAAAGGGGAAGCCTTTTAGGACCGAGATTAGGAAAAACTTCTTCACACAGAGAGTGGTGAATCTGTGGAATTCTCTGCCACAGGAAACAGTTGAGGCCGGTTCATTGGCTCTATTTAAGAGGGAGTTAGATATGGCCCTTGTGGCTAAAGGGATGTGGGGGTATGGAGGGAAGGCTGGTGCAGGGTTCTGAGTTGGATGATCAGCCATGATCATACTGAATGGAGGTGCAGGCTCGAAGGGCCGAATGGCCTACTCATGCACCTATTTTCTATGTTTCTATGTTTCTATTGTTCTGAGAAGTGAGAACTTGAAAGTGATGATGAAAGAATAGTATTGTTACCCAGGATGATGAGACCTTGGAAAGGTATTTTGGCATTGCTGATTTTCTACATTGCACTATTATATCATGTCCTCTACCCTAAGCTGTTACCCTGTCCTCTCTGTCCAGGCAGCTCAGCCACAGTGTCTAGCAGTGGGTAGCAGATGTGTCCCAAGCCGAAAGGGATGTGCTGTACACACAAAGCAATGGGATAAGGAATACGCATAGAGTGAAGCCATGAGTAGACATTATTTGGAAAGGAAGGGGGATGAAGCCAGAATAAAAAGGTGGGTAGAGGAGAAGGAGTACAGGCTGTGCAGATGATAAATGAAGACAGGTGAAGGGGAGGGTGGGTTGTAGGGGAGGGGGGGATAAAGTGTGAAGCTGGGAGGTGATAGGTGGTAAAGGTAAAGGGATGAAGAAGGGATCTGATAGGAGATGACAGTAGACAGTGGGAGAACGAGTGGGAGGAAGGGCACCAGAAGGAGGAGAAGAGAAGGGGTGAGAGGGGAGCCAGAATAAGAAATGGAAAAAGAGAGTAGGTGGCGGGGGGAGGGGGGAGGGGAGAGAAGTTACCGGAAGTTAGAGAAATCAATGTTCATTCTATCAGGTTGGAGGCCACTCTGATGAAACATGAGCTGTTGCTCCTCCAACCTGAGTGTGACCTTATTGTGGCAGTGGATGCAACCGTGGACCAAAACGTTGAAATGGGAATGGAGAGTAGAATTAAAATGTTGACCACCAATTAATCCTGCCTGTTGCAGAGAGACCAAGGGCGCTTGATAAAGTGGTCTCCTCATTATATCAGATTTCACTGATGTAGATGGGAGCACCAGATACAGTAGAGCTCCATCCTCAATAGGTTGTATTTCCATCATAACTGAGTGGTTCTACCTGGTCTCTAGTTATGCTCTTGTTCTTGATGTATGTACAGAATACCTTGAGACTCTCTTTAATCCTACTTGCCAAGGATTTTTCATGGCCCCTCTTGGCTCTAATTCCTTTCTGAAGTTCTTTTCTGGCTTTTTTATAAACCTGAGAATCTCTGGTAGATTTTAGCTTCATAAGCCATAAATATACTTCAATATACTTTATTTTCCTTCCTGACTAAATTACCCATCTCTCCCTTCCCTTGCCATTTTTGTCTTTCCATACTGGACAGATCTCTCCTGTACTCCTGTACCTAATAAAGTGACCACTGATTGTAAGCTCCTGGTCTTCTGTTCCTGTAGCCCATCCACTTTAAATTTCAACAGTTGTGCATTCAGAGATGCTGTTCTGCACACCATTGTTGTAAAGATTGGTTATTTAAGTTACTGTTGCCTTCCTGTCAGCTTGAACCAGTCTGACCTTTCTCATTAACTAGGCATCTTTGGCCACAGAACTGGTGCTTACTGGATGTTGTTTTTTTTTGCACTCTGTAAACTCTAGAGACTATTGTGTGTGAAAACTCCAGGGGATCGGCAGTTTCTAATATACACAAACCACCCCATCTGGCACCAGCAATCATTTCATGTTCAAAGTCACTTAGATAACATTGCTTCCCCATTCTGAAGTTTGGTCTGAACAACAACTGAACTTCTTGTCCATGTCTGCATGCTTTTATGCATTGTGTTGCTGCCACATGATTGGCTGATTAGAAATTTGCATTAATAAACAGATATACAGGTGTACCTATTAAAGATGTCATTGAGTGAATGCTGTATCTCTACATATTCCATGATGAATTATTTAGTTTATTTACTTATTTGGTGATGCAGTGTGGAGTAGGGTCTTCCAGCCCTTCCAGCATGTCACTCCAGAAACACCCGACAAAGCTGATTAACGACAACATAATCATTGGACAATTAACAATGATCTGTTACCCACCAGTTATGTCTTTGGATTGTGGGAGTAAAACAGGAGGACCTGGAGAAAATCCATCCATTCCATGGGGAGGATGTACAGACTTTCCGGTGATCAACCCCATAAATGCAAATAAATCTGGCACACATTTATCCACATGCAGAAATCGCAATCTTGTTGACAGATTCCATTTAAGCCTGATGTAGGATCTATGAGCCTATTCACTTCAATGGAAGTTCGACAACTACAAGAAAGAAAGACAAACATTCAATAATTATGTTTGCAACATTCAATGCATGCCAGTGATAGTAAACCTGATTCTGATGATCATGAATCTGAATTGTTTAATTGTGAAAAGTATGCTTCTGTCAACAAATGTAAAGGCAATAAAATAGGAATGGGTGCACAAGAGTATGTGTTACAAGGATGATAGAAATATTGAGGTGTCATGGATCCCATGAATGGGTGAAATGTTTTGGTCTCGGCTCTCTATACAGGTTAGAAGACTGATTGGCTGATCGGTCATTGGAAGTTGGCCAATTTTTGTAGACAAGTGGCAGGGCAGGTGGTGGAGTTGATAGAATGTGGGATGAATATACTGAGCTAGTATAAAATAGAGTGCTTGAAGTTTGGTGTGGAATCAGATGTCTACAGGGCCTGTTTCTGTGCTGTACTTTTTTTATGACTCTATGAGTGTTTGAATAGATTTGTTAAGGTTTTCACAGAATGAATCATTCCCCTTGGAGGTTGGAGTTAAACTAGGTACCATCACTGTAATTTTGTCACCAGGATATCTATTTGGAAATTCAGAGGAATCTTTGCTCAGAACTAGTTGTGTCATCAATGTGATACTCCTAGCATGGCTGCAATGATAAATTGCGATACAATTAAGAGTAAGTCAGGTAGGCATATATGAGAGGGAAAACAATAGAGTTATTTTGATAAGTTGAACAAGGAAAGGTGCAGGTTCAAAGGTCACATAAATACATTTATGTAATTACATTAATTTTTTAAAAGTTTGTCTCAGTCACCATGAGCCAAAAGGCTACCAATCATGCTTTAAGAATTTATACACAATACTTTTGCTGTTTTCATAACTGGCAGTTATTATGACAATTGCTGAAAGAAATTGTATTTAACATTTTGCAAGCCATGTATTAGCTCACAAAATAAACAGTAATTAGCCTAAATACCATGATATTATTAAGACTAAAAGAATCTTCAGAACTTAGTTATCTGCACACACACATAGTCATTTCACTGTAATTTCTACTTCCACTTTTCACCCATTATCCATTACAGACCTTCATTTGGGAATTCACAACACTGCCAGCACTGACTATCTCTTGTGCAGCCTTTATTTGATAAGCAGTGATGTGTTGGAGTCAATTGCTTCGAGGAAAAAATGTCCATTGCTAGTGGCACAAGACTAGAGTTAAACCAAAGGCTTCTTGAAGATACTCAGCTACTATTACCATTGTGTTGGATGGTTTCTCCACCAAGATTATTTGAGAAGTACTTCTATTTGCAAATACTTTGCAGTTGCTTGGGAAATTTATTTTTCTTCTGAAGCAGACAAAAAAAAAGAATTTAACAAGCATGAATAGGCTGATAGCACATCAGAAATTAAACTCTACATGTTCTGCAAAAATTAGTATTTCTCATCTTGTTGCGTTAATAATCTTCATGATGGTCATAATGGACTTTCCAAAAGCAGCAGGTTTTTAAAAATATATTATCATCATTTATACTGATTTGCACGAGGATCTTAAAGAAGTATCTGATTATCTTCTTAAATGACATTCCTCTCGAATTAGATGCAATTCATGGCTTTTTGAGATACTTATGATTTCAGAATAATTGGACATATTTTCTTGTCATGGTATTTATATTAAATCATTTTACAAAACTTATTTTTTTTTCCAAATCACCCTTATCTAGAATTTTAACAGCATGTCATTTTCCAGGTTCCTCAATTATGGATGGCTTCCAATGATCTCACTCATCGGTATTCCAATATTTCAAACTTCCATTTTCAGAAACTGCTTTGGTGTTCCAGAATCAATGGAACTCAACTGCAGACTACTGGCGAAATGTTAGACTAATTCTGCACCCCAGCTGCAGTTGGAGATGCAATATGTAATAATTCTAAAAAAGCTGCATAGTGTAGTTTGTGCTAAGTGCCTTTCATTAAATGCACCAACAGCTCTAATCTCAACAGCTATTAGTATTAGCAACCCAATTGTTAGATTAAAGCCAGAAAGATTAATAAATGGGAGTGCTAGAAAGTATGGTACAAAATGTCTTAACTTTCAGCCATTCAGGGTATAAGATAGCTGAAAGATAAGCTAACTGTGTAGTGATGAGAAGAATTGAGTATGCAAAATTGAAGTGATGTGATGACATCTTTTCAGAAGGTCAAGTGTGCCAGCTGCACCTCCATCGATAGATTAGTGCTCAGTCTCCTCTGGCAATTCATATGGGGATTCATGGTGAAAGGAAGACTTAGGGCAAAATGCAGCTATAATGCAAGAAAAAGCTAAATCAGGACTTTGAATCATTGCCTTGGAACAAACTACCAGAAGATTCTGTAGGCGTAGGTCAGGGAACTTTTAAAGACTGACCTTTGTGTTAATGAAACAATGGCTGAACCTTTTGTATCAACACTTTCTCAATCTACCCCCATTTTATTCATCTCTTTAGATCCAATGTCTTAAACTTGTTCAACAACTCTCAGTTCTCTAGGATAGAGAAATCCAAAGGTTCATAACTTTCTTTGTGAAGAAATCCTAGTTTCAGTCCTAATTAGTCAATCATTTAAGTGAAACAATACTACCTAGCTGTAGCCTCATGTTAGATGAAACAACCTCCCAAATCTCTTATTCTTCAAGATGTTAGCGAACTTCAATTGATAGAACAGTGGTCTTATCTCAAGAATCAACCATAACGTGTCCTGAGAACAAAACTCTCCACATAATTTTTTCTTTGTTTTGTATCCCAACTGTCTTGCAGTAAAGACCAACACACAATTTGCCTTGTTCATTGTTTGCAAAATGCATATTTTGCAAAATAATGAAAACGCAGAGCTCGGAAAAAGTGACTCAACAGACTTTTAATGTCATAAATTAATGAGTTGTTTGTTATGTCTCCCCCCTCACTGTGAAACGGGGACACCTCTTTTTCCCTAATTCGGGGGAGGGAGAGAGAGAGAGAGAGAGAGAGAGAGAGAGAGCCTGTGGTATGTCGAATTACCGGGTGAACGAGTAGTCTTTGGGGTACTGCAAGTCTGTGACTTTATTGATGCTTTGCTGCACGCTTGAGTGCTCGGTGGGGGGTACTGATGCTTTTTTGCTGGTGAGGTTGGGGGTTGTTCCCTTGCTGCTGCTTGTGCATGGGAGGGGGGAGCTGGGGGTGTTGGTGTGTGCTTCGGGGTTCTAATGTTTAACTGTCATTCATTCTTTGGGGCGCTCCTCTGTTTTCGGTGATGTTTGCAAAGAAAAAGAATTTCTGTATGTATATTGTATACATTTCTCTGACATTAAATCTACCGATTGAAACCTATTAACTCTTCATGATTTATAAATTAAGAGCAACAAACTTATTCTAAATGCTTTTATTATTATTCTTCTTTTCTATCTCTCCAACCAAAAAGGATAATTCTTCTCTTTCTTATACTATTCTCCATCTGCCAATGTCTGCCTAATTATTTAACTGACCAATATTCCATTGTGGCTTCTTCAGAGTTTACTTTCTCACTTAGTTGTGGAGGTCTTCATTTGCCTGATTAATTGAACACAACAAGTGACAGCTATCTTTTGGTCTACTATCAAATGCATAACCTTCTCTGCAAAAATTATTAGAGATACCTGCTGTATGGCATTTGCAAGAAAGATGAAGGAACAGTGTTATTTCTCCATAGCTTAAATGGATGGCATGTGTGGAGTTAGTGTAAAGCACTGAAAATGTACTGAAATTGCATTAAACTTGAGAACATCCAGCTCTGTAGTTTTTTTAAAGTTAGTTATTTCTTTTAAAAGGAATGGGTACCTGACTGTTGTGGGTTATAGGATCAAATAAAAGCCATCACTATGCTGCAAAAGTCTTGAGCCAGAGGGGTCATAGTTATTATTTCAGGTTCCTAGCTCCATAAGTGGTTTAGTGTCACTAGTAAGGTGTATACTGGCCTGAATAACGTGGCAGCTCACCACATAGCTCAGGCTGGTTCAATTTCAAAAGAGAAGTTTCAGGAAATCATGAGATATGAAAATAAGGAGTTGATTATGAGTTTAAAGTATCAGAAGTGATTGGATCCAAATATTAGAGAAATAAATACACACAATTTATATTATTTGGCACAAAATATAATGCATTGTAGGTGTAAAAAGCACAACTGAAAATTGAATACTGCTGTATTTGTGCTTTAATATTTTAATTCTGTATTCTAACCAAGATTTTCATTCGTTATTTTTTCCTCCAAAAGATAGCAATAAATCTGTCATCCTAAAAGAAAATCATATAGGTTGTGGCCTAAAGGAAGGTACAAATTGCAGCTTTAGGTAGAAAAGAACAATCTGTCAAGGGAGGGCTATTCATCATCAAAACAAAATGGCTTTAACTGTTTTCAGCTGACCTGATGGAATACCCCTTGTAAGCAACTTTAGTGATGCAAGCCTCCAAATATTTTTCGGTAATCAATATTTGCTAGTTGTGCAATTGCAAGTCAGCATAAAATTTCTAGTCTTCAATGTGGTCATCTTTTTGTGATTGACCTTATAAAGCCTGCTACCTTTGGGGATTTAAGGGCACAGTTATTAAAAGTTCCATTCTGCAGAACTTGGGCTTGGATCTTGCACAGCATAAAAACTAACCCCACTAGATATCATGCCATAGTAAACTCAACTAAACAATGAAAATGTTTCTGCTCTCTAAACTGGTCATCTCAACCTCTCCACTCTCAGTCCTGATGCAGGGTTTTGGCCCCAAACGTTAGCAGTTTCTTTTCTCCTACAAATGCTGCTTGACCTGCTCTGCTCTTCCAGCAGATTGTGTGTTGCTAAACAATAACATTTACAATCTACATTTTAATGTAAAGCATGGGAAAAGTACACAAATTTGCACTACCTTTAGCAGATTATCTGCCCACTAGAAAATTTCCCCAGATAGAGTATATTGTTTCATAGAATCTACCCTGCTATACATTCTAACTAACAAGCCCTGATCTCCTACCATTCCATTCAATCGGACCGTACTTAAGATTGTTTCTTTCAATAGTGAGGAAATAATACTGTGACAGAATCGTTATGCTTTAAAAATTCACAAACAAAATCTTCCCCTGGTTAGATGAATGTTTTCTACTCAATTTACTATTTCAAAAATGTTGCCTTCAGTTAAATTTAAATTTTGAGTTAAAATCTGCTGAAAGTAGCTTCTAAACTAAGTCTAAAATGTTGTCTTATTTCTGTCAAAATTTCATTGATATTCTTTGTGTTCTTAGTCACTCATGAATGTACACATATGTTGCTTTAAAGCCACATATTGGATGAGAATTTAAATCTAATGCATTATCTTCAAGAAGTAGAATGCCAGCATAAAAAAACTTTCCACTTCTGCATCACTGCCTTCCAGTTATTTTATCACAGGACTAGCAGGAACAGGGGCATTAATTACAAAAAGGTAATTCAGCAAACTGGGAAATCAAAGGAAAGTGAAAGTGTCCTATTTGAATTCATGGGCACTAGACTCCGTAGTATCCAAGACATCCTCAAGGAGTACCGCCTCAGAAAGGCGGCTTCCATCATCAAGGACCCCCACCACCCAGGACATGCCCTCTTCTCATTGTTACCATCAGGAATGAGGTAGTGAAGCCTGAAGGCACACACTCAGTGACTCAGGGACAGCTTCTTCCCCTCCGCCATCCTAAATGGGTATTGAACCCAGGAACACTACCTCATTATTTTTTTTAGTTTCTTCTTTTGCACTACTTTTTGTAATTTAACTATTTAATATACATGCTTACTGTAATTCAGTTTTTTTTCTATATTTATCATGTACATATTACATTGTATTGTTGCCTCAAAGTTAACAAATTTCAAGCATATGCTGGTGATAATAAACCGGATTCTGATTCTGGAAACCTCAATTTAATGCTCTCTGGTTTTAACTCAAATTTGATGTACACTTGGCATCTTGTAGTAAAACAATTTGAAACAAGAAGTTGTTTTAAAAAAACGATAGGAAAATGACCATTCTGGCTTGGAAGTCGAGGTACCAGGACAGGACAAACTTAAGGAGCCATCTGTACTTAACTTTCATCACTTCGCTTTTAATTTATCTCTAAATAAAATATTTGAATTCCAGAGATGGTGATCCTTTTCTCTCTACCATCACAGAAGATGAATAAAGTATTACTATCACACTACCAGCTTCATAGCCACACTTCCCTGGAGTCATTAGTCTGCTTCTTCAGGCAACATTCTGCGCATCAGTAAAAAAATGCTGCTCTTGAAAAGTTAAACTATGTGCTGAAACAGGAACATCACAACTGAAAAGTTAAACAAGTATGAGACAGAGAAAGTCAAGTGAAGGTTGGTCACAACTGACTGACTTATTTGAACATTTTGAGGAGAACAGCAACATTTAGATCTTAGCTGAGAGTTTGCAATCCGGCAACATCAGCTAATAGTTCCAGTTTTGTAAGTTACAGCTCGTTTCTATCCAAAACAAATTTCATGGTTATAAGCATGAAAACCTCTGCAAACCAGCAGAATTGGGCAGCTTAAATTTTTTTTTGCCTGCAAAATGTTCCTTGGAGCCTTCAAGAGAAAGTATGTCATGCAATTTTATAGATACAGCGAGAATTAGATTAATTACAACATTAATTTCATCCATGAGTGGCCCAAATTTAGATAATTAAAAAAGGTTTAAAAAAATCAGACCAAAAAACCTACTAGTTTTATTGCTGTAATATAATTAGTTGCTTGGTAAATTGAGTAAATTTAACATTGGAAAGTAAAAGGATGAATTTGAAGAGTATCATTTAAGGCTTGCAAACAGGTGTATTAGCAAAGGTTTGCCAATTACCTGTTACAAGCCTTAAATGATACTCTTTAATTTGCCATGCTGATTAATTCAATCTTGGAGAAGGGCCAGTTTTCTGAGCAGAGCCTGATTTCATATGTTTTATATACTGTGTATATATATGTCAGCTAGTGGCGCGGTGAGATCAGCGCCAGACTCGAGAACGGATGTTCCCGAGTTCGATCCGGTGACAGACCGCCCCCGTGTGCACTCTCCATCCGCTCTGGGTTGATGTCGAGCTTGCAACTTGGCCTCGTAAAAATAATACTGCGAAATGTCTGTGCGAGGAGTGGCGCCCCACACAGCCTTTCGAACTGTGCCTTGTAAGGCATGAGAATGCCCGATGCTGGCCTCTAAGGTATGAGTCAATGTCATCATCATCATATATTTGAATAACTCAGAAACTACAGGAAATTAGCTAGTGTATCTTGGAATGAAATTTTCCAATGCATTAGACTGACTTAGCCAATTTCTGGAGAATGCAATGCAACTGAGTTGAATCTCTTCCATGTTTTAATAATTGGTTAGAAGGCAGGAGGTGGGGGTTGAGCCCAATTTATACTTCTGTGTCAAATGTACGCCTACGGCGTAGCTGTGTACCCTACGCTGTACTCTACGCCATAGCCTAACGTGCACTTCTCCCAAAATGTAACTACATGTCGCGGCGACGCAGACCGCAACTACTGTGATTGGTCTGCTTGGTAGTATCGCATTTCCGGTTGCTTCTTCTTCTCCGCCATTTCAGAATTGAGAGAGAAAAACTCTTGTTCAACATTTATTAGCTCCAACTCCGACATGATACGTTCAGTTTCAATCACCATTGTTTGAAGTATAGGAAGAAACTCAACATAGTGGCATTGAAACCCCACCGCCAACTAGCGTTTTGGCGGTGAATTGCAGAGCGACGCAGACACACTAACGCGCAAGTATAAATGCTCACAACGGTGTAGGTCACTTGTGTAGGCTATGACGTAAGTTATGGTGTAGCCCATACGCACAAGTATAAATCAGCCTTTAGAGAGCACTCAGGTACAACGTACAAGTAGTGCTCTCCAATGAAGACTATTGGAAACCATAGTTTTTCATCACATCTATTAATACTGGGAAAAGGTGTGGAAAAGAATTATATACAAGATAAGAGATGAAAATAAATTCAGTGGGGCATGACATAATTTAGTCAATTTGTCTATAAATTTTAGCAAAATATTTCAGAGATATGTACATCATATGTTATTGAGAAGACTGCAGAAGGGTAAATTGGGTATATTCCTGTCAAACCATTTTGCATCTATGTATTTGCTGCAGTGCTGCGAATGAACAGGCAAACTCTTTGAAAGTTCAAAGAGTATTTTGTCATAAAAAGTTAAGGAAACTTTTTCTTATTCTGTGTTTGTGCACCTAGCTACAATTTTTAAATTGCACAGTGCAGTCATTTCTATATCATTATTGTTAACAATTTATTAGTATTAGCATTCTACTCCACAGCTGCCTAGTTTACCAAGGAGCTATACAGTGCATCTCTTTAAAAAAATTGTCATCTGGTACAAAACTCAGCAAAAACTATGTTTACACACAAAATCCACAATTTATATTTTGTTTATTAATAACCCTTTATTGACACTAATAGATATATACATTCAGTGGCCACTTTATTAAGTCCCTCCTGTACCTATTAAAGTGGACATAAAGGGTATATTGAAGTCTTCTGCTGCTACAGCCCATCCACTTCAAAATTCAGCGTGTTGTGCATTCAGAGATGCTCTTCTGCACACCACTGTGGTAACATGTGGGTACTTGAGTCACTGTCAGCTTGAATCAGTCTGGCCATTCTCCTCTGACCGCTCTCATTAAAAAGCCATTTTTCCCCACAGAACTGTTGATAACTGGATTTTTGTTTTGTTTTTCACACCATTCTCTGTAAACTCTCGAGACTGTTGTGCGTGGAAATCCCAGGAGATCAGCAATTCTGAAATACTCAGACCACCCTGTCCAGCACCAACAATCATTTCATGATCAAAGTAACTTAGATCACATTTCTTCCCCATTCTAATGTTTGGTCTATACAACAACTGAGCTTCTTGACCATGTTGGCATGCTTTTATGCATTGAGTTGCTGCCACATGATTGGCTGATATGATATTTGCATTAACAAGCAGGTGCACAGGTATACCTAATAAATTGGCCACTGAGTGCAGCCAGAAATAAATCAAACCCAATCTTATGAAGAACATTCTAAGAGAGCTGTGTAGAAGAACATAGACTGATCAGAAAAAGACTTAGTGGAGAGGCAAGTGGTGTGCCATTGAAAATCTGACTTACACGGAGGAACTTCACCAGACACTATGAACTGAATTTTAAATAGAGAGGTGGCAAAAATGAATGAAACAGGATATAATATAAAAAGGATGCAATCAGAAGCATCTTTTAACTCAAATGATTTATTATAAATTTGATTCATATTCACTTAAACTGGGATAAACTGATTTGTTAAAAGCAGGAAGGAAAAGAGATTCCTCTTCCATATGTCCTTTCTGATTCAATTTTTGAAAATTATTTTAATTATAATTAATATCTTACTTCTATAGCCTGCCAGGTTTTGTTCCTCAAATCACTATTGATGCAATCAGTTTTAATACCCAGAATTTTTACGAGCTCATGTTCAGCTTGAACGAAATGACTTAATTGATTAATTATAAGTAACATGGTTTACTCAAAGCCACCGGCAGTCATCATATAGTGTATTGGTGTGTTCCTATATTTCATTTTAAATGTTCACAGTCAGGAGCTCCAAGTAGTGACACTCAGTGATGGATCAGTACAACACCAATTCCTGTCAATAAATGAACAAAGAAAAGAAGCAAAGTACCTTGTCCTCAATGGCCAACGTCCACTATATAAATCTTAGTTAACATCCAATAACAAATGTATATAAACCACCTATGTTTTAAAACAGATGACAGCTGTATTGAATACTAAATCGTCTAGGGAAAAAAAAAAAAGCAAGCACTTATTGATCTGAAGGACCGGAAAGAATTCCTCAGGTGCTGGAAAATATTGCTATTCCAGGCTCAGTATACAGACACAACTCTAGAGCTCTCTTATTGTTTTTATATGGGCATAAAAAGCAATTGATTTTAGTATGACAAGCACACAATATGTCCTGTTATAGAGAGAGGTCTTGCAAATAAGGGCAAAACCTTTTCATGGTGATGTTGTGGATTTATAATGGTATTCTGGGTGAGCTTTGAATGGTGAGATGTATTTCAATTCTATGTAGAGGATTTTAACTAAATTTGTGATTTAATTTTGGTAATCAATTCTGTTAATTGTGTTAAAATACATACAAAACCATTTGTGGATGTATAGAACCAACTTTTATTTCTGCAATTAAAATAGAAATGCTGTGAAAATTTTGTGGGTTAAGCAAAATTTTTGACGACAGAATACATATTTAGTGTTTTAGTTCAACAATCCTTCACCTGACAATTGGCAGATAATGTAACCCGGCTACTCAGTATAATTCATTTGGCACAAAAAAGGGACGAGAAGAGTATAGTAGTAGCCTTGGATGCAGAAAAAGCATTTGATAGATTAGAATGGGATTTTTTATTTAAAGTATTAGAAAAATATGGGTTAGGAACATCTTTTATAAATTGGATTAAAACTTTAAATTCTAACCCTAAGGCTAAAGTAGTGACAAACTCTCAAATTTCAACACCATTCCAGTTAAAAAGGTCAACTAGACAAGGTTGTCCATTATCACCTGCTTTATTTGTACTGGTGATAGAGCCATTAGCAGAACTAATCAGAATTGATCCAGATATTATGGGTTTTAGAGTTAATCAGGAGGAATATAAAATTAATCTTTTTGCCGATGATGTTTTGATCTACTTAACAAACCCACAACATTCGTTACATAAATTATCTTCTAGATTGGATGAATATGGGAAGGTATCAGGTTACAAAATAAATTGGGATAAAAGTGAAATTTTACCTCTTACTAAAGGAGACTATAGTCAATGTCAGTAACCCAATTAGTAACCCAATTTAGATGGCCGGTAAATGGTATAAAGTATTTAGGTATAAGAATTGATAATGATGTAAAGAATTTATATAAATTTAATTATTTACCACTATTGAAAAAAATTCAAGAAGATTTTGACAAATGGATGATACTACCAATAACATTAGTAGGCAGAGTCAATGCTGTAAAAATGAATATATTTCCTAGATTACAGTATTTGTTTCAAACATTACCAATACAATTGCCACAGAAATTTTTTCAAGAGTTAAATAAATGTGTGAGAAAATTTCTTTGGAAAGGTAAAATGTCAAGAATATCATTGGAAAAATTGACATGTAAATTTGGGTTAGGAGGGTTACAACTTCCAGACTTTAAAAACTATTATAAAGCAAATCAACTTAGATTTATTGCATCTTTCTTCGATGATCGAAAACCAGCATGGATTAAAATAGAATTAGACAAGATAGGAGAAAATAGACCTGAAGATTTTATATATAAATGGGAAGCTAAATGGATACGGGAAAAGAAAGAATCTCCTATATTAACACATTTGATTGATCTATGGAATAAGATAAATGTTGATAATGAAACACAGAAATCTCTATTAGCAAGGAGACCTTTGTTCCAAAACAGACTTATTCCTTTTACAATGGACAATCAACTTTTATATAATTGGTACCAAAAAGGGATTAAATTTATAGGAGATTGTTATGAACGAGGTATATTCATGTCATTTGAACAATTAAAGGATAAATATAAAATATCAAATAATACTTTCTTTTGTTACCTTCAATTAAGGGTTTACTTAAAAGGTAAGCTGGGTCAAACAATGTTTTTGCCAAAACCTAATGAAATTGAAATTTTAATTCATAAAGGGAAAATTAAAAAATTTATTTCTTGTATGTATAATTTGATTCAAGAACAAACAATTAAACAAGGAACCCATAAGTCAAAGCAAAAATGGGAAACAGATCTGAATATTAATATTGATGAAACAATTTGGTCAAGACTCTGTCTTGACAGTATGACAAATACAATAAATGTTCGACTTAGATTAGTACAATATAATTTTTTACACCAATTATATATTACACCACAAAAAATAAATAGATTAAATTCAAATCTATCCGATAAATGCTTTCGGTGTAATCAAGAAATTGGTACTTTTTTACATTCTACTTGGTCTTGTTTTAAAATTCGACCCTTTTGGATAAATTTAAGAGTGTTGTTGGAACAAATTACTGGAACTCAACTTCCACATAACCCTGTATTATTTCTATTAGGTGATATTGAAGGGATAAAACCGAAACTTAAATTGAATAAATATCAGAAAGAATTTATAAAAATTGCATTGGCAGTAACTAAGAAAACTATAGCAGTTACTTGGAAATCTGATTCATATTTAAGTATGGATCGTTGGAATAATGAAATGGCTAGTTCTATTCCACTCGAAAAAATTACTTATAATTTAAGAGATAAATATGTAACATTTTTGAATATTTGGCGCCCTTATTTACAAAAGATAGGATGGCATATTTAAGTGCTCCGATAAAGATCTTGGTCCCTTGGGGAAAGTAACGAATAATTATACCAAATTTATTTTGAATCCCATGGAGCATGTGGGAACCTCCCAACACCCAGGCGGCTCTTTCTTTTTTTTTTCTTTTCTTCTTTCTTTTTAGGTAGGACTATATATGGGGGGGGGGGGAGAGGGAGGGTAGATTTTATCTTCATCTTTTCATGTATTCTTTTTGAAAACTCAATAAAAATTATATTACAAAAAAAAACAATCCTTCATCAGAACTAACCAGTTAAGAACTGGTTATCTGAAATTGCTGAATTCTGTGTTGCCTATCACTCTCATTCTCCAAGAGATTCTCGCATTGCTTCATAACCTGCGCCGAGGTTATTTGCCTCAGTCTCTACCCTCTCAAAGATCTTGCCTTTGCTCTCTTTGCACCCCATCTTCACTCAAGGGGAGGGGTGGCCGTGGAATGAGCTGCCAGCGGAAGTGGTGGATGTGGGTTCAATTGTAACAGTTAAGAGACATTTGAATCAGTACATGGATGAAAGGGCTCTGGTCCAGGTACAGGTAAGTGGAATTAGGGAGAGAAACAAATCAACCTGGTCTTCGTGGGCCAAAGGGTCTGTTTCTGTGCTGTAGGGCTCTATGAACTATAAATGTCTCTTCCTAAAATAATTTCTGGACAGCAGCTTGGCACAGCCAGTAGAGCTGTTACCTCATGGTTCTAGTGACTGGGGATCAGCCCCAACCTCTGATGCTGTCTGTGTGGAGGTTGTACATTGCACCTGTGATGCCATATAGGTTTCTTCCAGGTGCTCTGGTTCTGTCCCACATTCAAAGATACAGAGCTGGTAGGTTAACTGGCCACTGTAAGTTGCCCCTAATGTCTTCGTGAATGGTAGAATCTGGAGTGAGCTGCGAGAAATGTCAAGAGAATATAATGGGTTGTGGTAGGATTAGGCATAGGCTGATGGGCTGAAGGGCCAGTTTCAATGCAGTTCCTCTCTATGCTTCTACTCATCATTAATGATTGAAAGTACAATCATTTATTTCTCCTGCAACACGATTTCCTGTTTCCACTCCTCCACTATCATTCGAAAAGATGTTGCCACGTTCACATAATTTAATCATATGATATTAAACATTCTGATTGTAACTGTTCTTGGTATTAGATTTCATTTCAGTGCAGGTTTCAGAATGTTAGCGCATGTCAGCTTATTACAAATCTCAGATTCAGTTCAAGTTACTTGTTCTAGAAATAGAAACAGACACCAAACCACTTCTGATCTCTCAGTGTGCCACTTTCATGAGTGACATAATCTCAAACAAAGCATATTATTTTCCATGTCTCATTGGACTGGAATTTGGGTTTGAGTTTGTAAAATAGGACTTCCTTTTTTGTTTCAGTAGGAAACATGTTACAACTTTTTACAAAGACACTACTTTGGCACTGACAGAGCCTTGGTTGATGAGTGTCAAGTGGATAATTCTGAGATTTCGTTCCTTCTGGCTTTTACATGAGGGCAGAAAAACTGAGGACTAGTATCTACCACTGCGTGAGCTGACAAACATTCCAAAATTGCTCTGCATTTATATATAAAAGCACAGCACTCTCTCTGTCTTGGAAGCTTGAAGATTTGTTGTCATCAAAAATTGGAGATTGCCCTGCTTGAAGCTAAACAATGAATGAATCTGTTCTCATCTGATAATGCAGTGAATTATTAATATTACAGATCTATCAATAGGAAACTTATAATTGCATGCTTACATCTAAGTCAAGGCTAATACTTGTCTGACCAAGGGGAAGATAAATGGTGCATGTGACCATATCTCTATGTACATCACTACTCATAACATTACTCTTTCCTTCAAAGCAGTTTACCTAACAACTTTTTTACGCAGCACGGACAATTTGTTTCAGAGAAAAATGCATGAAAGTATTCGATAAATATGTTTTGATGACAGATTTTGCTCGTCAGGCTAAGTGATGACAGTCTGTGAGATGGGAACACTTCCACTTCAGGTATGGCAGAGCAGTGGTTGCATCCAGTCCAAAGCTGTCTTTGCTCTGTTGCAGCATTATACCATTACACATCCCTTGGAAGGGAAGTCAGCCTTTGTGCTATTCCTTTGTTCTGCTCCAGTCAGCCTTATGGTTTTCATGGCTGAAGTTACTAACCTAGTTTCATGACAGGAATATTTATGTTACTCCATACAGGGATATTATTTCAAGAGAAATTATTAAAAAGTCTCATTTTTCCTTTTCACTTTAATCCCTCTCACAATTTATCCCTTTACTGATGTTTTCTTTTGTTCTCTCCGATATTATTTTACGGTCCCCTCCTGTGCAATGTAAGATCTTCTCCATCTCTATTATTGTCTGGTTCTGATACAAGTATTCAGCCTGAAACATAAACTCTGCTTCTCTTCACATATGCTACCTGAGGTGCTGAATACTCCAATGGGATAAAATCAAATCCCGTTGACAATAGGTTAAAACTTTGAAAAATAGTAATTATCAGGCTAATGGAAGTTTTATTGGCATTGCCTTATGTTGTTATTCTTTCTGTGCCTTCTGGTTTTAGCAATAACTTGCTGCCAGACAGGACACCATGCTGTCAGCTATGTGGATTACCACTGCCCCAAACCCTCCCATCTCCAACTTAGAGAAGTAATTTTTTATCAGGGTATAGGAGAGTCATTTAGCAATGGTACCAGCTGCATGCTCATCTGGTTACAGAGCTTGGTTTGACTTCTGGGAAAATGGCGGCCCTCTTGGTTGCAGTAGTCCAACAAATGTTGCAAATGTGTGTCTTAAACACTTTTCCTATGATCACAAGACCCTGTAGGACATTGGTTATATAAAATACAGCTAGCCCATGTCATCGGTTCTTTGGTGTGGCTGACTGCGGCGGAGCTGCGTGGTTGCATGGACCAGGCCCTCATGGTGTGCGCCGTCTGTTACAGCCACTCAGGGGTAGTGGCGCTGGAGGTGGTGAGGGTAGACAAAAGAGGGGCGGCAGGCATCCTGTTGGGTTGGGGCTGGTCCCTGCAGGCCAGATCTCCTGTCGGTACTGCTCTCCAGTGTTCACTCCCTGGAAGGCAATCTGGATTACCCTCATCTGCGGTTGACACAGAGTGAGATATCCTTCAGCTGCAGCTGACACAGTGCAAGATGAGGAACTGCTGCGTACTCGTTCTTGCAGAAACGTGACTCGAGCACAACATTGCATGCACCATCACGCCACTCAGGGACTTGTGCTTACATTATTTTTGTGACTGTATGTGCAAGCACTACTGCATGTGACTGTATGTGCTGTGCTTTGCACCCTGGCCCCAGAGGAAAGCTGCTTCATTTGTTTTTGTTTTATTTATTCATTTACAGGATGTGGGCATCACCAGCTAAGCCAGTATTTATTGCCCATCTCTAGTTGCCCTTGAGAAGGTGGTGATGAGCTGCCTTCTTGAACCACTGCAGTCCCTGAGGTGTAGGTACAACCACAGTGCTGTTAGTGAGGGAATTATCCATCATTTCTTATTATTGGATACAACTGAATGGATTTCTAGGCCATTTCAGAGGGCATTTAAGAGTCAACCACATTGCTGTAGGTCTGAAATCACATATAAGCCAGACCAGGTAAGGAAAGCCCCTAGAGGATTTTAGTGAACCAGATGTCTTTAATGACAATCGACATGGTTTCAGAGTCATCCGATATTTTTATTGAATTCAAATTCACTATCTGCCGTGGTGGGATTTGAACACCTGTCCCCAGCGTATAATTGGGTCTCTGGATTACTGATCCACTGGTAATTACCACTGCGCCAAACTTCCCTGCATACATGCGTATGGTTGAATGACAATTAAACTTGAACTTGAGTTTGAAATGAGTAGAAAAAGCACAACAAACCACAACAAATTCTGCAAACTAATATACTGTTGCTGCAATTAAGGCTCAATCCCATGCTATCAAAACCCAACAGCACTGAAGGAAACTTTCTACATATACTGTATTTGCCAGTAATTGGATCATTCATCTATCGTTGTGGGCTGGAATTTTGCCCGCATTGGCTCATAAATAGGATCAATGTCTTCTCGCATGGAGATGAAACGTTTGCTAGTAAGTTGCCAAGATGGGAGAAGAACTCAACCCAACCATCCTACACATTCATAACAAATTCATAAGAAGTCATTCATAATGACTCTGATACCAAGAATACATCTACAGCAACCCATTTCTTCATAAATAATATGTAGTATTTGATGTAGTGAAGATACAGGGAGGGGAGTGGGATGTGTTCGATGTCTAGCTTCCTGTTCTTGATAATGATTACTGCTAATCTGTGAATTTTGGCAGCAGACATACTCTTACACATATGAGAAATTTAGCCCGATTACAGCATTTGAGAATCTCATTCTGTCTTTTACTTTTTTTCAGTAAAATTATAACTACCAAACTATACTCCTCCTGCACTTAGTCTCCCAGTTCCTAAGGTTTATTGCCAGTGAAATGCAGTGTAACACATTGGCTGGGATCACTTAATGCACCACAACATGTCCACTGAAAAATTACCTTGGTGAAGTTGTTTGGATCTATTCCACAATGGATTATTGATGAATGGCACAGGCTGATATGGCTTAGGTTTATTCTTAATCAATGGCAGTCTCTGCTGAGGTGTTGAGAACCCCAACTTCAGGCCATTAATACAAGGTACATAATGGGATGCTCATACATGCCTACAGAACTTAAAGGTAATTTACAGCGCGTGGCCAAGTGGTTAAGGCGTTTGTCTAGTGATCTGACGGTCACTAGTTCGAGTCTTGGCTGAGGCAGCGTGGGTCCTTAAGCAAGGCACTCAACCACACGTTGCTCTGTGACAACACCGGTGCCAAGCTGTATGGGTCCAAATGCCCTTCCCTTGGACAACATCGGTGGCGTGGAGAGGGGAGACTTGCAGCATGGTCAACTGCCGGTCTTCCATACAACCTTGCCCAGGCCTGCGCCCTGGAAACCTTCCAAGGTGCAAATCCATGGTCTCATGAGATTCACGGATGCCTATAAAACAGAGATGATATTACGATGGTAAAAAGTACACTGTTAAAACTGGGTTGAAATAATCCCATATCTCTCTATAAAAGAGTAAAGTAATACAATACACTGCATGAATAGTATGCATGAACCATTACTTCTCAATTCTGTTTGGATTTGGAAAAACATTTATCTGAAAGAAGCTATTACTCATGGTTAGCAGCCTCAGCACTAGTCAATGACTAGTGCTTGGGGTCATGTTTAAGTATAAACTTGCAGGGCTCTGCCCTTTCATTCAATTGGCAGTATGTACCACAATATATTTATGTCTGTTTGATCACTTTGCAATTTAAATGTCAAAACTTGAAGGTTAGAAATAAAGCATTAAAATCAAAATACTTCATTACCTGTTTGGGTTGAGTTGTCTTCGGATCTTGACAGTTTACTTACAAATGTTTTGTTACCATGCAAGGAGACATCGTCAGTGCGTTGTTGAGTGTGGAGTGTCTTCTTCTTCTTCTTCTTGTTATACGGTGGTTGGCACCCAGCTTATGTCCTCTGAGTGCTTGGCCTTTATATACTTTTCAATCAGCTGATTGGGCATCATGTTGGAAGCTCAATTGTGATGTAGGGAGGAAATCTTGTCACTGATTGGCTGTGTGGCGAACTTCATGCATTGTGGACTGGAATTTTGCCCACATTGGCTCATAAATAGGATCAATATCTCCTCACATGGCAATGAAACTTTTGCAAGTAAATTGCCAAGTTGGGAGAACAACTCAACCCAACCATCAACCACCTGAGCTATACATCTTCTGAATTACTTCCAACTTCGTTACCTGTTGCACTAAGAATATTGTAGAGAATATGAAGGGCATGGTGAGGCTCAGTGGAGATGCCACTACAAATAGCACTTAAACATGTAAATTATAACATACAATTCAATTTTATGTAATGGACCATAAAACTAAAATTATAGCAGCTACCAAATGGTCCTTTCAAGAAACTTCATAATTGTCAAGAGCAAAATGTTAGACATTTAAAAAAAAATTAAGTACAATGTGCACACTATTAAATTAGAGTGCATATTAAAGTCTGAAATACATTCTTTGCTCCGCTGAATGGCCTTTAGCATTCCATGACTTCAACTGCTGAAGGATTTTTCATTCCATTTTCTTTATTACTGACTGTAGCTATTATATGTCAAATGATGGATAATCAGGAAAATTGCAAATATGAGTTACAACAATGCTTGATGCAGCTAGATCTCCTTTTCAGAAAATACTGAGGAGATAAAATATTTTATTTACTTTATGTACAGGCTAATAGATAGAGGACAGCAAGTGCGAGAGCAGTAAGTCAGCTGAATGGCTCTAGTGTCATAAACTGCAGAAGCAGGCTTGAGTGGTTTATGAACCTTAGTCAAATCCTTGAATTGAATTACTGCCTTAAACAAAGTGCCAGGTACTTGCCATACTAGTCCATATATATATGTACAGTTGAAACCAATTGGGGAGCTGGGAGAATTATACTGCCAGTGTTGACTAGTTGAGCAATATTATATAAACATTGAGCATTTGTCTAGCTTTCCCATTTTTTTTATCAAAGTAGACTGTATGTAAAACCAATTGAAGGAATTGCTGGGCTTACTATTGCCTCAATAAATTGCTTTAGTGACCAGGATTAAAATTAGGATTTTCCTTTTATACTCAGGTACCATCTCTTTCTGGAGGACTGTGCAGCTGTAGCTGTACATTTGGACTTTTTTCAGAGAATGGGACCATGATGTCTTAAACCAAGGGAAATAAGAGGCAGTGGGACAAATGAAACATGCTGTTTAGGGGAAAGGTGAGTGTGATTTTCAACTGTCTCTTCACGGTTCCCACTTGAAAAAGAGTTAAGAATCCCATCCTGATGTAAATTTAAAACTTGGCTCAAAGTATGTATGTGCCAAACTTTCTAGACTAAACCTATGAGGTAACCTTGGGATTGCTCATTTTCCAAGATTGGCTTTGAGCCTCCAGTAATGAAAATTTCATCTCCAGGATATTGCTAACATCAAACTTCATATTTACCAGCATTAAATGTGACCTTTTAAAATTTCCTCTGAGCCATTATAAGTTGTAAAGTTATTGGGGAAGGCTCTGATTATTGGTCAAACATGATCCAATCAGTATACACCTTGAGGATGGCCCCAGCTTTAACCTGCTTTTGATCCAATTCCATATTTTTCTCCAGTTATACGTTCTCCAGTCACTTCATCTTGTTGACAAAGAAAAAAAAAGCATATCCCTTTATGCTCTCAAAGTGGCTTTTACAGCAGCCTCATAAAAATGTTGGTTTCACCCCCTACTACTACTGTTACTACTACTACTACGTCGACTCAGGCCTCGGCGGAGGCAGAAGGCAGACCCCCCCTAGATCATGTTAATAGGAACTTTAAAGGTTGTTCTTTCTCCTTTGGTGTAAATCATCTAATCTTCTATCACCTCATTATCCAAAATGCAGAACTTTCCATCTGCTAATACTGTTGCAGTGCCGTCAAACACCGATTGATTAAGAAAAAGTGTCTCACTACCATCTTTGCATGGGCTGTTGCGATGGGAAATAAACATTGGCTTGTCCAGTGATTCCTACATCTCCAAAACTAAATTAAGATAAAAAGGTTTGCTGGACTGTGTCTTTCTATTCAAGTATTTAGAAAGTTCTTGGTAAGCCATTGTCTTCAGTCCTGAACAAATGCTGTATTATCTTCTGTACCCTGTGTCAAAAGCTGAATTGGACTGCTCACAAACCCATTTGGGCTTGAACTCTGCATCCGGTGTAGTTTCATCGCCATCACAAGTGAAAGGTACTTTCTTCTCCACATCACTAACTCAGCAAATATAGTGATAATATCCTTGAAAATGCCTTTGACATCTGAGAACTCCACTTACCAACCATTGCTCGCACAGCCCTTGAACATGTGCCTTCTGGAAAACTTAACTAAAACTGTTGTTAGATCTGGGCTTAGGTAATATTGTCAAGAAGGATTTTTTTAAATCAAGAATGAGGCTTTTATGTTAATAGCTAGTTTATTAGATATTCATAACAAGGAAATAACAAATAAGCACCGTGAGCGGGTAACACGGTAGGTTACTAACTCAAAGTTCAAAGTAAATTTATTATCAAGATATATTTATGCCACTATATACAATCCTGAGATTCATTTTCTTATGAGCATTCTCAGTAAATACAAGAAACTCAATAAAATCAATGAAAGACCATGTTAAATTGGATGGAAGGACAACCAATGTGCTAAAAACAATAAACTGTGCAAATACAAAAAGAAAGACAGAAAACAAAAAAGTAATAAAAGATAAATAAACAAGCAATAAATATTGAGAACATGAGATGAAGAGTCCTTGAAAGTGAATCCATGGGTTGAGGGAACAGTTCAATGATGGAGCAAGTGAAGTTATCCCCTTTGGGATCAAGAGCCTGATGGCTGAGGGGTAATATCTGTTCCTGAACCTGATCTTATGGGCCCTGAGGCTTCAGAGGTTTAAAGTTTCAAAGGTTCATCTATTTTCAAAATATACAACTCTGAAATTCTTCTTCTCCAGATAGCTACGAAACCGAGAAAGAAAAGAAAAGAACGGCAGCACGATCGTCAATCCCCAAATCTCTCCTTCCTGCACAAAAAAAACCAAACAAAAACAGAACAGGCACATCCACCCCCAAATCCCCCTCCCCTGCGCATGCAGTGAGAAGAGAGCATGGCCTGGGTGGTGGGGGTCTATGGTGATAGATGCAGCTTTCCTGCAGCAATTCTTGGTGTAGATGGGGAGGGCCTGTATTCACTACTTTTTGTAGGATTTTTCCATTCAAGGGTATTGGTGTTTCCATACCAGACCGCGATGCAACCAGTCAATATACTCTCCAACATATATCTATAGAAGTTTGTCAAAGTTTTTGATGATATCCCAAATCTTTGCAAATGTCTAAGGAGTAAGAGGAGCTGGCATGCTTTCTTCATAATTGCACTTAAATACTGAACCCAAGACAGGTCCTCTGAAATGATAACACTCAGGAATTTAAAGTTACTGACCCTTTGCAGCTCTGATCTCCCAATGAGGACTGGCTCATGGACTCCAGCTGAAGTCAATAATAATCTCCTCAGATTAGATAGCATTGAGTGACAGGTTGTTGTTGCAGACATCCCACCTCTCCCGGAAGTTCCAGGAGTCTCCTGCATATTAATAGTGGCTCCCTGATGCCCGCAAATTATATACAATATCAAGGAAATCAAATTTTTTGAGAGCGTGAGAGAGAGCGAGAGAGAGAGCTTGTGAGAGAGAGAGAATGAGAGAGAAAGAGTGAGAGAGAGAGAGAGTGAGAGAGAGAGAGTGAGTGTGAGAGAGTGAGAGAGAGAGCGAGAGACAGAGCAAGAGAGTAAGAGAGAGAGAGCGAGAAACAGAGCAAGCGAGACAGAAAGTGAGAGAGAGAGCCAGAGAGAGCGAGAGAGAGAGAGCGAGAGAAAGAGCGAGAGAGTGAGGGAGAGAGCAAGCGAGAGAGCTAGAGAGCGAGAGAGAGCAAGCCAGAGAGAGCGAGCCAGAGAGAGAGTGAGAGTGAGAGAGAGAGAGCGAGAGAGAGTGAGAGCAAGAGCAAGAGTGACAGAGAGAGAGAACAAGAGAGAGAGCATGCTAGAGAGAGCAAGAGAGCGAGAGAGAGAGAGAGAGAAAGAAAGAGAGAAAGAGAGCGCCATGGGAGAGTGTTCCAAAAAAAGAAAATTATAAAACATACGTACCCCAGATGACACTAAAGTGTACCCCTGCCTAATAGGGGTCAAAAATAATGACAGTGTTGCTCGCTGCACTGTTTTCAACAATGACTTTTCTATTGCCCATGGTGGGTTAAGACTGTAAAAGACATGTTGAGGTGAGTTTAACAGGTATAATTCGTTCATTAGCATAGCTAACTATTTAAACTAGCTGGATAGCTGCTAAGGAGCTACTCTATTGCAGACATCCCACCTCTTCTAGAAGTTCCGGGAGTCTCCCGCAAATTGATGGTGCTACCTCCCTGAATTGAGTTTTTGCAGGGTGGGATGTCTGTTGTTGTGGCACCACTGTGCTAGATTTTCATTCTCCCTTCTATCTGTTCTAACTGTAACCAACTCATTCTAACGAAGTATCTGCCTCATGCTCTTTCTTTATACTGAAAACTGGTTCAAGCTGGACAGATAAAGGAATTTCTTTTTTATTTAAACAGCCAATGAGACAACAAGGGCAGTCTTGATTTACACCGTCATCATATCTCAGACTTACAGACAAATAAACAGAACAGTTATAGTACAAATTATTGAAAATGCATTGCATTGTTACTGTACATACAAACAGGTGATTATACAAACATATAAACAAATACAAAGTAAGTTAAAGCACATGTAAAATAACAATTTATAATCTAATCCAACATTGCCCTTTGCCTGTTCAACTCTATAAAATGTTGGAGGTATTCAGCAGGTCAGACAGCATCTATGGAAGGAAATGAACTGCTGGCATTTCAACCGAGACTCTTCATCACTGATCTTCATTGAGTCCTGATGATGGGTCTCAGACTGGAGAGTTGACTGTTTATTGCCCTACGTAGCTGCTGTACTTCCACCATTTTGTAAGTGTTGCTCAAGGTTTCCAACATCTGTAGTCTCTCTTGTCTCACTTCTGCCTATTCAGCACCACGTTTTGTTTCCTCCCTGCCCTTCTCATTCTGATATAAACTGAGTCCTAATTCCCCACACCTATAATGTAAAATAATTACACCTACGTGTAAAATAATTCAAAACCAATGTTCTGTCACTTCAGTTGCTTTGGTTGCTTGCTGTTCCTGTTTCCTATGAAAATAGAATGAGGTTTTTATCATTTTCATAGAACCATTTTCCTTTCAATGGCCCTCACTTTTTTTTCTAAAACCAACTTCCACTCCTGTTCCCTCTTCTGCTGTACCAAATCTTTTCACAAACTCTGCTGTTAAACTTGAGTGGCCTTAGGTGACCACATTCAGGAATTCTCTCTCCACTTCCTCCTCCTTCTTCAGACACACATCTTTCACCTTGAATTATCTATCCGTCAAATCTCACTTTGCCTTGTTTAATTCTAATTACAGAGAATTTGCCATGGCAAAAATACTGCATTATTACAGGCTGCTGCCATTGTTCATGTTCCAATGAAACTGCTTTATCTGCTTCCAGTAACTGTAAATTATTGAGCCAAAAGGTACTTTAACAACAAATATTGATTGCAGTTTTTCAATATAAATATATATGGCCCTTTCAAAGGTTCAAAAGTTTATTTTATTGTCAATGTATGCATGTACAATACAACTCTGATATTTGTCTTTTCCAAATAGCCATTAAGTACAGAAAGACTATGGGTGTTGATGAAAGAAAAGACATCAATCCCTACCCCCCTGGCACGAAAAAGAAAACTCGCAAACCCCAAGATCCCCTTCCCACAGCAAAAAGCAGCCACAATAGCAATCACTGACCCCTTCACTCACAGAAAAGAACAGCCACAATAGCAATCACTGACCCCTTCACTCGCAGAAAAGAACAGCCACAATAACAATCCCTGTCCCCTCATTTGCAGAAAAGAACAGCGACAGTAGCACCAAACCCTCAATCCCCCTCATACACAGAAAAAAATTAACAGATCACCTGCCCACCAATTGTTATCGTCAGCAAGGAGGTACAGAAGCCTGAAGGCATACACTCAGCAATTCAGGAACAGCTTCCTCCCCTCTACCATATGATTCCTAAATGGACATTGAACCCATGAAAATGACCTCACTTTTTTCAATATACTGTATATTATTTTTGTTTTTGCAGTATTTTTAATCTATTATATATATACTTATACACACACACTTACAATAATCTATTTATTTATTTATTCTTTCTATATTTCTATGTATTGCATTGTACCTCTGCTGCTAAGATGATAAACCTGATTCTGATTCTGATTCTCATAAAGTACAGTCTAATAGTCACATAAATCTCAGAACATGGGAAACGTCTTTTCATCTGCATACAAGGAGAACTCAATCCTTCCGTAAAGGTTGACCGCTGACCTGGGTCCAAATTCTGCCACTCCAGGCCCAAATGCACTGATCCAGCTGCTGAGCTCTTTCATTGGGAGCCAGCGCCGACCCCCTCTGCATTCACCTTGAGAATAAATTATTAACGCAACTACAAGCAATACTGAAATGGCATTTCTGACATCCCTAAATACATTCAATTGCCTTTACATTGGACACAGTACGTGGCCAACAAATCCTTCAGTTCTTAAAGTTTTTGAAACAATATTCAGTTTAAAATTAATAACAACTGTAGCACAGTTACTCTGATTTGGTCAAATTTTGTGGTAAATTCATTTCTAGGGAGTGAACATCTTGAAATTAGTGATTAGATCTCAGTTAATAAGTTCATGAGACTCTGTAGTTTGACACTTCATCTGCTTCTACAGAAATTAGCTGAACTCATTGAGAGATTTTGCATAAATTTTATAGACATGCTTCCTCTTTTGTTCTCTTGTCTCATGATTTATCTTTGTCGCACTTCTTCCTCTGGCAGGAAGAGCAGATGAACAAGTCACAATGTCTCTGTGTAATACACAGCAGCAGGAGCTTCCATTGGGGGAGAGAGAACAGTTATCCTCTGCCTGGTGTTTATAGAGTTTCCTCAGAACGTTGCCAGTAGATTTTTTTCAGAACTTTTGAGGTATCAAAACACGGACATTCTTATATGAGTAATTTGTGAAAAGTGCAGCACTGGGCTGCAAAATTTTGGGATATTACATATAGTAGAGCTTAAATAGACAATAAAATATAATGCAAATGTTAGTAATGTGAAATAAAACAGAAAATTCTGGAAACACTCAGCAGATCATGGAGCACCTGTGGAAAGAGAAACAGAGTTACCATTTTGTGGGTGAGAAGTTAATGCATCATATCTGATGGAGGGTCTTGGATGTAACCATTCACTCAGTTTCTCTTTCCTTAGATGGTGGTTGACCTGTTGAGTGCTCCCACCATTTTCTGAGATGGTTCTCCCCTGAAGTCAGTCTGATTTACAGGTCTGGCTACCAGCCAGGCGGGAAAACTCCAGAAAATGTCACAGGGCTAGCTAGACTTGATCCTGCACCCTAAAGCAGGGGTTCTCTACATTTTGTATGCCATGGACCCCTAACATTAACCAAGGGGTCTGTGGACCCCAGGTTGGGAACCCCTGCCTAGAGGGCAGGTTTCTATCCTACTGTTATTGACCTCTTGAGTGAACCTCTTGTATGATAAAACGGCCCTTGGCGTCACAGTCTTCCTTGTTATGATATTGCATTTATTGACTAACTGTTCTGCAGTTTTTTTTTGGTAGCTTTAACACTTTATTCTACTTTGCTATTGTTCTACCTAATTCTAGATCAATGCACTGTGTAATGATCTGTATAAATAGTATGCAAGACAAGTTCTATCTGTGCCTTGCCTTGCCTTGCCTTGTGCCCTTAACTCCTGGTGGAGTCATCGTGGCGCCGTCACGACAAGCTTTGCACCAGTTTATTCCAACTGTTGCGTTTGTATGCCAGAACCTGGGTCACTGCAAATGTTTTCCCTGTCCATTTTTTAATGTTGTCCGTCCAACTTTTCCTCTGGTTACCCCTCCTTCTTTTCCCCTCCACAGTTCCTTGTAGAACGGTCTTTGCAAGGTCACTGGATCTTGTTACGTGGCCATACCATCTCAGCTTTCTTTTCTTCACCATTGTGAGAATGTCTTCATGGGGGGCCAATGTGGTACTGGATGGTCTTGCGGACCTGTTCGTTTGTGACATGGTCCAAGTATGAGGTGCCCAAAATGTTGCAATAGCATCTCATTTCCAATACCTGTATCTTCCTCTGTAGCTCTGCTGCGAGGGTCTATGTCTCGCATGCGTACAGGAAGATGGAGAATACCAATGAACGCAGGAGTCTGATCTTGTACTTCATGCTGATGTTGCTGTCCCTCCATATTGTCTTGAGTTTGGATCTTCACTCTACCTTGCTACGTGTGTCAATAATAAGCAAGTATCAATACCAATACCATTGCCAAACCCCAGGCAAGAGTCTGTTTTCATGATGGGGCTTGTATTAAGGTCGGAATGTTCTGGAACGTAGTGAAGTTAGAGTCCTGGTTCTCCTAGCTCACAGCCAGCGCTGCGATGCTGTCACCTTCTGCCTGAAGCTGTCCTTACCTCGGGCAGCTGTTGTATTTCCTGAGCCCTGAAAATACAAAACAAATAAACTCTATATTCCAGACGACATCAGATGTTTGTAACCTGACTGCTGGCTGCCTTCTTACCACTTTATTTGCCCTCATAAAACCTGGATCTGCTTCTCACTGTCAACTCCAAATAAAATGAAAATTGTGAATGATCTGTAAGGAAAAAAAATAATTTAATTTGTAGCTGCAATTCCTTAAAAACTGTTTTCTATATGAAAGAACTCAATATTATTTTGCCATAAAGACCTACAATGTTGATAAAAGGCACTTTTAAGTCTATTGTTGTACATAATTTTGTTGACTTCACTTGGCCTTGACTCTTACCTGATTTCAAATTAATAATTGTAAATAATATTTTGAATCATTATAGATTATAATAATTCAAAATATTACTTTTCCCCACATACAATGTTGTATCTGGTATTTCTTCCTTTTCTTCAACAATAAGCCTGTTGCTTGCATTGGAGCAATTTAACCTGAAAAAAAATCAAGATAAATGTTAGTTCATTGGCGTGACAGGCTAATGGTGCAGTTGGTCCCATACTCTCACTCATATGGGACCAGATAAGTCCATAGTCTGATAGCTATCTGAGGAAATCACTGGACTGCAAAACCGGGTCAGGGAAATGTCTAAATAAGGATGTCCTGCTATGAGTGTATCACCCATATCTCATTGTCTGGTTTCATTCTTCCTGCACTGAGTATATGACCATTTCCTTCCTTTCCCATACAAAATGCTACTCGCTATAATACCTTTCAGCCTCTCAAACCAATAATTTATCCTTTGCCTGGTCCCCATATTTTTAGGACCAGTAAATCATATCCCTAAACAATATGCTGAAAACATATATTTTGGAGGAATTCTGCTCCAATTTCCTTTCAGGGATATAGTTGCATTTTTTTCACAATGATAAATAAAGATTTGTTGTGGTCTAAGTAAATGCAAAGACTTACAAACTGCAATTCAGGGTCACACAAATGATTTCATCATTTGTTCATTGTGGTTGCAATCAAAGTCTTAGCAAGTTCACAGAAATATAGCAGGACAAGACCCATGAAATTAAAGGATTTATTAAGCAATAACATTGAATAACCTTTATTCTGAATAACATGTCTTCTATTGTAGTAATCTAATCCCAGAGAAATCTTGTTTAAAAAAATGACAAATTATCAATGATGATCCAAATTATACTGAAGTTCACTGTTAGTGTGAAAACACCAGACAGTTTTTTGAACGTTATTTGGATGAGGGCAACATGTTGCATTTCCATTATTTACTTATGTGTATCACCTTGAACAAGGAAATGACTCTTTAAAGTAAAGAAGTCTTCATGACATAAATTAACAACAAATGTGTGTACTGATGTGGGATTGATTTGTGCAGAAGTACAGAAACAATACAAATAGGAAATAATAAGGAATGATGGGGAGATTTTATATTGGTTAATGAGTCACAATAACTAATGGCTACAATGTCATAATTCCACATGCTGATCCATGCCCTACACACATCGGCCTTTCCTACAATACTCTTTGCATTGAAATATACACAACTCAGAGCATTAGTTCCACCATGCTCACCCTTTTGATTCCTGACTTTGTATGTAGGCTTCACAATATCTTTCTCCACAACTGCTCCTTTAGCCCTCTGGTTCTCATCCCACTGCATTTACATCTAAGAATTCTCACTTCATGTACAGAATGCTTCAATTTATTTTTCATTTTTTTAATTGAAAAATTGCATACTTTTGATTTCATTTATTAATTGAAGGGTATAATGAAATAGAGTACCACAAAGACAATCTTTCATGCTTCATCAGCTTTTTCTCATCGGTCTTTATTACAAATCCATAAACACTGTCCAGATTAATTTTGCATCCATATGAAAGATACATCTTAATCCTTATTAGATCATCCAAATCTTCCATTTCTTGTCTATTTCTGAACTTACATTTGATTGAATTCATAAGGCTGTCAACACAGGAAACCTGAAGTGTTCCAACAATGTCAACAAGGATTGACTATTCTTCAGATTCTTTGTTTCTAAGCACATAGTTCAACATATTATTTTATTTACAGGGTATTTTGCAATTATCTTAACATAGATTTCAAATTTATAATGGCTTAATTTCAAAATTATATTAAAATTCTGTAAAAGAAAATTCCAGCTGCTCAGCAACACAGGGTCTGTGCATGGGAGCATTTCAGTTACTGAGTGGCAAAGAATGAGCGCCCGGCTACAATAATAAGAGGGATTTGCCAAAGTGAGGGTTGACTTGACTTTAAATTTACGGGCAGTGCAAGCATTATGAAGGCCACAATCAAATCTCAAAGAGTAAACAAATCCAAGGAGGTTACTGATTGATGTCAGGGGCTCTCTCATTCTCTTTTTCAGGAATTTTGCAAAGTGCCTCTGTTGATATTGTCACACAGTCTATCTATCTATCTATCTATTTATTTATTTATTTAGTGATATAGTGTGGAATAGGCCCTTCCGGTCCTTCGAGCCATGGCGCCGAACAACCTATGATTTAACACTGGCCTGATCACGGGACAATTTACAGTGACTAATTAACCTACTAACCTGAATGTCTGCACTATGGGAGGAAACCAGAACACCTGGAGAAAACCCAGGGAGCAAGTACAGACTCCTTACAGATGCCGCTGGAATTGGACTTTGATCTCTGGCACCCCGAGCGGCAACAGCGCTGTGCTAACCGCCCATTCCCACTGCTGTATCACAGAATTTAAAAAAACAGAAGTTCAAATGGCAAACGGAGGGCTGCTTATGCTTCGAGCAATGAACATGTGGAAGGGGCATTTGGCTGTAGAGAAAAGTGTTCAAAGCACAGGCATCCATACCCTTCCAAACACCTACCCAGCAACTTCCTATCATGAGCACTCCTTCCACATGAGCTGTCTCCTGCATGCAGCGTTCTTCAGAAATACCTATGGGTTCCTCTGCCACACTCATCCCACCATTGCAATATATTTTATCCCTTGCCAAAGCTCCTAGGTAGCCAACAGGTTCTACAGCAGTGTGATCCTTTGGAAGCTGCTACTTGAGGTCAGGGCTGTGAGGAGAGATGCTGATGACATCTGTTGTCCTTAAAGCAGAAAAGCATTGGATGAGGAAGGCCACCAGAACTGCTTTAGAACTAGTATTAAAGGGTCTCTGAAGAAAACCTGATGCAAGGGCACCTCTAACACTGTTTGACA
This sequence comes from Mobula birostris, assembly GCF_030028105.1. Taxonomy (NCBI): domain Eukaryota; kingdom Metazoa; phylum Chordata; class Chondrichthyes; order Myliobatiformes; family Myliobatidae; genus Mobula; species Mobula birostris. The sequence goes on from NC_092381.1 coordinate 74,624,415, forward strand.
CTGGAAACTTAGAATTACTGAGGTAGGAGTGACCTTTATAAGGGAGATGCATCTTTTATGAAAAGTAAATGGTAAGGCCTTGCTTGCAAGTGAATATTTCACTGAAAGCCGCGTAATGTGCGGCTAGGCGGTGAAGGCAATGTTTGGCACAATGGCCTTCATTGGTCAGGGCAATGAGTACAGGATTTGGGAAATTATCTGGCCGTTATATAAATCGTTTGTGAGGCTGAACTTGGAATTCTGTAAACAGTTTTGGAAAAGTGTTATTAAAGAAGGAGTACAGAGAAGATGTTGCCTGGACTTGAGGGCCTGAGTTACAAGGAGAGGTTACATAGATGAGGACTTTATTCCCTGAAATGATGGAGATTGAGGGCGATCTGACAGAGGTATGTAAATCACAAGGGGCATAGACAGGGTGAAAGTACATAATCTTTTTCTTGGGGAGGGGATGCTGGAAACAAGAAACCACATGTTTAAGAGAGAAACGAGAGATTCAAAATGGACAGGCAGGACAACTTCTTCATACTTGGAATGAGCTGCCAGATATAGTGGTTGAAATAGCCACATTGGAGATATCTAGATAAGCGTATGGATGGGGGAGGTTTAGAGGGCTATGGGCCAAATGCACGAACATGGGACTAGCTTGCTGGTTAACACAGTAAGCGTGGATAAGTGGGTCACAGAGCCTATTTCCATGCTGAATGACTCTATGATTCTATGATTTATTCTCAATGTCATGAACAATGTGGATATCTCAATCAATATTACTAAAACAGTTTCTGTTTGTTAACACCTTGTGGTTTGTGGGATCTTTGTGTGCATAAATTGGCAGCTATGTTCCCAAATGCTTCTTCATAAGAGTACACCATTAAAAGTGGTTTGAGACATCCTGCAACTGTGGCTATATAGAAAAAAAAATTACCTGAACAAAACAATGTTTCCCAATTAATGCCTAATACACAGTACATATGCACAGAGGCTCACTCTTGCATTCCCCTTCTGTGAGTCATATTTCACTACATTGAATGCTGGGCTGCTCATCTGGGAAGTGCGGGTGTACTGCTAAAATTTAAAAGTGGCTGGTACAGAAGACCAAAATTAACCTTGTACTGAGCAAGTTTCTTCTCCATTTTAAATTGTAATGAAATGATAAAAATAAAATTTGCAAGTAAACTTAATGAAAGACAAATACTGGTCCCAGCCCCGTGTGAAACTTGTTTGGCTTTTCACCTGCGAGTCTGTTTTTCTTTCACCAAGTTTGTAGCCTCTGTGTAATTACAAAATAATAATAATGAACATAATTTGTTCATAAATCAAATGACCTTTGGTAGATTGCGTGCTATCCAGTCTTCCTCACTTATGAGAATCTTACTTTAAAATTTGTCAGCATGTTCCCTTCATACCTTGATTTGCTTCAGTGCTTTTGTCTTTTGGGGTATTATAAAGTGTTAAGCATATCCCATGTTGGATTACTTTCTATTACTTGGAATATTAATTGATCACTTTAGGATTCAGCATCACACTGCATTACTAACTGTAGTCTCAAGGCTACATATTAACAGATTGATTAATACAGTACTATTTTAGGTCTTATCTAGCACCATAATCTTCTGGGTCAGAGGTCTGTATGCTTCTCTGCATGTCTTAAATTTTACAGTTTTCCAGTATTTTAAATAGCTCACTGAGATGCTAAGTACAAACAGTTGAAAACCCTTACCATGCTGCGGATTTGAATTAATGAACCCATGAGAGGAGGTGCAACACTCACTGGTAGCTACATAGCTAAGAGCTATCTTGCAAGGGGGGATTTCGGAAGTGAGTGTACATTTTAATACCTGAAATAAAACTGCAGGGTCACCACTTTGGAGAATATTTCTGGTCATACCTAGTTTCGAGAACAAAATGTTCTGAAAACTTTCCTGAAATTCTGTCCTTCTGGCAAATGGTAAAATTGTGCATTGGTGCAATTTGGTTTAAAATGCAGCAGATTGTGGTTGACACTGGTGCAGAGGAGGATGAGGTGGCACCATGTGGGAAGTTGATTTTTTAAATATCTGGTGATAATACTATTAGTAAACATTTTTATTTTGTTCTTGAAAGCAAAGATCGCTCTTGCTTGGTATTATGGTGGTGAACTCAGAATACTGTTATCAGAAAAGAGAATGAGGCCATTCAGTCCATTAACAAAGAGGGAGCTGCTTATAAAATACACAGCTAGACAAATAGATCCCTTGAATGGTATGACCTCAAATCTGGAGCTTTGCTTTGGTGAGAAGTTGACTTAAGTTATTAAAAGTTCAACAATGGTGAATGCTAATGATTGCTTCTGACTGTCCTCTTCACTATGTCCTCTAATGGTAGAACATTCAAAGATCCGAGGCAAAATCATTACAACTATTTGAAGGTAGAAAACATTTGGTCTATTTTTCTCATTATGAGCAGAGTGCGTGAAGGCGGATTTGTGGGGAAAGGGTCTGAGGGAAGGCTCCAAGAGGACCACAGGCTTGTCATGGTTTGAAGGCTTGTGTGCTTCAATGACCCGGAGAACTATGCTGCCTGGAGTCAGGGCTTTATGTTTTGGCTTTTGGTGGGGTCACCCTTGCCAAGCAAGTCAAAGGGTAGAGGCCAGACTAAGAGTGATCCACCGGTCCTCCAGGTTCAGGGGTTCATCTCAGTGCTAACAATCCTGATTGGCCAAATTTAAATACTATGGAAACAGCAATGAAGAATGGTCCTCCAGGTTCAGGGGTTCATCTCAGTGCTAACGATCCTGATTGGCCAAATTAAAATACTATGGAAACAGCAATGAAGAATGATGGCCGAGGACAGACAGAGATGGCGGACCTTCGTTGCTACCCTAAATGCCAGCAGGCATAACCGACAGTAAGTAAGCAAGTCAGAGAGAGGGGTGAGTAAAGAGGGAAGGGGTTGACAGAGAGATGACAATGGGAGGGAGCTTTAAGGAAGAGGAGACTGAAGGCGGGTATTAAAGTTGGGAGTGCAGTTGAGAAAGAGGGCATAGTTGAGAAAATTGTGTGTGTGTATGTGTTTACCCAATAAAGCATGTATAGTAAGAGTGCAGCTGTATATGGTTAGAATATGTGCTGGGTGTACACATGAAGTCAGCGTATGTGTGTCTGTGCCTAGTCTTTTGAGCACAGCATGGTGTCTAGTTATCTGTGACCTCCTTGACATTGGATCAAGACCTCATTCAGTCAAGACCATGCAGTAGCCAGTGTGCAATGGTCACTCAGTGTTAAAATAAATCACTCACAGTATTCTTTCACACTCAAAGTTCTGTAGTGGAAACAAGTCAGCCTAAAATTTGAGAGCCTGCCTAGAAAGCAGTCATGGTGAAATTTCTTCAAAATAGCTGCAAATTTCATTTGGATTTTCTGTGGTTCTGAGAAGCACTACACAAATGTCATTTGCTGCATTTTGCTGTTCCTAATCCCTATAGTACAACAGATACCATAGATGAATTGATATGATATATGGGACTTGGGCTAAATTAAAACTTTGCAAAGTCAGGCCATTCATCACAACACTGGTAATGAACATTAACAGAAAAAGAATTTGGACTTCAAAGCTGCAATTCTTCTTCAGTGCACAAAGTGTTAACTCAAAATTGGTGAAGTTTCTAAATATGAACCCTAAACATCAAACTTCTCTAAATAGATTAGGCCCAATCTTGATACCATGAGCCTTAAATGATAACTATTTCAGCTAGTAACAGAAAGTTCTAAGTAATGAGTTTGTTTTCTAGATAAAGTTCTAAAGCTGCAAAAATAAAAAAAACAAATGCTCATTTTTGTAAAATGTTTTTAAAATGAGCACGTCAGTGAAAATTTGTTCTGGAAAATCAAGCAATTCATTTTGGATTATTTTTACTGTTACACCATGGGAATTCTACAAAACACCATGCTCCATCAGATACCACAAACAGAAGCGACATAAAGATCTGATAAATTCAAGAGCTTTTGTAGATGCTAGAAATCCAAGGTAATGCACTCAAAATGCTGGAAGAACTCATTTCAGGTCAGACAGCATCCATGGAAGGGAATAAAGAGTTGATATTTCGGGCCAAGACCCTTCATCAGATCAGATAATCTGCTTTAGATGTTGAAAGTGAGAAAACTATTGAGCAGGACATTGAGATAGCCACACTGTTTTTCTTCAAAATATTACATGCTCTTTTTCAGTCAAACTGATTTTGCTATCTGTTTTGCCATCTGAAAGGCAAGGCTCAGTGCTGATCTGGAGTGCCATCCTAGAACTTTTATCCAAGTCTCTATTAAGGCTATTTTGCATTATCTTTGACTATCAGGATCATTACTTAATGGTTTGAGAATTGTGGAAGTGCTTTTGGATGAACGTAAAATATTGGTTATCAATAAGGGAGAATGACTACTTTCATCAGCATGGGTATTTACAAACATTCCATTAATTGATTGCACAATCGTTGAGTTTTGTGATGGTCACAATTATAATTGGTAGAATGAGGTTTCTCTTCCTCTTTTCTCATCTTTACACATGGTGATGGCTCTGTGAAGATTTATTTTCTGTGCCAATATTGGTCAGTAGTTGCACTCCTCCTGTGCTGGCAAGGTGTGGATTCAAGTTGTTTTCCATACTTGTGACCACAGAGTCTGGACTGTAACTTCCTATATCTCGGAGAGGCTTATGCTGTTTCTCAGAATGGATATTAGACTTCATAGCTTTGCTTCTATTTGTGAAATCCAATAAAACTCAACCTCCTCTTACGAAAGCCAAAATACTGTGGCTGCTGGAAATAAGAAATAAAACAGAATATCTAAGAACTGTCAGCATATCAGGCAGCTTTTGTGGAATGTGAAATGGAGCAAGCTTTTAGGTCAGTTATCTTTTCTTGAATAGGGACAACTCGGAGGAGATATCAATTAGCAAAGAATGCATGCTACTGATGTAATTCTCCGAAATTTTTATTTCAATAATTTTATTGAAAGGTTTCCCAAGCTAATTCTGTTTTTGGTGGTGACTTTCCTGCAAGATTTTGATTTTTGTGATGTACCCAGAGAGAGCTTAATGCTCAGGAGGCAGAGACAAAACTTCCCATATCTTTGGTTAATGATTTACACTATCTAAGCAAAACACACAGCCTATTACATATGCTGATTTACAAACTTTACTGTAAAACTCTTGCACATATATTGACAATGACTCCTATCCAAGAATGGCTTCGAAGCTATCAAATTAAAAAAAATTATTTTAGTATAACAAACGAGGAAACGGTAGATATGGGTTGGTTTGTACCCCATCAGGTGCCTTCATCTGCTTTCAGTTTTGAGTGACTAAAATGCATAGCAAATGCACACCTCAGCAAGCACAGATTAGCAGGAAGTCCATTAGTTTGAACTAGTCATTACTAGTTCAAATTAATGGACTTCCTGCTAATCTATGCTAGGCACAAAATTAAATTGGAGCAAGTGTTTGGGTCAGTAGCAGAAGCCTCTGAGCCAAAAGTACATGGTTCAATCCTTATCCAGATACTTCTGGCAAGTGGAGTAGAGATTGAGCCTTGCTCAACTCTAGATTGACACTCCTATTTATTTTACTGTTGTATTATGTTCTACGTTGCACCAAGAGGAGTGAGATTTGACATCGAGTTATGCAAGATTTTGTGATAAATGATAGCTACAGAGGTGAGTTGAGAAGGATCCTTAAGGAGGTGGAAAGGCAGAAAGGATTAAGGAAGGACTTAGGAAAGGCTTAGGACCTTGGCATCTGAAGACACAGCCACAAATGTTTAATTATTGAAGCTGATCAAAAGTTTAGCACAAACATTTCAAAGAATTGTGGACAAAGAAGTCTGAAGATATAGAGAGCGGTGAAGCCAAGAAAGAACATGTCAACAATTTTGAAAATTAAACCTTTGCTTAACAGGATGTCAATATACACACATCTGATGGGCATGCATTGCCACTCATTTTCAGGTATATGGACTGTAAGAGCCCAACATTGTTTTCCTAGTATTTGATACAAATCTCTTTTGGCTGGTATGAAGCTGGTTATAGTTAGCAAGGCAGTTTTTACTTAATCATCCTGTTACATCCACAACTGTCAGAGTGCTCAGAAAACTGAAGGACTACTTGGGCTTCTATAGTATGTTTCTCAGCCTCAGGACATTCCAAAAATCATTACAGCTAATGTACATTTGGAGTGTAATCACTTCACTTGCAATGTCAGAGATGTCCCATCCAAATTGTATGTGGCAAATTCAATCCATAGCAACATGGGAATGAACAAATAATATATACATAACTATTGTTTGAAAGCAAATGATATGCTGGATGTCAGAAAGAACTCCTCGATCAATAACATATCAGTCCCATGGAATCTATGTCAGCTGTCTATGAAACATGAACCATCACAGATGAAAGATGGCACATCCAAAGATACACAACTCCCTCAGCAATGCACTTGGAGAGTTCCTCAGATTTTAAGCTCAACCAATGGAATTGAGGATAATCTTCATTTGTGTGTTCATAAACTTGTATCTAGAAAGTATCAGTAGAGATGACACAGTGGACATTGACACACATACCTGTTGTACAGCCCTGTGTAATACCAACCCCTGTGTTTCATTGATAATTAGCTGTCCAGGCTTATGCTGCAGAATAATGGCTCTGATGTCTAAAATGTAAATAATGCAGGATAAGGTGCTGCTAAAGTTTTGGTCATGAGCAATCGTTCCAAGTACAGTCAATTACCTGTTCATCATTGACAAGACTTTCAAGGTTGGGCAAGGGAAGATAAGCAATAGAGAAAGTAGCTTGAGAAACAATTGTTTACTTTGTCCAAATCAAAGCCTGCCTTCTGTATCAATTCCAGCCACAATTATACAATTTCTGCTTGGAGATTACAGAAGAAGCACTGAGAAGCTCCTGATTTAAGTTGCCTTCAATGGCCCACAACCTCTGCTCAGTTCCTCAGTGTCCATTCTACTAGCAAGCCATATTGTTGCATCATGAATTGAGTCCAGTAGTACGGTATGCTTTAATGCGGGCCCTTAACTGGGTGTAAGATTCCTGAGCAGCCTCTGCTAAATTGTAGTATTCGTGGATTTGCATTATCAAGTAGCATTTTTAGACATCATACATCAAAAGCTCCACTTTTGCGCAAGTTGTTTCAGGTCAGGAGAGCAAGCCAATTTCTTCATTTCCAAACTGATGGAGCAGTGGCAACAAGATGCTGATGCAAAGTTATGTCTTGCTGCAAAACTAATCAGGTTAGAAAACAGGGAAAGCAGCATCAAATATATAATAAACACAAGAAATTCTGCATATGCTGGAAATCCAAGGCACCACACACAAAATGTTGGAGGAATTCAGCAGATCAGGCAGCATCTATGGAAGTGAATAAACACTTTCCGGGCCGGGACTCTTCTTCAGGACAAATATGTAACCTCACCTGTGGGATCAGCATTGACATCCATTTTTCCTGATTAAAGGCTTGAATTTACTCAAATATATCTGGAATATTTTGAAATACCTTTTGAAAACAATTTGCTTCTTGAAGAGAGAGAGCTTCTCTGATGATCCATGTCAAAAAATATTCATTCCTAATAGCCATGTTAGAAGTGGTTGCTTTTCTAATGACCCAGACAGAAAGATGTTTCATTTCAGGTAACTCATGTCACAGGGGCATTAGTCTCTCCTACAGTGATTCTGAATTAGCCAGAAGGTGGTGAATTGATGAAATTCATTACCGGAGACGGCTGTAGAGACCAACTTATTGAGTATATTTAAAGCAGAGCTTGATAGGTTCTTAATTAAGCAGGGCATCAAAGATTACTAGGAGAAGGCAGGAGAATGAGGTTGAAACACTCAAAGCTGTTACGCAGGTTGACTCTGTGGTTAAGAAGGCATACGGTGTATTGGTCTTCGTCAACCGTGGGATTGAGTTTAGGAGCCGAGAGTTAATGTTGCAGCTATATAGGACCCTAGTCAGACCCCACTTGGAGTACTGTGCTCAATTCTGGTCGCCTCACTACAAGAAGGACGTGGAAACCATAGAAAGGGTGCAGAGGAGATTTACAAGGATGTTGCCTGGATTGGGGAGCATGCCTTATGAGAAAAGGTTGAGTGAACTCGGCCTTTTCTCCTTGGAGCAACGGAGGATGAGAGGTGACCTGATAGAGGTGTACAAGATAATGAGAGGCATGAATCGTGTGGATAGTCAGAGACTTTTTCCCAGGGCTGAAGTGACTAGCACGAGAGGGCATAGTTTTAAGGTGCTTGGAAGTAGGTACAGAGGAGATGTCAGGGGTAAGTTTTTTACGCAGAGAGTGGTGAGTGCGTAGAATGGGCTGCCGGCAGCGGCAGTGGAGGCAGAAACGATAGGGTGTTTTAAGAGACTCCTGGATAGGTACATGGAGCTTAGAAAAATAGACGGCTATGGGTAAGCCTAGATAGTTCTAAGGTAAGGACGTGTTTGGCACAGCTTTGTGGGCCAAAGGGCCTGTATTGTGCTGTAGGTTTTCTATGTTTCTATGTTCTTAGAGGAATAATAAATTAGCTGTGATGGAATGGCGGCCCAGACTCGATGGGCCGAGTGGCCTAATTCTGCTCCTATGTCTTATGGTCTTATGATTCACTTAGTCTGGGATTCATTCTGTAGTGACCTGCTGGGTAAGTTCCTTCCTATAGTAACACAAAATAATCATTTCCCATGAGATACAAGTATTAGTGAGGATATATTTGGTGTGATCGACTGCCTAAGATAATTTCAATATTGTTTGATGCAAAGTAAAGCAGGATTATCACCTTGATATTTTCTTCTTAATTATTCTGCTGTCAAGCTACAAGTTGACTTGACTCACATTTAAAACTAATGTAAATGAAGATATTGATTCAAAGTACAAATAATTCTGGGTGCTCCTGATAAAATATTGACTTTCTTGTGTAAAATCACATCTGTATTTTGAAGCAACTTGAAAGCAACTGCACAAGTAGCCTCTGTACTTTATCTGAGGAACTGGCTGCGGTTCAACAACGCAAAATTAGAACGGGGAAAGGCGCCTTGCTAGCAGTTTGGGGTCAACAGTGAATCTTGAACATAGACTAAAAAGTAAACCATAAAGAAGTAAGCACTTGGCAAAAACAAGCCTTTGCATTTGGAGTACAGTGTGCCTCCATATTTCCTCACAAAGCTTTTCATGCAGAATTTTGTCTTTTAAAAATTTCAGGGCCTGCCATAAATTGGAGAAAGGAAATATCAAGTGAGGTAACAATACTTTGTTTGAAAACTGCTGCAGGAATAGAGTTGGTGTAGACTAAACCCCAAGAGCAGAGGAATACAACGAGGCTGAGTATTCCACTGCTTATTTTGTACCGCAGTACCAGGGCCACAGATAGCTACACATTGTTGCATAGCAACCACTGAGAGAAAGAAACCACTGTACAAAATTATTACAATTTTCTAGTATAAGGAGAACATTATAAAATAAGAGGGAAAGAAGGGAAGAGCATAAAGAACTATTTAATAATAAGGAATTCCACTTCTCCAGAGAAGCTTCATGCTTTTCTTTTCCCAAGGTCATCCAAGTCCAGAATCACAATCTTTGAAACAGAAAAGCAGCTTTCAAAATGAGGCTCAGCAATCTGCAGAATCAATAGGACCACACACCTGTATTCAGAAGAACTGCAAGAACTAGCGTCTGAAAAGAAAGCTCAATTGTTTCCTTTCAGATTTGCTTGCCAACAGTGCTCAAAGAAAAATACCAAGGAACATTATGTTTCTTTTGAGATTAGAAGATGCAAATATAAAATCCAATTGAAATACAAGCTGAGAGCACATTCCGATGACAATGATTCAAAAAAAAACATTTTGCTTTTAAAGAGGAGTCATTCTGATTTAGGGGTGTGAAACAAAGAAATAGCATATGAGAGAAATGGCTTGTAATCCACTCACCAGCAGCCCGTTCACTTTTCAAATCAAAATTTATTACAGATGTCCTGTTATTTTCATTCGTTTGTAGTCAGATTTGTTTAATTCAGGATAGATTTATAATTTGAAGACATTTTCTTTCTACTTCCATGTGAATTCTGTCTACGGTCAGAGCAGCTGTCCACATTATAGTTGGCAGTTCCCCATCTCTTCTCTTTCCCTTTTGTGCAATTCATATCAGAGTCTCACCTTAAGACCTGGTGAGAATTTTGTCCCATGGTTGGCAAAAGCAATCTGGATTCCAAAGAGTGTGCCAATGGAAAATCAGATGAAATTCTGTCGAATTGACAGATTAGCAAAATTCTGAAAACCGATTATTAAGCAGAGGTTATTGCCAGAAAAGGAACTGAAAGTAATAATAGGAAATAGTATCTGCAACCCAAGCTTTTTCTTGTGGTGGCTGATTACAGATCAGTAAGTAGCAGAGGAGGCTACCAGCAACTCATCTGCCTGGTCTCTTACATGGAGGATTGGAATGTGAGTTTGAAGATTTTAAACAGGGAGGGAAAATGTCTTTCCAGCTGCAACTGTCATTGCTTTCTACGTGTTGCAATAAGACAAAGTTGTTGAGTCCAACCTTTTATCTGGGACAATGCCAGGTATCTATTTTATTCTGAATGGTGCCATCATTAGCTGACTGCTCAGTCTCTCTGACTGGTTCATGGACCTCAGGTTACTTCCTCCTGAAGTTGATAATCAGCTCCTTGGTCTTGTTGACATTGAGTGAGAGATTGCTGTTGTGCACCACTCAGCCTGAGTTTCAATCTCCTTCCAATATGCTGATTCGTCACCATCTTTGATTCAGCCTACAACAGTGGTGTCATCAGCAAACTTGCATTGTAGGTGTGCTTGTCCTCACGGCCATAACTGTAAGGCGTGTAAAGCTTTGGGCTGCATCTGTCCTGATGGAGATTGTGGAGGAGATGTTGTTGCCAATCCAAACTGAATGGGCTCTGCAAGTGAGGAAATTGCAGGATCCAATTGTACAAGAAGGTATTCAAATGTATTGATTAGTTTTGAGGGATGGTATTATTGATTGCCAAGCTGTAGTCAATAAAGGGCATCCTGATGTATGCACCTTTGCTGTCCAGTTGTTCCAGGGTTGAGTGAAGAGCCAATGAAATGGCATCTGCTGTGGACCCATTGTGACTTTAGGCAAATTGGAGTGGATCCAAGTCACTTCTCAGGCAGGACTTGATAAGTTTCATCACCAGCCTGACAAAGCACTTCATCACTTCAGCACTTATCTGTGGAATTCTCTGCCACAGGAAACAGTTGAGGCCAGTTCATTGGCTATATTTAAGAGGGAGTTAGATATGGCCCTTGTGGCTACGGGGGTCAGGGGGTATGGAGGGAAGGCTGGGGCAGGGTTCTGAGTTGGATGATCAGCGATGATCATAATAAATGGCGGTGCAGGCTCGAAGGGCCGAATGGCCTACTCCTGCACCTATTTTCTATGTTTCTATGTTTATCACAGTGCATGTAAGTGCTACTGGACTATGGTCATTGACGCAGGTTACCATGTTCTTCTCAGGCACTGTGTGACTGAAGCCTGCTTGAGGTAGATGGGAATCTCAGACGGCCGAAGCGAAAAGTTAAGGATATGGATGAACACTTCAGCCAACTGATCCACACAGGTCTTTAGTACTTGGCCAGGTATTCCATCTGGGCTGGATGCTTTACCTGTATTCACCCCCTGAAGTATGCACTTAGTTGGCCTCAGAGACTGAAAGCACAGGGCCATTGGAGGCTGTGGGAGTTGGTAAAGGTTCCTTCATGTTTTGATGGTCAAAGCGAGCTGAGAAGGCATTGAACTCATCTGGAAACGATGACGTTGTCACCAATGAAGCTTGGTTTCTCTTTGTCGGAGGTGATAGCATTCAAGCCTATTCAAGCCTTGCCACAGCCGTCAAGTATCTTTCAGTGATTCGAGTTTGGTCAGGAATTGGCACTTTGCACATGAGATAGCTTTCTGGAGATTGTAACTGGACCTCTTGTATTCTACTTGGTCTCCAGACTTGAATTCTAGTGATCTGGCCGTCAGCAGATTGCAGATCTCATGGTTCATCCAGGGATTCTGGCTGGGGAAGACTCTGAATGACTTTGTGGGACAGACTCGTCTATGACTGTTTTACTGAAGTCCGTGACATCTATGGTGTATTTATTCAGGTCCCCTGATGAGTCCTTGAACACAGCTCAGTCCCCCAACTCTAGCAGTGCTGTACCTGCTCCTCTGTCTCCCATGACTAACTCCTTGTTGTCCTTATCTCTGGAGTCTATACACTCTATCAAATCACCTCTCATCCTCCTTCATTCCAAACAGAAAAGTCCTAGGTCACTCAGCCTTTCCTCATAAGATATGCTCTCTAAACCGTGCCGCATCCTGACAAATCACCTCTGCACCCTCTCTAAAGCTTCCTTGTGTTTCCTATAATGACGTGATCAGAACTGACCACAATACTCCATTCAAAATGTGATCTACCCTGGGTTTTCTTGAGCTGCAACATTTCCCTATGACTCTTGAACTCAATCTCCCAATTAGTGAAGGCCAAAGCACCATGCACTGCCTTAACCACTCTATCAACTTGCATGGTAAGTTTGAGGGACCGATGAATGCGAACCCCAAGACTCCTCTTTTCCTCTGCTGCTAAGAATCCTCCTATTAACCTTGAACTCTGCCTTCAAGTTTGGCCTTCCAAAGTATATCACTTCACACTTCTCTGTATTGAACTCCATCAGCTCTGCATCCTGTCAATATCCCATTGTAACATATGCCAAACTCTACACTATCCACAACTCCACCAACCCTTGTGTCATCTGCAAACTTACTAACTCACCCGACCACTTCCTCACCTATGTCATTTATGACAATCACCAAGAGCAAGGTCCCAGAACATATCCCTGGAGAACCACTGGCCACTGACCCCGAGGCAGAATATGCTTCATCTACAAACGCTCTTTGCCTTCTGTAGGCAAGGCAATGCTGAATCCGCACATCCAAGTTTTCCAGGACCCCATGTGTCCTAACTTTCTAAATGAGCCTACCATGGGGATCCTTGTTTGAAAGCCTTACTAAATTTGCCTTGTCAACTCCTCGAAGAGTTCAAACAGGTTCATGAGGGATGACCTATGTCTTACAAGGACACACTCACTATCCCTAATTAGTCTATGTTTCTCCAAATTCTTGCAACTCTTGTCTCTAAAATCCTCTCCAATTGTTTGCCCAACACTGACATAAGATTCACTGGCCTATAATTTCCTGGACTATACTGTACCTATTACCTTTGTCAAACTAAGGAACAACGTTTGCCATCCTTCAATCCTTCACTTCTTCTGTGGCCAGTGTCGATGCAAAGATCATCATCAAAGTACAAAGTTTATGAGGTTGAAGACACATTTATTAGCAAAGTATTTATACTATATTTAGTCTTGAGATTCATCTTCTTGCAGGCTGTCACAAAACAAGAAAACTCAATAGAACCCATTAAAAACTCACACAACAAAGACCATCAAACACCCAGTGTGTGAAAAAAAAGAACAAATCATACGAGTAATGAAATAGTAAACAAAAATCACACAGAACATGAACTGCAGTTACCCCAAAATAGCCATGGTGCCAGTTCAGTGGTGCAGCCAGCCCTGAATCCCGATGGCTGCAGGCCACAGTCACAGATCCATTTCAGTGCTGAGCTGAGTGAAGCTGGTCCAGGAGCCCAATGGCTGCAGTTCACAACCATGAGCCAGTTCAGGGCTAAGACGAGTGTTGATGGTTGCAGGCCACAGCTGAGATGAGAAAACTTCATGTTTGTCCTTCACCCTTAACCTTGACAATTTGCTTGGTGTTTAAGTTGGCAAAACATTAATTCATTTTTCACTCCTGGGCCTGGGTCCCATCACCTCGATCTGGCCCCAAGTCTGCTCCAGCAATGACCAAATGTCGGTTCATTTTTCACTATTTGTCTCAGGCCCCACTGCTTCAATCAGCCCCAAGTTCACTCCAGCACTAGCCACAAGGCCGTACCTGAACTCTCGAGAATCCACCGCTGAATCCTTCAGCATACTGAAAAAATGCTGGATGGTACAGATGGTTGAAAAGCACAGCTCCACAGGAAAACTACTGCTGTGGATTGCAGCGATTGCAGTCCAGGAACAGTGTAATTAAAGTCATGGTGAATAGTTTTGTTTGCTGGCTTAAAGCATTGCTGTGTCTCAACAGCACCATCTTTAACAGGACTCTCTCCCCTGTTGCAGCAATGTCTTCCCTTTCCTATTGTAATCTGGGGTATATCCTATCTGGCCCCTCCAACTTATCTATACTAATGTTAATCAAAATTTCTAGCACACCCTCTTTCTTAACGTTGACGTGTTCCAGCATACTAGACTGTCCTTACATTTGCCAAGGTCCCTTACATTTGTGAATATTGAAGGAACGTATTCATTAAGGACCTCCCCTACCTCTCCCAACTTCAGGCACATGTTCCCTCCTTATATCGCTGATTGTTCCTATCCTCACTCTAGTCATCCTCCTGTCCTTCATGTACATGTAGAACACCTGTGGGTTTTTTTAAATCCTACTCACCAAAGCCTTACCATATCCCCTTCTAGCTGTCTATCTTATAACTCACAAGAGCCTTGTCTGTTTCTTGCTTTCTAAACCTTAAGTGTTACTTCCTTCTTTCCCTTGAATAGATGTTTTACTTCACTTGCCAACCATGATTCCTTCACCCTATCATCCTTTCCCTGCCTCAATGGACAAATCTAACCAGAATCCAATGCGTGCTCCCTAACATACCTCCGTATTTCCATTGTACATTTCCCTGAGTACATCTGTTCCCAGTTTACATCCCAGGTTCTTGCCAAATCATAGTTCATCCTCCCCCCATTTACCTTATCATACTATCTGCTCATGTCCCAGTTCCAAAGCTAAACTAAAGGTCAGGGAGTTGTGGTTACTTGTTTCTGAAATGCTCATCCACTGAGAAAGTTAACACCTGACTCAGCATATAGGAGAGAGATTGAAAATCTGGCTGAATGGTGCCACAACAACAACTTCTCACTCAATGTCAGCAAAACCAAAGAGATGATTATTGATTATAGGAGGAGGAAACCAGAGGTCCATGAGCAAGTCCTCATCAGGAGATTAGAGGTGGAGCAACTTTAAATTCCTCAGCGTTATCATTTCAGAGGTTCTGCCTCCAGCACATAAGCACCATTATGAAGAAGGTATGGAAGCACCTCTATTTCTCAGAAGTTTGTGAAGATCCATCGTGTCATCTAAAACTTTGACAAACTTCTATAGATGTGTGCTGGAGAGCGTACTAATTGGTTGCATCACAGCCTGGCATGGAGATAACAATGCCATTGAATGGAAAATCCTAAAAGGAGTAGTTTACCCTCTATGGGTAAAGCCCTCCCCACGATTGAGCACATCTACAAGGAATGCTGTCACAGGAAAGCACCATGTACCATCACGGACCCCACAGTCCAGGTGCTGCTATCTTCTCTCTGCTGCCATCAGGAGGTAGGTGGTGAATCCTCAGGACCCATACCCTCCAGGTTCAGGAACGTCTATTATCCTTCAACCATCAGCCTCTGAACCAGAGTATAGGGAGGTTGAGTTCACTCATGACAACAACACAGCTATTTTTGCATCATTCCAGCTCTCTGCTGCTATGATGTGGGTGGGGGGGGGGGGGGAACCAAGCTATAAAATACTCCCTTCCTGTTCCTATCCTCTGCCCATACTGACTCAGCAGATGATTCCTCCACTACGTTCTCCCTTTCTGCAGCTGTGATACTATTCCCTATTAGTAATGCTGCTCCTTCACCTCTTTTACTTCCCTCTCTGTCTGCTTTGAATTATCTTAACCCTAGAATATCCAGTAACCATTCCTATAATGCCCACAGCATTGCACTCCCATGCTCCAAGTTTATCATCCTTCTTCCTGATACTTCTCATATTGAAGCTGACACATTTTAAAGCCATCCAACTGACTGCATTTATTCTCTGTCCCTGCCTATCCTTCCTCACTGTCTCTCTACACATTGCATCTACCTTTACCCCAAGTGCTCCATCCTCTGGTTCCCCTCTCCCTACCAACCAAACTTAAACCCTCCCCAACAGTTCACAAGGACACTCGTTCCACTTAAATTCAGGTGTAACCCTTTTTTTTCACCTTCCGTAGAAGAGATCCCGGTGATCCACAAATCTGAAACCCTATCCTCTCCACCAGTTATTCAGCCATATTCAGTTGCCAAATCATTCTACACTTACCCACACTGACACATAGCACAGGCAGCAATCCAGAAATTTCTACCCTTGAGATTCTGCTTTTAACTCCCTACCTAGCTCCACTCATTTACTCTTCAGGACCTACTTATGTCATCGTACCTCTGCCATTGGTTCTAATGTGTACCACACCATCCCGCTGCTCACCCTCCTCCCTAATAATGCTGTGGATCCAATCTGAGATGTCCCTGAGCCTGACACCTGGGGAACAACATCTGGAGTTTTTTTTCATGCACACTTCTTCACTACATCAATTAAACAAATAATCTCATACTCAAGTTCCCAGTATCGCCACTAGTTACTTCTGGCTTTTAAACTAAATTTTGTTTCAGGCTATCATTCTGTATTGTTACCAAAATGATCATAAATGCAGGACAGAAAATTGTTTTTTATAGAAGTATTTCATTGATATGTGTTTATGCTGCTCTCTCTCTGTCGATTTTTTTTCTGTACATGTGCTTTCTTTCATTTGATTACTCAAAACACACTAGTAATGACTAAGCCAAAGTTATTGTGATTCCTAAACTCTCAACTAATCAGAAATGTAAAAAAATAAAAATAAACAAGTCCATCCTGTCTCTGACTCAGAGGACATGCCTTTGAAGTTTTATTGTTCCAAAATCATTTGTCTTTTTAAAAACACTTGCTATAATATGACACACATTCAAACATAACATGACTATGGGTTTAATGGCTAAAATTCTGTTGATTTTAAAGCAACAATTTGAATGAAACCCTTCAAAAAATTCAATGAATTAGTTATCTATAATGAAGAGGATAAAGGAGTGATATTATAATCACTAATTACTATGTGCTAAATTTTCCTGTTTTTTCTAACTTTTCATGTGGACAATTCATGTAAAGTTCATCAAGTGGATGCCTGATACCTTAAACAATTGATGTGAATGTGAAGAAATAGCAAGTATAAGTGTGGCAATGGAAAGAAAGTGCTAACTCACTCACTCATCTCTACTAATGCCGGATATCATACATACATTTATTGCCCATTGATCATGAATTACTAGCTACCAATACAGGTCAGAAGCTTGATAAAGTTTCTAACTACCTTCCTTGCAACATTCTAAGTTCTGTCAAAGCACCCCCCCTGCCCCAGTAATTAAGTTGAGGTTAGTTAAATCAGTACAGACCAGGACCAAAATTAATCACTTCCTGTTCCCTGTGGCTCAAAGTACTTCACAAAATGAACACTCCAAATCACAGGGAACCTGAGATTCAACTTATGTCAAATGTGTTGTATCTTATGGTGTTCTACTCAACCTTATTACAGAGTGAATCTCATATTCTGACTTTAGGTAAAATTAATGAATGTTTTCCATCTAAGCTACATGCCATCAAAAATGTTGTCTCTCCTCCTGTCACAGCATCTAAATACTGGCAATTCTGTCCCAGTAAAATGAATGAAACCTTTACGAAAAAACTCTGTAAGTTATTTCTCTGGAACGAATGGAGCTTCACTTCATAATGCACCTTTACTAGAATACTTGCAGTAAGTTGGAAAGGTGGTTCATTTCTGTATTTACATTGGCAGTTGTGGGTTGGGCAATAAATTGGTAAATAGTCTCCCCCCCACCCCACTCCACTCCCCTCCTCTCTCATTCTGTGATCAACAGTGATGGAATACAATTTGAATTACACTCCATGTATAACAGCATTCAATCTTTCTTCAGAGTTGAACAGGTCATGATGGTGGTGATCCTTTTTAAACTGGTGCGCTCTACCTGGAATCTGTGGCATGCACCAACAAAACATGCAGCTCCTTGAGTCTTCAGCCAGTCGAAGTGAAGATTTATCAGTGAGACAAGTGGAACTCTAACTCAGAAGCACAATTTAGAATATTTAATTCAAATAAAAAAATTATACAGCAAGTACAATAATGAGAGTGAAAGAAAAATTAAAGAAAACTTTCTAACAAAAGTTAAAATCCAACAAATATTGAATTGCAAAGGAATGAGACACCATACTAAGAGAATTAAATGGTTAGTGCCAGAGGGCTTATTGGCAAATACTATTATATACTGTGTATATGTATAATATCATGTATATATATATATATATATAAACACAGCTTAATAAGCCAATTAACTTTTCCTGTGAGGTGGCTAAACAATAGGTGTGTAGAAGCTCTAAGCAATGCTGTAAGCAAAGAAGCAAAGTTGAAAAATAAGCATATTACAGCATCTCATTTCTACATATAACTGCCAGCTGAGGATGATAATAATGCTATGTGATAAAAATTGCTGTTAATATGACTAAATCATCAGAGAAACTCAAGAGCTGGTGGATATAAAAATATTTATTCATCATGACAAAAAGACATTCTTCGCAGAGTCCCACAAACTCCAAGTACATCTCATTCTTATACCCTTAAGATCCAAAGTAACAGTAGGTGATTCAATGTAATTTCAATAGGTACAATGACATTGTTTACTTCAATACTTTGGGTTGACAATTCTATCTCTGAATTGCATATCTACAGTAGGAGACACCTCTGAATATTCAATTGCTACTTGCAAGTTTCCTTGAACTTGTTTACAACAGTGCAGATTACAAACCCATTACTCAAAGTCGTGATTGAAACACATCCCCTGTGACACAAGTCAGTTAACACAACCCCATTGTCTTAATGTTTGGCTGATGTCTATGTGAACATCTCATGATTGCCATTTTGCAATCTATATCTCTTAGTATGTGCTACACAGACAGCATTGCTTAGTTGCAAAGGTGTGCTTTTAACTTCAATTTACTGCTTGCAATTCACAATTTACAAGAACTGGACTGCTTCTTGCCTGAATTAATATCTGCTATATTCACATAACTCCACAATACTCCCTAACAATGGTGAATGTTAATAACATTGAAATTTCTATTCCAATGTCCAGCCAATAACTTTCACATTTACTGTTACTTCACACAATCAGAAAATCACTTCAAAAATGTTAAAAAAAGATATATATTATATCTTTCACCCCCCCCAACACTTTCTGCTTTCTTCAAGGATCACTCCCTATGTGACTCCTTTGTCCATTTGTCCCTCCCCACTGATTTCCCTCCTGTAACTTATCCTTGCAAGTGGAACAGGTGCTACACCTGCCCCTATACCTCCTCCCCACCATACAGTGCCCCAAACAATCCTTCTAGGTGAAGCGATTCTTCACCTGTGAGTCTGTTGGGGTCATCTACTGCAGTGGTCCCCAACCATCAGGCCGTGAAGCATATGCTACCGGGCCGTGAAGAAACAATATGATTTAGCAATATGAAACCATATGAGTCAGCTGCACCTTTCCTCATTCCCTGTCACGCACTATTGAACTTGAATACCACCCACACCCCCCAACCCCCCGTCGGCCGGTCCGCAAGAATATTGTCAATATTAAACCGGTCCGTGGTGCAAAAGAGGTTGGGGTCCCCTGATTTACTGCATCCAGTGCACCCGGTGTGGCCTCCTGTATATCAGTGAGAGACCCGACATAGATTGGGAGACTGCTTTGCTGAGCACCTATATTCCATCCACCAGAAAAAGTGAGATCTCCCAGTGGCCACCCATTTTAATTCCACTTCCCATCCCCAATTCGACATGTCAGTCCATGGCCTCCTCTACTGTCGCAATGAGGCCACACTCAGGTCGGAGGATCAACACCTTATATTCCATTTTGGTAGCCTCCAACCTGATGGCATGAACTTCTGGTAAAGCCCCTCCCCACCATTCCCTATTCCCATTTCCCTCTCTCACCTTATCTCCATACCTGCCCATCACCTCCCTCTGGTGCTCCTGCCCCTTCCCTTTCTTCCATGGCCTTCTGTCCTCTCCAACTACATCTCCCCCTTCTTCAACCCTTAATCTCTTTTACCAATCAACTTCCCAGCTCTTTACATCACCCCTCCCCCTTCCTCCTGGTTTCACCCTCACCTACTACCTTGTATTTCTTCCTCCTCTCCCCCTACCTTCTTACTGTGACCTCAACTTTTTTCTCCAGTTCTGTTGAAGGGTCTCAGCCTGAAATGCTGCCTGGCTTGCTGAGTTCCTCCAGCATTTTGGATGTTTTGCTAGGATTGCCAGCATCTGCAGATTTTCTCTTGTTTATGTTATGAATGGCTTGGTGTTCATGATAGGATCAGAAGCCGTGAGCCATCTTTTCCAGGTTTTCGAATATAAAACTTGCATATTATTCCCCTGCTTCACATTTTTGCAAGAACTAGCTTAATGTATTCCTTGTAAAGAGTAGAAGTCTTAATATGACGAAAACCTGTAGTTTAGCAGGCATACAAGAGGTAGTGTTTAGCGTGATGCCATTACAGCTTGTGGCATCCAGTTTCCCCCCACAGTCCAAAGACGTATCAGTTAGTAGGTTACACATGCAAAATGCTGGAGGAACTCAGCAGGGCTGGCAGCAGTCTAAATTGGCCCATGACTAGGCTAAGGTTGAATCAGTGGGTTGCTGGCGGCACGGCTTGATGGGGTGGAAGGACCTATTGTGTGCTGTATCTCGAAAATAAATAAATAAATATTTAAAAGCTGAAATTAAGACTATTGCCCATTGCCAGGAAGCAATGCAAAGATATTTTCTTTGATATACCCTAGAAGCAATATTCTTACCTGTTAAAAATACTCACCTTCAGCTTTTTCCCACTGGGAGCTGTCTCATTCTACCAAAGATTGGGGAATCACAAAATAATTGCACTTCTTAATATGCACTTTTTGACATTGAATTGGTCAGAAAACTTACCTCAGGCACCTGAAATTGAAGACAATGAATAGAACTTTGGAAGAGAAGAACAACACACAGCCACAAATCTTTCCAAGCCATCAAATCTTTTTGCAGCTACTGACTGAAGACAAATTGTTATGTAGCAGGCTTCTATTCATGAGCTATGCACAAAATCAGCACGTGTACACAACGGAGAAATGATATGAAGACAGTGGAGAGGGATAAGTTTGTTGTTTTGGTGTCTGATGAACATTATATCCCTCATTGATTGAAGATTTGATTTTATTTGTGTTATACACTCTGATTGTAGAGTTTATGAGGTGACTGTCAGTGCTTTTCATTTAGTTCAAGGCAAAGGACTGTAGATGATATGATTAATAAATTAATAATATTTGAGATACAATCTAGCTTAAAAAGGATTAGAGGCAAGGAATTCCTCGATTACTTCAGGACTCTTAGCAAACCCAACAAGATGGCGATAATTCAGCACTTAATTCTAGAGATTCAGTCTGGGCTTTATCTTGTGGCATTGATTACATGTCAGTTAATGCTATCATGATTATTGAAAAGAATGACAATGGGACAGGAAAAAAAGTTTTAAATCAGGGATGGTGATTTTTTTCCAGCCTGTTGTGACTTAGTGAACATGGACCAGAAATAGTGACCTGAATGATGTTCAGAGTCAGAGCCCGGGTGGGGGGGGGGGGGTGATGTATTCAGGGATTCAAGGGATTCAAGGGATTCAAGGGATTCAGTGTAAGTGAATTCAGTTTGAAAGTTCCCAAAGCTAGAGTTCTCTGGATGACAATGTGTGAGGTTAAGGAGGTTGAGTATGAAATATTACATGGGATAAATTGTAAACAGAAACACTAAGGAAATCAGCATGCTTGAAAATAGTTCAACTGCTGGATCCAGATTATATCTATCCTAGGCTGTTGAAAGTAGCAAGGGTGGAGAATATCAAGGCCTGCCAATCATATTTTAATCCTCTCTGGCTATTGAAGTGGTGAGAGAGAACCGGAAGACTACTTACCACATTTTGTTATGTTGAAAGAGATGGACCGAATGATGACAGACTATTTAATTTAACTTCATCAGTGTGGTAATAATTGGAATCCATTCTGAGGGACAGTGTAAACCACGATTTAGAAAGTCACAGATTAATTAATAACATAACAATCTTGGTATCTTTAACAATCATACTTCTCTAGAAGATTCCATCACTGGCACTGAATATGCTTGGAAGTATATATTTACCCACCTTTGGGATTTCGATCAAGGATTATTCAAAGTTGGTTTTAATTCTCTTGTGTCCCCTGCCCCTTCTTCCAGTATCCCTCTGTCTCCCTCCCTGTCTCTGCTAGTCACCCATCTAAATGCCGACCTCAGTGTACACCCGTGCCTTCACTTACCTATTTGTCTCTTAGCCCAATCCTTTCCCGCTGGATTTTCACCCATTTCTCATCTCCCTTGCTACCTTGTCCTACCCCAATTCTCCAGTTGGAGGAGGGCATGAGCTCATGGCATCTGTACCTGTTAGATTCCATCACTATCTGAAGGGAAGACCACAATGGTCCTCACCACCCATGCTATGATAGCTACCAATGACTGGTCACCACATAATTCACTCTCTTATCCCCTTCTGCCGGGTCCCAAAATAATGGCAACAATAGGAATGTTTCTACATGAAAATCAATGCCCAGGATCTGAAGAACCTTATAACGACAGTGTATCACATTGTATATCAGCTGCTGTAAGTTTTTCATTGCACCTGTGCATATATGACAATAAACTTAACTTTGACCTTGATTTGGTCATCTAAATTTCCATGAAGTCCACCACAATTAGCACCCATAAAGAGACTTTTTGTTTCTTTGCCTGACGACACCAGGATTATTTTGATGAGAATAAGTAGTGGAAGCAGATTCATTCAGATTTATTTATCATATGTGCATTGAAACATACAGGGAAATGTGTCACTTGCGTTAGCAACCAACACATCCAAGCATGCGCTGGGGGGCAGTGCACAAGTGCCACCACACATTCAGGCACCGACACATTCTAGAGTCAACATAGCATTTATTAGGAATAATTACCCACAAATGCATGATGTTCTTGGACTATGGCAGTATGGTAGTATCACTGTTGCATTTCTGAAGTGTGGTAGAAAGGAACTTCAATCACAAATTCACAGCCCGTATCTCCCAAATCTGGGAAGAGGAGATCATGTTTGGGGCCTTCAGAGATGCTGTAACTGTGACCTCTTCAAGAAAGGAGACACATTTTATTGTGTTAACTACAGAGCACCTCCCTGCAGTCTGCTTCATGGAACATCATTATAAAGCTTCTCCTTAAGTGGCTCCTTCCTTTGGCTGAACACCTTCTCCCAGAAACATGGTGTGATTCGATTGCTTTGACAGACACAATGGCTAGAAACTCGTAGTGCAGCCATTCCAAGGGAAATGTAAGAAACAGCGTGAACCATTATACAGCACATGGCCTTTTACTTTCTCAAAAATGCTTTTAAATCCATTGATCAGGAGGGTCTTTAGAGTATCCTTTTTAAAATTTGTCAGCCCTAAGAAATAAGTCTCCGTCTTGTGTTTGCTATAAGATGCCATGCAAGCAGTGAACTGAACACTGATCCATTCACAGTGTAGGATGTTGTCAAGCAGCTCTTATCCCAATCTTTCTCACCATCTTTCTGCACGACCTTGTCCTCTAATAATGAAAAGTCTATTTTAAGACCAGGAAAAAGTAGATTAGATTAGACTAGTTTATGAGAACACTCGGTCCTCTTTTTATTGTCATTTAGAAATGCATACATGCATTAAGAAATGATACAATGTTTCTCTGGAGTGATATCACAGAAAGCAGGACAAACCAAAGACTAACACTGACAGAACCACATAATTATAACATATAGTTACAGCAGTGCAAAGCAATACCATCATTTGATGAAGAACAGACCATGGGCACAGTAAAAAAAAAGTCTCAAAGTCCCGAGTCAATCGACTCCTGAGTCCCTGATAGCAGGCAGCAAAAGGGAGAAACTCCCTGCCATAAACCTCGAGGCACCGTCAACTTGCCGATACCTAGGAAGTAGCCGACCACAGTCGACACTGAGTCCATCTGTCCGAAAACTTCGAGCTTCTGACCAGCCTCTCCGATACAGCCTCCCGAGCGCCATCCTCTGCCGAGCACCTTTGACCTTTCCCCAGCCGCTGAAACACGCAAAGCCGAGGATTTTGAGGCCTTCAGATCCGGAGATTCCGGTTACCACACAGAAGCAGCGGCAGCGAAGCGGACATTTCAGAAGTTTTCCAGATGTTCCTCATTGCTCGCACGTCTGTCTCCATCAAATCAGAATTGTGCATGGTACCCTACTTGACAGATAACAGACATTATCACCGAAGTGGCTGCGTATGCTGCTGTCGCGCCGCCATCTTCTCCTCCCTCCCGGGGAGATCACTTCCTATTATCTGATGAATGCAGAAGTTAATGATGGAATTCACCAATGCAGACTATGCTAGCATAGCCTTTACTGAGTGAGGAAAGGTTAATTTGAGGAGCTTGACAGTGGCTTTGGGCTGGGTGACGAAATCGGGGACCAGATCGAGTTGCTGGGTGGTGTGTTCTAGGCCCGGAGACTTTCGCAGCAGTGGTGCTTGGGTCTTAGTGTGAGTTATGATACGCTGTTTAGACAATTTAAGTGATGGCCCAGCTCGGAGGGGAGAGCTGATTTCTCTCACTCTCTGCGATCTTTACTCCTCTCTCCAAGGCACCGGAGCCTTTTGCTGTTCGGTTGTTTGGTCAATTTGTACGCCAGATAGACTGAAAAGACAGGTGTCAGTTGTGATAAGAGTGGAATTCGCTTGTTGTTCTCAATGGTCATCTCCATGGCACTGAGGCTATGAAGATTGCCCCGGCTGCTGTGCTCAGTGCCGCTAATCTGATGAACTGATAAGTGAGCCTTTGGACCTACTGTGGGCTGCTCTGGGGTTTGGACTTGAGGACTCAATTTTGGTTCAGAATACTGTTGTTCACTTTAATTGTTTGCATGATTTGTATTGTTTTTCTTTCTCTTATTCATGTAGCATTGCTCTTTTCTCTTTTTTCTTAAATTAGATTCTTTTGGGTTTCTTGCTTTGTGGCTACCCATGAGCAAGCAAATCTAAGGTTGTATGATTTATATGTTCTTTGATAGTAAATGAACTTGAACTTGAACTTAAATGTAATTTACTTATTTATTGAGATACAGGGTGGAGTAGGCCCTTCCGGCACTTCAAACCATGCCACCCAGCAACCCCCGATTTAATCGCAGCCTAATCACAGGACAATTTACAATGACCAATTAACCTATCTTCTGGTTTGTCTTTGGACTCTGGGAGAAAGCTGGAGCACCTGGAGGAAACCCATGCGGTCATGGTGAGAACGTACAAACTCCTTACAGACAGCAGTGGGATTTGAGTCCTGGTCGTTGGTACTGTAAAGCATTGTGCTGACCACTATGCTACCATGCTGATGTTAAAATTGGTAGAAGGATTAGAGAGGACTTGAGATTTTTCCCTACCACTTAGAGGAGGAGGAGTCCTGGAACCCACAACCTTAAAGGGTGGTAGAGGTAGAAATGCTCATCACATGTGGACAATTTAGGATATGCATTTGAAAAGCCATACAAAATTAACACTCGAAAGTTAGCCTCAATGTGTAATATGGGAGAAGGCACAGGGGGTGATCCCTGCCATAAACTCAGCTGCCTGGCCACAATTCCCATTTGCAGCTTTGAGGTGGCATTTGACAGGAAGCTGAGGTTTTGAGTACATTGTCACTCTGTTTTACCATCCAGGACATGCTCTCTTCTCATTACCACCATCAGGGAGAAAGTATAGGAGCCTGAAGATCCATACTGAACGTTTTAGGAATCACTTCTTCCCCTCCTCCATCAAATTTCTGAATACCCCATGAACCCACGATCACTGTCTCATTATTCACCTTTTGAACTATTTATTTATTTTTGCATCAAATGGTAATTTTTATGTCTTGCACGGTGCTGCTGTCATAAAACAATGAGTTTCACGACATATGTCAGTACAAATTTCACAGCATATGTTAGTGATAATAAACCTGATTCTGGTTCTGACTACATTGCTCAACTTTACCCTTTTCTCAGCCCATCTACTGCTGAAACCCTCGTTCCATTTTCTTTTTATCTCTGTCCTGGATGACCTCGCATCTCCTATACTGTGTTAACATATCCGTAAGCTGAAGCCCTGCTGTCTTTACCTTTACTCCGAGTGTTGTTGGCCTATCATGCTTGTGTCGATTTCACTGACTTCAGCTTCATATTCTCAATTTCGCCCTGAAACGCTCTGATTGAGGGTTATCAAGCTGAATTGTTAAATGGGTAGCATCTTTTTATAGCCTGCTGAGTACTTTCAACATGAGTTCTAGCAACAAGGAGATGTTTCAGTCATGACTGTGTAGTTTAGGGATCTAATATAACAAGAATGTTCTAATCATTCTTCAGTGTTCTAGGCAGAAACTCAGGCTGCACTTAACCAAATGACATATGTAATGGTATGCATAGCTCTTCAATATAAGATCTTTACTCCATAAGGAAATTGTTTTCCAAAAGGTAAATGATGGGAGTAGATGGAACCAATTTTGGAAGGCATAATGCCATTATCCTGCAAGGATCATTTCCTTTGAAATTTTAGCCAGGTTCTCTACTGTCTTCATCTGTCCATGCTCGATTAAGCAGACATTTCACATGAAGAAAAGCCATGCACCTCTCTCTTCTTAAAGGCAACACCCCAAGGTTACATTGTAACTAGTTATCCTTTCCACTTTCTGGGCACATCGCCTGTCGTGCCAGCACTGTAACTGCTACATACAACCTTGAGCACATGAAAGGTGCCAATAGTCCATAAAGAGTAGATTGAAATTTAATTTTTGTGATAGAGAGGTGAGGGACTATTAATTTGGGTATCAATGACTTTGAAGGGGACGCCCCAAAGATCAGCTTACGGAAGTAAATAAGATAGCTAACAAGAAGTGTAAACGTAAAATTGTATTTTGTCCATTGACTATTTAATGTGCTCAGCTCCGAGAAAATAACACTGATTGCTTTTGCATGGAGGAAGTGGTAATGAGAGTAATGAAGCAGTCTCCCAGGGCTCAGTCCAGAATGAGGCTAAGAGTTGTTCTGGATCCAAACTAATTCAAACTCTAGCCTCAATATCACCCCACATCCCATTGCCCATCTTAAAAATAGAAATGAAGTGTAAGCTAGATTGGATTTGAGCTCTAGTTTAAGATTGTGCACAGTATTACTGGTTGATTCTTTTGAGGTATTGTTAGCGTTACAGTCTATAATCCCCTTGGTCACTTAATATTCTGTTGGGGTTGCAAATTGATTGTACCAAAAAACGATGTAAAGCACAATGGGGCATAACATGATGCAAACTGTAATGGGAAGTAATAAGTTCTACTAGAAGGCCTTATTCATCCAGAAAAGATCATTTTGTTTCTGGATATGAATTGTACCCAAATGATGAGCAGTATCTTTTGTCCTTCACAATGGCTATTCAATACTTCATCACCCCAAATGATGAAGGATCACTGACCTGAAATATTATCTCTGTTTTCACTGATTTTGTTAGACTTTGCTTTTATTTCATATCTCTAGCATTTGCAGATTTTTGATTTCCAATAATTTCAACTTCAGTTTGTTTCTCTTCCACTTAAATAACATAATTTACTCCTCTCTAGTTTCCTCTACATTTGTTCAGAAACTGTTGGCAGTACTGGATAAAAGGTTCCATAAGGCTGTCTTAGCCAGGGGAGGTAGTGGGGATAAGCTCCCACTACCTATTAAATGCTCTCAATAGCATGTGCCTCAAATAGCCTCTGATAACCAAGTCCAAATCCTGGCCTTCATCTGTGGCTTAGTTACTAAGCCCGGCAGAACCATTTGTACTGACAGGAGAAGGGGAAAAGGTGGGTTACTGGCACTTTAACTCCAGTCAATTTGTGCAGATGGGGCTCATCAGCCATGGTTGATGACTCATCTAGCAGGAGAAGAGCTCTGACCTCAAGCCTCGGCTTCTTTGCGTTTATACCTCCTCATAGGTAAGCTTTGGAAGTAAGCCCGAGGAAAAACCTGGAGGTGGAATTTTGCTAAGGCAGTCCTGTGTTGAGTTCAACACTGACTGGCATTTCCTAAGACACCTCTGGAACCAAACTGCATCAGCCTCTGCCGTTCCTTTGGACTCATCAGCTATGTGGAGAAAGGCAGCCTGCTGCTTGCTCTCCACATCGTACTGCCCTGCTTTGCGTATCACGTAGACAACTGGATACAACATCCATGGTTGACGTCGACCAACAGCCACCTGGACAAAAGTTTCACTCTGCTGCTTAACCAATGGGAATAATTTTTCACGGGTGATCAAATAAAATTCACCTATTCTGTTGGTTTCCATCCAATATAATCCTGGTTTGGACCCATATTGGGACACTTTCTAGCAACAACCATTGAATTGCAGTTGATTATGAGAATGTTGCTTGATCTTCCAGGGCAATCCTGTTCAATAATTATTGCTGACCAACCATGGACATCATTCTAGCATTGAGGACAGAGTTCAGTGCAGAATGCACAGATGACAAGTTATTACCATTCACCAGTATGTTTGCTTAACCAATACTAAGTGGTGAGCTCACACCAAAGCACACACCTGCTTTTCAATGCACAATTATAAAAGTGAGGGAAAGCATGCATGCGAGTGTTAATGGACTTATGTATGTTCGCATCTTGAGTGATACCACCTATCCATTTTTTGTCCACTAATCATAAATGCAATTAGCCTTGAGCTTGCCTTTAATGTACTGGAAACACAAAATAAGAATCTGCTGGACTGTATAGTTTATACACCATGTATAATGCTCTCACCCAAGCACCTGGAGACATGTAAATCATCTTGTGTTGTGTTCAGGAATACAAATTAAATTTCATTCATGCTTTTGTTAATCTCAGTTCATGTCGCAAGAAGCAGTTGGATTTGCAAATTCGAGGATCTTGCTGCATGCCTGAGTGGTTACATTTGGCACCTTCATTCTTTTGGTTTCTCTCAACGTTATTGAGACAGAAAATTCAAAGCACACGTTAAAAAGTGTGCATGAAATGCACAATTTATATAGAGAGGAAGTTGACTGATCTTGTGCATTGTTGAATACAGTAAGCAATGCAACTTACTATTGATGCACAGAAAGACCCATAAGTGGCAACAGCCATGTCAGTCAGGATTGCAGGCTGCAGGCTATTAGTAGCTCTTAGTGTTATGAGTTACGGGAAATCCCCATCAGCAGTTCAGTTTGATCCATGAACTGCTGTTAGTGGACTGAAATATGAATTATAAAGTACCTTTTCAAGACACCATATTATGGAGCTGTCTCTTGTCATGTTTGACTACCATAGTTTCAGGAAGTAAATATCAAACATTTATGAAGCATTACAGATGAAATGGCATGAAATACCATGTCAGATAAGAAAGTTCTAACACATTTAGTCATATATCATCCCAGGGAAAAAGGATATAATTGATCCTTTTCAACATATCTCCTGCAGTCAAAAATGTACTCAAACTTCCTTAGATTTCAATAGCTCATGGCAATTGTTCTGTGTATAAGATGTGAATTCAAATTCTATTGTTGCCTGGCCTCCTTGTTTACCTGCTTGTGTATAGTACTCTTAGGAAAGCCACTGGGTATAGCTTTGTCCTGAATTAGGGTAGGCTGGAGGGGGTACCTGGAGGATCTGTATCACCCGACAACTGTTTCAGCCATTAGGACCACAAATAGAAATTAGAATTTGCACCAAAACTATTGCAGATTTGTCACATTATACAGATGTAGTGGACAATCTAAAAGAATTAATTCTTTTTGAAAATCTGAAGGCATTGTTTTCATATTAAAATTTATTTGACGGTCCAAATAGTCCCATAACTTTTCTTTTAAGCTATGGAAGAATTCTTTGCTTATATTCTCTGCTGAGACACATACTACAGTAGTTAAATTCACAATGACCATTCAGAGTCTTCAATCACAGTAATTTCGTTCCATCTTTTATTCCTTGTAATCATTGTTTACATTTAATTTAGGTAATAATGAATTCAAGGAAAATAATGCTCTTTTGGGAATAATTATTCAATCTTGGGGTTCAGGCAACCACAATAAATGCTCTCTCCTGGTTTATGACTTTGTCCAAATTCTGTTTAAAGAAAACCTTTATTACTCACTGAATCATCCATAATCCTACTTAAACGGTTGAATAATTAATAGAGGTGTCACATCTAGCCCAATTTCAGCACTATTGATGTTTGTTTGAAACCATTTATGGGAAGCTCTTGAAACCACCATCATTAGCAGTTTGAACTACAACAACTGTCAAACAGGGAGGGGCCTTCTTTTGGAAGCAGGCAAAGGTTGCTCATACTCAATATCATGTTAATCATTGAGAGAGCAAAGTTTATTTGTTTGACTTGCCGTCAGTCTGGCAAATTTGCAACATACTGATAAGCCAAATGGATTATTAAAGTGAACTGTATACCACTTTTCTAGTTAACACCTGATGTGCTCAAATCTGTTCAGAGCCTTTTGTGGATTTATTAGAAACAGATTCCATAATTTAACCTACACTAATTAACAGCTATGTCTGAAGTCTGCTACCCATATCACTGATCTCTGCCCTTTCCCCTCAGGTTTTGGCTCTTTTAATTGGCAAGGACTCTTCGCTGAAGTCATTGGTCAGCATGGATATACTAACCCTGCAATCCTGAAAAAAATTGCTACAGAAATGTACATAACATAGGAAGTAAAATTTATTTCGTTGTGCACTTCCTTAACAATGATCTATAATTTAATCACAACATTTCATCTCAAAGTAGCTGTGCCCGTTGCAGTATAATTTAAGAGTTACACTTTTCATATATTTGGTTGATTTTGTTAAGCTGTTTTAGTTATAATATGACAAGATTAGATATTGCACTTGCAAATTCAGTTTCCTTTTTGGGTCAACAATACCAAACAGTCTAAGTGGGCTGAACATCGACTCACACTTGCTCCTGTGATGTTACAGTGGGATGTCAATGTGACACTTTTGTTTCATGGTTCAAGCTCTCCAAAAAAGGATAAGGTAAATATTCGGGGAGAAAAGAGCTGAATCCATACAAATTGCTTTGCCTCACATATTTTATGATTGCTTGATGCAATCTATATAGTTTGTTGTTGCTCCATTTAATGCCTTGTGGCTCACTGGGCAGCACCTTTGCCATTTCTGTAGCATTTGTCTTTTTTTTAATGAGATCACGTTGCTGGCTCGATGCTCAACCCAGCATGGATGGAAAGTGTCGAAGGAGAAATTGTGGAAATCAAAATGCAAACCATTATCATATTTTCTGGGAATGCCCTGTTATCAAAGACTATTGGAGTGGGATACATAATGCCCTACAAGACATCTTTAAGTGTGAAATACCCTCAGAGAGTAAGACCATATATTTTGGGCATATACCTCAAGAATGGTTGAAAAGAGATAAATATTTAATGAATGTACTGCTGGTGGCTGGTAAAAAGACCCTTACCAGGAAATGGTTATCACAGGAGAGCCCAACTTTAAATGTATGGATGGAAATTACAATGGACATTTACAAAATGGAGAAGATAACAGCATCTGTTAATCATAAGTTGGAACAATTTAATCATACTGGAAAAAATGGTTTAACTAAACACCTCATAGGCCTGATTTTATCCTCACAAGTCCAATGATTATGTTGTAAAAAAAAGATCACTCCCTATTTTGTACATAGTTTTCTTCTTTCGATTGTTCTTCCTTTCCTCTCCTTTCTATAAGTGTATACCTCAGATAAATATTATGTGGAGATTTGTGACAAATATGACTATATGATATATATGTACAGTATCTGAAATATATCTTATGGAAATGTTTGTTTGATGATGAACTTCAATAAAAAATGAATTACAAAAAAAAAGGGAAGTGTCGAAGGAGCCAGCCGAATTCAAACTCAGGACCATTTATCTCTAAGTCTTGGCTGGGTAATCTATATAATTTACCTTCACAAAATCTTATTGCATTGCAAATGTAACCCTAGATTAATGGCTTAGTCTTGTTGCCTTAAGCAGTATCTCCTTAAAATGAATTTCCTTCACAGTGCTGTCCCAAGTGTTGCAGGCAGCTCTACAAGCTAGTCCCACTTCTAGCCTTAAAATCTGACCGTGTCCAGCTGTAAGCAGAGGAAGTGCTGCTTTGTTGAAGGTGTTGTCCCTCAGAAATGCTAAAATGGACAAGCAACCCAATGGCACTATTTCAATGAGACAGTGGTCACAATGAAAAATTAACTACCCATTTTCACCATTTTGTTTGAGCTTGCCATGTGAAAATTGGCTCCCATGTTCCCCACATTGAAAAAATAGATGTCTTTCAAAGCTACATTAGTCGTAAATTAGTCTGCAATATCCTGCAAAGGACATAAAAGCAAGATTTTCTATTTTCTCCAATTGTACAGTGGATTCTACCAATCTGTATGCGTGTTTTAGCCTTTTAATCTTGCTGGTCATTCCAATGTAAAAGATACGTGATACACAACATTTACTGAGACATTTACGTTTACTGTTATTAT
Source organism: Mobula birostris (assembly GCF_030028105.1). NCBI lineage: Eukaryota > Metazoa > Chordata > Chondrichthyes > Myliobatiformes > Myliobatidae > Mobula > Mobula birostris. The sequence goes on from NC_092381.1 coordinate 74,657,111, forward strand.
TTCAGAAAACAATTTCAAAATCAAAATCAAAATTTTCACTATTCCAAACACCCACTTTCTCAGTCCTGATGAAGGGCCTCTGGCCAAAACGTTGACTGTTTACTCCTTTCTACTAAGGCCTGCTGAGGTCCTCCAGTACTGTATGTGTGTTATCCACTTTCTCAGTCTCTCCCTTCTTTCTCTAAAATAGAATGAAAATACCAAACGAACACAATTAAAATATTTAGTTTTACCAAATTTTTCATAGAACAGGAAAATTTTCTTCATTAGGAGAGTTTAGAAAAAAACATCTCTTGAAGAAAATCTTGGACTAAAAAATAGACTTACTTAATTGAGGAATTGTAACCTCATTTTGTACTCCTTACGTAGGACTTCTGTGCTCCCAATGCATGGCACCAAATTTATTAATATCATCGCAAGTGTTTTTCCTTGAATGGTTATGGCTAGAGGTTTCTAATGGTATTATGTTGCATTTCTTCAAGGAGGTTTCCAGCACATCCTTGAATCCTTACTCCTGCATGCGAGTAATACCTTTCCATGACAGAACTGCATGGCTTTTTTGTGAGACTGGGGTCAGGCATGGAAATTATATATTCTACGTAACATGGAGGATCAATACTGGTTGAGACAGGATACCAATGTTGGTCTCATGTCTTTCCAGTGAATATAGAAGATTTTACAGCAGTACTGGTACTTTTCCAGTACCCTGGCTATGCCTTCTATGGGTTGTTTTGGTCTTATGTTGGAGGACAGGGATCACAGTTGTTCAGCAGACCATGAGTTTTGTGCTAACTCTAGAGTCTTCACCTTGAAGTAACATTTCCTCATTTTGTGCAGAACACAGACTATATTACTAAGATTGTGGTATATTTTACTATTGATGTCTGACTTCAGAGTTCTCAAGTCAAAGGAAGAAATCCACATTATGCACCTTTAATGTTAAAGGGAAGAGTGGTTCAAAGGAGGCAGTTTTGTTGAGAACATTCATATTGCTGATGTTGAGTGTAACACTCTCAAATACTTTAGTGAAAATATTGACATCAGCTTGGATCTTGGTGTCAGAGCACAAACTGCAAAGGCACCTGCATATTACAGCTTGATTACTAAGGCTGGTAATTATTTTGGTTGTAATATACTGTCAATGTAGGCTTAGTTTCTGAATGGCTCAGGAGAAATTCTTGAGTCGCTGGGAGAGGTCTGTAGTTGGTAAGTTGCAACAGCTGGGACAATGATGCAGCCTTGTTTGACATCACTCTTAGTTCAAAATAGTTCTGTTGTGGGCTCATTATTAACATCAAAGCCTGTGTTCTGTTTTGTTCAGCAAATATAGGATGGAAACTTTAATGGATAGCTAAACTCGAGGAGGTTTTTCCCAGAGTCTCTTCTGACTGTTGGAGAAATTAAGAAACACAATACGAATGAGAAAATATTAGAAACACAAAGAAATTCTGCAGTTGCTGAGAAACATTCAAAATGCTGCAGGATTTCAGAAAGTCATGCAGCATCTATGGAGGGGTAAAAAACAGTTGACATTTTGAGCCGAGACCCTTCAGCCCAAAACATTGGGTGTTTATTCCCTTCCATAGATGCTGCATGACTTGCTGCGTTCCTCCAGCATTTTGAGTGTTTGCACTGGACATCCAGCATCTGCAGAGTTTCTTGTGTTTCTAATGCCTTCTCTTCTCATTCCAGCTTTATGGCATCCCAGGATGTCATATTTTACTGGGATTCTGCTTCAGCACTCGCTGAGATTCTCTTGATGGCCATCATGTTTGAGGTGTGTGATCATGTTTCTCCCTCTATGGTAGAAAAGTTAGTAAACTGATACACTGAAAAGTACCTAAACTAGAAGATACTGAGGTTGTGACTCAATAGGATAGTTGGTGGCATACCATAGAGGCTAGTACTGTGATGGTCAATTGTCTGTCTAGTTCCACTGAGCGAGCTGACCCCTATTCATTCTGAAAACACCAAGAGGGAGTAAAGGTTGATTTTTTAACAAAAGAAAACAGGCGCAATCAATAATGTGAGATACGTGCCATAGGCCTGGAATTCAGCTCATCCAACTTGTTTAAGGAGCATGCAACCAGCACACCATTGAGACAGAAATAGAATATTTAGGGAGTAAATGCATATTATTATCTTATAGTTAGGTTAAATAATGGAATCTAATGATTTGTGTCTGGTTTCAATTCAGTTCATTTTCTGAAGGTTTGGATTATATGCAAAAACAGATCTAGTTCTGATTTCAAAAAGCCATTTTGCTACTATATAATTAAATATTGACTGTACAGGCACTATCCTGGGAGTAAAATCCTCAGACCATTTGCAAGAGTTCCAGTGATTTTTTTACAGAAAAAAATGCCAGGCATGGTACGTGTTGGCTCAACAAGCTGTTGATGTGATGTGATCAATCAGGAAGCATGATATTATATCATGTCTGGTCTTCGCATCCAACTCCAACTTATCACCTTTGCCATTGACTCTAATCATCTATTCCTTACACAAAAATACCCTCCAACTTAACAAAGGAAAACTGAAAGAGTCATCCTTAGTGGTGTAGCTCCATTACCTGTGCATCAGATATATTGGAAGGCAGTAAAATGGGATGTACTGCAGTAAGTAAATATTTGCCTGAAGAATGACTTTGTCTTTACTCAGAGAATGAATAAAGCCAATCTTCTTTTAGAAAAAAATCAGAAAACAAATTTAATAGAAAGCATAAGTCTTTCTATGCTTGTAAGCAGTTGTGTAATTTGTTAATACCTTTCAAATATATGAATAGTTATAAATTTGTTTTGCTGTAGTTTTAGATCATATTGGGTTGAGACTATTTCCGCAAGGTAATCTGAAAGAAGTTTTGTTGCTTGAAGAAGAGGCTTATAATGTTGGTACTAGTTCTGTATTTGTGAAATGTGACCAGCAGGAAAATTGAAAATGAATATCTTTTTCACCGTGACATCAGAGATAATCATACAAACCCCTTCAGTTATTTGTTATTCAGATGAGAGTGAAAAGGAAAGGTCAAAAACTCCAGCCTCCTCGTTTTAACGAATGACAATTTCATCAGTAAATATTGCAAGTGGACAGTTTCCAACTTCTTAGTTCTGATATCTGACACCTTTTGTCTGGTTGCCTCTTCATCATGATCAGGCCAAAGACAATGACAGCTATTCTCATTTTTTTAAAAAAATTGACACATTTACCAAAGCCTCAGGGAACAGGCCTCTCTGTTTAACTGCTGCTTTAAGTTATGTTCCTGAGTTAAACAGGTCAGAAACCTGATGTAACAGTAACCAACTGCAAGGAGGCAGCGGCCAGCCATACATAGCATTCCGTTTCACTGAGGTACCTTTAATGCACCTGACCACTCTGATTAGCTTTTCACATCCTCAGATCGATTCATTGTATGTTTTAGGAGAAAGTAATTAGTCTCACTGAGGGGATAGCTCAGAACCTTTGTGAGCTATTGACAGGAGCCTCCAACTGTGAGTAAAAGGCCGTACTTTAGTGTGTCTACCTGACAGTTTCTCTCTTTGATGAGTCCCTTCAGAGAGTGAACATGCTATAGAAGAGTCTTCTAATAATCTGGTGCACCTCACTCTCTTCCTCTTCTGTGACATATGTTGTATCCACTTATTCAGACAACACATTGATATCACTTAGGGTTTTTAGGATTTACTGATAAATACAGAAAGTTTGTATTTCAGTGCTTCATTTCAGTTATTTAATTAGCTATAGTGCTAGACTGAGAAAAGACCTGGCATACTTTCAGAATCAAATAATCCCCAAATGGATTTTCATTTGAATAAAGGTTGTGTCTATTTGATCTGTGATTAGTTAAGCCAATAGCTCATAAACGAATGTGCAGTTGCCTATCTGAACCCAATGAAGCCAAGTTCTTTTCAACAGGTCAAACCAGACAAAAAGACTTACAATAAAATAGCTCCCTTCAGGATTCTCACAGCACGTTACAAATACCTAGAAAGAGAAAATGCAAGAAACACTCAGCAGATCAAACAGCACCTGCTGCAAAAGAAACAATTAACATTTCAGGTTGAAAACTTTGTGTCAGAACTAGCCATTACAAGCACTGGTACAGGATTTTCAAATTGAAACAATAATTCACTTTCCTTCTCCATAGACGCTGCCTGATCTTGAATACTCCCTTCATGATCTGTTTTTATTTCAGATTTCCATCACCTGCAGTTTTTAAAAAAAATTTCATTTACAGCCAATTATGTAACTTTTGAATTAAAATTGTTATAATCATATACGGAATACTGATGTCAGTTTATTGCACAATAAAGTTCAATAGAGAATAATGTGATAATGGTTAGACTTTCTGTTTTCCTTTAATAGTATATTGATAAGTGATGAATATTGGTCAGAACATTATGGGTCAATGTCACACTTCTCCCAAATAGTGCCTCCTTATTTTAGATCAGGGGCTCCCAACATTTTTTATACCATGGACCAATACCATTAAGCAAGGGGTCTGTGGACCCAGGATGGGAACCCCTGCTTTAGATGCACACAGATCCTTAGATTAACATCTCAAACCATGGACAGTTGTGTTCCCTTATACTGCACTACAGATAACCATTTCTTTTACCATGAATTTCATGGAGTTATAGAATCATACAGCATAGGAACAGACCTTGGCTTCCTTGTCCATGCTGATTATCAATGTCCTGTTTTCCGCCACTTGGCCCGACGCCTTTACAGATGTTGGAGAAGTCACTGCCTCTACCACCCAGTCAAACAGTACAGACCCAAACCATTATCAGGTGAAAAAGATCTTCTGCAGATCCCCACTGACCCCTCACCTTACACATCTGCTCTTTGACCTTTGATATCTCTGCTATGGAGAAAAATTTCTGTCTTTCTACCCTGTTAATGCCGCTCATAATTTTGTACTATTCAGTTAGGTTGGGCTCAGCCTCCTCAGCTCGAATGAAAACCCAGGCTATCAGACTCTCCTCATTGGTTCATTCTGAGTCAAAGTACAAATGTCACAACCATGGATTCAGCAGCGCAGCAGATACGGCAATTGTGCTCATGAATATGCGTGTGTTAGCTAATCATTATTTCGTTGTGATAGCATTTAACTCCATTCTTTATGTCATAGTTGTTATTGAGACTCGGACACACCACAGAAATGCTGTGCTGCCTGTTTGCATTCGGTCTTGCCTGAGAAATTGGACTGTCGAGTCAACTGACTCTGAAGACTAGCGGTATTTGTTTTATACTTAGTTGTTCTCTTCAGCCACGGTGTAGGCTTCGTTTTCCATTTGGGAGTTTTAGTTAGCGGCCCTGTTTGGCCTAGTATTTATTGTTTTCTTTTCCCTTTAACACTGTTCTCATTAAAATCTTTGAACTATCGACCCACCTCAGTATCTCTCACTCTGCGCTTGGGCCATATCAGAACTGGGTGACAAGAAGAAATAGATCTGTTACATGGTGTCAAGACAATAACCTTTCTCCTCATTGTCAGAAAAACAAAAGAGCTAGTCATTGACTTCAGAAGCGGGTGGTGAACATGCTCCTGTCTACATCAACGGTGTAGTCTTTGAGAGGGTTGAGAACTTTAAGTCCCTAGGAGTGAACATCACTGATACCCTGTCCTGGTCTGGCCCCACAGATGTCATGGCCAAGAAAGCTCACCAAGGCTGCTACTTCCTCAGGAGGCTAAACAAATTTGGCATGTCCCCATTGACCTTCACCAATATTTATTGATGCACCACAGGAAGAATGCATAACAGCTTGGTATTGCAACTGTTCTGCACATGATTGCAAGAAGCTCCGGGGAGTTGCGCACACAGCTCAGTATACACAGCACAGCTTCCCACTCTGTCACTTGTCAAAATGCTGTTCCCTATTCTCAGTTCCTCCGCCTTCTCTTCATCTGTTCTCAGGATGAGGCTTTCCATTCCAGAACATCTGAGATGCCCTCCTACTTCAAAGAGTAAGCTTTCTCTTCTGCTGCCATTGATGTTGCCCTCACTCGCACATCTGCTCTCACCCCACCTTTCTGCTGCTATAACAGGGATAGGGTTCCCTTTGTCCTTAACTGCCACCTCACTAGCCTCTGTATGCAGCACATCATTCTTTGTAAATTCCGCCATCTTCAAAGTGATCCTACTGCTGCAAAGTGGACAAGTGCTACACCTGTCTTGCCACCTCCTCTCTCACCACCATTCAGGGTCCCAAACAATCCTTCCAGGTAAGGTGATACTTCACTTATTAGTCTGTTGGGGTCATCTGCTGCATCTAGTGTTCCCGATGCAGCCTAACTACATTCGTGGGACTGACATAGATTGGGGGATAGTTTCATCCACCACAAAAGGTGGGTGGCCACTAGCAAATCACTTCAATTCAACTTTTGATTCCCATTCCATTTCTAAGTGTTGGTCCAGGGCTTCCTGTTATGTCATGATGAAGCCACACTCAGGATGCAGGAATAACACCTCATTTTCTATCTTGGTAGCCTCTAACCTGATAGTGTGAACATTGATATCTCTGACTTCTGGCCATTTTTCCTTCATCCCCTCTCTCTTATTCCATTCCCCATTCTGGCTCCCCCCTTACTCTTTCTCCTCTTCTCACCACCGTTTGGTGACCTTTCTTCTTCCTTTTCTACCTTGGCCTGCTGTCCTCTCCTATCAGGTTCCTTTTTCTTCAGCCCTTTTCGTCATCCACCTATCACCTCCCAGCTCTTTACTTTGTCCCTCACCCATCCACCTTTTCCCTGACCTGGGTTCACCTACCACCTGCCAGCTTGTACTCATTCCCCTCCCCTCACCTTCTTATTCTGGCTGCTTTGTCCTTCTCTTCCAGCCCTGATGAATGGCCTTGGCCCGAAATGTCGACTATTCATGTTGAAATGTGGAAATGTCCCTTCCATAAATGCTGCCTGACTTGCAGAGTTCCTCCAGCATTTTGTGTGTGTTTGCTCTGGATTTACATTTTACATTTTTAAATCTTTTTTATTAGTTATTATTGAAGATCAACCAAAAAAAATACATTAAGCTAATCAAGTCAACATGTCAATATATACAATGAGGAATTAAATTACCAAATAACTGACATAAATAATTGATATATTGATTAACAAAGCTAAACAATAAGTCAATATTAATAAGAAAAAATAAAGTGTTAAGAATATTTTTTAAGGAAAAAAAGGAAAAGAAGAACCCTTACTAACTAAAACAAGAAAAAACCCCTGCTAACAAAAAAACCCCCAAAAGAACCCATTGGGAGCACAACCCTGGAGCTATACGCCATACAAGCTTCCATAAAAGAAAAACATCAATCCGCCAACTCAAATCCATTTAAACAAGAATCAGAAGGAAACCATCTTAATTAACTCAAATCAGATGATAGTAGTGGGCAAATGAACCCCACCTTTTCCTGGATTTACAACATCTGTAGTGTATTCCATTCAATGCCATCTTTATTATCGGCAGTCTTCAAATGAAGTGCGAGCCTGGTACAATGCACATGATAGCACCAATCTTAAGGTTGCAGTTTCGTTGGTAGCTGACAGACAAAAATATGAAACAAATCAAAATTCTTATCTTTACATGTAGCCACTTAATGATCTCCTCCACTAATGTCTCCATTAATGTGTGCATCATGATTATTAGTCATCCCCTCAATCAAGATACAAATATCAGCATTTCTTTTATACCAGGATCAGTCTGATCATTAGCTCTGACTTAGTAATACCATTCTCCTAGGGTTCAGCAAATCTGTCAAGATTACAGCAACCAAGTAGGAAATTCATATGAAACACAGCTTCTGAATCAAGTTTAATAACACTGTGCCACACACAAAATGCTGGAGGAACTCAGCAGGTCAGGCAACCTCTATAGAAATGAATAAACACGGACGTTTTGGGCTGAGACCCTTCTTCAGGATTGGAGGGGAAGGGGGAAGATGCCAAAATAAAAAGGAGTGGGGAGGGGAAGGAAGATAGCTAGAAGGTGATAGGTGAAGCCAGGTGGATAGGAAAGGTAAAAGGCTAGAGAGAAAGGAATCTGATGAGAGAGGTTTGTGGATCTGTGGAATGCTCTGCCTCAGAAGGCAGTGGAGGCCAGTTCTCTGGATTCTTTCAAAAAAGAGTTGGATAGAGCTCTTAAAGATAGCGGAGTGAAGGGATATGGGGAGAAGGCAGGAAAAGGGTACTGATTGTGGATGATCAGCCATGATCACAGTGAATGGTGGTGCTGGCTCGACGGGCTGAATGGCCTACTCCTGCACCTATTGTCTTTTGTCTGTTGGGAGTGGAAAATAAGAGAACGGGAAGGAGGAGGGGACCCAGGGAAGGTGATAGGCAGGTGAGAAGAGTTAAGAGGCCAGAATGGGGAATGGGAGAAGAGGGGAGGTGGAGGGATTTTTTTACTGGAAGGAGAAATCAATATTCATGTCATTAGTTGATATTATCACTGATTTTATGACACTAAGTGTGTTGTTTTGCCGCAGTAGTACAGTGAAATTACATAAAGTTACTATAAATTACAAAATAAATAGTGCAAAAAAGGAATAATGAGGTAGTGTTCATAGATTGTTGAGAACTCTGATGATGGAGGGGAGGAATCTGTTTCTGAACTGTTGAGTTGGCTCTTCAAGTTCCTGTACCTTATCATTGATGCATGTCTCCTGTGGTGAGGGTCTGTAATGATGGATGCTACCTTGACAGATATTCCAGACATCAAACAATGTCACTGAATTGGATCGGTCCCTCCAAAAATGATTAATTCAGTATTGTGTGTGATAGTGCTCTAACATCCTCACATATACTCAAAGATCTTAAAGTGGATAAGTCACCTGGTCCAGATGAACTACATCCCAGGGTCCTGACAGATGTTGCTGAAGAGATAAAGGATGTATTGGTCATGATCTTTCAAGTATCATTTTATTCTGGCATGGTCCCAGAGGACTGGAAGATTGCAAATATCACTCCATCCTTTAAGAAGGGAGGAAGGCAAAATAAAGGAAATTATATGCCAGTTAGCCTAACATCAGAGGTTGGGAAAGTGTTGGAGTCTATTTTTAAGGATGAGGTTTTGGGTACTTGAAGACTTATGATGAAATAAGTCAAAGTCAGCATGGTTTCTGTAAAGGGAAATCTTGCTTGGCAGATCTATTAGAGTTCGTCGAGGAAGTAACAAGCAGGATGGACAAAGGAAAGACAGTGGATGCCATTTACTTGGATTTTCAGAAGGCATTTGATAAAGTGTGGCACATGAGGCTGCTTAACAAGATAAAATCCTATGGCATTATGTAACCCCTCTCGCCAGCCTCAGGGTCGCTCGGCTCGCTGTTGTCTAGGGAAACAGCCCTCGGCCCTGCCAAACTGGGTAATAGTTTGTGTGGATGCTGTGTGAGGTACCCCACCCCACCCAAATAACAGACAATACACCAGATGCAATTAAATGATATACAGTTTATAGATATTACTGGAACTATATAATTAAAAGAGAATAAAATATAAAAGTAAAATAAAAGGTGCCACACTTATCAAAGTTCAATCTCTTCGTGCACAAACAGTTGGAGCTCAGGACCCTGCTTCCTCATCCTGCGTCTCCCCTTGGACCACCTCAATCTGCTGCCCAGGACCAACAACGGGGGTCGACCAGACGCTCCACACGAGTCTGTCTCCATCTCCTCTCCTTGCCGAACACCCTGGACCTCTGACTCCTGCTCAGGGTCCGACCCCGTTAGTGGACTCACAGCACCTTGTCCATCCTCTGTCTCTCTCTCCCACCTTCTCCTCAAAAACCCATGCATCACACTAATTTACAGACACACAGAAAGAATAATATCTATCCCAATTGGTTTGTTCATCCTCATATCAGTAACATAATCCAAACAAACTGCTAGCGGGAGGACTTTCTCAGCAGTTAACTTAACAAAGAAGCCATTTCAATTATAACATAACAAAGAAGACATTTTAATTAGACTACGCAGTAACATAAAAGAAGAAACCCCTTACAGTTACAAGAAAGATATTGGCATGGATAGTGGAATGGCTGACAGGCAGGGGGCAATGAGTGGGAATAAAAGGGACTTTTTCTGGTTGGCTGCCAGTGACTAGTGGTGTTCCTCAGGGGTCAGTATTGGGAGCGCTACTTTTCACATTGTTTATCAATGATTTAGATAATAGAATTGATGGCTTTGTGGCAAAGTTTGTGGATAATACGAAGGTAGGTGGTGGGGTAGGTAGTGCTGAGATAGCAATGTGATTGCAGCAGGACTTGGGAAAATTGGAAGAATGGGCCCCAAAAGAGTGGCTGATGGAATACAGTGTTGGGAAATGTACAATAATGCATTTTGGTAAAGGAACAATCGTGTGGGATATTATCAAAATGGGGAGAAGGTTCAAACATCAAAGGTGCAGAGGGACTTAGGAGTCCTTGTACATGACTCCCAGAAGGTTAAATTACAGGTTGAGTCTGTGATAAAGAAGGCAAATGCAATATTGGCATTTATTTCAGGGAGAGTAGAATATGAAAGCAAGGAGGGCCTTTATAAGACACTAGTCAGGCCACAATTGGAGCATTGTTAACAGTTTTGGCCCCCATATGTCAGAAAAGATGTGTTGACATTGGAGAGAGTCCAGAGGAGATTTTATGAGGATGATTCTGGGAACGAAAAGGTTAACATATGATGACCATTTGGCAACTTTGTGCCTGTACTCACTGGAATTTAGGAGAATGTGGAGGAGATCTCATTGAAACCTCCTATATATTGAAAGAACTAGATAGGGTGGATGTGGAGAGTATGTTTCCTCTAGTGGGGGTATCCAGAACTAGAGGGACCAGTTTCAAAATTGAGGGGCAACCTTTTAGAACAGAGGTAGGGAGAAATTTTTTTAGCAAAAGAGTAGAGTATCTGTGGAATGCTCTGCCACAGACTGTGGTGGAGGTCAAGTCCGTGGATGTATTTAAGGTGGAAGTTGATAGTTTCCTGACTGGTCAGAGCTTTAAGGGATATGGCGAGAAGGTAGATGTATGGGATTGAGTGGGATCTGTGCTCAGCCATGATGGAATGGAACAGCAGACTCAATGGGCTGAATGGCCTAGTTCTGCTTCTATGCCTTATGGTCTTATGGCCTTATGGACCTATTGTGGTGATTGGCAATTTGCAGTGGGTCCAGGTCCTTGCTGAGGCAGGAGATGATTCTAGCCATGACCATCCACTCAAAGCACTTCATCACCATAGATGTGAATGGTACTGGATAATAGTCATTAAGGCAACTCACACTGCTCTTCCAGGGCACTAGTAGAATTGTTGGCATTTTGGAGCAGGTGGGAACTATGGACTGTAGCGATGAGACATTGAAAGTGTCTTTGAACACCTTGCCAGTTGGTTGGCACAAGTTTTCAGAGCCCTACGAGGTACTCCATCAGGACTTGCTGCCTTGCAAGGGTTCACTCTCCTGTATACCAGCCTGTCATTGACCTCCAGATAGAGATAACAGGGCGACCGGGTGCTGCAGCATCCTCAGTTGCAGTTTTATTCTATCTTTCAAAGCAGCATTAGTGGCATTGATATTGTCTGGGAGTGAAGCATCACTGTTATTCATAGTGTTAGGCTTCACTTTGTAAGAGGTAATGGCCTGCAAACCCTGTCAGGGTTGATATGCACCCAATGTCGCATTCAACCTCACACAGAATTGTTCTTTAGCTGTTAAAATAGCCTTCTGCAGGTCATATCTGGTTTTCTTGCATAGAACTGGGTCGCCAGGCTTAAATGCCACAGATCTAGCTCTCAGTGGACTACAGACCTCCTGGTTCATCCACAACTTTTGATTTGGGTGTGTACAGAAGGTTCTCATAGGCACACACTCATCCACACTGTTTTCAATGAAGTCAGTAACAGCCGTGGTGCACTCATTCAGGCTCGAAGATGAATCCACGAATATGGTCCAGTCCACTGATTCAAAGCAGTCCTGTAAGTGCTCCTGCACCTCCTTTGTCCCCACCTTCTTGGCCCTCACTACTGGTGCTGCAGTCTTCCGTCTCTGCCTATACTCAAGGAGTAGAAGTTCGGACAGCTGATCAGCCTTTCCAAAATGTGGGCATGGGATAGCGTGGTAAGCACTCTTATTAGTGGTGTAACAGTGGTTCAGTGTGTTGCTTCCTCTGGTACTGAAAGTGATTAGTTGGTAATAATTATTTAGAGAATTTTTCAAGCTAGCCTCGTGAAAATAGCCCAAAATGATGGGGAAGGCATCATGGTGTACTGCTTCATGCCTGTTGATCACATCGCTCAGTTTGTCTAGAGCCTGCTTGACTTTGGCCTGTGGTGGGATGTACTCCGCTACCAAACTGATCATTGAAATCTCCCGCAGCAAATAAAATGAACAGCTCTTTATCGCAAGGCATTCTAGGTCTGGTGAACAGGACTGGGACAGCACAGCCATGTTTGTACACCGTGAGGAGTTGGTCATGAGGCATACTCCACCACCCTTGGCTTTAAAAGACTCAGCAGTCCTATCTTGGCGGTATATTGTGAACTCGTCAATCTAAATTGCAGCGTTCAGAACAAAAGGGCTTAACCAAGATTCTGTGAAACAAAAGGCTTGAGTGGTCCTAATGTCCCCCGATACAGCACCATAGCTCTAATGTCTTCAATGTCATTTACCAGAATAAGTGGTGGTAACAAAAACTCAATGCACAAAGTTCAAAGTAAGTTTAGTACCAAACTACATATACAGTACGTCACCAAATACAACTTTGAGTTTCATTTCCTTGTGAGCATTCTCAGTAGAACAAAGAAGTACAATGGAATCAATAAAAAAAACTACACACAAACAAAGAATGACAACTAACCAATGTGCAAAAGCAGAGAAATTGTACAATACAATTAAGAAAGAAATAATAAATAAACAAATAAATAATGCTGAGGAGATGAGTTATAGAGACCTTGAAAGTGAGCCTATAAAATGTGTTCATTGATCAGTTCGGTGTTGAGCTGAGCAAAGTTATGCACACTGGTCTAGGAGCATGATGGTCGAAGGGTAATAACTGTTCCCGAACCTGCTGGCATGGGACGTAAGGCCCCTATACCTCTACTCTGTTGACAGCAGTGAGAAAACAGCATGGCCTGGATGGCAGGGATTGTTGATGATGGATGCTACTTTCTTGTGGCCGTGCTCTTTGTGGATGTGCTCAATAGAGAGGAGGGCTTTTCCTCTGATGAACTCCGCTGAATCCAACACTTTTGTAGGTTTTTCCATACCAGGGCATTGGTGTTTCCATACCAGGCCATGGTGCAACCAGTCAGAATATTCTCCACTGTTACCTATAGATGTTTGCCAAAGTTTTTGGTGGCATGCCAAATTTATGCTGACTTCTAAGGAAGTAGAGGCACTGTTGTGCCTTCTTTGTGATGACACAAATGTACTTGTCCCAGGACACCTTTGCAGTTGGGATGAGTTTTTTTTCACTATTCAGGCTAATGTGATTTTCTCTGCTTTGCAGCAGTTCACAAATTAGAATGTGAAAGACAAATATGAAGTGAAGGACATTTTTCACCAATGTATTTGTCATGCATTGGCAAGCTTCAGTATTCAGTAATCATATCTTTGGTCTCTGATGAAGATAATCACACATTGCTGTTGGAAAGTAAGTTTCAGAATTTCCAGTGAAGTAAGACCATACAGATACTTCAAAGTGAAGTTGGTATGTGATGTGGTGGTGTACCTGATTACCTGATTTGGGGTGCATTGCAATCAATCTGAGTCTTTTGATTTGAATGTGTTGAACTTCTTGAATGTTGTCAGAGCTGCACTTAGGTAAAGTAGAATGCATTGCATCACATTCATGCTGTGGTCAAAAGGCTTCTGGAGCTCTGCACAAGATGAAGGGTCTTGGCATGAAACAGCAACTGTTTACTCTTTTCCATAGATGCTGCCTGGCCCACTGAGTTCCTCCAGCATTTTGAGTGTGTTGCTTGGGATTTCCAGCATCTGTAGATTTTTTTGTGTTTGTACAAGTTCATTTACTTTTTGGCAGTCACTGGGGATTGAGATGGCTAACTTTGTGAATTCTGCGGAGGCTGATGAGTCCAATAGAGGAATGATGTATTGGGAAGGAGTTGCTAATGGGGTAGGCAAGTCATAGTTACTTGCAAAGCATCTGTCCTTCTGCCACTTGCACAAGACTGTATGCTCCCAATGCAAAGAATCAAAATTCTCAATAAACGAGACGTAGCTGCTTACCTGCTCTGTCAGTAACACCATTTTTGTGTCCGGTCCTTGTGTGGTTCTGGTTATAGTTGACCTCTCTCCCTGAAACTTGATCTTTGTTTGTGAGATTGATTTTCTCTGCCAGCAGCATTCTAATCCTACTGCTCAAAATACACGCAGTCCCAAGCTGTGGCTTTATCAGACTGGGTTACACTTTCAGCCTGACGCTGCACGTGGCAGGCTCCTGTAAATTCATTCAACCAAGGTTGGTTCCCTGGTTTGATATTATTGGTGGAGGTACACTAAGCCAGGTGGTACAATGCAATCCTGCTGATGGCCAATAATGCCTCACACATATCCAGTTTTCCCCCCAGATTAGTTTCAAAAGTTTCAAGTTTCAAGTTTCAAAGTACATTTATTTTCAAAGAATGTATAAATTATACAACTTTGAGATTTGTTTGCTTACAGGTAGCCACAAAGCAAGAAACATGAAAGAACCCAATTAAAAAAAATAAGGACCTGTACCTGATGTGCAAGAGAAAGGGGAAAAAAAACCCACAAATCATGCAAACAACCGAAGTGAGCAACAACATTCTGAACCAAATTGAGTCCTCAGATCTGAACCCCAGAGCAGCCTGGACTATGCCCAAAGCCTTGGTATCAGTTTGTCATGTCAGCAGGCACAAAGCACAGCAGCTGGGGCAGTCTTCATAGCCTCAGTGCCATGGAAATGGGGGTAAACATTGTAGAGAGCACGTGAAATCAGTTCTCATCTCTGATCCTGACACTCTGTATTTCAAGTCTATCTGGGCTGCTGGGTGAATTGTCCAAACAGTATGCTGTACATTGCACTAGGACTTCAGAACGGCTGCTATGAAAAGCTCTGGGCCTAGACCACACCACCCAGTGACATCTCTAACTTCCGTTAATGCCCACCCTCCCCTTCATACCACATCCCTAATTAATTAATTACTTTCTCTACTTTTTTCTCCCTGTCCCTCTCACTATAACTCCTTGCCCATCCTCTGGGCTCTCCTCCCCCTTTCTTTCTCCCTAGGCCTCCCATCCCATAACCCTCTCCCTTCTCCAGCCTCATATCCCTTTTGCCAATCAACTTTACAGCTCTTAGCTCCATCCCTCCCCCTCCTGTCTTCTCCTATCATTATGGATCGCCCCTCCCCCTCCTACTTTCAAATCTCTTCTTATCTCTTCTTTCAGTTAGTCCTGATGAAGGGTCTCGGCCCGAAACGCCGACTGTAACCTCTTCCTATAGATGCTGCCTGGCCTGCTGCATTCACCAGCATTTCTTATGTGTGTTGCTTGAACTTTCAGCATCTGCAGATTTCCTCGTGTTTGCGTTTTTAAACTCGCTCTGGGCCCAGATTTCAATGCCAGACCGAAGCAGCTCTCAAATTCTTCAAATTGGCTCGGGATCCAGAGTGATCCAATCTCATACCCGGGCCAGTTGTATGGACGCTGAAACTCCTCAGCCTCGACTTCACCTCCTGAATGCTCAGTCCATCTGTGTTAATTCTTCAACACGCCGGCATGGCTCATCCTCTGAACTCACTTCACCTTTGCTCGCCTCTTCATTATTTGTGGTGATAATTTACCACAATTTACTTCAGAAAAGGTGTTATTACTCAAATTTCTTGCCTTTTGAAATATCAGTGAGCTGTCACGTGTTTGGTAGCGCAGAGTTAGTGCAGAATTCTTCATGTCAATTTCTGTGCAGGTGACAAAAAAGATGGAACGTGCCCTCAGTGTGAAGAGTGTCTCCACGGGCAACGTATGTGGTAACACAATCACAAATATCAGCAAAAATACGGTAGATTAATGGTAATAATGTCATGTAGGCTTATCCCACATGATAGTTCTGTAGCCACTTAGTACAGTCATTCCATCCCACACCCTGAAGGAAGATGGTATTAGGCTTTCTTGCCCGTGTGTGGGCTAATATCACAAGCCATCATAGTGTTTAATGCAGTAGACCAATTGGGCTGGTGTCTCCATCCTATATGTGAAATATTTCATAGCCAGAGACAATGATTAGGAATGTGGGATGTTTCCTAATAGGTGTGAATTTGTTGACAGAACAGCATTAAGACTTCACGTGACTGCACTGTGGGACAACCTTTACAATTCTGGAATATTCCCAGATGTTCATGAAGAAAGTTTTTCCAGATCATTAGGCTGGATATTGTCGTATCAGTCATAGGGGTCTGATAGGACTAATTTTAACTGTAATGCTTTGCTACAGAGTGAAAATTCCACTGGTTTACTAGGCATTTTCAGAGAGCAGTTAATAGAGCAGTTGCTCATGACCTTAAGGCACACACAGGGTGGAAAAGACAAGGATGACAGGCTTTTTTACCTGAATGATATTGGTAAACTTCCTAGGTTGCAAGAGTTTCAGTTTCCATGAATGATGCTAACTTTTGGCACTATACTGAACTGTCAAAGAGGACTCCTGATTGTGAATGTAGTAATGTGACCATTCATCAGTGGACAAAGGGAGCTATTGTTAGGACCCCCAAGAAAGGAGCACTAAGTGATTGCAACAACTGGCATGACATCACACATTTGTCAGTGCCCAGCAAGATTCTCGCCAAAGTCATTGCCCAATGGATTACAGATGCTGTCGATGTCTACTTGAGGAAGGAGCATGCTGGTTTCAGGAAGAACAGAAGCTGTGTTGACCTGATCTTCACACAGTGCACAGAGTGGCAGAGACAACTGTGTGTGAATTCTGAGGACTTTGAAAAGGCTTTTGATAACATCCACAGGGAGAGCCTCTGGTGAATTCTCAGATCATAGGGGTTCCCTTCCAAAACTGTCCAGCTTATTCAGAGTTTCTAATTTTATCTGCACAGCTGGGTATTGCAATTTGAGCTTTGAAGTCAAGGCAGGAGTGAGGCAAGGTTGTGTGATGTCAACGATATTGTTTAACCTGGTTATTGACTGGGTTATGAGGCAAACAATGAATGGTGAGCAGAGGGTTATTAGGTGGACTCTATTCTCTACTTGAGAAGAGCTTGACTTTGCAGATGACCTCACATTGCTGGCACATACACACCAGCACACGCAAGAGAAAACTCAGCATCTGTGTACCTTTGGTGGACAGGTTGGACTCAGAGTCAGTAAGAGAAAGACTCAGACCATGAGACAATGAGACAATGTAGAGTCTCCTCCTCCCTTCAAGGCATATGGCATTGACTTACCCAGCAGTGGCAGATTCACCTACCTGGGCAGCAACATTTGGCAGGAAGGTGGATCAAGGATGACATCCAGTGCAGACTCAGCAAAGCTAGAAACATCTTCAGATCATTGAGCAACTTAGAGGGATCAATCAAGTAGAGCATCCACGCCAAGGTGAAGCTATACCAGAGCTGTGTTCTGTCCACACTCTTGCAACCTTGCCAAGCTATTGTCATTCCACACCATGAGCCGTCGGAAGATCCCCCATATTTTCTGGCCAAGAAAGATCTCCAACCATGCCCTAATCCTTCAGTATCGTCAACAGGACATAGCCAATATAATCGTGAGGTAATGGAGATGGATTGGATACATGATGAGAAAAGAGGTCGACTCCAGCATCAAGACAGCACTTCATTGGACCCCTGAAAGATGGAGGAAATGTGGGAGACCAAAGACAATGTGGCACCATACCTAGAGGCAGAAATGAGGACCCTGAACCATGCCTGTGGCATAATAGAGAAGGTGGCCAAAAACAGACAGAGATGGAGGACCTTCATTGTTGCCTTAAATGCCATTGGCATAATGGGCAATAAGTAAGTAATCAGTAAACAGTTTTACAATAGTTACCGACCATAAGACATTGAAGCAGAGAATGGACCATTCAGCCCATTGAGTCTGCTCTGCCATTTGATCATGGCTGATCTATTTCCCTCTCAACTCCAAGAACACAAAGACAGTAAGAATCCAGCACATTGCTGCAGCTCAGACAATGACTGAGAAGGAGCATCTAAAGACATTCTATGAAAGGACGTCTTGTGAAGTGGATATACCTAATGTCAAGTCCTTAAAAATATCTATTAGAACATAGAGTGATCAACCAATAAAATAAAAGAAATATCAAAGGGGCAAATTATGGGCTCGTAGACAGCTCAGATGGTTAAGGCAATAAATAGTGCACAGTACTAAGCCAGAGCAAGAGCCCTCATGCCTGTTCAGTTCTTCAGTTATAAAATGGACATACCATCCCTCAGTTCCTATATTTGAGTATGACTGATACTGGCCAACTCCTGTGATGGGAGATCGCTTTATCATGAGCAACCAAAGAAATTAGATTTATATTCATTGGAGTTTAGAAGAATGAGGCCTAATCTTATTGGAAAACATAAGATTCTGAGGGGACATGATAAAGTAGGTGCTGACATGTCTCCACTAGTGGGAGAATTTCAAATGAGGAGCAGCCATTTAAAACTGGAAGCATAGGAAATTCTTCTCAGAGATGTTGATGAATCTTTGGAATTCTTTATCCTGGAGGTCTGTGGAGCTCAGATCATTGGGTATACTTAGAAGAGGAAGTCGAGCATTTTTCTGAAAGATTAAGGAATTAAAGGCTGTAGGGCACTGTAGAGCAGTGGAGATGAAGCCTAGTGTAGATTAGCCATGATCGTAGTGTTGGATCAGGTCTGAGGGGCTGAGTGGCCTACTCCTGCTCCTATTCTCTTATGCTTTTATGTTTGTACATGTAAAAAATACTCTTGATTTTCTTCAGGAATATCCTAATTCTAATCTTACAAATATGCCAACAAATTCTGGTTCTGCCAATAGAAAGAAACACAATCGCCATATCCATCCCCTTGAATCCTGTGATGATTTTCATGTGATCACTCCTCAGTCTTCCAAACTCTTACACAGATCAAGTTCATGCAAACTGTAACTTTTTGCCAACTAGTATCAACTGATAAGTCTGCAATATTTCTATCAAAATTGACATACCATCTTTGGTTTAGTGTGCTCAATCCTGAATGCCGTGTTCCATTTGGAGCCTCCTGTAGAATATTAGAATGTCAGTTCAATACTTTGCTTTCCTAGAGAGAGAGAGGCTCATGAGGCAGTCCGATTATTTTTTTGCACCAGCACTCAAGATTTTAGCAATGAGTTTATATGGGCACCATCTTTGCTCTGCTCCTATGTGACAGATGACAGATGGAGAGCACTATTAGAAACGTTCCCTTTGCACTGGGTCTCAAACTTTCTTACCAGTGTTTAGGAGAGCAAGCAGGTGACAGACTTCATTGCCTTGAGGGGTGGAAATGGAACCCTTGAAGCCTCGGCCCTTGCTGAATTGTCTGCAAACCTGGGAAGGCAGAATCTGCCCCTTGGAATCTTGCTCAAGTCCCAGTGTGTCAATGCCAGTCGGCGCTGATGCAGTCTCCCCAAAACTACACTTAGTCCAGCAATCCTCCCTGCAAACCCGCATACGGAAATGACAAGGGTGCTGTAAGAGGCAGGAAGGATGCTCAGGAAAAGAGTGAAACATCTTGCTGATATCTATTTAGTTGCCTGGCATCATACTTGGGGAGTCAGAAAGATATGAAAAGGAGGGTGCAGGAATATCATGAGCAAAGGAGCATTTTCCTGCAGAGGGTGTCACCATAGAAACTATTAAGGCTCCTATCAACCGCCACCCCCTATTGCCATGGAGACAGGGCCCAGCCTCCCTTACACTCAGACCCCTCTGACAGCCTGTTCATTGCCACTTGACTCAGCCTAGAGAAACTTTTTGCCACAAGTATGGGTGGGTCAGATATTGGTAGTTCAGATATGCCACAGACTAAAGCTGACACACGTGGCCGCGTCCTATCAGCTTTGCTTCAGTAGACTGGACCCACAGAGTGGGATGGCAGGAAATTTATGAATCATTCAACGAGTTAATAAATTTCAATGGCACCTCCAATTATAAACAAATATTATACATTCTGAAATTATTGCAATATAGTTTTAACCAAACAGCTTTACATCTTGGACTGTTATAGTTTGCACATAAATCATTTTATGACAGATCAATGCACCTTGCTATTAGAAACCTGACTGTTTAGTCAGCATGTTGTCTATTAGCATTCATTTTGCCTGTCAAATTCAATAAAGAGACTAATTTACTAATGTTGGCAAGGGCAATAACATAGATGATCCAGAAAACAAAAGACTGTTTATTTAGTTCAACGCACCCAATGAGTTGGTCAATCACAATCTTCTTAGGCCATATTGTCCAGCTGTGATGATTGAGAAATTGAAATTGACTAACTCATTGAGTGAGTTGAACTAAGCAAACAAGCTTTTGTTTAATGGATCACTCATGTTATGGAAGTTGACCTCTTTATCAAAGACTGTCCATGAAGGAGTCAAGTATCTGTGGTATCATTTTTGCCCTTGCTTCTTCTTGATGGAAGGCATGATCCCAAATTGTGCTCTGTCCAGCACTTCAACTCATCATCCAACAATGGCAAACAAGCTCAGGACTACATTACCCTGAGGTTCAAATATTCTGGTTGATAAAGAGGTTCATTTATTAATTCTTTTGAATGAGGGATTCAAAACATTTATATCTTCTGACTCTACAGCAATCATAGGCTCCCTGTGACTTGAAAAATATATCACTGTTTCTTCATAGTTGCAGGGTCTAAGATTCTGTAATACCTTTGAAACAACATTCTGGGAATACTTTCACTGGACGTGGTTCAAGAAAATGACTCGCCACCACCTTCTTGAGGATATTGGATAGGGCAGTAAGTGTTGCACCTTCCAGTGTTGACTGCCTCTCAGAAGTTAATAAATAAAGCAAAACAGTGAAAATCGCTTTGAAATATTCAAACTATTTGTGTTAACCCTTCCACAAAAAGAACAAGATCCCAAGATTGATCGATGCTGTCAGCTGAGTTAACTGAGGTGACCAAAGGGTGAGTGTAGTTGGCTGATGTCCCATTGAGACAAATAAAGGAAGAGAAAATAAATTGGATTAGTCCAGATTTACAGATGAAGAATGTTACTTGGTTGACATAATAGAAAGCTTCCGACAAGACTTCCTATGTTGGGGCAGCAGACAAGGAAGTGGGAAAAGGTTGAAGAAAATTCCTCAAGTGTTTGTGGGCAGAGTTTCCACTCGGTTGCGATCAACAGTCGGTTTTCTCAAGCTGTGTTTCTATTTTCTATCCAAATTTATTTGCATAATTTAAAAAATAATGTCTCCCATAATCATTGTGGAATCAGGCAATACTTTAAAACATAATTGCTAACACATTTGCCTGTTTTATTTTGTAATATTTAAGAGTGAAACATTTCAGTAGTTTTGTTACTATACCTGAAAATAGACTTACCACTGAAAAAGGAAATTTTATGAATCCGGTGTCTCACCTACCAAACACAAATGGCCTGATTTTACATAGTTGAAAATGGCATTAAAAATATGGAGAATAATTTACTCCTCTCATTGGTATGCACTCAGAAGTTTCTAAGTAGATAAAATATTTATTAATACTTAAAAGGTCTCTACTAGTACCGTTACTTTTAAGCAAAAGTAAGCTGAAGAGCATACAGCTAAACTCAATGAGCAAAACCTGAGGAAGTGGTCCATTCTCTGTGTCAGCTTTCGGTACAAAGCATTTAAAACAAATAAATATACCTCTGCATGAAAGTTCTGCTTGAAATTCCTCACTCTTTTAGGATGTTTTTAGTGCCTCTGAATGAAGTGAACCAGAATGTTAAATATGATTCATGTGGAGACAATAACTTAACATTTATTTTTAATTAGAATTAATCTTCATTGATTTAACTAACACATGTAATTGACGAAATGAAAATTTCAATATGTACTGCATACAAAATGCTGGAGGACCTTAGCAGGCCAGGCAGCATTTATGGAAAAGAGTAAACACCCGACATTCGGGCTGAAATCCTTCATCAGGATTGCAGCATAGAAACCTATACACATTATATTAATGTACAGATTACAATATGTACATTAATATAATGTGTATAGATTTCTATGCTGCATCAAAATGTGGCTTTAGTTACATATAAATCTCTTTCCTTATTAAAACAATGCTTTTTTCTAACCAAACTGTCCTATTTGCTTTCCAACTTAATGATGCAGTTAACAAAGCTTATACCTGTTTGTCCATCCATTGTTGTCCGAGTTTGATACAGCGGAGACACTTGCCAGGTCACTTGAAAATGTGGTTCAGTCATTTGTTTGGGTGAGAAGCTGGAGATGTATTCAAACAAAGCAAGAATCAAAAATTCCCCATCCCCTCCCACCTCTCCTCTCCAAAGGTTACTAATTTATTTTCAACTATTTGCCACTTTTTTGTCACTTAGTAGGTTTTAATTCAAAAATTAACAGAAGAACTGTACTCATATTTTTAACTTAAATGGCATTTGAATTCATGTCCTCACTATCTGTGCGGACTTATTAGCTGGTCCTTTATGTGGTAAAATTATGACTCTGCAGTTTACTTTATTGTTAGGGTTTGCTTTGTTCAGTTTGTTCACACTGGATTTGAATAATAAACAGTCTCAAAATTAGCTTAGAATCTTTTCACTTATTAAACTCAAAGTCAATACTGAGAGATTTGGGGAGGTAAGGTAATTTCACAAATTCTCGAATTCAATGACTTTTAAACCACAAGTGTTTATTGGCATTTGTATGAGGATTTAAAATACTCAGAGGAAACTGTTAAAATCACAGAATTTTACTGAAAATATATGGCATTGACTGGCGCAGTATCCAAAGACGTGTGTGGCAGTAATTGCATTTCCTGTCATCAATCCCCACCTGGTCCTTCAGATCAGAAAACTAGCAAACTTCTTCCATGCTGCCCAGTCTCAATCCTTTCATCTGAATACAGCGACTTAGAAGTCTCCATTAGTTTTGTCTAGCCCTGTGCCTCTATTTGTCTAAAAAATACCCTCTGAGCGTCCCTGAGGTGAATCAGTTCATAAACATTTCACAAAAGTGATAGGAGAACTTGATACTTGCTTAAGCTTTTGATCTTAAGTTTTAGCATTTCAAATTTCCACTGAAAACAATGCAACTGCGTTTAAAGGTGCAGTATAACTTCTCTCCTATCTTAGTGAAATTCATGAAACTGCTGTTCTTCACAAAGAAGTACAAAACTCACTTAATTTTTAGCAATAATTTTCATTTACCCAATGACATGGGTAAACTTATAAAATATCAAAAGAAAACAAACCCATTGTACGTATGCTTGTGAATAATTTGCTAAAATACGAAAACAAATTGCATATTGACAAATATTGTTACATATTGACAAAAGATGAATGCATAAAAATGCCAACCGACATGCATGTTGTTAATTTCTATTTCTGTTCCAGGGTCCATTCAACTGGATACTAATCTGCTTTACAATATTAACTGGAGGATAGACTTGGTATCTGTGAATTAGATCTATGTTGTTTTATTTAAAGCATCATACTGTACATTTGCAAAACATTTATTTCCATTCCTTTTTACCTCTCTGCTCATGCACAACATATTCATTTTTGAAACAGTGGATGGATGATCCAATCTCAGCATCCAATGTGGTTGCTTTGTGGCAGATTATCAAGATCTGTATCAATGAGGAAAGGGAAAAATAGCTTTCTAATTATTCATTGTCTACCTGTGAGGAAATACATGCTTTGTTTCCAGTACCTCACCCTGATGCTGTGACTCCATAAGGGAAAAAGTTTAGTTTTGCTGTGTTGAATTGCACCTTAACACACCATCAATTCTTTAGTGTGGCTCTTAGCATTGTATTTTCAGTCTTGCACCAGGACTCTCAGTCACGAAATCTCTGCAACGCCTGCAGGACAATTCTACAGATGCTGGAAATCCAGAGTAACACACACAAAATGCTGGAAGTCAGCAGGTCAGGCTGTATCTATGGAAATCAAAGAACAGTCGCTATTTTGGGTTGAGGTCCTTCATTAGGACTGGAAAGGAAACAGTATATAACAATGGGAGTCAGGAGGCTTATAAAAGATATTGGTAGACAGTTTGTCTCCAGAGAAGGCAAAAGAGAGATTGAGAAACGGGCAAAAGTTGTCAAAAGTGGACCAAGTAAATTTAAGGACAGAAGCTGGGGGCAAAGTTGATGAAATTGATGAGCTCAGATTGCGTGCAGGACACAGCAACAATGCAGTGCAGAAAGAGCTGGGAAGAATTACCAGGGAAGCCTTGGAATATTAACTATTCCATGTAGCCAACAAAAAGGCAGGGATAGCTGGGGCCAATGTGGGTACCCTTCGAGCCTGGAGAAAATGGGAGGAGACGAAAGAGAAATTGTTGAGTGTGAGGACGAGTTCCGCCAGACAGAGCAGAGTGGTGGTGGGACAGAACTGGTTAGGACTATTGTCAAGGAAGAAGCTGAGAGCTTTAAGGCCTTCTTGGTGGGGGAATAGAAGAGTAGAGCAAGTGGAGATCTGTGGTGAAAGTGAAGCAGTCAGGGTGAGGGAATTGCAAGTTGTTGAGGAGATTGATCACAGATGTAAGCAAGAAGGGACTGAATCAAGGGAGATAGAATGGAGTCAAGGTTTGTGGACAGGAGTTCAGTGGGATAGCAGCAGGCAGAGACAACGGGTTGGGTTTGTGGATCTTGGGTAGGAGGTAGAAACGAGCAGTGTGAGGTAAAGGAACTACAAGTTTGGTGGCAATGGATGGGAGTTCCCCAGAGTTATTGAGGTTAGAAGTGGTGTCGGAGAAGTCCTGAGTGGGATCCTTTACAAGGGATGAGAAAGAGGAGGTGTCTGACAGTTGCTGTCTGGCCTCAGCAAGGTAGAGGTCAGTCCACCAGACTACAACAGCATCCCCTTTGCCTGCAGGTTTGATGGTGAGGTTTAGTTTGGTGGGCAGACTTAGTGGGAGAGTGAAGGGCAGTGCATTCAGAAATGGAGAGTGTTAAGTCATTTTATTTGAAATCATTAGAAACATTTTAGAATTTCTTAAAGCTAATTTCCATAAACTAAGCTAATAGTCATAGATGAGAAGTGATTGATAAGTTTGTGGCCTAAGGTAGAGAGAGTCAATTTTAGAAAACCTAGCACATTTGTTTTTCAACATAGTCCCCTCCTACATCTGTCCTGACGAAGGGTCTCGGCCTGAAACGTCGACTGCACTTCTTCCTAGAGATGCTGCCTGGCCTGCTGCGTTCACCAGCAACTTTGATGTGTGTTGCTTGAATTTCCAGCATCTGCAGAATTCCTGTTGTTTCCCCTCCTATATTTACACACTTAGTCCAGCGGTCGTGGAGCATACGGATCCCTTCTTTGTAGAAATAGGCATCTTGGACCTCCAGAAAGTGGTCTACAACAGGGCTGATTGATAAGTTTGTGGCCTAAGGTAAAAGGAGATGAGCTATGCAGCTGTCATTACATTCACATACACGAGTTCAACTGTTTGCATGAAAATGCAGAAAGTTTGAAGTTAATAACTCATCTCCTTCTACCTTAGGCCACAAACTTATCAATCACCCCTGCTGTGGACCGCTTCTGGAGGTCCAAGACGCTGATTTCTACAAAGAAGGGATCCGTATGCTCCACGACCGCTGGACTAAGTGTGTAAATGTAGGAGGGGACTATGCTGAAAAATAAATGTGCTAGGTTTTCTAAAATTGACTCCTTCTACCTTAGGCCACGGACTTATCAATGACCCCTCGCAGAACAGCTATAATAGTGTTGTTTACTAAATCAGTCTTTATTGGTTGGACAACACTGGTCCAGATATGAAGAAAGGGAACCTCTGTGGGTAGAGGACTTTATTTTAGAGTCTATTTTCCTGCCAAGTATGCTGCACTTCTCAGGAGTTGTCTGCCAAACTTTAACAGTCTGGTGGCTCTCAAAATGTTGTTTCCGCTAGTGGAAGAAAAGCCCATTTAATATTGAAAGACATATATTTCAACTGAGCATCATTAAGAACAAAGTGTAAGATAATGAAGTTTGAAGTTGCCTACCATGGCATTATTTATCCTGATCTGCATGCAGAGGTAACCAAGCGGTTCTGAAACAAGGTGGTCTTTACAAAACAGAGCAATGTCACAAAGTAATTCTTCATGGCATCAGATGCACAGGGATAAGTCTCGCTTAATATAGCTATGATGCCTGACACACGTAAAGCCCATACTTACAAATGAGTGCTTGGCAGATCAGCAGAGTGGATTTATGGCTGCAGGAAGGCTTCTGACATGTCTTGCGATGTGATTTACAAACTGTTTACGAAACAAACAATTCACAAGAACAGAACCTTGTAACTTGTAAAATCTGATTTCGGAATTTAATGTTAGGCTGAAATGTTCCAAAGGGTTTCTAGAATCAAATATGCCATATTTAAGTAAAAACCCAATTGTTTTCCTATTAATTTCTGATTTTAGTCTTGAATCAGAAAATAATAGTATGACAATCGTATAACCCTTTTTTGGGTCATATCCATTTTACCTTTGCTTTCTGGATATCCTCTGCATCAGCCAATAAGTCACCATCAATGGGTAAGTGTTGACAAGTTGACAAAACTGCACATCTCTCTTCCCAACCCAAGATTAATTCTGACTTTCTGGATGACAATTGCAATCTCTCAAACCTCTCTCAACAGTCCTCAAGATCTCAGTAAACCTTGTCTGATGCCTGACCTTCTACTCCCTTGGTCTCTAACCCCTATGACCTGTAAGTCAGATCCGTGTTTGCTTCTGTGTCCTCTAAAATTGTCCTGTGCTTCACGATCTGCAGAATTTTATTACATAGGTTCTTTGAGAAAAATACTCACTGTCGCATTATGATGCACTTTCTCTGACAATAAATATTTCTATGCTTCCAAGTTCAGGGATGACATTCAGTAGTAATTGGCCAACTACTTCAATGCACTAAACAAATATATGTTAGGTCATAGTTAAATATTTCACAATAAATGAGTTGATATTTTTGACAATTAAATGCTATTTTGAGGAGTCTGATATGGCAATTATTTTCGCATTTCCTGCCTTTGCTAAGACTAATTATAAATGTGAGCTATTTTAGTCAATGGACAACAGGGGACTCTTCAGTTTATGAGGTGGTCTGTAGTGATATGATAAATAATGCCCCTTCTTCAAACATCTAAATTAATGAGCTAAAGTCAGTTTACTTGTGTAAACCTGCCTATAACTTATCTCTACGACACAGGCGATCCCTGTTTTACAAGGCCCCACCAGACATGTAAGACAAATGCCTGGTCTGTTCTTTTTTTTAAAAAAAAGTGAAGTCATTTTCTTTAACCTGGCATTTGAAGCGTAGGAATGTTACATATCAATCTTTAGGCTTTCAGTCATTTAATTCCTACAACAAACTTGATTATAAAAAAATTAAGTGATTATTTCAACTTCCAACCTCTCACAATTTTAGACAGAGAAGAAAGATTCTGACTAGAAATTTGGAGTTCACTGTTTAATAAGGGATCCTGTAAGAAGATCAGAAACATTATGCTTAAATAGAAAGCTTTATCTTTCGCCTTCACAGTTGCTATGAAAATCAATGTTTAACTGCTTTAATAATAAATCAAAGAAAATAATATTTGGATCTAATTATTCAGCCAGCCAAGCCTGTAATCACAATACCTGTAATTCCTGATATAATTGTGCGCTGGCTTTGTTAACCTTAGACCCTTCTTCATTTTTGAAAAGTCAGTAAAAATAGTCAGTGTTGTAAATATATTTAGATTAGATTAGATTAGGTTCAACTTTATTGTCATTATGCAGAGTACAGATAAAAAGCCAATGAAATGCAATTAGCATCTGACCAGAAGTGCAAAAGAATAGTATTATTTACAAAATAATTGCGAACAAAAAGTAAGTGCTACAGCATACAAATACAAAAGTACTGAAACAGTCCAATATGGGTGCAGTACTGTTTAGAGCTGTGATGTGAGGTTCAGCAGGGTCACAGCCTCAGCCTCTTCCTGAGCCTGCTGGTGCAGGAGTGGAGGCTCCTGTAGCGCCTACCAGATGGGAGGAGAGTAAAAAGTCCATGGTTAGGGTGAGATGCATCCTTGATTTAGCAATCGAAACGAACCATAACAATAAACTGCTCACTTCAAGTAACACATTCAATGTGTCATCTAGTAAATTACCGTACTAATTAAAATTGTACAATTAAAACTGCATCAAACAATCTATTTAGCGCAAATACTATCTCTAAATTCCATTAGTCACTACAAGGCTGGAGGAGGCTGCAGACTATTCTAGCTCCTTTCCAAGCACACTCATCACATTCGTCAGATGCTGTAACACAGGAGTGAACAATTGCTTTAAGCAGCTGAGATGGCTGTTCCATCAAAAAGTGTAGCTCTTTTCCTTTGAACATGGCTGAGCAAGATATAAAAACAAACCAAGTGAGTTTTTTGTAAAAAAAATTATGTAAAATTAGATAAAAAATTATGGATTTTCAGAAACCACATTTCAGCTCCAAAAAGTGTATGTATACAGAAAATATTGATTAAGACAGTATCATTTTACATTTGAAATTAAGAAACACAAGAAGTATTTGTCACAGCAAGTTATATTTTATTTTTCATTCCTTTGTATTAAAAAACTTTTTTGCATCAGCGATAAGATGATTGCAACCAATATGAACTTTGAAAGTATTGACAAAAGGTTGTTTGCACAGATAGAACAACAGAATAGATAAAATATGAGGTGTGTTTGGCTTTTTGTTTTAAATTCATTATCATGCAGGCTATTTTATAATTAGCTTAAGAATCTAGTTACTGCAAGTAATATAGTCTTAAAATAGTTCACTCAATATCATAGTAATATTCACTCAATAAATCTTTATGGTTAGAGATTGCCACTGTCATGATAGGAGAAGAGTGGATGATTAAAGAGAAGAGACTAGATAATGTGTATAATTCTTGGGCTAAGGAGACAGCTGTTCATGTTGTGTGCCAGTAATTGTAAAGATTGAACCAAATTTATGACTTTTGACCTACAATAAACTTTATTAGTCTATCTCTAATTAGCCTTAAATAAATAGAGGGGCCTAAAACTCTTGGAGTCATTATAAGCAACTCAAGTAATGTGAAGTGGATCCTGGTACATTTCTTTCTCAATGATGTCTTCATATACATTCATGCATTTTTGCTATTTGATCTCATATTAATCTTAGACTGCTGGACACTCCAGGGAAATCCAACCTTTCTGCACCAGCCAATTTTAGAAGTTCTCAGTTGACACGCTGTGACCCTGAAACAAGAACTAACCTCACAATGTAAATCTAGACAAATATCAAGACTAACTGGTTTCTATTTCCCTTCTTGTTTTTGATAAGTTGCTGACCCAAACTCACCTACATAGTCACATCTCATGCCTTACTGAATGTCTCTAGAACATACATATTCTATTTGGATCCCAGTTAAACTTCCCCATTCCGTATTTCAGATTCATCATAATTATGAGTATGTTTGAACAATACACCATTTCTTGAATCACTAAATTCACTACACCCTGAGATCCAAGGATTATGTCATCCATGAACATATCTATTGACTTCACTTTCTAACAGCATAAACTCTTTATTTCAAAGCCATCCTGGCCTGTAGTTCCACTTTATTCATTACTGTATTTGGTACTTCAACAGAATTTTTTTTAATATATCGCACATTTCCACAGCTCTAGAATACCAATACTCTCAAGTTCAAAGTTCAAAGTAAATTTTATTATCAAAGTACATATGTCTCTGCTGTACATGCTTGTCAGGTGGATTAGGGAGTCAATGCCTTTTTCATTTCTGGTATGCAGCTTGATGTATAGGAGGCGGCTGATGCTCATGCCACTGTTGAACCTGTGCCCATATCCACTCTTTTAGGCATCTGATGGGCCTCTCTCACGCTCAGTTAACTTCTAGTATTGTCCTCCAACAGCCCGTTGAGTTCTTGATGAAGGTCGATAGTGTCTTGTTTACTTTGTATAGAGCCAGGCATTCCAGGATCCATGTGTGTGGCATTGAGTCATATGCTTTCTGGTAGTCAATCCAGGCTGTGCTTACATTGGTTTGCCTGGTCTTGGAGTCTCACATTACTGCTTCGTCTACCAGTAGCTGGTGTTTGGATCCTCTGGTTCCTTTACTAATCCCCTTCTGAGCATGGTTCAGGAATTTACACATGTTCCATAGGTATTGCAAAAAGAGAGACCAAAAGCGAGGCAGTGTTGTGTTGGTGGATTCATAGTCCATTCAGGAATCTGATAGCAGAAGGGAAGATGTTGTTCCTAAACCATTGAGTGCATGTCTTCAGGCTCCTGTACCTGCTCCCTGATGGTAGCAATGAAGCAATAAGAAGAGGGGATGTCCTGAATGGTGGGGAGGCTACTGTCCATGATGGAGCTGGCTGAGTTTACACCCCTTTTCAGTCTCTCGTTCAGATGGGGATAGCTTAGTAGCCAAAATCCAACAGTAGCCCACTGAGTCCCACAGCTCACAACACCTTTTCCTACCCTGATTTCTTCTCTCAACACTCCCGCTCTTCTGAAATCTTGCTTCGTTAATACCAACGTATAGCATTCTTTATGATGTCATCTCTCGGAGGGACAAGATTGTTTTAAAATGACTGAAAGATGATTGTTTAAAAAGTGGGTGGACCATTATGCCATGTAGCCTGCATACTACAGTTTATTCTTGTATTAGATTGTATTGTGTTGCCTTTCAGTAAAAAAATCATTCTTGCTCATAAATTGAATACACCCTAATGAAGTTACAGAGTCATCGAGTAATAAAGCACGGAAACAGGCCCTTCAGCCCAAATGGTCCATGCTGAGCACAGCATCCTCCCGGTTATCTGTGTTTGAACCATAACCCTCCAAACTCCTCTCCGCCATAACCTTATCTAAATTACTCTTAAGTGCCCCATTTATACTCACCTTGACTCCTTCCTCTGGCAGCTTTCCTCCAGGTACTCACTGTCCTCTGTGTAAAGCATCAGAATCAGGTTTATTATCACCGGCATGTGACGTAAAATTTGTTAACTTAGCAGCAGCAGTTCAATGCAATACATAATCTAGCAGAGAAAAAAAATAAACTAAATAAAATAATAATAATAAATAAACATGCAAAAACAGAAGTACTGTATATTAAAAAAAAGTGAGGTAGTGTCCAAAGATTCAATGTCCAATTAGGAATCGGATGGTAGAGGGGAAGAAGCTGTTCCTGAATCGCTGAGTGTGTGCCTTCAGGCTTCTGTACCTCCTATCTGATGGTAACAGTGAGAAAAGGGCACACCCTGGGTGCTGGAGGTCCTTTATAACGGACACTGCCTTTCTGAGACACCGCTCTCTAAAGGTGTCCTGGGTACTTTGTAGGCTAGTGCCCAAGATGGAGCTGACTAGATTTACCACCTTCTGTAGCTTCTTTTGGTCCTGTGCAGTAGCCCCTCCTACCAGACAGTAATGCAGCCTGTCAGAATGCTCACCATGGTACAACTATAGGAGCTTTTGAGGTATTTGTTGACATGTCAAATCTCTTCAAACCTCTAAGAAAGTGTAGCCGCTCCCTTGTATTCTTAATAACTACATCAGTATGTTGGGACCAGGTTAGATCCTCAGAGGTCTTGACACCCAAGAGCTTGAAGCTGCTCACTCTCTCCACTTCTGATCCCTCTATGAGGATTGGTATGTGTTCCTTCGTCTTACCATTCCTGAACTCCACAATCAGCTCCTTTGTCTTACTGATGTTGAGTGCCAGGTTGTTGCTGTGGCACCACTCCACTAGTTGGCATATCTCACTCCTGTACGCCCTCTCGTCACCACCTGAGATTCTACCAACAATGGTTGTATTGTCAGCACATTTATAGATGGTATTTGAGCTGTGCCTAGCCACACAGTCATGGGTATAGAGAGAGTAGAGCAGTGGTCTAAGCACACACCCCTGAGGTGCGCCAATATTGACCATCAGCGAGGAGGATATGCTATCACTAATCCACACAGATTGTGGTCTTCTGGTTAGGAAGTCAAGGATCCAATTGCAGAGGTCCAGGTTCTGCAACTTTCTCAATCAGGATTGTGGGAATGATGGTATTAAATGCTGAGCTATAGTCAATGCACAGCATCCGACGTAGGTGTTTGTGTTGTCCAGGTGGTCTAATGCCATGTGGAGAGTAATTGAGATTGCGTCTGCCATTGACCTATTGTGGCAATAGGCAAATTGCAATGGGTCCAGGTCCTTGCTGAGGCAGGAGTTCAGTCTAGTCATAATCAACCTCTCAAAGCATTTCATCACTGTCGATGTGAGTGCTACCAGGCGATAGTCATTAAGGCAGCCCACATTATTCTTCTTAGGTACTGGTATAATTGTTGCCTTTTTGAAGCAAGTGGGAACTTCTGCCTGTAGCAGTGAGAGGCTGAAAATGTCCCTGAATACTCCCGCTAGTTGGTTGGCACAGGTTTTCAGAGCCTTTCCAGGTACTCCATCGGGACCTTCTGCCTTTTGAGTGTTCACTCTCTTTAAAGACAGTCTAACATCAGTCTCTGAGACGGAGATCACAGGGTCATCAGGTGCAGCAGGGATCTTCACAGCTGTAGTTGTGTTCTTCGATTCAAGGTAGGCATAGAAGGTGTTGAGTACATCTGGTAGCGAAGCAGCACTATCAATCATGTAATTGAGTTTCGTTTTGTAGGAAGTATTGTCTTGCAGATCCTGCCAGAGTTGCCATGCATCCAATGTCGCCTCCAACCTCATTCTCTCAGGTCTCTTTTAAATCCTTCCCCTCATACCTTATTTCTGCCCTCTAATTTTGGACTCCCTAACTCTGGGGAAAAGACTGTGACATACCAACTTATCCATACCCCTCATAACTTTATAAAATTCTGTGAGTTCATTCACCAGGGAATAAAGATCCAGTGTGGCCAACTTCTCCCTCCTTATAATTCAGGTCCACTAGTCCAAGCAGCATCCTTGTAAATCTCTACTGTATCCCTACCAGCTTGACAATCTTTTTACTATATCAGGGTATTCAAAAATGTATACAATAATCCAAGTGTAGCCTCATCAACAACTCAACAACAACTGCAAGAAGGCAGGTGTATGGGGTTGAGTGGGATTTGGGATCGGCCATGATGGAATGGCGGAGCAGAGTCGATGGGCTGAATGACCTAATTCTGCTCCTATGTCTTATGATCTTATATAAGTGCAAATTACAATGCCAATTACAAAGTACTTTATGTTACCCTGAATACGTTTCCTAAAAGGAGAAAAAAATAATTGGCCTATTCCTTTAGCTTTCAAGTATAAGACAAAATAAAATGAGTGAAATGTGGCATTTCTAAATCCACCCTTCCATAACCATGAATTGCAGACAATCAAATCAATTTTAAGTAATTTTCAGTATATAGTTGGTTATGAAAGTAGGATTCGAGGCTAGAATGTGAGTTGTATCTTACATAGATATGCACAGTGGCTAATTTATTAGGTACACTTGCTCGTTCATGCAAGTATCTAATCAGCCAATCATGTGGCAGCAGCTCAATGCATAAAAGCATGCAGACATGATCATCAGTTTCAGTTGTCAGACCAAACATCAGAATTGGAAAGAAATGGGACTTCCGGGGTCGAGTATGGGGACTTCCGGGGTCGAGTATGGAGTGAGTTGGTGCGTGTGAGTGTGGCTCCCGATTTTTATTGAAAATCTACCTGTTTATCTTTGCCGTATGCTCGAGGTAACTGGATACTTACCATTGTGAACAACGCGGGACATAGCCGGACATTGAAATGGCAAGTAGAATGTACCTTCGAAGTAAAACTGGGGAAAAAGATAGCGAAGCCTCGAGCAAGAAGGCGGATGTTACAGTAATGGCGCCGTTGCACGCTGCTGGACCTGGACCCGGACCTGCGCTACCCGATGACTTGGAGAGGCTTCGTTTAGTACTTATTTCTGACATGACGCAAGTGGTGCATTCTGCCCTAAAAAGAGAACTTGAAGATGCTTTACCACCTGTGACTGCTACCATGGAACAAATTATGTCTGCTTACGAGACACACGACGAACGCATTCGTGGGGTTGAAGATGGCCTGAATGATTACAGTGACCGACTGGTGAGCGCCAAAGCCGCCATTGCAGCGTTGCAGAGCGAAAACACATTTCTGAAGGGAAAGCTAGATGACCTCGAAAATCGGTCGCAGAGATCCAATTTGAGAGTGGTCGGCATTCCTGAAAATTTGGAAGGTTCGGACCCTTGTTAAATTTATGACCGAGTTTTTTGACGAAGTGCTGGGAGCAGATTTTTTCCCAAGTCCTCTCGTACTTTCGTGTGCTCACCGAGTCGGACGTAAACCATCCGGTGTCTCTGGAGCCAAGCAAACGAGACCAAGAATGTTCCTGGTTTGCTTTCACTCCTTTCAAGATAAGCAATGCATCATCAACAGACGGAAGCAGGAGCTGTATTTCCGCGGACACTGCGTGTTTTTTAATGAAGATTTTAGTGCGGAGCTGGGTAAAAAACGAGCAGCTTTCAAGGAGGTGAAATCCCTGCTTTACGGGAAAGGGGTCAGGTTCGGCCTCTTGTATCCTGCCCAGCCCCGGGTCATGCATGAAGGTAAAAAGCATTATTTCCATACACCAGAGGCGTCCAAAGAGTTTTACCATTCGCGCTGGGGAGAAGAAGAACGAGAAGAGCAATGACTTTTTTTTTAGGTTATTCGTGCAGCATTGAAGGGGCCTCATGCCGAAGCAAACTGTTAATTTTCACAATTCACTTCTTTGTTCATTTTTTCCAGTTTAATTTGTGGAACGCGATCGGGTCGAACTGCTATGCTGCCGAAACTGATTAACAAAAACTTTCAACCAGCAGAATGTAAATCTTTGGGATTTATATCTCGGGTGTTTAAGTTGCCCAGTGTGTTTCTTTTTTTTTAATGCTTAGCTTGACCTGTGTTATCTTTAGCCTATATGTTATATTAAAGGTAGTATAAGTGATAGGATAAATTTTAAGGAGGGGAGCCACCCTAGATTAGATTGAAAATTGGGCTTTATGGGGAACACCTTGGAAGTTTTTTGTTGGGTACTGCCTGCGATCATCCTCAATTGGGGAGGTATATCTAGGTTTCGGGGATTAATTGGGTTTTTTTGTTTGTGTAAAGGGCTGGGGGGAGTGTTTTGGGGGATTACCATGGCAGTTTATTCTTTTGTGTGTTACGGATTGATCAGACTTTCTTTTCATTGTGTGTTATTGTGTGCAACTTACGCCCTCGCACTGTTTTGGATTGTAGGCCCTGTGTGCCTTTTGATATGGTTAACGTGAGTGCTGCTGACGGAGGCCACCCTGTGAGGTGTATGTCTTGGAATGTAAAGGGGCTCAATGGTCCGGTTAAAAGAGCTAAAGTTTTCTCTCGTCTGAAACAATTAAAAGCATAGAAACATAGAAACATAGAAAACAGGTGCAGGAGTAGGCCATTCGGCCCTTCGAGCCTGCACCGCCATTTATTATGATCATGGCTGATCATCCAACTCAGAACACCGCCCCAGCCTTCCCTCCATATCCCCTGACCCCCGTAGCCACAAGGGCCATATCTAACTCCCTCTTAAATATAGCCAATGAACTGGCCTCAACTGTTTCCTGTGGCAGAGAATTCCACAGAAAAGCAGATATACTATTTCTACAAGAGACACATTTAAGAGTGGAGGACCATAATGGACTTCGTAAAGCATGGATTAGTCAGGTTTTTCATTCCAGATTTAATAGTAGGTCCAAGGGGGTGGCAATATTAATCACCAAAAGAATGCAGTTCACACCATCTGATGTAATCAGTGACCCTAATGGTCGCTTTATTATAGTCTCTGGCTCTCTCTTTCAGATACCTGTTATTTTGGTAAATGTTTATGCTCCTAATTGGGATGATGTCCAATTTGCAAATAGGGTTTTATCATTAATACCTAACCTGAATACACATAAGCTAATCTTTTCCGGAGATTTGAACTGTGCTATTGACCCACTGCTTGATAAGTCTTGCCCTAGGGAAACATTTTCTGGTATGGCAAAGGCCTTCTCGATGTTTATGCAACAAAATGGTTATATGGATCCTTGGAGATTTTTGAATCCATCAGTTAGGCAATTCTCTTTCTTCTCTCATGTTCACCACTCCTATTCCAGGCTAGACTATTTCTTTATAGATAATTCCTTGATACCTATGATTGGACAAATTGAATACACTGCTATAGTTATATCTGATCACTCGCCCGTGAAACTGGACCTATGTTTTCCTTTAAACGTTAGAGAACGGCCTCTGTGGAGACTTAACCCCCTTTTGCTTTCTAATGAGAAATTTTGTAGTTATATATCGACTAACATTGACGCATTCTTCGAGACTAACAAAACTGAGTCGGTATCGTACTCTTTACTTTGGGAAACTTTAAAAGCTTACTTGAGGGGTCAAATAATATCTTATACTTCACATGCCAATAAAGAGCGTAGGAAGGAAATGCAAGTGTTATTGAAATCTATTTGGGACCTGGATAGAAAATACTCTGAGGCACCCACTGCGGAATTATATAAAAGCCGGGTTGATTTGCAAGCGAAGTTTAATCTTCTATCTACAAACCTATCAGAACAATTAATTCTTAAGACACGTGGCCTCTATTATGAATATGGTGACAAGGCGAGCCGGCTTATGGCTCATCAGTTGAAACGTCAAGCTGCATCACGACTTATTCCTCAGGTAAGAGACATCACCAGAACTTGACAAGCAATCCAAAAGAGATTAATAACATCTTCGCAACTTTTTATTCCTCTCTGTATGCCTCAGAGTTCCCCTCAGATAAAACAAATATGGAACGTTTTCTAGATAATTGGGAAATACCAACTCTTGAACCAGAGGAAGTGGAGAACCTAGATCGGGCTCTTGGGCAGGAAGAGATTAATAATGCCATTATGGCTATGCAGAGTGGTAAGTCCCCAGGTCCTGATGGTTATCCAATAGAATTTTATAAGAAATTTAAGGATAAGCTCACACCGGTCCTTCTAGAAGTGTTTCAGGAATCTTTGGAGAATGGCTCCTTACCCCCTTCTCTTTCACAGGCAGCTATTTCACTACTTCTTAAAAAGGACAAGGACCCGACTCAATGTGGATCATATCGCCCCATTTCACTTTTGAATGTAGATGTGAAAATTTTGGCTGAAGTGCTTGCATGTCGTTTAGAACATCCCCTTCCCAAGATAATTTCAGATGATCAAACAGGTTTTATTAAAAATTGCTATTCTTTTTTTAATATCCATCGACTGGCTGATGTGGTTTATTCACTGAGTGATTCTCCAAGTCCAGAGGTTGTTATCGCCTTGGACGCGGAGAAGGCATTTGATAGAGTGGAATGGATATACTTATTTAGTGTTTTGGAGAAATTTGGATTTGGCAGAATATTTATAGCTTGGGTTAAGCTATTATACCACTCACCTTTAGCGTGTATACAGACAAATTATTTTCGATCTGGCTATTTCCCATTAACACGTGGCACTCGCCAAGGCTGCCCACTGTCCCCTCTTCTTTTTGCAATTGCAATTGAGCCTCTTTCTATTGCAATTAAGTCAACTACATTATTTCAAGGTGTTAGAAGAGGGGACATGGAACACCATGTTTCCCTATATGCTGATGACCTCTTACTTTATGTTAGCGACCCTATAGGTAGTAGTCCTGCTATTGTGTCATTATTAGGTCAATTTGGAGCCTTCTCTGGCTATAAACTGAACTTTCAAAAAAGCAAATGCTTTCCCATTAATAACTTGGCCCTACAGATCCGACAGGAATCCTTGCCTTTCCTTTATCTCAAGATGGTTTTGTATACCTAGGAATACATATTACTTGCTCTTTTACATCTCTGTTTGAAGCTAACTACAGGCCTCAGGTTAGCCAAATGAAGATTGATTTCGAGAGATGGCGCAGTTTACCCCTTACTATAGCTGGGAGAATTCAGTCAGTGAAAATGACTATACTTCCTAGATTTCTCTATTTGTTTCAGTGTTTGCCAATTTTCTTATCTAAGTTATTTTTTAAATCAGTTGATCAAGCTATAACCTCCTTTATTTGGGAAAATAAGGTCCCAAGGGTTAATAAGCGCATTCTTCAAAGAGGTCGTGACATAGGTGGAATGGGTCTTCCCAGCTTTATTCATTATTACTGGGCATCGAACATTCAAAAAGTATTATTTTGGCTTCACCAGCCAGATATAATCCGGTGCCTGCTTGAGTCACGGTCTTGCCATTCCTCGTCTCTCCCAGCTTTGGTGTATTCTTCCTTACCATTGAAATCCTCTCAATTTACATCTAACCCGGTCGTGCTCTCCACCCTCAAAATTTTTAATCAATTTCGCTGCCACTATAAGTTCATATCAGCTTCAGTTTTGGGCCCCATTCATAAAAACCATTTATTTCCTCCCTCCACATTCGATTCAGCTTTCAGACTATGGGGTTTGAACGGTCTTATGCGCATTAAGGATTTGTATACTGATAACATATTTGATAGTTTTGATAACCTGCGCGGTAAGTATGGCCTTCCGCATAATCATTTTTTTAAATACCTACAGATTCGCCACTTTGTCGAGGAAAAATTTCCCTCTTTTCCTGTTCTACCACCTGCTATGTTATGGGAAAAATTCACTCTTAGCTTTAACAATAAGCGGCTGATTTCTGAACTATAATCTCAGCTGATGTCTTTGGCAGTTCAAGATCTAAATAAAACTAAGAGTAGGTGGGAGGACGACCTCGATATGGACCTTGCGGAAGAATATTGGGCAAAAGTATTGAATAGGGTTCATTTCTCATCATCGTGTGCTAGACTGGGGCTCATACAATTCAAAGTTTTACACAGGGTACATTTAAGTAAAGCCAGACTGGCAGACATATACCCTGGGACAGATGCTGGCTGAGACAGATGTTCCTT
The DNA here is from genome assembly GCF_030028105.1 of Mobula birostris. Classification (NCBI taxonomy): domain Eukaryota; kingdom Metazoa; phylum Chordata; class Chondrichthyes; order Myliobatiformes; family Myliobatidae; genus Mobula; species Mobula birostris. The sequence continues at coordinate 74,696,214 of NC_092381.1, forward strand.
CTCTCCGGCTGGTTTAGTACATGCATTTTGGTCATGCCCTCGGCTTGATGACTATTGGGCACTGGTTTTTAAAATTATCAGTGAGGCTTTGGGGGTGAAACTGAGACCTTGCCCGCTTATAGCTGTATTTGGTGTGGCAGATGATGATTTGGGTTTAAATGCAAGCCAGTCGGATATCATTGCATTTACATCGCTATTGGCCTGTAGGAGAATTTTGCTGGTTTGGAAATCTGCCACTCCCCCAACTGCTGCTGCTTGGTTAGAAGATGTAATGTTTTTTCTGAAATTAGAAAAGATTAAATTCACTTTGAGGGGGTCTGTGGAAAAAGTTCTATTGGAAATGGGGACCTTTCTTATCATATTTTGGGAGTCTTAAGGAATTACCTACTAGTTGAGGGCATTTGATTGTACTTAGGAAGTTGCCTCCCATTTAACACACTTATAATTTACCTCACAGGGTGGTTGATGAATTGTAAATATGAGTGTATTTTGGATCATCTGACATGCTGCAGATGTGTATGAGCTGTCGTACTGAAGTAGTGTGGGGGTACGGTTGTGAAATGTCCGTACTTGTATTTGTGAATTGTTGTGTTGTAGATATATTAGCTGCCATGATATGTTCGGGGAGGGCGGGTGGGGGGGAGGTTTGTTTTGGGGGTACGATACTAAAGCAAAATGGAGGAAAATGTAATCCATTATATATTCTGTATTGTGTCATTCCTTCAATAAAAATAAAAATTAAAAAAAAAGAATTGGAAAGAAATGTGATTGAGGTGACTTTGACTGCAGAATGACTATTGGTGCCAGACAGGGTGGTTTGAGTATCCCAGAAACAGTTGACCCCTGGGATTTTCACACACAGCACTTTCTAGCCTTTAAATAGAATGGTGTGAAAAACAAAAAAAAATCCAGCGAGTGGCAGTTCTGTGGGCACAAATGCCTTGTTAATGAGAGAGGACAGAGGAGAATGGCCAGACTGATTCTAGCTGTCCTGAAGGCAGCAGTAACTCAAATAACCATATGTTACCTAACAGAGGTATAAGGAAGAGCATCTTTGAATACACAACACATCAAATGGATGGGCTACAGCTACAGAAGACCGCACAGGTTCCATTCCTTTAGCTAATAAAGTGCCCACTGAGTGTATATTAACTAGATCTTTTCTTTTATAACAATTGTAATTTTAGAGTTTACTTAATACCATGCTGATGTTATGGTGAGGAAAGCTCATCAATGCTTCTACTTCCTCAAGAGGCTAAAGATATTTGGCGTGTCCCTGTCGACCCTGACCAATTTTTATTGAGGCACCATAGAAATTGAATTCTGTCTGGATCCATGATGGCTTGAGATGGTAAATGCTCTGCATGTGACCACAAAAAAATTGCAGTGTTGTGGGCACAGCTCACCATCTCACAGGAACCAGACTTTTCTCTATGGACTCTGTCTATACTTACTGCTGTCTCAGTAAAGCAGCCAGCATAATCAAAGAACTGACCTACACTGGACGCTCTCTCTTCTCTCCTCTCCCAAAGCCTGAAGGCAGGTACCACCAGGCTCAATGGAGCTTCTATCCCACTGTAATCAGATTCTTGAATGGACCTCTTGTATGATAAGATGGACTCCTGACCTTACAATCTATCTCGTTATGATCTTGCACATCATCGTTTACCTGCACTGTACTTTTTCAGTAGCTTTTATACTTTGTTCTGCATTGTTATTGTTTTAGCTTATTCTGCTTCAATACACTGTAGAATCTGTATGAATGGTATGTAAGACAAGTTTTTTACTGTATCTTGATACATGTTACAATAATAAATCAATATTAATACCATAACAAAAGATGTTTACTTGCAGAATGCTTTTCAACGCTTCAGTCTGAGACGTTCAATCTCCAAACCTACAAGGTAGGGATTTTAACCAATATATCTGCAGATTATGTGACTCTTAACTGTCTATTGAAATGCAGTAAAATATATGTCATATTCATTCAGTCTTAATAATAACAGAATAACTCCTTTCACACTTCATGCCTTTGTGGATATCAGTGATGATGGATAAATGGCACTCATGTAAGTTTGTAATAAAGATACTGGTATATACATTTTTTACTGGTGAAAAGGAAATTTAATGTATAAAACATAGATACCTTCCCCAGGACATCCCAAACATCTTTCAAATGTTGTTACCATTGTAATTGGCAAAATATGGCCAACTTATGCTCAAAAATCTACTCTAAGTAGTAACGTGATGATTATGAGATATTGGTGAAAAACTTCGTCTTTGTTTCTGGTAAAAATGATGGTAAAATTGATCCTCCTTGATGACTTAAACATTGAGATTGGAAAAGACATACTCTTCTGGCAAGGAGTAATCTACAAGGAGAGAATTATTAATGCAAATTCCCGTAGGCTCCCCCTCACGATAAAATGCTTGGAGCACAGGGCTGTCATAAATAATGGTGACTAAAGGGTCAGTCTGCATGGAGCGAGTAGATAATGCTCAGCTCTTATCTGTTCATAAAGGAGAAGGACAATGCAGTTGGAGAATTCAGGGAGGAGGTCCTCAACAAAAACTAGGACAAATTAAAGGTACAATAGTGTGCAAAGGTCTTAGGCACACACACACACACACACACACACACATATATATATATAAAGATGTTGGGAATGGTGATGGTGGAACATCACAGGCGGTGTGTAGCACGGGTGCAGACACCTCAATCCCTGAGACACCAAACAAAATAATTTGATTCCAAACAATTGGTTTATTGATCATTTCAGAATGCCTCTCTGATGTCCCCTGCTCCCTCACCTCTCCTTTCCTCCTTTCCCAACCCTGATTCCCTTCTACCTGCCCTTTCCTACACTCAGTCCACAATAGAGACCCATATCAGAATCAGATTTATCATCACTCACATACGTTTTTTTTTGCGGTAACAGTACAGTACAATACGTAAAATTACTACATTCAGGTACAAATGTCTTAGGCACCCTAGCTATATATATGTGCCTAGAACTTTTGCACAGTACTGTATGCATTGAAATATTCATTTCATCAATTACATGTGTTAGTTAAGTCAATGAAAATTAATTCTAATTAAAACTTAAATTATTGTCACCTATTTGAATCATATCACTGGACAAAAAAAGAGTTTGCTTCTTGAATACTTTTGGGTGTATCTTATGAATTTTGGGCTGCTGATCATGAAAGTTGCCTCGAAATTTCCCTATCACGCACCATTTTTTTTGAAATTGCCTATATTTGTTATTTCAGTTCATAATTCAAGTCAGTTAAAATGTTGCTGAAAAGTTTTCTATCTTGTCCGTACATGTCTGGGCATGCTTAGGCAGGGCAGTTGCTGCATGGTAGGACAGGCTTTAGAAAGGCTATAAAAGCATCCTGTTCTAAGCATTACATTTACATCTTTATTGGTTTGTAGTCATGTTGATGCACATGCTCTATGCGCATACCACATCGTGAGTATTCATTATAATAAAGTAAGTGTATTTTCAGGAGTATTTGTGATAGCAAAATGTCTCAACAATATTGCAACAGCTGCGATACTTTTTGTTATATTTGTGGTGAGTATACGCTTAAATCTCTAAGATGGAGCATGACTCCTCTTATTAACAAAGCCTATGAGCTCTACTGCAGGTGTAAAATTGGTGACCAAGACAAAGCCTGGGCTCCTCACATTTGTTGTGCAACATGTGATGTCGATCTTAGAGCTTGGCTCAGAGGTACTCAGAAGTCAATGCCATTCGCTGTTCCGATGATATAGCGAGAGCAGAAGGATCATGTGACAGACTGTTACTTCTGTCTGACCAGTGTGTCTGGTCTCTCTGCTAAAACAAGAAGTCCACTGAATACCCCAAGCTCCCTTCCTGGGTCACACACCGATAGTCTTCCAGTACTGAAGCCACCAGAGACATGAAGTCTAGAGGAGGCGGATGCCATGATGCACGAGCCAGGAATGAAAGAAGACACTGATACAGATTTTGAACCCTTTATGTTGAGTGAGCTTCATCTGATAACTCAGTCTGAGTTTAATGACCTGATCAGAGATTTGGGTTTGTCAAAGGCAAAAGTAGAATTACTGGGTACAGACTACAAGGATGGAATCTGCTGTCACCAGGCACAAAAATTTCCATTAAGGATTTCAGTATTTGAGACGGATATTTTCTAGAATAACTGATGCCAAGATTAAGGAAAGCATTTTTGTTGGTCCGCAAATCAAACAGGTCATCAATGACAAGCAATTCGAAGAACCTCTAGTGGGACTGGAGAAAATCACATGGAAGGCATTCAAAGATGTTGTTGAAAATTTTCTTGGCAACTACAGAGCATCAAAATACATGCAGCTGATTGACAAATACTTCAAGCATACAAAACCATAAAGTGCAACATGTCACTAAAGATTCATTTTCTGAATTTCTATTTGGACTTATTCCCTGCAAATCTTGGCACTGTCAGTGATGAGCATAGTGAACGGTTTCACCGGGACTTTGTGGTCATGGAGAGATGGTATCAGGGCATCTAGAATCCATCAATGCTGACTGATTATTGTTTGACAATTAAGCGAGAAGCCTCAGACACTGAGTACAAATGAAAATCATCAACAAAACACTTTTAGTTTAGTTGAACTGTTGCAAAGTGTTAGCATTGTTACACAATTTAACACTTTATATTCAATAAAAGTTAATTTCTTGTTTCTACAACTTCCCTCATGATACAAGTAGTCTGAAATTATATTTCTGTTCACCTTCAAGGGGTCTGTCATAAACAAAGAAACATACCTAAAGAAGCAACACTCTGAAAAAATTTGCTGCCCAGTGTATACTGGTTTTCTTCATTCAAAGCATTCAAAAAGAATGATGAATTTCAAACGAAACATGCACATAGAGGTATTATACTGTATATATTTGTTTTAAATGCATTGCATGGAAAGCTGACCCAGAGAATGGCCCATGCCCTCAGGTTGTGATGATCACCCTGGTGAGTTTTTGCTCATTGACTTTAGCTGTATGCTCTTCAAATTACCTTTGTTTAAAAGGAAAGCTCACTTGATTCCAAACAATTGGTTTATGGATCATTACAGAATGTCCCTCTGTTGTGTCGTGTTCCTTCCCCCTTTCCCCACCATGATTCCCCTCTCCCTGCCCCCTTTCCCACTCTCAGTCCACAATAGAGACCCTTACCAGAATCAGGTTTATCATCACTCATATATGTCATGATTTTATTTTCTTTTTGTGGCAGCAGTACAGTACAATGCATAAAATTACCACAGTACTATGCAAAAGTCTTCAGCACCCTAGCTATATGCATGCATCTAAGACTTTAGCACAGTACTGTATAAGATGCCACTGTGGGCTTAAAGGTGGATAAATTCCAAGATCTGATGAAATGTACCTCAAGCCGCCAAAGGAGGTAAGGAACGCAATTGATTGGATTTGACAGAGGTTTACAAATCTTTGCTGGCCACAGGTAGGTCTCAGATAACTAGAGGACAGTAATTGTAGTACTTTTATTCATGAGAGGCAGCTGGATGTGCCAGATAATTACAGACCTGAGTATCTGTAGTTAATAGTATGGAAGTTACAGTAAATAATTCTAAAAAAGATTAGACCACAATTAGGTAGCCAGGGATTAATCAAGAATAGTCATCATGGCTTTGTTAACAGATATCCTGTCTAACCAACTGGACTGAATTGTTGGAAAAGTAAAAGTAATGATGGGAGCAGTCTGATTGATATGGTCTACATGACATTCAGTAAAGCCTGTGACAAGATTCAACATGAGACACTGCTCCAAAAGTTTACAGCTCATAGGACTCAGACAAAGTTATCAAATTGGATCCAAACTTGACTCAAGTAAAAGCCTAAATTAAGGAGGAGAGGAGGATGTGAGGAAGAATTATCAGTGCTTGAATGGCTGGAATCTGGGATGCACTGCCTGAGGAGGGTTTGGAGGCAGGAACTCTCATAGCATTTAGTAACGCTTGAATCTCTAAAGTACGGAAGACTATGGGCCAAATGCTGAAAGATGGGTTTACTATAGATATGTACAACAATGTTGATGCTGTCAAGGATTCAGCAAATGCACTCCTCAGGTCAGAAATCTGCGTACAGCATACAGTTGATTGAGTTCTCCATTCTCCAGTCTTATGCCTGGTCAGAGTGACATATAGTAGTAGTATAGGAAAAGGAGATTCTCCAAGACTGCTATATAATCCAAAAGGATGTCATTGATGAAGTAAAGCGTATGTGTTTGAACTCTGCACTTTGCACACGCGCGCGCGCGCGCGCGCACACACACACACACACACACACACACACACACACACACACCTGCAAAACCTAGAGAGATTTAATGACGGAAGGCTAGCAGTTCTGATTGACTACATTTATCAAGCTCCTTCCATGTCTTTTATGCTCTGTATAAGCTACTTAATGCTGCCTATGTTCATTGATATGCTTGGATATATGTCTCAATAAATTTTGTGACAAATAGTACCTCTAACCTAATGAAACATACCAGAAGTATTTTTAATAAAGTGTTATAGATAGATATCAGTTGGGTTGAAGGACCATGTGAAAATAGAGAGAGAGGCTGAGAGGCTTAGGGAGGAATGTTCCAGAATTTTGAGCCGAGACAGCTGAAAATTTAGCTGCCAGGGATGGTACAATTAAAATTAATGGTTGTTTATGTGGTGAATAAATACTGTGAATCGTTAAGGCCTCAGCACAACCTGTCACCGATCACATATTGCTAATTAGTCCATTATAGCCATCCATTATCCTTACACCTTGCTTTCTGTCATGTAGACAATCTCCCAACAAAGTTAGTGATTTTAATTCAGCTCCAACACATACAAGTATATTCATATTTCCTGAAGCTCTACTGCATGTCTGGATTGTTAACAGTGCCTTCCAGTCTGAATCAAAATATGCAGGGTGTCAAAACTCAGCTTAAGAAGTTACCTCACAGCACAGTAGAGGGAAGTAAGCAGGGAGTGTTATTATGTCATAACATCTTGTTAGTATGAATGGGTTCAGAGTTTGAGTTGAGTTTTATTGGTCAGTCCGACATCAAAGCATGAAGTTCAGAAATACAGTAATCTGAAGGTCAGGTGCTACTTACCTGATTTCTCACTCCACCAATGGGCTAAGCATGCAGTTGACCAGAAAAGGACAAACTTTTGAGATGAAAAGCTGGCTGCACTTCACTTCTACAAGGATGGATGGCTTATGGAGCATGACCCCTTTTTGAAGTGTTGATACTTGCAGTCATTGATCCTACTTATACTGCAACAGGGAAGTAATGGATAAAAATCCATTATGATACCTAGTATAAAAAAAATTGAAGTTTTGAAAAAATACAGTACACAGGGCTGAAAAAAACTGGCTTTGATGTTCCTCAAGATTTAACTGGAATAAATTTTAGCTCATCTGGTTCTGGATATTTGGAGCCTCGTCCCTGAGGAGGAGAAAAGTCCTGTTGGTGAAGAGTTGTCAACATTTTAAAGGGAATGAGTTTAAGGATATGGAAGCCCAATACATCTCAAATGTATTGCAATAGCTGCAAAGCACTTCAAGACATCCAATCATAAGATTGTAAAAGTTACCAACTAAGTGTAAGCCTTTCCTTTTTGTTTATATCCTGGAGTCATTTTTGAATCGGGTTTCTTATCACTGAAGTAAGTCATGGAAATTATTATTTTGTGGCAGCAGTAGAGTGCAATACATAACATATACTATAAATTATAAAAAGAAATATATACAGTATAAAATATTTAAATGATAGTACAAAAAGAGAACGAAAATAGTGAGATAGTGTTCCTGGGCCCATTATCCATTCAGAAATCTGATGGTGGAGAGGAAGGGAAGTTTATATGCCAGATCTTTAGCATGTTACAGTAAGTCATAACATCTTGGTTCAGAACCAAAAATTCACTTACCTGAAGTACAGGATTTTTTTAAAATGTTAATCATCAGCCCCAGAGGATGGGAAAAATGATTATTTTGACCTTGAATGAATGATGATTATATATAACGCTATAACCAGAAGTTGTACAGAGCCTCAGCTTGATCAGTTGAAACAAAATGGATGGAAAATGAGAACTGCACACATTTCTAAAATACACACAGAGTGCCCTTGATATATTGATTAATCTATGGTTAGGAAGACATATTGCTAGAAAGTAGTAGGCATCTCAATGGCCAGTCACTAAAACTCACTGTTATGTTACTCAGTCTCTTATTTTCATCTCCCATCTCAGGAATTTTGTTACTCAGTCACTGTTACACTACAGACCCTAATCTATGAAGACCTTCATAAAACAAGGCTGTGTCCTTGCCCAGGATTCCTCACAATCTTCCTTACTGTCATGTAAGGACAGTAATTTCCAACAAATGTCTCATGGCTATGAAACTAGTCATCAAGACTAATTGGAAACTGTTCAATCAACAGCAAAACCTTATGACCAAAAGCCACGCATACCTTCATGTGGAGCAGTGTTTAGGCAGATCCTGCATTTGCGCAAAATTGGAGGCTGAGTACTGGGTCATGGTTAACTAATCCACTGAAGTGGGAAAAAATGTGCCTCAAATCTATCATCTATAGGACAAAGATCCTCTGTCATCTGCCCCTGCTACTTTTCATTCCTGTCCAATAACAGGGATTCACGATGAGACCAATGATCTACCCAGGTCTTCGTGAAGGTAAACTTCAATGATGAAAATCACTATTGACGTCACTGTGTCAAAACCGTTTTTGATCAATTGAAGAAAAGGGTGTTTGAAGAGCAAGTCCACAAATCTGGGACAAAACTTATGGTCTACAAGGCAGATGTGATACTTACTTTCTTGTATGCTTCTGAGATTTGGACTATGTATGGTAGTTAAAGTAATCAAAAGTGAATGCAGTCAAAGAAGTCACCACAAAATCCTTCAATTGATTGCAAGGATATATAAACCGAGGTCAGTGTTCTTTCCCCATCATTCAGACCCTATTTGTTCACATTAACTTTTTTAGTCAGGCCCAACACCAGACACCCAAAGCAAACATTCTGTTCTACACTCTGTAACAGAAAGGGATTAGCAGACAGACTAAAAAAGTTCAAAGCTGCATTAAGCACTGACAATTAGGAATCCAAAGTCCATGTATGATCACACAGGAGAAGAAGATTCGAGATGGTTTTGAGAGTTTTGAGTAAGGCCCATAGAACATCAGAGTCAAATGTACACAGCAGAAAGGAGTGCATCAGCCCACAGGCGACCCTGTGAGGCATTTGTAAAAGAGTCTGTGATCCCCACATTGGGCTTGTCAATCACCTCAGAGAAGAAGCAAGTCATTTTCAATCCTGAGGAAGTATATAAGAGTAAAATTGAGTTGATAGACCTCAATAATATGTGCCAAGTGAGATTTTAAAATGTTTCTTTTTCATTGTAAAGTCCAAAACAAAAAAGCATGCGGGCTAGATTTTAGCTGACTGACAGTGGGAACTGCAGAGGGAGATTGAAATCTGGATGAGTGGTGCCATAACAACAACCTCTTACTCAATGTCAGCAAGACCAAGGAGCTGATTATTGACTTCAGGAGAAGGAAACCAGAATTTCATTAGCCAGTCCTTATCAGAGGATCAGAGGTGGGCAGGATTAGCAACTTCAAATTCCTTGGTGTTATTATCTCAGAGGACGTGGCCTGGGCCCAGACGTAAGTGCAATTACGAATAAAGCACAGCAGCACTTCTACTTTCTTAGGAGTTAGCGACAATTTGGTATGACATCTAAAACTTTGACAAACTTCTATAGATGTGTAGTGGATACTACAATGTCTCGTTGTATCACGACCTGGTATGGAAACACCAATGCCTTTGAACAGAAAATCCTACAAACAGTAATGGATATGGCCCAGTCCATCATGGGTAAAGCTCTCCTCACCACTGAGCACATCTAAATGAAAAGCTCTCACAGGAAAGTGGTATCCGTCATCAGGGACCTCCACTATCCAAGACATGCTCTCTTCTGGATGCTGCCATCATGAAGAAGGTACAGGAACCTTGTGATTCACACCACCAGGTTCAGGAACAGTGACTATCCCTCAACTATCAGGTTCATGAATCAATGAGGATAACTTCACTAAGTTTCACTTGCCCCATCATTGAAATGCTCCCACAACCTGTAGACTCATTTCACCCCGCCACATGCATAAATGCCATTCCCTATTCCCAGTTCCTCCGTCTCCGCCGCATCTGCTCCCAGGATGAGGCTTTCCGTTCCAGGACATCTCAAATGTCCTCTTTCTTTAAGGATCGTGGTTTCCCTTCTACGGTGATCAATGATGCCCTCACCCGCATCTCCTCCATTTTCCGCACTTCTGCCCTCACCCCATCTTCCCGCCACCACAACAGGGACAGAGTTCCCCTTGTCCTCACCTACCACCCCACCGGCCTCCGGATCCAGCACATTATCCTCCGCAACTTCTGCCACCTTCAACAGGACCCCACAACTAAGCACATCTTTCCCTCTCGACCCCTCTCCGCTTTCCGCAGGGATCGATCCCTCCGCAACTCACTTATCCGCACGTCCATCCCCACTGATCTCCCACCCGGCACTTATCCCTGTAAGTGTAAGTGCTACACCTGTCCCTACACCTCCTCTCTTGCCACCATTCAGGGCCCCAAACAGTCCTTCCAGGTGAGGCAACGCTTCACTTGCGAATCTGTTGGGGTCATCTATTGCATCCGGTGCTCCCGGTGCGGCCTCCTCTACATCGGTGAAACCCGATGCAGATTGGGGGACCGCTTCGTCCAGCACTTCCACTCCGTCCGCCACAACAGACAGGATCTCCCGGTAGCCACCCACTTCAACTCTGCTTCCCATTCCCATTCAGATATGTCCATACATGGCCTCCTCTACTGCCATGATGAGGCTAAACTCAGGTTTGAGGAGCAACACCTCATATACCGTCTAGGTAGTCTCCAGCCCCTTGGTATGAACATAGGATTCTCCAACTTCCGGTAATTCCCTCACCCCCCTCACTCTACCCCTATTACACATCACCTCCCGCATAGTTCCGCCTCCTTCTACTACTACGCATTGTTCTCCTGCCAATCACCTCCCTGCTTCCCCTCCCCCACCCCTTTGTCTTTCAAATTACTGTTTTTTTCAACTACCAGCATTCTTCAAACCCTCCCCAAAGTTCTTCCTTCATTCTTGACGAAGGGTTTCGGCCAGAAACGTCGACTAATCTTTTCAACTGATGCTGACTGACCTGCTGAGTTCCTCCAGCGCATTGTGAGTGTTCCTTTGACTGATTTCATCTCATGTTCTCAATATTTATTTATTATTTATTATTATTATTATTATTTTTTCTTACTTTTTATATTTGCATAGTTTTCTGTCTTTTGCATACTGGTTAAATGCCCAAATTGGTGTGGACTTCCATTGATTCCGGAATGGTTATTATTCTATTGGTTTATTGCGTATGCTCGCAAAAAAAAATGCATCTCAGGGTTGTATATGGTGACATATATGTACTTTGATAGTAAATTTACCGTGAACTTTTGAACCTTGAACTTTACATTTTAACTCACTATTTCCCTTCTCTACTGCGTATAACAAGTTAGTTCGCTGACTTTTCCAGTTCTGATGAAAATTCATCAACCTGAATTTTTGATTCTGTTTTCCTCTCTAGAGATGCTGTCTGACCTGTTGAGTATACAGTATCTATTGCTTTCCATTTCCCACAACTACAGGCTTGTAACTTTTCAGATATTTTAACTATTTTGTAATTGCTGTCTTTGGAAATGGAAAACAATGAAGAGGCAATATTTTATTGCCTATCTGCTGATTTCCTGAAGGTCTTTCAGGTTGGCCATATAGTGCAAGACTATGATCAGGAGCTGACTTAATTGCTGAAAAATATTAAAGAACCATGTGTTTTATAAGAAGCTAAACCTTCTGCAGTCGCTAGTTTCTGGTGGCAGCCCACAGAGGAACAGATACTGCATATGCAATGTCATCACTTACATTATAATCACCAGGCTATTGACCTGTAATACTTCAGTTATCCACTAAAATATCCCAGTTTACAGAAAACAAGGCATTGTTAATTTGCTCCAATTACCAAATGATAGCTCACACAGTGATTATCTACAAGCTTATTGAGGCTTAAAAGCAGAAATAAAATCTCCCCTTCACTCTTTGCTAGCAAACTTTGTCTGCCTGTGTTGCCATGGCACCAATCTCCCAATGAAAGTCATTGGTTAATAATGTAATGGTCAAATTACCATGCATCTCCATTGCAAAGCCAATCCCCTGTGACATCAGTCTGACAGTCTACAAAAGATCAAGTAGCGTGGATGGTGGTGGAGGGAGTTTCGCATGCAACCCATCCAATCTACAGCGACATTGCTTACTTCACAGCTACTATAGGCTCAAGTAATTAGGCAAATGTTTTTTGACATGGGAAGCAATAGAACAGAGAAATCTAACAAAAAATTAAAAAGAGGCAACAATAATTACTGCACTAAAACAATAACCTTTCTCTTTAAATGATCAGCAACAGCTCCTACCTTGAATCACAGAAATACTGGCTTCTGGACAAGTATTGGATTTCAAGATGCAAAATGTGTGCATGTGTGTAATTATTAAAATCCCAGGAACATTCACAAGAAATGATATGAGAAAGGATACCTTTGAGAGAGTTAGAATTTGCAATTATATTTAGTGTACAGTGGTAATGCCCTACAGCAATACAGATTTCAGTCTAAAGTGTGCATGCTTCAGGGTACAAATATAGTACATCGTAAAGTCAGTACAAAGCTGCCCTTGGGGTATACACGTGGAGTGTGGAATTGGCTGCTGCCTCTCAAGTTGTTGAACTGAAATATCATGAAGGCGTAATCAACTGCAAACTAAAGTATCAACAGGATCAGTGAAGAAAAACTCCTATTGGTAAAAGATTTTAGTTTATGGCACCTCCCTGCTTCCCCTCCCCCACCCCTTTGTCTTTCAAATTACTGGTTTTTTCAACTACCAGCATTCTTCAAACCCTCCCCAAAGCTCTTCCTTCAGTCTTGACGAAGTGTTTCGGCCCGAAACGTCGACTAATCTTTTCAACTGATGCTGACTGACCTGCTGAGTTCCTCCAGCGCATTGATACTGATACTGCTGATACTGCTGGAATATGCAATGTAAGCTTCTATTGACTACTCCTCTATGTTTATTCTATTGCATTTCATGAACAATAAAATTCTCCTCAATACTGAACAATTCATATGGCTGTGCATTTTGAACTATAAAGCCTTTCTTGTTTCCGTGAATCACAATGTTGGAATGTTAGAATGTACAGAAGATAAAGTTTCTTATGTGCTCAGCTGGACTGATTCAATGATATGCTGCATTTTGACCTGCCCCCCACACCTTCACAAGTTAATGTTCTTCCCTTTGAAAAGTCATGGGTTGAAAATGCTTGCATTACAATCTCAGTATCTTATAGAGGGAGATGATTTGATCCTTCATGTCTACAGCAGCAATTTGGCACAACTATCTGAATAGCATTTTTCTCCTGACCTGAAATTTCTTTACTTCTTCCATTTCCTTTTGAAATATGTTTGCTGAATACCCTTTCAGAACTCCTTCAAACAGTACATTCCAGATCATAGCATCACATCAAGTTAAACAAATTCACCTCATAATTCCTTTAGTTTGTTTGCCAATCATATTAAACAATTAGAGATTGTTCTGCTCTGCTCCTGACTTTGAATACAGAAGATCCCTAACCACTCCCCTATGATATAACTTCAGTAAAACACTTGAAGGAGGAGACCGTGAACATAAGAGGAAGGAGCAGAAATGGGTGTCTTTTATCTTAAGCTTCTTCAATGTCTTGAGTCTCTGCCATTCAGTAAGCTCAGAGTTAATCTGAACTTTGACTTCAACTCTGTTTTCTTGTTTAATCTCCATCACTACTTGCCTGACATATACTGTATTTATAAAAATGTACCTGTTATTTACTCTTTGGTTTAACATCTTCTCGTCTTTGATGCAGGGAAATTCTACAACATCTTAAGACCATAGAATATAGGAGCAAAATTAGGCCATTTGGCCCATGGAGTTTGCTCCACCATTTCATCATGGCTGATCCATTTTCTCTCTTAGCCCCAACCTCCTGCCTTCTCCCCATATCCTTTCATGCCCTGAGTAACCAAGAACTTATCAACTTCTGATTTAAATATACCCAATGACTTGACCTCTACAGCTGCCTATGGCAACAAATTACTATCAAGAGAAAATCTGCAGATGCTGGAAATTCCATAAATTCACCACTCTCTGGCTAAAGAAATTCCTCCTCATCTCCATTCTAAAAGGATGCCCTCTATTCTGAGGCTGCATCCTCTGGTCTTAGATTCCTCCATCATAGAAAACATCCTCACCACGTCCGCTCTGTTGGGGCCTTTCAACGTTCAATAGGTTTCAAAAAGGTCACCCTTCATTCTTCTGAATTCCAGTGAGTTCCATCAAACCCTCCTCATCTGACAAGACTTTCAATTCCAGAATCATTTTCTGAACCTCCTTTGAACCTTCTTCAATGTCAGAACACAAGAGGCCCAAAACTGCTTGCGGTACGCCAAGTGAGGCCTCATCAGTGCTTTATAAATCCTCAATATTACATCTTTGCTTTTATATTCTAGTCATGTCAAAATGATTGCTAAGATTACATATGCTTTCCTCAGCCTGCAAATTAACCTTTCGGGAATCATGCATGAGGACTTCCAAGTTCCTTTGCACCTCAGATTTATGAATTTTCTCTCCATTTAAAAAGTAATCTATGTTTTTATTTCTTCTACTAAAGTGCATGACCATACACTTCCCGGCACCGTATTCCATCTGCCACTTCTTTGCTCATTCTCCTAATTTGTCTAAGCACTTCTACATGCTCTCTATTTCCTCAAAACTACCTGCCCCTCCAACTATCTTTGTATAGTCCACAAACTTGGTCACAAAGCTATCAACTGTTTCATCTAAATCACTGACTTATAACGCCAAAAGAAGTGCTCCTAACACAGACCTCTGTGGAACACTACGAGTCACTGGCAACTGACCAGAAAATGCTCCCTTTATTCCCACTCTTTGCCTCCTGCCAATCAGCCAATGCTCTATCCATCCTAGTATCTTTCCTGTAATACCATGGGCTCTTAACTTATTAAGCGGCCTCATGTATGGCACCTTGTCAAAGGCCTTGTGAAAATCCAAGTACACAACATCCACCAATTCTTCTTTGTCTATCCTGCTTGTTATTTCTTCAAAGAATTCCAAAACATTTCTCAGGCAAGATTTTCCCTTGAGGAAGCCATGCTGACAATGGCCTATTTTATCATGTATCCAAGTATCCTGAAACCACATCCTTAGTAGTTGACACCAACATCTTCCCAACCTGTGAGGTGGACTAATTGGCCTGTATCTTCCTTCTCCCTCTCTTCCTTCTTGAAGAGTGTAGTGACATTTGTTATTTTCCATTCCTCTGGAACTATGCCAGAATCTAGGGATTCTTGAAAGATCATTAGCAATGCCACTACAATCTCTTCAGCCAGCTCTTTTAGAACCCTGGAGTGTAGACCATCTGGTCCAGGTAACTTGTCTACCTTCAGATCATTCAGTTTCCCAAGAACCTTCACCTTAATAATGGCAACTTCATACACTTCTGCCACCAACACTTTCCAACTTCCAACATATTGCTAGCTCCTTCCACAGTGAAGACAGATACAAAATAATTACTTATTTCATCTGCCATGTCCTTGTCCTCCATTACTACCTCATCAGCGTCATCTTCCAGTGGTCTGTTATCTGCTCTTGCCTCTCTTTTACACTTTATACTGTATATCAGAAGAAACTTTTGCTATCCTCTTTAATATTTTAAAGGGCAAAGATTCACCCTTCAGAAATGAAATTCCTCCTCAGCTTTGACTAATTGTCCAACCCTTCAGGTTGGCTCTGATCTTCCTATGTAGGGAAACATTCTCACAGCATTTACTTTGTCAAGCACATCTCGAATCTTTACACTCACTTCTCACTTTCCTAAACTTTGAAAATCCAACTAAATGGTTGGAATTTATTTGATGTTCTGTTTTTACTGTTTTACTATTGAATGGCTTAGACTTTGCATTATTGACATAAAAGCCAAACTTTTAGAATATAGGGATGATAAAGTAGATGTAAGACAAAACTACTTGTTGATGTTCTTACTGATGATGAATATTTCTTGAATTCACAATGGTGACAGTGTACAAAGGTAGAGTGTTTAAATACAGTATACCAGAAATGGGAGATTCATAGTAAATACTCATAGTAAAAATTGAACAGGTTGGGGTCATATATCGAAAAATAATAAATTGAGAAACTGAGTTAAGATCTAATAGATATCCTTAAAAAGACACTAAGTTTGATAGATTAGATACTTAGATTGTTCCAGTTTTGTTGGAAACAAAAGCATTGGACCATTAGCATGAGATAGTCATAGCAGCAAACTTGAGATAAAACTGCTTGGGGAGTGGTTAGAATTTGGAACTCACAACTTTAAACATATTGCTTAGATGAAATTTAAGGAGAACATTGATAAATTAGTATCGGGGAAAGACAATTTTCATTCTGCTGAGCCAGGTAAAGTGATCTGTGATCTGAAATGTTAACTCAATCTCCACAAATGCTGCCTGACCTGTTGAGCATTTTCAGCTTTCCCTGTTTTGTTATTTCAGACTCCTAGCTTCTGCAGATATTTTTCTTTTGTATTAGATGAAGGAAGATAACTGCAAGCTTGCAAAGAGAATGAACACCAGCAGAGACCAGACAAATAGCTGCTCTTGCACCAAACAGCTTTGTACTTGCATAAATGAAGCAAGAAACTGGAAAAATGATTTTGTCTTGGAGCTCTGTGGCTTTTTGTATACCACAGTTATGTTCTAAAAAATGCATTGAAGCTGGTGGTTTTAAGTTCAAGGTCGCCGCCTCAGAACAGCAGCAGTAGCTGGACTTGTGGTCACTTAAAGAACCCACAAAGCACCACAATATAAAATAATGTTCAATGAAATACTTACAAATTCTGGATCTTAACAAAAATCAATGCCAGCAAGCAACCAATCAGTTTGCAAGATTTCCATAATCTATGTAATGCTCTATAAAATATGTAGAATATCTGAAACTAAAATCAATGAAAGAACCCAGCAAAATTGTTTCATATGGAGAAGTGAAGGGGAGAAATGAATTAACAGAGAACTATTGGGACTGGAAGAATCAATAATTTACTATGGCAAACAATAATGCACTTTAAAACAAATCTTTTGCATAACACTCTGCACTATATTTTGAAGGGATTTATTTTAGTTGTTAATCAGACTATGTCTCAGGTCATCACTGAATATTATCCATACTAAAAAACAAATTTCATAACAGTTTACTTTGTAAGGGTTTCATGTTTATACCTTTCTGAAATAAGTTTTCATCTCTTTGAGATATCCCTTAAAATCTGCCATAGTCCTTCCATTATTTTGACTAGGCCAAGATTAGGAAACAGAAAAAAGACAAGATAATAAAAGCTGATTAAAGAAAGAACGGCTCCAGTTACGTCAAACTTTCATACACGACTGTGTCATCATTTTTTTTTGTATATGAGGGCTTTTCAACATTTTCAAGACATCAGTTCTTACTAAGATTATGATCACTTTGCTGTCAATGTTTGGGTTAATTTATATTGTGACTGCTTAACTACTATTTTATATTATAATTTTAGAGTTTTGTTAACTTAAACTATTGATTAGAACACAGAATATGAACTAGATATGAGTCACATAATGTTTAAACGATGAAAGCACAAATTACTAGAAGGAGCCATTTTTGTAGGATACTGTGTAAGTTGGATTTAGTTCAGTATATTAAGTCTTCTCATTTATTTTGCCTTTAGTGTTGCTTTGACAGCTATATAACGTAGAAATGATGACTACAACAAAGAATCTGGGAGACTGGTGAACAGCAAGGGGCAGTGAGTTCTATGCTAATGAGCACCTATAATTCTGTGAATATTGAAGCAAGAGAGTAAAAGAAACTAAGAGTGAATTAAGACAAAAAGGGAAACAAAAGTTAAGAAACAATTAAGCTGGTGAGTTAATTCTCTTTAAGCAATATACAGTCTGGCGGAGTAAGACGTTACAATTATGATTGTTCATGTTCTGGATAGCGAGTTTGACTGCTAGTCGTAAGTAATTATTACTTCATTAAGAGGGTATTTATGCAATTAATTACAGGGCTTAATTGTAATTGGCAATTAATTTGCAAATCCTGCAACTTTGTGAAAATCAGGAGGTATTTAAGAATGAGATGAGTGCAGAGATTCACACTTCATGGCATCTCTCTCTCTCTGCCTTGTCAGAGCACTAGCCAATTTGCACACCAATAATAACATGTATCGGTCAATACTTCTCAGCAAAATCAACATCTTTGAACAGAGCTCATTTGGCCTCTTAAAAATTAATATATCCAGCTGCACACTTTCACTAACTCACTGCCAGTCACTCTTAGACAATAGCTGTATCTCAGTCTGCAACTTGATCTCTACGAGGGTCTTTATATCATTTACCATCCGCTCGTCTCTATACACACATGTTAACCCTCATTCACTCACCTTGACAGCTGTTGGGGCCAGAGGCAAGTACAGGCAGATTCAGCTTGCTGCTCCCCGAGTTTTACTCGTCACTGTGCTGAACTGAGGCTGTGGCCTGCAACTAATGGGTTCCTGTATCGGCTGCAGTGATGATTGGTCTTGTGGCTGTGGACGCACTTTTGTGAACTTCAGTTCTGAATGTTATTTGCATCTTTTTATTGTTTGCACAATTTGCTTTTTTCTGCAAGAAGGTTTTTACTGTCTTCTTTTTTAATGGATTCTTTTGGGTTTCTTTGTTTTGTGGCTGCCTGTAAGGAGACAAATTTCAAGGTTGTATATAGCATACATAACTTTGATAATAAATGCACTTTGAACTTTGAACTTTCACCTACTGACCCTCAACTAATCACCTCTTCAGAAAACCAGTTTCTTAAATATATTCATAAAGACTAAAAATACCTGCGCCTTTTGAGAGGCTCACCCAATGGCCATGCAAGGACAGATATGAAATCAATATTTCTGTGCTTACAAACTAATGTTTTTAAATAATTAAAGTTAGCAATTGGGGCACTGTATCATGCTAGCAACCAATACACAGAAACAAATTGATTCACTATTCCACCCAATGAGTACTGTACCGAGTCATCCAAGTTTAAATTGCTTCGATTATTTCAATTTGTTCATCAGCTTCCCCTTGCTAGACTCAACCACCTTAACTTTTCCTTTCAATCTGCGTCAATAGCACCTTGGTGACCTGCACCTCCAATTTCTGCCTCCTGTAATTGACACTGGACCACGTCAGGACACTGATCAAAGCTTGCTGAAGGAAGAGTATGATTTCCTTTAGTTTTCCTCTAGCTGTGTGCTAATAATGACAATATATCTTTTCTTTTGTGATTATCTGAACAAGATGGCTCTATAGGTTTATTTGTTTCCAGTTGAACTCTTCTTCTGCAACAGCACTGCTCTAATTAACACATTCCTTTCTTCAGAATACTTCTAAGCTTGTCTCATTTCTGTACAGATTATAGAGTCGTAAAGTCATGCAGCACAGAAGAAGCTGCCCACGGAGTCGAGGCCTACCATCATGCTGTCATTTATACAAATCCCAATGTTTAATATTCTCCAAAATTCCCATCAATCCCTGCAGACTCTCCCACACATCTGCATGCTAGGTCCAATGCACAGAGGCCAACTAGTCCACAACTGTCTGTGCCAATGAATTAACTACACTCTGGCTAAAGAAATTCCTCCTCATCTCTGTTCTAAATGGATGCCCCTCTATTCTGAAGCTGTGTCCTCTGGTTCTAGGTTCTCTCACTATAGGAAACATCCTTTCCACATCCACTCTATCTAGGCCTTTCACTATTCAATCTACTTCAAGGAGAGTCCCCCCTCGTTCTTCTAACCTCCAGTGAGTAAAGGCCCAGAGCCATCAGACACACTTCAAACATTAACCTGTTCACTTCCAGAGTCATTCTCGTGAACCTCCTCTGGACCCTCTCCAATGCCACACATCTTTTTTTAGGTAAGAGGCCCAAAACTGTTCACAAAACTCCGATTGTGGACTGTCCAGTGCCTTATAAAGCCTCAGCATTACCTGCTTGTTTTTATATTCTAGTCCTCTTGAAATGAATGCTAACATTGGTTTTGCCTTCCTCACCACCAACTCAACCTGCAAGTTAATCTTTAGGGAATTCTATACGTGGTCTCCTACATCCCTTTGCACCTCTAAGTTTTGATTTTTTTTGTTCCCCTTTTAGAAAATAGCCCCAGGGATGTGAAAAGAACTTGGGGTATCTGTGGAAAACCCACATGATCTCTGGAAGAATGGGCAAAATCCTCACAGACAGCACCGAAGGTCAAGAGAAGCCACGCTGTCAGCGGTGTGAGGCAGCGCAATACCAGTGAACCACATTTCTTTACATAGCTGCTTTCATGAGGTAAGGATTTCAGTCTAAAAATGTAAAAAATGAATCTAGTTGGTGTTGATTCTTTATTATACGCATGCCTACTGTCTGAAACTTTGTAATTCTGCCTGAGCCACACAAATACTGAATATATATTAATATGGGCAGAAGTCTCAGTTTTGACCTCTGAATTCCAATGCACTAATTATTGACACTCTTTAAATTTGCTATTCATCTCCTCATTTCCTCACGGTGCTATACACTACCTTCTATTCAGATTAACTATTGCATGGTGAAAAAAAGTCTTAGTAAAAGACTTTTCTCCTTGGAGGATGAGAGGTGACCTGATAGAGGTGTATAAGGTGATGAGAGGCATTGATTGTGTGGATAGTCAGAGGCTTTTTCCCAGGGCTGAAATGGTTGCCACAAGAGGACACAGGTTTAAGGTGCTGGGGAGTAGGTACAGAAGAGATGTCAGGGGAAAGTTTTTTCACTCTGAGAGTGGTGAGTGCGTGGAATGGGCTGCCGGCAATGGTGGTGGAGGTGGATACGATAAGGGCTTTTAAGAGACTTTTGGATAGCTACATGGAACTTAAAAAATAGAGGGCTATGGGTAAGTCTAGTCATTTCTAAGATAGGGACATGTTCGGCACAACCTTGTGGGCCGAAGAGCCGGTATTGTGCTGTAGGTTTTCTATGTTTCTATGTAAAATGTTCATGCCAACAAAACATAATCTTTAATAGAAGCACTATTTTTAAATGTATTCACTAGACGAATTAAATGCAGCATTCACTTACTGAACTCATTGCCTATTCACAAATTAGGTTTTCCAGCTTTCATAAATGATTTTAAAATCAGAACGACTGGTCTATTGTGTCTTGATATGACTTAAATAGATTCACTGTTTCCTGAAGACACTGGGATAAGATTAATCCATTCCCATATTTAACCTTGGACTCAGCACTGCATGGGGAGCATGCTCAGGGTAAGGTAAGCTCAGAGCACTGGTTGAATCTGGCAGCCTGCCCAATGAGAGTAAGCAATATCAAACTGCCTGCCTCACTTACAGTGAAACTAAATTTCCTTTGAAAACCCAGCTAGAATTTCTAGGACCGTTCCAACCCTGTGCTTCGTCTGTACACTTTCTTACTTTCTGGTAGAGGTAATTGCACAGTGGAATGAACCCCTTTTCTTCACCTGGACTCAGGGGTATCCACACTGGATGAAATCAGCATACACTAGTGTTAAATCAGGGTTACTTGTCAGTGGAGCTCGAAGGGCATGAAAGGTACATTCTGCACTCTATCTCCAAATAAAAATAAAAACCAGGCATGGTTCTCCCTACAGAATGGCTGAGGTCCACATTGAATGTTTCTATTAAATGATAGATCAGAGGAACTCCATGCCTCAATTATTAAGTGAATGACTTTTATGCTGGAGGTAATTGAAGCTAAATGAATTTCTAAAGGCTATTAACCACAATCAGGGAGGGCACCAAGTTCACTGCTTTAATAAAACAATTAATGGAAAGTAGAATATACCGTATGAGCTCAGCAAAAGCAACTATTTAAAGTGAGTGAACTTCAGAGTAATTTGTCTAGAAATTAAAAGCAGTTTTAAAACAGATGTCCAGAAGATTTTGAAATATACTCCATTTATCTTTAAAAATTTGGCAAAAACATCTGAATAAAACTAAGACAGAAGTGAAAACAGTGAACTGCGGCTGCATAGAGTGGCTGCTTAAACTAGTTCATTCCTCACAAAGTCATATGTGTAAATGAAAATAAAAGATTAACGCAGATACTGGAAACCTGAAGCAAAAACAGAAAATGCTGGGCAACTCATCACATCAGGGAGCATCTGTGGAAAGAGAAACAATCAACGTTCTGAGCCCATGACCCTTCAAATTGATCTCTCGACATGCTAATATACTAGCAGGTCTCAAACTTTCTAGGACAGAACATCTTCCTTCTAAGTCATAAATCCAGATCTCAACCAGTTTAAATATATAAGGGAATACTAATAACATGTTGGTAAAATTTAAAGGGGTGTGCTCAATTAAAGGTCAGTTTCACAATAGTATACTGATAAAGGTTGGAAACAAATTCCTGAGGCCTTCAGGAAGTTCAAACCACATTTCAACTGTGACTAGCCTTACCTAAATTAACTACAGAATTTGAAAGCAACAGATAAGCTAAACGAAAAGAGGTCTTATAAACAACTTAAAGGAGAAGCTAACTTGCAAATGCTGAGATTTTATGGAAAGTGGAAGGTTGAATTTAGTAGGCCAGGCAGTATCTATGGTAAAAAGTACGTTTCTGGCTGCGACCCTTCGACAGGACTGGAGAAAGAAAGCTGAACAGTAGGGTTAAAAGGTCGGGATGGGGTGGTGGGAGAGAGAAACACAAGGTGATAGCTGAAACTGGGAGGGAGAGGGACGAAGTAAAAAGCTGGGAAGTTATTGGTGAAAGATCTACAGGACTGGAGAAGGGGGAGTTGATTGGAAAGAACAGAAGGCTATGGAAGAACGAAAAGGAGCTCCAGAGGGAGGCGATGGGCTGGTAAGGGGATAGGGTGAGAGAAGGTAAAGGAGATGGGGAATGGTGAAGGGGGGAAGGGTCATTACTGGAAGGTTGAGAAATCGATGTTCATGTCATCAGGTTGGAGGCCACCCAGATGGAATATAAGGTGTTGTTCCTCCAACCTGAATGTGGCCTCATCACGACAGTAGAGGAGGTCCATCGCCTCCCTCTGGTGCTCCTGCCCCCTTTACTTTCTTCAATGGCTTTCTGTTCTCTCCTATCAGACTCTCCCTTCTCCAGCCCTGTATCTCTTCCACCAATCAAATTCCCAGCTCTTTACTTCATCCCTCCCCCTCCAGGTTTCACCTATCACCTTGTGTTTCTCTCTCCCCTCCCCACCTTTAAAATCTACTCCTCTTCTTTTTCTCTCCAATCCTGCCGAAGGGTCTCGGCCCGTAACATCAACTGTACTTTTTTCCATCGATGCTGCCTGACCTGCTGAGTTCCTCCAGCATTTTGTGTGTGTTGCTTGGATTTCTAGCATTGCAGATTTTCTCTTGGAAGGATGAATATGTCCAAATTATTGACCGCCCATTGTTAAAAGCACTGTGCCCAATCCCGGGGATGAAGGGCCACTGTAGCCAAAGAAAACATTTAGCATACATTGACTGTAATAATTCCAAGGCTCAGAAGCTATAAGTGCAACATGAAGTATGCAAGTTATGTATGTTGGAAGGTCAAGTAGAGTAGGACATTTACAGCAAATGGTAGAGCACCAATAAATGCTAATTAACAGGTGACCTTGGAAGTTGAAGTCAATAGTTCTATGAAACTGGCAACATAGGTGGATTGGGTGGTGAAGTTGGCATGTTGTTCTTGCCTCCATAGGTCAGGATGTAGATCATAAATGCTGGGATATTACATTGCAAACCTACAATACACTGGTTTAGACTACACTTTGTGGAGTTCTGGTTGTCATAATATAGAAATGATTTGGTTGTACTGAGAGAGGGCAGAGGAGATTTACCGGGTTTGTGGACTTTAGTTCTGTTGAGAGAGTGCATAGGTTGGGTTTATTTCCATTGTAGTGGATGAGTCTAAGGGGTAGACTTATAGAGATATATAACATTATGAGAGACATGGATAAGGCAGGAGAACAAATTCCTCTTCTTTCCTCTATTCCCCACTTCGACCTTCCACTCCCTCGCACTTGCCTTTCATTTCCCCCTGGGTCCCTTCTTCCTTCCCTTTCCCCTGTTGTCTGCTCATTTCTCCCATCAGATTCTTTCTTCTCCTGGCCTTGACCTTTCCCACCCACTTGGCTTCACCTATTACCATCTAGCTAGCCCCTTTCCCCACCCCTCACCTTCTTTCATTCTGGCATCTTTCCCCTTCCTTCTCAGTCCTGAAGAAGGGTCTCGGCCTTTTTTCCATTGAAGCTGCCTGACTTACTGAGTTTCTCCAGTGTTTTGTGTGTGATACTTTAGATAGTCAGAATCCTTTTCTCATTGTAAGGGTAAAAAAAACAGTAGGGCATACAGTAACTTTAATGTGTGAGGAAGGAGTTTTAAGGATGAGTTGGGATTTTTTTTATTACGTAGAGAACATTAGATAATAGGAACTTGCCAGCAGAAGAGATGGTGGAGTATAAATCATTATGTTTAAGAGACATTTAGACAGGCACTTACATAGCCAAGGCATAGAAAGCAAGTGGGATGAGAACAGACAGACAAAAAGGTCAGAGTAAACATGGTAGGACAAGGGACATGCTTCTATGCTGTACAACTCTATGCATCTGTGTTGGGAAATTGTAGCTATGAGGAAGGGTGTGAAATATCAGAGTGGATAAGATTGGTTAGTGATTTGATAGATGTTTTGAAAGGTATGATTAGTTTTGTTGGAGTGAATAATAAAAGAGTATTTCCATTGGGTGTGGCATCCGTGATGAAGGCTTTAAAATCATCATTGGATGAGGGGGCTCAGAAATATTTTTTATTGGGCATTACAGGAAAATGAAATTCTTCCTGATAGGGGTTGGTTGAATCAGAGACCATATTTTTTTTTTTGTTTTCTAGGGGTAAAATTGATTGATATTCACTATAACAAAACCAGGTAAAGTGTGTGAAAGGGAGCTGGGCAGTAAGAGTATTTTTGATTTGTATAACAAAATGCTGGAACAGACAAGACGAGTTCAGTCACCTTTAAACCTTTGTGGTTTGATGGAAATCTCATTCTAGCACTAATCCAACATACGAGTTCTTTTATTCCTTTCATGAAAAACAATGCTGAATGCCAATATTCAGAACGAATTAGGAGGTTGTGCACACTGAGGTGAATCTGTAACACCACAAAGGAGAAAAGTAATCTGTAACTTCACAGGTAGATGCCTCTGTTAAAAGCTCTGAGGAGTCTGGAACAAACTGATAGCATTTACATTGAAAACACTGATTTTAGCAGAAGCCAAGGTATGACAACATAGAAACAGAGCTATTAGCTATTACATATTGATGTGAGAAATTTTCTAGAAGGAAATGTGTGGTAGAAAGTGGTTATTGATGCCTAGAACATGTAGAAGGGAAGGAATGGAGTGTGCCAACAAGATTATAAAGATAACTCTTGAGACTTCAGCTATTTGAATTCTCACAAAAAAACCCATGAAAAGAAATGGTGCTATATGATGCACTATCTCTCAAGCATGACATGGGAGAGATCTGGGTTTGACAAAACAATTGCTAAAAAATGTGACACCAATAAAACTGAATAAGACAAGAGATCAACAAAGGATAACAAATGTTTTCACTAAGTGATCTGGAATGAGCAAGGAGGTAGAAAAAAACACCGTTGAAATAAGATGGAAGATTGTGTTCTCCCAGTTGAATTCTGAATCATTCTGCCTAAAAATTAAAAGGAGAATCACTTCTGCAGATGCACATGGGAAAAGGAAAATGCAAGTCAGGCAGTAAATCTGCTATGTACTAATATATACAAAAGCACAGAGAGGGTTGCTAACATGCTAAAAGTACAGAAATATACACACTGGGAAATGTTGTTTGCTACAGTTGTTTGGCAGACTGGTATGCATGGGATTGCTCATTTGTTCTGATATAATTAAGAATAGTACCTCACTGTTACAGATACTACTTTACATTGGAAGAATGCAAAAATTAAGAGCTGCAACAATATTGAGATGTCTGAACAGGCTGCTTACACTGTTTACACTGGCTTACCTCTGTCCCGAATCGAGGACCAAATGCCCGACATATATAATAAAGGAACAGAATTAAGAGAAATCTAAGGGAAAACTTCTCATATGCAGTTCGTAATTGGAATCTGCAATATGGTTTACCATTGTAGCTTCTCAACAGCATCTAAGATATGGTTTCATAGCAGGACATATCCTAACAATCAAAGAAACCTTTATTAGAAGAAAGATCCAGTCCTTGCCTGGTTGTCACTCTGAGCAACATTTTTACAGATGACATGAAATCACCAGCTCTTGAATGACAAAACTGACAAGCCAGCTTTGACAACTGATGCATATCCTCCACATTACCAAGAAGTAAGACAATGATTGACTGATGTATAAATATAGGGGAAATAGCATTGTAACAGGGAGGTTTAATCAGTACTTGAGGCAGCATCCATCATTAAGAGCCTCCATCACCCAGGTTATATCTTCGTCTCATTGCTACCATTAGGAAGGAGGTACAGAAGCCTAAAGGCACACACTCAACGATTCAGGAAAAGCCTCTTCCTCCCTGCCATCTGATTTCTGAATGGGCATTGAACGCAAGAACACTACCTCACGACTTTTTGTATTTCTACTTTTGCACTACAAATTTCATTTATCTATTATATATTGCACTGTCCATGAATGGAAAATCTTATAAAAGGTAGTGGATTCGGCCCAATACATAATGGGTAAAGCCCTCCCAACCTTTGAGCACATCTACATGAAACACTGTTGCAGGAGAACAGCATCTATCATCAAAGATCTTCCCCTTCAGGTAGAAGGTACAGGTGCCTCAGGACTTACACCACCAGGTTCAAAAACAGTTACTACCCCTCAACCATCAGGCCCTTGATCAAAATACACGCATCTATTGAGATGTTTCCAGAATCAATTATTTCACTTTAAAGACTCTATATCTTGATATTTCATGCTCCTGTTATTTATTGCTATTTATTTAAGTTGCATTTCAACAATTTGTTGTTTTCTATGCTCTTGCTCTTTTGTTGATCGTGTTTACACTTACTATTCTATAGATTTGCTGAGTATACCTGCAGGAAAAAGTATCACAAGGTTGTGTGTGATGATGTGTATGCACTGTACTCTGATAAATATTTCTTTGAATTTTGAACTTTGAACGTTGTACTGGTGCTGCAAAGACAACAAATTTCACGGCGTACGCCAGTGATTCTTATTCTGATTCTGAGAGGACAAGTAGTGATGCATAGGATCTGATTTTAAAAATCAGTGGAAATTTTTGATAATGTTGCAACCACAAGGGACACACTGTACGTCATTGAGACCAAGACAGGTCAGCATATGATATGGAATGGAATCCATCTTTGGCCTGTGTTAGAATTAATAAAACAAAGAGTAGAAACAGCAACACAAGAAACATTAATTTACAATAACAGGACAATCAGGCACCACATCATTAAAACAGAGAAAGATTGATCATGCCCAAGACCGCAAAATGAAATTGAAACACTCCACCTCAGTGGTACTTTAAGAAGCATAGCATGTTTTAAAGCAAATATCCAAGTTTATTATTTTTAAGAAAATGGGGATATTGTTGCAAAAATAAAGGCGTATTCCACATTGTTGTAGGGCAAAAAATATTTGGACTTACTATTCTATGTAACTCACTATTCAAAGTAGAGATCATATTTTGCATCTCCTAGCAACACATGTCAGTAGTCTGAAAATAAACATTATAAAAGCCACAGATCTGAGTCTTAAAATGCAATTAAGAAAGAGAGTTTTGCAACAACAAAAACATAATAAATCCCATCTGGAAGGGAACTTCCATCTGGAAAGCTTTGATGTAACAACCAAAGTCTGGTATGACAATACACCTCACCATCTAGGCCACATCCTGGAATCATTCTTTGCTACTGTGCTAATTCATGATAAAACTGCATCATAAAAATATATGGTAAACTCTTGCAATCAATTAATAACTGCAGTAAAACAGAACATATTTGAGAACTAACATTTGATTAACATCATTATGTAGCACATTACTAACAAAATCCTTTCATTATTACTCTATTGCCCCTTCCTGTTTGCAGTGACCACATGCATCACCACTGTTCAAAGCTGTCTGCACAACATTGGTCCAAGATTTTACAACATAACATGCTGGATTTGGATTCCATTCATCTATGCTAAATAGGAAGAAAACACTTTCTTTTGACACTGCAGACAAACCTGGCATTCATGGTTTAATCTTATTGAACAGAATTCAACTTTACATATTTTGGAGGGAGAGGAAACTAATCTTCACTTGCATGGCACTTCAACCTGTGGTCAGTGTATGCATTTTGAGTTATGGTTCTAGATTCCACTGTATGCTCCAGATTCAGCTTGGGCTATTTTCATTCTTGATATCTACAATTATTGAAACATCACCATCTAGCTTATACATCACCTCTTTACTACAGTTATTTTGCATGCTGCAATTTAATATTATAACATTTTATTATTAGCACAGTTCTTTAATCAGGCTACATTACTACATTAAGGCTATAAAGATTTCAATTGAACCATGGGCCCTTCTTCAACAGAACTGCTGGACAAGGGTCGGAGAATGGGAAACTTTGTTTATTGAGGTTCATGCAGGTTTAGGAAAGAAGCAATAAGATCACAATGGGGAGGAAGTGGAAGGTCCACCAGATTTTCCTGCATTCAATTCATTTCATGTTAAAATGATGTATCCTGGGGATTTCTTGTCTGCCTTGATAATCCTACCCACTGCACTTAGCTTTAGGAAGGGACAAGTCTCATTGATCTTGAGATGATCTACAGATAGTAAATCAATGCTATCTCCAAGACTTTCAGCTTCCATCTCTGTAACTTCTTATCTTCTTTCACAACTGCCTCAGCTTAGCTACTGTTGTACCCTTCATTCATGTATTTGCCAGCTTCCGACTTTACTATTCAAGAGCACTTTTGTTTGGTCTTCTGACCTTTGTAATTGGGGGTCATCCAAATTCTGATATATGTTTCCTAACTTACACTATGTTCTATTCTTCCTCTAGCCAGCAGTGGTTGATCAACATTAGACACCTGTTAATCAGTCCTTCAATTTAAAATATATATAACTTACTTATCCTATCCTAGCTTCACCGCTGTCCATCTCTGTAGACTCATCCAGTCCCACAGCCTTCAGATATATCCATAGTCAATCAATTCACTTTTGGTGGCTATGCCTTAAGATATCAAGCTCTGAAATTTCTTCCCTAACACTACCCATTTTTAGGAAGTTCCTTTAGAAACAAATCTCCTTGAATAAATAATTTGGTCATCTGCCTTATTATTGTTGGTTCAGTATCGCATATTTTTTGAAGATGCTCTTTTAAAATGCCCTGGGTTGTTTTTCAATTACTGAATGTGCCAATATAAATGTAAGTGTTGTTTTTTTTGTCAGGGTCATAAGAGAAACCTCAAAATGTTGACAGCTAAAGCCTTGTTTGGGAAAGGAATATGAAAAATTTTGTCTCTTCTTTGGACATTTACTGGCCCAACTTTTCTGACCATTGACAGTACTGAGAGCTCCTGTAGATACCAGCTGATAGAAGAAACAGTGCTGTTTTGGGTGGAGTTGTGAGTGATGCCAGTATTTGCCACCTCAGGAGAAAACTGTTACATGTAAGATTATAAATGGTAATTGCATTGGTTATTGGAGCCTAATCTGAATTACTGTACAACCCATCATCAGGGATATGGAAATGGGAAGGCAGTTCTGTATATTTTATTGTGGAGTATTTAAGCTTTAAGTTCCTCGGGGTCAATATCACAGATGACCTGACTTGGTCCAACCAAGCAGAGTTCACTGCCAAGAAGGCCCACCAGCGCCTTTACTTCCTGAGAAAACAAAAGAAATTTGGCCTGTCCCCTAAAACCCTCTCTAATTTTTATAGATG
Organism: Mobula birostris; assembly: GCF_030028105.1. Lineage (NCBI taxonomy): Eukaryota > Metazoa > Chordata > Chondrichthyes > Myliobatiformes > Myliobatidae > Mobula > Mobula birostris. The sequence goes on from NC_092381.1 coordinate 74,726,459, forward strand.
CACCGTAGAAAGCATTCTTCTAGGGTGCATCAAAACCTGGTGTGGAAGTTCAGGCAACACACATTAATGTTGCTGATGAATGCAGCAGGGCAGGCAGCATCTCTAGGAAGAGGTATAGTCGACGTTTCGGGCCGAGACCCTTCGTCAGGACTCGCGATCAAATATCGTTGTGATGATTGTACGTTCTAGTATCAATTGTTTGGCGACAATGAAGTATAAAGTATTTCTGACACATATTCGATCAACTTCATTTTTACAGCACAGGATGTGCAAAATTCAAAAGATCCTTGGTATTATATAGGCAAATAAAAAGTTACAATTGATTAATTATTAATGGCTGATAAATAACATTATAGATATGTAATATGTCAAAAGCGAAATATTTGTGCCCTTAAAGAATTCAGACTCTCAATTGGTATTTGCAAGTGAGAAGGCAGCAGAGAGGACACAGATAGAGAAAATTTCAAGGGAAGATAATCTTGAAACATTTTCTTTAAATAGATTGCACTATTATTGAAATAATTCCTGATGAGAATAAGAAAGATTTAGATGCTTGAAGAGTCCAAACTTCAATGTTCAAAGTAAATTTATTATCAAAATATATATTGTATTTGTCACCATATACAGCCCTGAGATTAATTTTCTTACGGGAATACCCAGTAAATCTAAGAACCATAATACAGTCAATGAAAGACCAGGACTAACAACCAATGTACAAAAGACAACAAACTGAACAAATACAAAAGAAAAAAAGAAATAATAAATAAGTAACCAATAAGTATTGAGAACATGTGGTGAAGAGTCCTTGAAAGTGAGTCCATAGACTGTGGGAACAGTTCAGCGATGGGGCAAGTGAAGTTGAGTGAAACTATAATTGTCACATGAAGTATGCAGGTGATGCATCTTGGAAATTCAAGTAGAGGTAGGATATATACAGCAAATGGTAGAGCACCAATAAATGCTAATTAACAGGGGACTTTGGGAGTTTAAGTCAATAGTTCCCTGAAACTGGCAACATAGGTGGACTGGGTGGTGAAGGTGGCATGTTGAAGGCATGTTAAAAGTGACATCCTACTTACTCAAGAGCCTAATGGTTGAGGGGTAATAACTGTTGCAGAACCTGTTGGTGAGAGTCCTGAGGCTCTTGTACCTTCTTGCTGATGGCAACAACAAGAAGAGAGCAAGTCCTGGGTGGTGGGGGTCCGTGATTATGGATGCTGCTTTCCTGTGGCAGCGCTCCATGTAGATTTGTTCAATGGTGGAGAGGGCTTTACCCATGATGGACTAGTCCGAATCCACTATTTTTGTAGCATCTTCCATTCAAGGGCATTGGTATTTCCACACTAGGCTGTGATGCAACCAGTCAATATACTCTCTACCGTACATCTATACACTTTTAGATGTCATGATGAATCTTTGTAAACTTCTAAGGAAAGAGAGGCACTGTCATGCTTTTTTTGTAATTGCACTTACTGAATGTACTGGGCCCAGGACAGATCCTCTGAAATAATTAACACCAAGGAATTTAAAGTTGCTGACCCTCTCCACTTCTAATCCCCTAATGAGAACTGGTTCATTTACCTCTGGTTTCCTCTTCCTAAGGTCAATGATCTGCTCCTTGGTCTTCCTGAAATTGAGTAAGAGCAGTTGTTGTGGCCGTACTCAGCCAGATTTTCATCTCCCTCGTCTATGCTGATTAATCTCCATCTTTGGTTGGGCCAAGGACAGTGGTGCCGTCAGCAAACTTAAATATGGCATTGGAGCTGTGCTTAGCCACACAGTCATAAGTGCAAAGTGAGTAGAGCAGGGGGCTGAGCATACAGCCACGTGATGCACCTGTGCTGATGGAGATTGTGGAGAAGATGGTGTTACAAATCTGAACGAACTGGGGTCAGTAAGTGAGGAGACTGAGGATCCAATAGCACAAGGAGTTTTCAAGGCCAAAGTCTTGTAGCTTATTGATTAGTTTTGAGGGATCATAGTATTGAGTGACAAGCTGTAGTTGATAAGGAACATACTGATGTAGGCATCTCTGCTATTCAGATGTTTTTGAGTTGAGTGAAGAGCCAAGGAAATAACATCTGCTGTGGACCTATTATGTTGGGAGGCAAATTGGAGTGCATCCAATCCACTTCTCAGGAAGGAGTTGATATGTTTCATCACCAACATCACAAAACACTTAATCGCCATGGATGTAAATGCTACTGGACGATAGACATTGAGGCAGGTTACCACATTCTTCTCAGGCACCGATATAATCGAAGCTTACTTGAAGAAGGTGGGTACCTCAGACTTTTGAAACGAGAGGTTAAAGATGTAGGTGAACACTCCAGCCAGTTGATCAGCACAGGTCTTTAGTACCTGGCCAGCTACCCCATCAGGGCCAGATGCTTTCTGTGGTTTCTCCCTCCTGAAGGATGCTCTCATTGTCAGCCTCAGAGACTGAAGTCACAGGGTCACCAGGGCCTTTGGGAGATCATGAAGGTTCATCCGTGTTTTGATAGTCAAAGTGAGCATAGAATGCATTGAGTTCATCCGGAACGAAGCCCCCTTGTCATCTGTGTTGTAATGCAATGATAACCGCGCAAATTACAAACACAAACAAATCTGCAGATGCTGGAAATCCAAACAACACAACACAAAATGCTGGAGGAACTCAGCAGACCAAGCAGCAGCTATGGAAAAGAGTAAACCATTGATGTTTCAGGCCACGACACTTCATAAGGCACAAGTTAGCTGACTTTGGTGACTCATTCAATAGAAACATCAGGTGCCCCATAGACTATCCTTCAAAGGTAGGTGAAGTATCAAATGTCACTGGGAAATGTTGGCATACTTTGAACTTCCTGTGGTTATTGTGACAAGAGTCCTTGATGAGGATGGTTTGGACCCAAATGCTGGAGTATCCCAGGCTAGGATCAGGACATGAGAAAACTGGATTGAGAACTGAGCACAAAACAAAATGCTGGACAATATCTGTGGTTGGACTTGATCCATCCAGGTGCTCTTTAAATACTCAAATCTTGGTGCCCAAAACATAGTTGCCTATTAGCCTGACAGTCGTGAACCATTAAAGGGGCCCTGCAAGTTATCCATACTCTAGAGAGTTAGAGTGTCTAAACCCTGGAAGCTGGTGTTGTTGGCTGCACCTTGTAACAGTTATGTGCATAGGAAAATGAGGCAGATTATTGTAACAAGAATCCTTGATGTGGATGGTTTGGACCCAAATACTGGAGTATCTGAGGCTAGGATCAAGAATAAAACTGCCTCATTCAATTTTGCCTCATTCAAAATATTTTATATTTTTTCTAAGATACAAATATTTCTTCCTGGTATTCAAATAAGAAAATAAACACTTCTTTTATTTTTGGATTATCTGTTGTGTTCAGTTTTGATGGAGACAAAACATCCATTGTTTTTTCTATTTTTCACAAGTGGTTTCGGTTGCAGTCAGCTGAATTACAGTTTTTAATCTTTGATTCCATTAGCATCTTGCTGTAGTCGATATTCATTTAAAACCTCATTTCTGTGCCATAAATCCCTAATCAAACTTTTGGGAACGACTGCATAGAAAAGCTAACTGGCTGTTTGGAAAACATTCTGAGGATTGTAAGGCCCTTGCTTAAACAGAGATCAGAACCAAGTCCAAAGGATATAATAGAAGATTCTAACAAATTAGCCTAGTGCTAGTCATTATTGCCATTTGCACTAGTTATTAATAGATGCCAGATCTCATTAGTGACCAGGTGTTGAAGAACTAATCATTGCATCGTATAAGCACGACTTCTGTACGAAGTTGCCCTTCCAGTCACTTGCAATTCTTTTCCCCTCAGCTTAAACCTTTTCCCTCTGATTTTTTGTTTCCTTTCCTTGGGGAATAAACTGTGCACGAAGGGCTTGTTTGTGGATTGTTTGTTTGCTTTCTTATTGTTTGCATTATTTGTCCTTTCTTTTTCACACATTGGATATATGCCTGTCTTTGCGGTACGGGGTTTTCCGTGAATTCTATTGCCTACATTTCTTTTATGGCTGCCTACAAGAAGATGAATCTCAAGGTTGTATATGGTATGATTTGAACTTTGAACTCCTAAAGGTTTTATACATCCCTTGGTTTCCTAAACTCCAAGGATTAAATTCCCAGCCTACTTAATCTCTCTTTATGACTGTGTATTTCAAGTCAAATCCTGGCAACATTCTTGTAAATCTTCTTTGCACTCTTTCCTGTTTAGTGATATATTTCATACAATAAGGTGACCAAAATACTCCAAATGCGGCCTCACCAACATCCTGTACAACTGCAGCATATCATCTTAACTCTTATATCCAGTGCTCTAACTACGAAGACCAGTGTATCAGATGCCTTCTTCACCATCCTCTCTACTTGTCACACCACTTTCAATGAACTATGTGCATGTACTCCTCTGTCCCTCTATTCTACAACATTTCCCAGGGTGCTATCATATACTGTGATAGGGTAGCATGGTAGCATAGTGGCTAGCGCAACACTTTACTGTGCCTGCAATTGGGGTTCAATTCCCATTTCTGTCTTTAAGGAGTTTATACACTCTCATCGTGACTACATGAGGTTCCACCGGGTGTTCTGGTTTCTTCCTACATTCCAAAGAGGTAGAGGTTAGAAGGGTTAATGAATTGTGAGCATGATATGTTGGCACCGGAATTATGATGATGCTTGCGGACTGCCCACAGAACATCCTCGAATTGTGTTGATCGTTGACACAAACAATGCATTTCATCTATGCTTCAATGTGCACCTGACAGATAAAGCTAATCCATTTCTTTGCTTTTTGCTGTGTAAATCCTACTCTGACATTGAGTTCTCAAAATGCAACACATTGCTTTCCTCTGCACTGAAAACCATTTGCTCATCGTCAACCCATTTACAAAACTTAGCTGATCAAGGTCTCCCCATAACTTTTGATAACTTTCTTCGCTTTCTAAGATACCATCTGTTTTAGTACCACCCACAAACTTACTACCCATAGCCTGCATATTCTCATCCAAATCATTTTTATAAATAATGAACAAAGCTATCAGGAATGGTTTACTTCTGACACACCACAGTAACAGGCCTCCAGTCAAAGGAACAATCTCCTAATATTTCCCTCTGCTCCCTACCATCAAGGCAATTATAAATCCAGATTTATAATTGTTCCTGGATCCCTCCAGATCTAATAGTCTATGTGGAACATTGTCAAAGGCCCCGCTGAAGTCCATATAGACAATCTATTGAAGAACAAATGCATCAGACATGATTTCCCAGGCACTTGCTATCTCAAATCAGATATTGTCTGGTAGATCTTAACCCTCAAGTTTCCCACCACTGATGTCCAACTCACTGGCCAGTATTTTACAGGCTTGACTTTGCCATCTTTCTTAAATAACACTACAACATTAGCCACTGTCTAATTCTGGAACTTTACATGTGGCATTAAGTGATGCAGTCATCTCTGCAAGAGCCTCTGTAATTTCTTCCTTAGCTTCCAACAAGGTCTTCCGAGGCACTTGGATTTAACCAACTTAATATGCTCTAAGGCTGCCAGGACCTTCTATCTGGTCATTTGTACATGGTCCAAGACATCAGAGATAATTTCTCTAAATTCTACAATAAAAAATGATGGAAAGCAATCATTAAAAATCTCACTCACCCCATATTGCTCCACACTTGGATGGCTATGCTAACTCTCAAGGGGAACTATTCTGTCACTAACCACACTTCTACTCTGAATATATTGTACCTGTAAAATCTCTTGGAATTTTCCTTCCCCTCGTTCTCTTTTTACCCTCCAGATATTTCTCTTAAGGGTACTCCTACACTTTTTATTCACGTTGAAGGACTTGCTTGTTCCCATTTACCTGAACCTGATATTACCTCCTTCTTTATCCTGACCAGAGCCTCAATATCTCCAGTCACCCAGGGTTCCCTAAACTTGCCAGCCTTACTCTTTGCCTGAACAAGAACTATGGACCCTTACCTCATGGAAGAGAGGAGAGATGCATTGAAAAATTTCCTATTTGTTGCATAACTTTACCACATTCCAGCAGGAAGCTTGAGGAGAGGCAAGGTAATCTGGGAAATGGGAGATATTGAGCGTGATCGTGGGGGTGGTGATTTGAGTTTTTAAAAAACACACAAAAATGAATTAAAGTCCATCTCTATTTGTACAGCAAGGCTCTTAATGAATGGCATCACAAAGTTAGCTAAATATATTGGCAAAATCTTTTCTAATGTGTTGGTGAGTGACTCAAAACAATATATGTTTGTTTTGCACTCGTCATCACAAAGGGGATTTAAAAAAAAAATAAAACTACTGAGTAATCAGCTATGCTTCCAAAAATCCCACAATTCAGCCAGCAGTTTTTGAGTCTCTCCCACATCAATTTTGTGTTATCAAGTCAGTAGTGGGACCACAATGGGGAAGGAAATTGAAATGTTACTCATAGTCTAAATTTCACCCTCCCTCATTCCTGGTGGTTGAAATACCTCCCAGAAATCAGTAACAATCTGATGAATATCAGGATATACCAGGAATATCAGGGTATATACTAGACATACCCAGACAAAAAGCCGTGGGTGTACCAGGAGATTCATATTCTGCTGAGAGCTAGGTCGGTGGTATTCAAGACCGGTGATCCAGAACAATTCAAGGAGTCCATGTATGACCTATGTAAAGTTATTTTAAGGGTAAGAAAACAATTTCAGTTGAAGTTAGAGATGAAATTGGATGCAAGTTAGCTCTGTCAGCTTCTTCCCACAAGGTGAAGCCTAACATCATGAATGGCTGTGACGCTTAACTCACAGATCTGCTCAATGCCTTTTGCGCATGCTTTGGAAGAGAGCATAGAGTTGCACCTGAGAATTCCTGCAGGATCTCGTGACCCCGTCATCTCTGGCTCGGAGGCCAGCATCAGAGCATCTCACAGGAGCGTGAACCCTTGCAAGGCATCAGACCCTGATTTGTACCTGATAGGGCATTGAAAATCTGTGCCAACCAACTGCCGGGCATGTTCAAGGAGATCTTCAATCTCTCACTGTTGCTGTTGGAGGTTCCCACCTGCTTCAAAAGGGCGACAATCATACCAGTGCCCAAGAAGAGCGGGGTGAGCTGCATCAATGACTAATGCCCAGTTGCACTCACATCTACTGTGGTAAAGTACATTGAGGGGTTGGTCATGTCTAGAACCAACTCTTGCCTAGGAAAGGATCTGGAAACACTGCAAGTTGCCTGTCACCACGATAGGTAATATACCAGATGCAATCTCTCTGGCTTTACACTAGGCCTTGGACCACCTGTGCAATAGCAATACCTACATCTGGCTCCTGTTTATTGAATCATACCTTCTCAGCTAGTCTACAAGCTCTAAAACCTGGGCCTCTGTTCCTCTCTCTGCAACTGGATCCTTGATTTCCTCACCGGAGAGGGCAGTCAGTGTGGATGGGAAGTAATATCTCCTCCCTGCTGACAATCAACAAGTCTCTTACTAACTCTTCCTTCAGTTAGTCCTGACGAAGGGTCTCGGCCTGAAACGTCAGCTGTACCTCTTCCTAGAGATGCTGCCTGGCCTGCTGCGTTCACCAGCAACTTTGATGTGTGTTGCTATTGTTTGCAGAATTTCAGATGGTAATGAGGAGGCGTACAAGAGCAAGATAGATGAGCTGGTTGAGTGGTATCACAACTACAAACTTGCACTCAACATGAGTAACCCCAAGGAATAGATTGTGGATGTCAGAAAGGGGAAGTTGAGGGAAAACACACCAGTCCTCATCAAGGGATCAGCAGTGGAAAGGGAGAGCAGTTTCAAGTTCCTGGAACTTAAAGCTCTCTGAAGATATATCCTGGGTCTAACATATTGATGCAATTATAAAGAAGACACAACAGTGGTTGTATTTCATTAGGGTTTTGAGAAGACTTGGTATGTCAGTAAAGACTCCTACAAAACTCCACAGGTGAACCCTGGAGAGCACTCTAACTGATTGCATCACTGTCTGGTATGGATAGAGCCACTGTGCAGAATCGGACAAAGCCGCAGAAAGTTGTAAACTCAGCCAGTTCCATCGTGGGCACCAGCCTCCCCAGCATCAAGGACACCTTCAAAAGACAATGCCTCAAGAAGGCAGCATCCATCATTAAGGACCACCATCACCCAGGACACGCCCTCTTCTCATTGGTACCATCAGGAGGAGGTACAGGAGCCTGAAGACACACAATCAATAATTCAGGAATAGCTTCTACCCCTTCACCATCAGATTTCTGAATGGACAAATAACCCATGAACACTGCCTCAGTATTTTTTGCTCTCTTTTTGCACTACTTACTTAATTTTATATATATATTTCTGCTTGTTGTGTTGACGCGTGGCCAAGTGGTTAAGGCATTTGTCTAACGATCTGAAGGTCGCTAGTTTGAGCCTTGGCTGAGGCAGCGTGTTGTGTCCTTGAGCAAGGCACTTAACCACGCATTGCTCTGCGACGACACCGGTGTCAAACTTTATGAGTCCTAATGCCCTTCCCTTGGACAACATCGGTGCCGTGGAGAGGGAAGACTTGCAGAATGGGCAACTGCTGGTCTTCCATACAACCTTGCCCAGGCCTGCACCCTGGAAACCTTCCAAGGTGTAAATCCATGTTCTCTTGAGACTAACAGATGCCTATATTTCTTATTGTAATTTATAGATTTTTGAAACTATTATGCCTTGTAATGTACTGTTGACACAAAACAACAAATTTCACAACAAATGCCAATAATATTAAACCTGATTCTGATACTGATATGTATTAATTAAAGCAATTTGCTGTGCAAACTCAAATGCCATTTTATTGCTGCCTATTGGATCAGCACCTAATGATTCATTTGCCAATCATATGTGAATACTTGATAACAATTTTATGGATTTATGGAGAGTTGTAGACAGGAACTCACGATAACTGATTTGTAGAGAAATCGGAAGCTGATTTGGCCATATATATCGGGGGACAGGAGACGGCAGATGAACTAAATGAGTATCTTGCATCAGTCTTCATTGTGGAAGACACTGTCAGTGTGCCGCAATGTTGTTGTAGTATGTGAAGGAAGAGAAGTGGGTGTAGTTACTAATACAAGGGAGAAGGTGCTTAAAAAGCTGAAAGACCTGAGGGTACATAAGTCACCTGGACCAGATTAACTGCTGTCTAGGGCTCTGAACTACTACTTTGTTGACTGAGGCCTAGGAACCTGGTGTCGGGCAAAGTAAAGGTTCTGAAACGGGTAGCATTAGAGATTGTGATGGCATTAGCAATGACCTTTCAAAAATCATTCGTCTCTGGCATAGTGCCAGTGGACTGAAAAATTGCAAATGTCACTCCACCCTTTACAAAAGGAGGAAGGCAGCAGAAAGGAAATTATTGACAATTTGGCTGATGTCAGTGGCTGGGAAAATGTTGGAGTCAATTGTTAAGGATGAGGTTGCGGAGTACTTGGTGACGCAGGGCAAGATAGGCCACAGTCAGCATGATTTTCTTAAGGAAAAATCTTGTCTGATGAAACTGTTTGAATTCTTTGAGGAGATTACAAGTGAGATAGATAAAGGGGATGCAGTGGAAGTTGTATATTTTGACTTTCAGAAGGCCTTTGACAAGGTGCCACACATGAGGCTTCTTACCATGTTAAGAAACCATGGTATTATAGGAAGGTTACTAACATGTTTAGAACATTGGCTGATTTGTAGGAGGCAGAGAGTTGGGATAAAAGGATCCTTGTCTGGTTGGCTGCCACTGACTAGTGATGCTCTGCAGGGGGTCAGTGTTGGGATTGCTTCTTTTCATGCTGTATATAAATGATTTAGATGATGGACTAGATGGCTTTGTTGCCAAGTTTGCAGATGATATGAAGATTGTTGAACGGGCAGGTAGTGTTGTGGAGATAGGTCGGCTGCAGAAGGACTTAGACAGATTAGGAGAATGGGCAAGAAAGTGCCAAATGAAATACAATGTTGGAAAATGCATGGTCATGCACTTTGGTAGTAGAAATAAATGTGTAGACTATTTTCTACATGTGGAGAAAATCCAAAAATCTGAGATGTAAAGGGACTGGGGAGTCCTTGTGCAGAACACCCTAAAGGTTAACTTGCATGTTGAGTCTGTGGTGAGGAAGGCAAATGCAATGTTAGCATTCCTTTCAAAAGGTCTTGAATACAAGAACAGGGATGTGATGCTAAGGCCTTATAAGGTACTGGTGAAGCCTCACCTTCAGTCCTGTGAACAGTTTTAGGCTCCTCATCTAAGAAAAGATGTGCTGGCATTGGAGAGGGTCCAGAGGCAGTTCACAAGGATGATTCCGGGAGTGAAAGGCTATCATACGAGGAATGTTTGATGGCTTTGGGTCTGCACTCACTGGAATTTAGAAGAAAAAAGGTGGAGCTCATTGAAACCTTTTGAATGTTGGAATGTCAGGGGAGTAAATGTGGAAGGGATGTTTCCAATGGTGGGGGAATCTAGGACAAGAAGGCACAGCCTCAGGATAGAGGGCCGTCCATTTTAAAGCAGAGATGCAGAGACATTTCTTTAGCCAGAGGATGACTTTAAGGAATTTGTTACCACAGGCAGCTGTGGAGGCTGGGTTGTTGGGTGTATTTATAGGTTTTTAACTGGACACGGCATCAAAGGTTACAGGGAGAAGGCCAGGGAATGGGGCTGAGGACTGGAGAAGGAAAGGAGCAGCTATGATTGAATGGTGGAGCAGACTCGATGGGCCAAATGGCCTAATTCTGGTACTGTGTCTTATGGTCTAATATTTTCAGTGTAACTTGTAGTGGAGAAGTCAGTCATAACAACCTAATATGTTAAAATTGTGCTAATGCTTTACTTGAACTTCTTCATAGCATTAAAGCTGAAGATTGTCCACATAAAAATGGTCCAATTCATGTCCAGCAAAGTTATACATCTTCTTTAAGGCAAAGTGAAAGGAAAGTGGCAGAAACCTCATTCTGCTTGATGATACCAAAATTTGCACATCACCCGTCTGAATTCAGCTCTTGTAAATCCACAGCTTGGTCTATTTTGTACTTGTGGAGCCCCAAGTTGGATTATTACACCACATTTACATGGCACCATGTTCACAGTCTTGATATACAGTATGCTTGAGGCATTCTGATATCATGAACATATCTGTGATCAACAATGGATTTGAAAAATGACAGAAGAATGGCATATTATTGGATGTAGCTCTGATTATCACACCATAGGAAGCATGTGATTAAACTAATTATGTTAAGCTTGAGAGTGTTACAAGGGGAGAATGGAGAAGATGGGTCTGTTTTCCCTGAAGCAAAGGAGTCTGAGCAATGACATGATATAAAAAGCTGTGAGATGCATAAATAGGCTAGAGAGCCAGTGTCTGTTTCCCATAGAAGGGAATTCTAAAACTAGAAGGTCTAGGTTTAATATGTAGATTTAATCAGTAAGACAAAAGAGCTGATTGTGGACTTCAGGAAGGGCAAGACAAAGGAACACATACCAATCCTCTTAGAGGGATCAGAAGTAGAGAGAGTGCGCAGTTTCAAGTTCCTGGGTGTCAACATCTCTGAGGACCTAACCTGGTCCCAACATATTGATGCAGTTATAAAGAAGGCAAGACAGCGGCTATACTTTATTAGGAATTTAAAGAGATTTAGTATGTCAACAAATATACTCAAAAACTTCTATAGATGTACTGTGGAGAGCATTCTGACAGGCTGCATCACTGTCTGGTATAGAGGGGCTACTGCACAGGACCAAAAGAAGCTGCAGAAGGTTGTAAATCTAGTCAGCTCCAACTTGGGTACTAGCCTACAAAGTACCCCGGACATCTTCAGGGAGCGGTGTCTCAGAAAGGCAGCGTCCATTATTAAGGATCCCCAGCACCCAGGGCATGCACTTTTCTCACTGTTACCATCAGGTAGGAGATACAGAAGCCTGAAGGTACACACTCAGCGATTCAGGAATAGCTTCTTCTCCTCTGCCATCCGATTCCTAAATGGACATTGAACCTGTGAACACTATCTCACTTTTTTAATACCTGTATATATTATTTCTGTTTTTGCACAATTTTTAATCTATTCAATAAATGTATACTGTTCCTATTTTATGTATTGCATTGAACTGCTGCTGCTAAGTTAACAAATTTCACGACACATGCCAGTGATAATAAACCTGATGCTGATCCTGATGTGAAGTTAAAGAAGCTTACAGTGAGTCTAAAGAATGCATTTTTCACACAGAGTAGTTGGTATTTGGAATATCTGTAACAAACTCCATTCTCTCCTTTCAACAGAAATCCTCCCTGGAACTTCAAATTGATAGAAACTTTAGTTTCTCAGTAAGCTAGCCTCATGAGTTTGCACTCCAAGAATGTTCTAAATGCTTTAGCTTTTGCCCGTTTGATTTGTTGCACTGTTAAATGTTCTCCACAAAATATGATGCACATTAATTTTCATTCTTCTTTTAAATAATGATGTATGACTAATAGGTGCCTTTCACTTCATAATTACTGTCTATGGTGAGGGTGGAGGAAGGCATCAAAAGGGGATGAAAAAGGTGAAGGAGGTTGAAAGAAAAGTTGGTGGTTGGTATAAGTGAAAGGGCAAAAAGGATCCAGAGTGGTATTGCTTTCTACGTTAATCTGTGCTCCTTGACTCACTTGAAGGGAAAATAGAGTTTTAATTTGAAGGGATATCATGAAAAGCCCCAAAACATTGACTGTTTATTCATTTCTATAGATGCTGCCTGACCTGCTGAGTTCCTCCAGCATTTTGTGTGTGCTGCTCATGGAACTAAGTGCAGTGGTAATACTGTAATACCAGATTCGAAGACATTAAAGATAGCAGCTCACCACCACTTTAATGGAAATTAGGGATGGTTAAAAAAACACTGATTTTGACATGATTCCCAAAACCCAAACTGGATTAAAAAGTTGTACATGAATAAAGTGAAACAGCATTGCTGAAAAAAGTAAATGACAGCATTTGCTTCTAAAATGGATTTTTGGAAGGAGAAAGCACAGTAATTATTGACTACTGAAAATCATGGACTGATTTGTTGATTAAGGGTAAGTCTGAAACAGAGTTGTATTTACACAAAAAAAAAGGCTGTGGAATGAAATGGTTGCTCTCGCCCTGTCAGAAAGCCCTTTTGACAGAATGTAGTCCTGGTAGCCACATCCATAACACCTCTCCATCAACAAGATCCAGCACTTGGATTAAAAAGCTGTCCAACCATATTACAGCTGCGTGAGAGTCACTACTTACACACGACATCTAACCAAATGTATAGAAATAATTTGAAAACTAAATTGCCGACTTAGAGATTAAGTCATCCAAGTTGAGACACAGAACATCTTGTTCTGATTTCTTTGGCTTTTTAGAATTTTTACTACATTAACAAAATTTCAAAATTTCAAACAAATATTGGTATTCAGTTTAACAGTATACACAGCTATATTTATAGAACTTAATAGACCCTGGAGAAATTGAGCCTGTGCATTCATTCTGATGGTAATGTGTTCCATGTTTAAAGGACAGAGTTTTACTTATAGGCTATAGTACATGAAATGTTCATGATGCTGCTTTATGAATACCCTGTGACAATTTTCCATTATTTTGCCATAATACAAAGTTTTGAGGAAAATACTTGAACAACCCATTGTATTTAAATGGTAATTTACGTTGAGTGAAACATCCTAAGATGATTTATAAGAACATTATCAAGTATGATCACACAGAGCCACTGAAAGAGATGTTGGTATGTGACAAAAACCACAATCCAAGAGGTACATTTTGAGGAGTGACTTAAGGGAGGGTAGGCAAGTGAAGTTGAAATGTAGTAGTCCAAATGTTAGGCTCCAGTCAGTTAAGGACTAGTTGTCAGTAAATGTAAAGGTATGGCATGAGGCCAAGATTGGAGGAATGCTTAGATTGTGAAGGTTTGTGGACCTGAATGATTTATATTTCGCATCTGCTCTCAGGGTGAGGCTTTTCATTCCAGGACGAGGGAGATGTCCTCCTTTTTTAAAGAAAGGGGCTTCCCTTCCTCCACCATCAACTCTGCTCTCAAACACATCTCCCCCATTTCACGCACATCTGCTCTCACTCCATCCTCCCGCCACCACACTAGGAACAGGGTTCCCCTGGTCCTCACTTACCACCCCACCAGCCTCCGGGTCCAACATATTATTCTCTGTAACTTCCGCCACCTCCAACAGGATCCCACCACTAAGCACATCTTTCTCTCCCCCCCTCTTCTCTGCTTTCTGCAGGGATCGCTCCCTATGCGACTCCCTTGTCCATTCGTTCCCCATCCCTCCCCACTGATCTCCCTCCTGGCACTTATCCTTGTAAGCGGAACAAGTGCTACATATGCCCTTACACTTCCTCCCTTACCACCATTCAGGGCCCCAGACAGTCCTTCCAGGTGAGGCAACACTTCACCTATGAGTCGACTGGGGTGATATACTGCGTCCGGTGCTCCCGATGTGGTCTTCTATATATTGGCAAGACCCGACGCAGACTGGGCGATCGTTTTGCTGAACACCCATGCTCTGTCCACCAGAGAAAGCAGGATCTCCCAGTGGCCACACATTTTAATTCCACATCCCATTCCCAATCTGATATGTCTATCCATGGCCTCCTCTGCTGTAAAGATGAAGCCACACTCAGGTTGGAGGAACAACACCTTATACTCTGTCTGGGTAGCCTCCAACCTGATGGCATGAACATTGACTTCTCTAACTTCCGCTAATGCCCCACCTTCCCCCATACCCCATCCGTTATTTATTTATATACACACATTTTTTCTCCCTCTCTCTCCTTTTTCTCCTTCTGTCCCTCTGACTATACCCCTTGCCCATCCTCTGGGTTTTCCCCCCCTCCCCTTTTTCCTTCTCCCTGGGCCTCCTTACCCATGATCCTCTCATATCACTTTTGCCAATCAACTTCTGTCCCTCCTGTCTTCTCCTATCATTCTGGATCTCCCCCTCCCCCTCCCACTTTCAAATCTCTTACTAGCTCTTCCTTCAGTTAGTCCTGACGAAGGGTCTCAGCCCAAAACGTCGACTGTACCTCTTCCTAGAGATGCTGCCTGGCCTGCTGCGTTCACCAGCAACTTTGATGTGCGTTGGTTGATTTCATATCAGATGTCCTTTTGTTTTAGACCAAAGAATAGGCCATGCTGTGCTTGGAGATGAAGGCTTGCTTTATACTTCAAATAAATCAGCAAAGAGACATTGTAAATTTGCTCCATAGAGTTAATTTCTAAGAGAATGGAATGATCAAAGCATGCAGATAAGGAGTAAGTACCCCATGCAAGAGTTTCAATTAGGTGTATGAAAGGCTGAATGACTCATAATTATATATCTATCTTGAGGACAACTGTCATTGGAGTATAAAAAACTCACAATCTCCTCAGCTTGTCTTCTGCAGTTGGTTATATTAGCTCTGGATGGTCAGGAATTGCCAAATTGGTGAAGGTTTGTAATAATAGTCTGCAGGTTGAATTTCCATGCTAGTCATATACGACAGAAAATATTTTCACCATGGTCCACCACGGCAAGCAGTATCTCCTTGGAAGATGGAGCTGTCCCACCTCCTTCCAGGGAAATGGAAAATAGGGTTCATACTAAGTGTACAAAAGTCAACAGGAAATAAAAATACTGCTTTAAGGAACTGCAAATGCCTAGCTATCCTTCTCTGCAGGAAATACTGCCAGCTCCTCCCCTGACACAAGGAGAGTATCATAGCAAATGCAGGTAATTCAGCACGCGAGAAGGTGTCCTGTAATGAGGCAATTATAAGATGTGCCAAGAAGGATGTGCCTGTGCTGAAAAGAATCCCTAATACTCAGGTTCTTAAGGGCAATTAAAAGCTGAATGCCCCTGCATAGTGGTTGATGCTGGACACATCAAAGGACCACTTCACAGGGAAGTTTGCTCATCATATGACTCCCATTACACCTGATGTAAGGATGGTGCAAAATGAAATCCAATTCTTCTGTAGGAAAGGCTTTTGTGAAGGAACATAATCTTACTTTTACAAGGTGTAAACTTTTAAAATCCACACTCACAGTTCATTAATTCTGTTCATACATCAGCTTAGCAAATAAGGCATTTCTGCAACAGGAATAGATGTGACAGGCAGTAATGCCATTGCTCATTCTCTCACCTAGATGGTCATTGTTTCACAGGGAGCCCTCTAATAATATTGATAGATCTCAGTACTGCTAACTGTGGGCTGTGCATCCTGCTACAGAGGATAGGCACTGACTTTGTGCCAAAGACCCAACTGTGGCACAGATTTGCATGTAAAATGTACCCTATAAACTACCGATGAGAGTTCTATATAAAAGGCAGAGGCTGAGCAAATGGAGGTGTTAATATTGAATCAAGATGTCTGTATTTTTTGGAAAGGCAGCTCACAAGCTGAGGGATCTGATTTCCATCCATGAGAGGCAATACATGTTAGACTTAGACTTTTAGGAGCCCTGGCATGGATTTGAAGAGTTTTTGAGAAGGTCTCTGTGGATCCACTGACAAAGTAATAAAACTTTTCAAATACTATATATGTTGCTGATGAAGTGTTCTCAGATACCTATCAGAAGACCCACTGAGACCTCGTCAAGACTTCATTCAGACCTCTGCCAGGGCTCCCAACCGTCTGATGCTTACTGAGACTTCTAGATGGAAATTGAATCCTGCTGCTATGACTTACTTTGAGACAGCCAGTGTCTGGTGTTTATAGACAATCATTTGAGGACATGCACACTGAAGCCATGGGGATGAAACTTAAAGAGCAACTGCATCCTCTCAGCATGACTCAGAATAAAAGCTGCTTGGACCAATTAATCTGACAACACAAATCTGCTTTCAGCTCCAAAAGCCAAATAGCTTTTCAGCAGCTCAGAATTAAACTGTTAGCCCATAACCAAACCTTATTTGAAGCTTTGTCAAAGATCCAGCATGAATGGAAATTATTGATCAGTTACAAATTCCAGTTGGGAGATATGATAATGTCCTGTACTGCACACCTTTCAGGAGGAACAGCTGCTAATTATACTGTATGGGACTGAATAAGCATTAATAGATTAAGCTGATTAAATATAGAATTCACACAAAGTTAAATTAATCCATGATCTTATTCAGATAAATATTCTTAGGGCACTCTGGACACTGAATTACATGAAGCCACAATTTCTGTATTAACAAAAGAGATTATTGGCAGGATTGTGTCTTTGTCCTAGTTATGAACTACTGCATAGCAACATTTAAAATTACCTTATAGAATACTGCTTTGTGATCATCAGTGGCAAGTGGAACATTCATGCATTATGAAGCGCAGTGTGAGTTCTTATGATGGAGTATTTTGGAAGAAAGACTGCACGAACATTTCAGAGGTCCAGAACTAACATAATCGGAAACTGATCATAACAGAACATATACAATGGGTTGAATAGCTTCCTATGTTGTACAGTTTCTATGATTCTAGAACAAAGTATTACATTTGGCATTGAGGTCAAGCCATGGAGTTACAGACTAATACAGGACAGAAACAAGCACTTCGGTCCAACTAGTCCATGCTGACCACAGCAACCTCCCCCCCTCCCCGCCCCACTAATCCTAATTGCCCATGTTTGGCCCATAACCCTTCAAGCCCTTCCCTTCCATGTACCTATCCAAATGTCTCTTAAATGTTGTAATTGTTCCCTGCCTTGGCCACCTCCTCTGGCAGCTCATTCTATGGAAACTCGCTACCCTTTGTGTAAAGAAGTTACTTCTCAAGTCTCTTAAATCTCTCCCCTCTCATCTTGTATCAGTGCCCTCTATTTTTTGATTCCCCTTTCCTGGAGAAAAGCCTATGACTGTCCACCTTATCCCTACCCTTCATGATTTTATAAACTTCTGTGAGGCCACCTCTCATTCACCTTTGCTCCAGGGAATAAAAATCAAGAGTGGCCAACCTATCCCTATAACTCCTGTATCCTCAAATCTCTTCTGCATCCTCTCTTCATTGACAATGTCTTTCCTATAACAGGGTAACCAAAACTGTATACAATTCCCTGAGTGCGGTCTCACCAATGATTTATATAACTGCAAAATAATGTCCTTACTCCTAAATTCAGTGCTCTGACTGATGAAGGCCAGCATGTTGAATGGTTCCTTCACCATTCTGTCTTGTTACATGACTGCATTCAACAAACTGTGCCCTAGTACTCCCAGATCTCTGTGTTCTGCAACACTCAGCAGTGCCCAGCCGTTCACTATATAAGTATTACTCTGGTCTGACTATTCAAAGTGCATCACCTTAGACATATCCAAGTTGAAATCCATTTGCTATTCCTCAGCCCATCCACCTAACTGCTCAAGATCTCTTTGCAAGCTGCTTAACAATCAACAGGTGTCCTGAATTTGGTATCATGATCAAACTTGCTAATCATGCCACGTACAATACTTGACACAAATTATGAATAACAGAGGCTCCAACACTGACTTCCAGGGCATCCTCCTATCAGAGAATCAACCTTTATTCACCACTCTCTGCTTCTTATCATTGATGTTTAACGTAATATATTTATTTTTTTTAATAGTACAGCATATTAAAGGCTCTTCAGCCCACAATGTTGTGCTGACCCTCAAACCCTGCCTCCCATATAACCCCCCACCTTAAATTTCTCCATATACCCATCTAACAGTCGCTTAAACTTCACTAGTGTATCTGCCTCCACCACTGACTCAGGCAGTGCATTCCATGTACCAACCACTCTCTGACTAAAAAACCTTCCTCTAATATCCCCCTTGAATTTCCCACCCCTTACTTTAAAGCCATGTCCTCTTGTACTGAGCAGTGGTGCCCTGGGGAAGAGGCGCTGGCTATCGACTCTATCTACTCCTCTTATTATCTTGTACACCTCTATCATGTCTCCTCTCATTCTCCTTCTCTCCAAAGAGTAAAGCCCTAGCTCTCTTCATCTCTAATCATAATGCATACTCTCTAAGCCAGGCAGCATCCTGATAAATCTCCTCAGTACCCTTTCCAATGCTTCCACATCCTTCCTATGGTGAGGCGACCAGAACTGGACACAGTACTCCAAGTGCGGCCTAACCAGAGTTTATAGAGCTGCATCATTACATCGTGACTCTTAAACTCTATCCCTCGACTTATGAAAGCTAACACCCCATAAGATTTCTTAACTAGCCTATCTACCTGTGAGGCAACTTTCAGGGATCTGTGGACACATACCCCCAGATCCTCCTGCTCCTCCACACTACCAGGTATCCTGCCATTTACTTTGTACTCTGCCTTGGAGTTTGTTCTTCCAAAGTGTACCACCTCACACTTCTCCAGGTTGAACTCCATCTGCCACCTCTCAGCCCACTTCTGCATCCTATCAATGTCTCTCTGCAATCTTCGACAATCCTCTACACTATCTACAACACCGTCAACCTTTGTGTCGTCTGCAAACTTGCAGTTAATTCTGAATCCATCTCACCAGCTCCCTTGAATCCCATGTGGCCTAACCTTCCAGATCAGCCTGCCATGCACAAACTTGTCAAAGGCCTTACTAAAGTCCATATAGAAAGCATCCACTGCCCTACCTTCATCTAACCCCTTAGTTACCTCTAAAAATCCCTGACCTGTTCTTGAATAATAGAACAACATTAGCCATCCTCCACATCTGGAACTTCATCCGTGGTTAACAATGAAGCAAATATCTTTACAAGGACTCCCATAATTTCTTCCATGGAATCCCATAAGGTGCAAAGATGCAATTTGTCATGCCCTGGAGTGTTTCCCACCTTAGAACCCTTCATGGCTGCAAATACCTCCTTCCTCATTATTGTGACAAGAAGTGGTGAACCTGAGTGCAGAGTAGGAGCTAGAATTAACTCAGATCCAAAATAAAGAAAATGACACAAGTGAATTCTAAAGGCAAAATCACAGACAACAGTACTAGAAATGGAATTCCTGCATTTGAGTACTGAGTGCGCAGAACGAAGCTTTTAAGTACAAACTTTCCATGAGTAACATAGCAGGCAATAATTGGCAGTCTGAGTCTTAAAGGGACAGCAGCAGCTATTCACAATCCAGGGAACTGGAGCACTGAAACTGGGATGCCTGCTGCTATTCAGTCAGAATCATGACAGCAACCATTTCTCCCCACTCACCACAGCTCCAGATGTCCAGGGCAATCAGGATGGTGCTGGTGAAAATCCTATCAAGGTAGGGTCCAGGATGTCCTGTAACGGAATCCAGCATTTCTTGTGGACCATATTCTTCCCAATCTATGAGATACTGTTTTTTTTTTACCTTGAACAACACTGGTGTCCAAAAGTCTCCAAACTGTGCAGGCAGATTGTCCCTCACAACTCTGGGAGGCAGAGGAGGTTTGGGAACCAGAGCCAAGGAGCTGGCACTCAAGGGCTTGAGGTGGCACAGTCATAGTCATACTCATACTTTATTGATCCCGGGGGAAATTGGTTTTCGTTACAATTGCACCATAAATAATAAATAGTAATAGAACCATAAATAGTTAAATAGTAGTATGTAGATTATGCCAGTAAATTATGAAATAAGTCCAGGACCAGCCTATTGGCTCAGGGTGTCTGACCCTCCAAGGGAGGAGTTGTAAAGTTTGATGGCCACAGGCAGGAATGACTTCCTATGACGCTCAGTGCTGCATCTCAGAGGAATGAGTCTCTGGCTGAATGTACTCCTGTGCCCACCCAGTACATTATGTAGTGGATGGGAGACATTGACCAAGATGGCATGCAACTTAGACAGCATCCTCCTTTCAGACACCACCGTGAGAGAGTCCAGTTCCATCCCCACAACATCACTGGCCTTACGGATGTGTTTGTTGATTCTGTTGGTGTCTGCTACCCTCAGCCTGCTGCCCCAGCACACAACAGCAAACATGATAGCACTGGCCACCATAGACTCGTCGAACATCCTCAGCATCGTTCAGCAGATGTTAAAGGACCTCAGTCTCCTCAGGAAATAGAGGCGGCTCTGACCCTTCTTGTAGACAGCCTCAGTGTTCTTTGACCAGTCCAGTTTATTGTCAATTTGTATCCCCAGGTATTTGTAATCCTCCACCGTGTCCACACTGACCCCTGGATGGAAACAGGGGTCACCGGTACCTTAGCTCTCCTCAGGTCTACCACCAGCTCCTTAGCCTTTTTCACATGAAGCATACATGGAATGTAGGGTGAATCCATATGGTGCTCAGGAGTTGGAGATGATTGGTAACTGGGTTGCTGTGCCGCAGGATTTTAAATGGATTGACGTAACAAGGGGCCAATTTTCTAGATTCAACCCATATGGGGACTTCTCTAGTTGAGAACCAGACCCATTGACCAGGAAGAAGTGCTGGTCCCCACCCTGTCTGGTGGTTGGCCTGGTCTTGTCATTGCTGAGAATTGGCCAACAAATCTCACCTTAACACATTTCTGGCAACATTTCTGGACCAGTTGGTCTGCTGATGAAACCTTGACCTCTGCTTCTTGTTCCAGGAACAGTGAAGAACAGGACCCAAATTTGTATTTGAAAGGGGACATCCCGATAGTTAGACTCTGAAGTGTGTTGTGCACAAGTTCTGCCCAGATTAGGTTGTCACTCCAGGATTCCCCAAGGCTAGACATCTGAGTGGTTTCTCCAAGTCCTGGTAGATCCTCTACGTTTGCCCATTGGACTGCGGATGGAACCCAGATGACAAAATGGCAGAGGCCTCAATGAGCTCACAAAAGGCTAGACAAACTGAGTGCCAAAATCAGAGACTATGTCCTTGGGGAAACTGAATCTTGAATAACGGCTGTAACATGACCTTGTGGCCTCTGAAGCCAGTGGTAGTTTGGGAAGGGGTACAAAGTGGCAGGCCTTGGAGAATCAGTCCACGACCACCATGATTACTGTATTACCCCTAGATGCCAGAAGCCCGGTGACCAAGTTCACAGAAAAGTGGGACCAAGGGCAAGTAGGAATGGGGAGAGGCAGGAGCAGACCTTGAGGTGTGCTCAGGATTCTTTATTTTGTGCACAGACACCATAAGCTAATACATATTCCCAGGCATCTTTAGTCATGCCTGGCCACCAGTAATGTCTCTTGATGAATTCTAGGGTGCGAGCCAGCCCTGGATGCCAGCCAGTTTTGAAGCATGTTCCCAGCTGAGCACCACTGAACAAACAGATTCAGGAACAAAGATACATTCAGGAGAACCAGTACTTGGGTCTGTCCCATTTTGCTCTTGGGCTTGGTGAACTATCAAGTCTATGTTCCAGCAGATGGGTGGCCACCATTCTAGAACTGGAAATTGTAGTTGAAGGTTCTTCCCCGTTAGGTGCTTCGAACTGTTGAGAGAGGATATCTGGTTTTTGATTTTGATCTTGATCCTGGTAGTAAGTAATAAGGAAATTGAACTTATTAAAGAACAGGGACAAACATGTCCGCCTGGAATTCAGCTTCTTTGCATTCTGTATGTAGGCTAGGCTTTTATGGTAGTCCATACCACAAACAGATGTTTGGACCCCTCCAACCAGTACCTCCACTCCTCCAGTGCCAGTTTAAAGACCAACAATTCCCGATTCTCAATGTCATAGTTTGCCTCCATGAGAGAAAGACATCTTGAGTAGAAGGCACAGGGATGCAGTTTGCAGCCTGAGACAGGTTGTTACGACAAGATGGCTCCTACTCCCATGTCCAACTCAGCGACCTCCACCACAAAAGGCAAGTATGGGTTTTGTGAATCTAGGATAGGTGTAGATGTGAATATTTCTTTCAACTCCACAAAAGCTGCCTCGGCCTCTGCGGTCCAGCGGAAGGGCCCAGTAGATTTCTTGGTGTGGTTAGTGAGTGGCACCACCAATGAACTGAAATTTTGGGTGAACTGCCTGTAAAAGTTGGCAAAACCTAGAAACCACTGAAGTTGTTTCATGGAGGTGGGTTGCAGCTAATTTTGCATAGCTGAGTTTTATTGGGGTCCATTTGTAGAATTCCGTAAGATATAACAAACACAAAGAAGGAACTGAGGGTACATGGAATTCACTCTACTTGAGCTTAATGAATAGTTGATTCTTGAGAAGCTATAGTAGGACCTGCTGGATGTGCTGGGCGTGTTCTATGAATGGACTGGGAGAAAATGAGTTATTTTGTCTATGTGGACAAAGACGAAGTGGTGTGGCATCTCTCGGAGCACGCCATTGATGAAGGCTTGAAACACCATGAGCGCTTGCCAACCCGAAAGGCATGACCCGGTATTGGTAGTGGTCTGTAGGTGCGTTGAGTGCTGTTATTCATTTGCCTCCCTCACGAATGCGAATTAGGTTGTAGGCATACGGATATTCAGTTTGGTAAATATTGTAGCTCCCTTGAGAATCTCAAAGGCCATGTTCATGAGAGGGAGAGGGTACAGGTTTTTAACTGTGATCTTATTTAGCCATCTGTAGCCTATGCTGGGCCTTAGTCCACCATTTTTCTTGTGACGAAGAAACACCCAGCTCCAGTCGGAAATGTGGATGGTTGAAAAAACTCAGACTGCAGTGCTTCTTGGATGTAGTCCTCCATGGCTTTTCTCTCTGGTGCCGATAAGAGAGTACAGCCATCCCAAGAAGGACAAGTACTCAACAGCAGATCATTGACGCAGTCGTAGTCCCTGTGAGGCACTAGAGTGGTGGCCCTTTTCGTGCTGAAGACCTCCAGCAGGTCTGAATATTCTGGAAGTATTCTAGGACAAATCATATGCCCTGGTTCAGATGTGGGAGGTACAGGTAATTCGGGAGGCATGTAGTCCTGGAGGTAGTCTCCGATGTTGACTCAGGAGGTATGCTGGGAAGTGAATTGGAAGTTGTCTTAGGCCCCTTTTGGAGGCATTTTCTTTTGGACTGGTTTGACCGGCCCAGAACGACGCCAGTAGTCCAAATGGCTCTCGGGTTGTTGGAGGACAGCCAGGTATGTCTGGGGAGAAAATAAGATATGGAGCTGGATTGATTCCACATGCTGGCCATTCTTGAGCTTGGGCAGGGATACTTAGTGGTTGATCTGCCCCAACAACAAAGATCTTCCACCAAGGACAATGGCAACGAGCTTCTGGTTGAGCCACAAAAACGAGATTTTCAATCTGGCTGGTATAAGGTCCAAAAAATTCTTTGTTGCACCGGAGTCAATAAAGGCAGCAGGGAACGTTTTTGGTCTCCCCATGAAAATGACACAGGGAGTACCACTCCAGAGGGAGCTGAACTGGAAGTGAGGCCGGCAACAGTCACAGACCTCCCTATCTCCATGGTCCCGTGAGTTTCCCGGCAGCTTGGGACAGGAGGTCGTATAATGACCAGCTTCTCCATGGTAAATGCAGCACCTCTCTCTTCTCCTTTCTCTTTTGGCTTGAGAGAACCTGGTTCAGTTTATTTGCATAGGTTCCTCGGAGGCTGGGATTGGCAGCAGTTGAGCAGGGGTCCTAGCTCGGAGAATAGGAGAGGATGGAGGATAGTCAGAGAGAGAGTCCCTTTGGAATAATTCCTTTCATCTATCCCTTCGCCTTTCTGTTAATCAGTTATCAAGTCGAATTACCAGGTCCATAAGACCCTCTAGACCCTCCACTGGGTCTTGGGTTGCGAGGGCATCTTTTAGCTCATCACCTAATGCCTTATGAAATCAAGCTTTCATATTCTATCTGCTCTCCACAGCCAAGGTACGAAATTCTGTGGAATAATTGGCTACAGATGGATTCCGCTGGAACAAGTTGAGGAGCTTTATCTTGGACCCATGTCTTCCAGTGGAATGATAGAGCACCTCCTCAAAGCCTCTGAAAAGTGGTTTGCATTGGCACAGATGGGTGAATCCTTCTCCTAGAGTGCAGTAGCCCAGGCAAGGGCTCTTCCACTAAGATGATATAGGTACCTTACTGTGTTCCGACGGCAACTTGAACCGTAACTCGAAGGCTAAGGATCATTGTACCAGGAATCCTCAGCACACTTTGGGGTTACTGCCTTACCATTCGGGAGCCAGTAAGTGAACAAGTATTAACAGAGTTTCCAGCTTGAACTGGCAGTTACTCCAGCCGAACTTGGATCCTGCCTACCAGAGTCAGAGAGTTTCTGAAGAGTGGTGAGGATCTCCTGATGTATTTTGACATATTTGCCTACAATTACTCCCTGGTAGGCCAATGCAGTTCACAGACATTCATACTCAATTCATGGCTCAATCATGCTGTATCAAGAGGGGTATGGATGGTAGTGAACCTAAGTGCAAATTAAGGTTGAGAATTGACTCGGACTTAAAATAAACAAGATGACACAAGCAAAATCCAAAGGCAAAATCGTAAACAGTGACACTAGAAATGGAACTCCCATGATAGAACACTGAGTGCTCAGTACGACGTTTTTAAGTACAGACTTTCCATGAAGAAAAGTGGCAGGCAAAAACTGGCAGTCTGAGTCTTAAAGGGATAGTGGCAGCTAATCACACTCCAGGGAAATGGAGTGTCTGCTGCTGTTCAGTCAGGATCTTGGCATATCATATGCATATGATACAAAGCTTCATTGCTTTTTGCCCTCATTTCTTTGGCATCCATGATATTCTTGTTAGTAAACACTAAGGAGAAATAGATATTAAAAATCTCAGCCATTTCCCGTGACTCAATGCAAAGGCGGGTCTGATAGTCTTGGGCATAGTGTCTCCATAGTCACTGTTTTGCTGATAAAATAACTGAAGAACCTCTCGGGATTATTTTTAACCCTGCCTTCCAAATTCATCACATACCCTCTTTTTGCCCTCCTGCTTTTCCTCTTCAGCCTGCACTTAAACATTTTATATTTATATTCATCAAAGAATTCATTTGTATCTAGCTGTCTAAAAGTGATGTATACTTTGTCCTTTTTCTGACCAGAGCCTCAATATCTCTTGTCAGCCAGGGTTTACCCTTCACCTTTAACAGGAACCTGCTGTCTCTGGCTTTGGATATGACCCTTTTATAAGCCACCCAGTTGTCAACTGTTCCTTTAACTTCAAACAAAGTCGTCCAGTTGGCCTCAACCAAATCCTGCCTAATATCCCCAAAGCTGGCCCTGCTCCATTTCATGACTTTAACTTGTTGACCTAGTCTACCTAGTTCCATAACTATTTAAAACTAATAGAGGTGTAGTCATTGGACCCAATGTGTTCCCCAACTGCCAAGTGCTACTTCAGTTAGTTGGCCTGCCTCATTCCTGAACAGAGAGGCCGAGTATTGCTCCACCCTGAGTAGGTTCCTCTAAATATTTTGTGTGGAAATCATCTTGAAAATGCCACACAGATTCTGCTCCATCCAGGCCCTTTGCCTTCTAGGCGGCCCAGTCGATACCGGGAAATATGAAATCTCTGTCCTATTAGTCTCACAATTTCCTGACACATTTGCTCCTCAGTATTCCCACTGACTTGTAATATAGTCCTACTAAGGTGACCATTACCTCTTATTTTGAAGCTCTACCCAAATGACCTAGCTAAGCGATCACTCAAGAATATTCTCTGTAAGCACCACTGTTATATCTTCCCATTCTCCACTCCTACCTGTTCCCCTGCCGCACCTAAAGCACTGATATCCCAAAACATTGAGTGGCCAGATCTGTCCTTCTCACAGTCGTGTTTCTGTTGTGGCCACGGTATCCCAGTCCCAAGAGGAAATCCATGCCCTCAGTTCATCCGCCTTACCTGTTAAGCTACATGCATTGAAATAAGTACAATTTAAAGCAGATATTCCATCTGCATTTTTCGTGTAACCGGCTATCCTGACTGCAAGGCTTACACACTTAGGTTGCTACACATACCCCTGTCTTCACAATGACTTCGCTCTCTCAGGTCCCACATCAATCTAGTTTAACACACTTCATTTGCAAAAGCAAATTTCCCTGATAAGACTTTGATTCCCCTCTGGTTCATTTGCAATTTGCAATTTTCTCATTGGTCCTTCTTGTGCGGGTCATCACTACCCCTGAAGTGATCGCAATGATCCAAAAACCTAAATCCCTGCTCCTTGCGCCAACTCTTCAGCAACACATTCAGCTGGCCTATCCTTCTGTTCCAGCACTCACTAGTATGTGGCATTGGCAATAATCCAGAGATCACTATACTCAAGGTCCTGCATTTAACTCCCTATACTGTTATGATTTCGTAACGTACCAGCAGCAAGAGATGACAAATTGAGTCGGGTTTTAATATTAAAACCACTATATTTATTTACATTTACTCAAAAATATAGAAAATTAAATAAACTACTTTCTTAAACAGAAGTTAACAGTGTTATGCGTCTATAGCTCCCTTACAGTCAAACTTAGAACCCGTTCTTAAACAATCTTACTCAAGCACAGTCTTAAAGTGCCAGTTCAGAGTCCCAGTAATTCACGAAATAAGTGAGAGGAGAGACGTGTGGATTCACAATGCAGCGACGAGGCGATCACGATGAATTCCAAAGATTCCATGGCTAGCAAACATAGAAACAATTAGCGATGATCCCAGCCGAGGAATACTGTTCTGAAGACCACGAAGAGCAATTTCACAAAGTGACTGTCACGAAATCCACATCCATGGATCATACGATGAACAGACACGTCTCCACAATGCACAGTGTGCCGCTGATTAACCCAATCCTTTGGGTATGAGTAAGCATTAGACTTTACCCTTTTTGATCGTGAGCTATTCGCGATAGCTTGAAGTCTGCAATATTCACTCTCTCTCTTTCCTTCAATTCCTTCCTAGCACTATGCCCACATTTCTTTTATACTGTCGGCCTACGTCATAAGGTAACGCTCGCAGAAACGAAACTGTGGACCCCCAGTAAAACGAAACTTGGGACACATGACGCCCACAGTAAATGAACCTATGGACTTCCAGGAAAACGAAACTGTGGATACATAACAATACTTACTGAGGGACTTCATACCTCTTTCTGCCTACAGCATTTGTACCACTATGTAAATTACCTCTGGCTGTTCACTCTCCCCCTGGAGAATTTTTTGATAGTCTAATTGAATGCCCTCAAGATGCTTGATCTGAGACTTACTTGTAGCATACTCTAGTCAAGTTCTCATTAAGGGTGATTTCTTTGCCTTCTTATTGGGTTTATCATTAAACTTTGTGAAGAGCCTGATAGGTAGTAGACAATTTAGTCTGTGTTGCACAGATTTTACAAACAATGCTTTCATCAACCCAAGTCTCAGGTAGAAAGAAATGCAATTTTGTAGCATTTTTTCATGATATCAGAACATCCCAAAATGATATACGTACAGCCAACTATGTGTTTTTGAACTGTAGTCAGTGGAAATGGAATTGGAATTGGGTTATTTTTGTCAGATATATTGACATGTAGTGAAAAACTCGTATACTATTCATACAGATCAAATAATTACAGAGTGCATTGAGGTAGAATCAATGCAGAATAAAGTGTAATAGCTTTAGAGAAACTGCCATGTAGGTAAATAAAATGGTGCAAAATCATAATGAGTCCATTTTATTGTACAAAGGAACCATTTAATCATGTTGTAAAAGCAGGGCAGAAGTTGCCTTTGAGTCTGTTGTCACCCCTAGATTGCAGGAGCCAGGACAGGGAAGGGAAATACGTGGCTGGTACAGAAAAACACTGTGGTCGTTCCTCAATGACAATTATTGTTGTTCCTCTCCACACCTTGTGGTGCATTGGGTGGCAAACCCACTGCTTCTCTAGTATTTGTCTGATTTTTATGAGGCCAAGTTGTCAGTTCGATGCTCCAGGCAGCACACATGGAAAGTGTGCAAGGAGCTGGCTGGATTTGAACCTGTGATCACTTGCCTTGAAGTCCAGCGCAGATGCTACTACACCCTTGGCTGGCTTACACCATATTGGATGCTGTTGAGGGGAGACAACCTAATCTGTAGTGATCAGGTCTCTGGTGCTGTGGCTCAAAAGGGAAGGGGGAAGAGGAGGGATGCAGTGGTGATAAGAGATTCCATAGTCAGAGGAGTAGATAGGACAGTCAGTTGACGAGATTAAGAGATCCAGGTGGTATGTTGCCTCACATGTGCCAAGGTACAGGTTGTCTATTACAAGGGAGAAGATGCTCAAGAAGCTGAAAGACCTAAAAGTACATAAGTCAGCTGGACCAGATGAACTGCACCCTATGGTTCTGAAAGAGGTAGTATTAGAGATTGTGGTGGTATTAGAAATGATCTTTCAAAAGTCATTGGACTCTGACATGGTGCTAGAGGACTGGAAAATTTCAAATGTCACTCCACTCTTTAAGAAAGGAGGAAGGCAGCAGAAGGGAAATTATAGACCAGTTAGCCTGACCTCAGTGGTTGGAAAGATGTTAGAGTCAATTGTTAAGGATGAAGTTATGGAGTATTGGTGACACGGGACAAGATAGGACAAAGTCAGTATGGTTTCCTTAGGGGAAAATCTTGCCTGACGAACCTGTTGGAAACCTTTGAGGAGATTACAAGTAGGATAGATAAAGGGGATGCAGTGGATGTTGTATATTTGGCCTTTCAGAAGGCCTTTCACAAGGTGCCACACATGAGGCTGCTTACCAAGTTAAGAGCCCATGGTATTACAGGAAAGTTACTGGCATGGTTAGAGTATTGGCCGATTGGTAGAAGGCAGTAAGTGGGAATAAAAGGATCCTTTTCTGGTTGGCTGCCAGTGATTAGTGGTGTTCTGCAGGGGTCGGTTTTGGGACTACTTCTTTTTATGCTTTATATAAATGATTTAGATGATGAAGTAGATGGCTTTTTTGCAAAGTTTGCAGATGATACGAAGATTGGTAGATGTTCAAGGAACAGGATACAGAAGGACTTAGACAGATTAGAAGAACGGGCAAGAAAGTGGCAAATGAAACACAATGTTGGAAAATGCATAGTCAGTTACTTTGGTAGTAGAAATAAATGTGTGGACTATTTTCTAAATGGGGAGAAAATCCAAAAATCTGAGATGCAAAAGGACTTGCATTTCAGTGGGATGCAAGTGTCCTTGTGCAGAACACCCTAAAGGTTAACTTGCAGGTTGAGTCTGTGGTGAGGAAGGCAAATGCAATGTTAGCATTCATTTCAAGAGGTCTAGAATGCAAGAGCACGGATGTGGTGCTGAGGCTTTATAAGGCACTGGTGAGACCTCACCTTGAGTATTGTGAACAGTTTTGGGCTCCTCAGCTTAGAAGAGGTTCACAAGGATGATTCTGGGATTGAAAGGGTTATCATACAAGGAACGTTTGATGGCTCTGTGTCTGTACTCACTAGAATTTAGAAGGATGAGGGGGGATCTCATTGAAACCTTTTGAATGTTGAAAGGCCAAGATTGACTAGATGTGGAAAGGATGTTTCCCATGGTGGGAGAGCCTCAGGGTAGAGGGGTGTCCATTCAAAACAGAGATTCTGAGAAACCTCTTTAGCCAGAGGGTGGTGAATTTGTGGAATTTGTTGCCACGGGCAGCTGTGGAGGCCAGGTCGTTGTGTGTATTTAAGGCAGAGGTTGATTGGTCTTGATTGGACATGGTATCAAATGTTATGAGGAGAAGGCCAGGAAATGGGGCTGAGGAGGAGAAAAAAAAGGGATCAGCCATGATTGAATGGTGGAGCAGGCTTGATGGGCCAGATGGCCTAATTCTGCGCAATGTCTTATGGACTTATAGGTCCATGACACTCTGAAGGAGGAGGGGAAACAGCCAGACATTTTGGCACATATTAGTGCTGATGACATAGGAAGGAAAAGAGAGGAGGTCCTAAAAAGAGAATTTAGAGAGCAAGAGAGGAAGCTTAGAAACAGGACCTTCAGGGTAACAAACCCTGGATTGCTTCCTGTGCCATGTGCCAGTGAGGGCAGAAATAGGATAACTTGGCAGATGAATGCATGGCTGAGGAATTGGTGCAAGGGGCAGGATTTCAGATTTAGGGATCATTTGGATCCCTTCTGGGGAAGGTATGATCTGCACAAAAGGGACGGGCTACACTGAACTTGAGGTAATGAATACCTTTGTGGTCAGGATTGCCAGAGCTTTTGGGGAAGGTTTAAACTAATTTGGCAGGGAGCTGAGAACCAGAGTGATATAGCTGAGAATAGGGATGTTAGTTTACAATCAGCGAGACTGACAGGAAGGACAGGCAGATGATGGGGCAAAATTGCAGTCAGTGGGATGGGTTGCAGGGTGAAGGGAGACACAATTGTAAACGGTGACAAATATGGGACTGAAAGTGTTATATTTGAATACATGCAGTGTAGGAAATAAAGTAGATGATCTTGTAGCACAGATGGGGATTGGTAGGAATGGCTTTGTGGGTATCACGGAGTCATTGCTAAAAGACAATTGTAGTTGGGAGTTTAATATCAAGGATACACAAACCATTGAAAGGACAGGCAAGTAAGTTTAGAAGGAGCACTGACTCTGCTGGTAAATAATGAAATCAAATATTTAGAAAGAAGTGACATGGGATTGGAGGATATAGAATCCGAGTTGAGATGCTGCAAGAATAAGAAACCCTGATGGGAGTTATTTACAGGCCTCCAAGCAGTAGCCAGGATGTAATCTGCAAATTACAGTGGGAGGTGGAAAACTGCATGTCAGAAAGACAATGTTACGTTTGTCATGGGGGATTTCAATATACAGATACTGTAGATTGGGAAAATCAAGTTGATGCTGAATCCCAAGGGAGAGAATTTGTGGACTGCCTCTGAGATGGTTTTTAGGAGCAGCTTGTGGTTGCGCCCTCTAGGGGATGAGCAATTCTGGACTGGGTGTTGTGTAATGAACCGGATACGATTAGGGAACCTTATGTAATGGAACCCTTAGGTAACAGTGATCATAATATAAATGAATTCATCCTGCAGTTTGAGAGGGCGAAGCTAAAGTCAGATGTAGTGGTTTCACAGTGGAGTAAAGGGAATTACAGAGTCATGAGAGCAGAGCAGCGGAAGTTGATTGAAAGGGGACACTAACAGGGATGAGAGCAAAGCAGCAATGGCTGGAGTTTCTGGGAGCAATTCAGAAGGTGGAGGATTGAAGCATCTCAAGGAAGAGGGAGTATTCTAAAGACAGGATGATGCAATCGTGTCTGATAAGGGAAGTCAAAGTCAACATAAAAGCCAAAGAGAGGACATATAGTAGAGCAAAAATTAGTGGGAAGCTAGAGGATTGGGAATTTTTTAAAAACCAACAAAAAAACCATAAGGGGGGGAAAGGTGAAATATGAAGGTAAGCTCACCAAAAATATAAAAAATGATTTTTTTGGATATATAGAGTAAAAGAAAGATGAGAGGAAATATTGGACTGATGGAAATTGACACTCAAGAGATAGTAATGGGGGACAAGGAAATGGCGGATGAACTAAATAAATATACTGCATCAAACTTCGCTGTGCAAGACACTAGCAGTACGTCGGAAGTTCAAAAGTGTCAAGAGGCAGAAGTGAGTGCAGTTGCAATTATGATGGAGATGGTGCCCAGGAAACTGAAGGTAGATAAGTCACCTGGACCAGATGGATACACGCTAGTGTTCCAAAAGAGATAGCTAAAGAGATTGTGGAGGCATTAGTAATGATCTTTCAAGAATCACTAGAGTCTGGCATGGTTTCAGAGAACTGGAAAATTGCAAAAGTGATTCCACTCTTTAAAAATGGAGGGAGGCAGAAGAGAGGGAATTATAGGCCAGTTAGCCTTGCCTCAGTGATTAGGAAGATGTTGAAGTTGATTGTTAAGGATGTGGTTTTGGGGTACTTAGAGGAATATGACAAAATAGGCCAAAGTCAGCATAGAGAAAATCTTGCCTGACATATCTGTTGTAATTCTTTGAAGAAATAGCAAGCAGGTTAGACAGAGGAAAATTGGTGATGTTGTGTACTTAGATTTTCAGAAGGCCTTTGACAAGGTGTCTTTGACATGTGGCTGCTAATCAAGATAAGAGCCCAGTGTATTACAGGAAAGACACTAGCATGGATAGACCATTGGCTGATTGACAGGAGGCAACAAATGGTAATACAGGGATCCTTTTCAGATTGGCTGCCGGTGGGTAGTGGTGTTCCGCAGGGGTTGGTACTAGGGCTACTTCTTGTAACACTGTATGTAAATTGATGGCTTTGTGGCCGAGTTTGCAAATGATATTTTTACAAGAATCACCCCTTGTAATAATGATCAGTGAGGCACAGAGAACCTGTATTTATCAACAAGAAACTTTTATTATTTCAACTAAAAAGCACATGAGTTCACAGCTTATCTACCTGTGTGCTCCCTACTGGAACCCCTGACACTCCATGAACATTCAATGAAGAGAAAGGGTATTACACACGAAAGGAATCTACGCTGGCCAGGCATTTGTTGTGGTCCCGATCTCCCTGTGTCATGGTCCGGATCAGGTTCCCTTTAAATTTACTTTGTTTGTGTTACGATCCAGACCATTGACTCCCTGTTTCCCTTTGGTTCCCTGTTTTCTCGTGTCCCTTGGTCTTGGTGATTGGAAGCAATTTACTCTTGGCTGAACCGGCAGTTTATAAGTCTCCGGCTTTCAGCCGTTCTTCACGAGAGCGTTAACGAAGTCACTGAAGGTACTGCAAGCCAATGTCATACGGCTGGATCAAGCCTAGTCCCCTCCCGAAGCAAGTGCCAGCAAGCTGCCTTTCCTTGTCAGAGCGGGTCAGTCAAAGTTAACCTGCCAGGGTGAGTCAAGAGCTCGCCGCTGCTTGGAGCGTACTTGTGCCCAGTTATAGTACTGTCCATCATTGTGTGGTCTCTGTATCCATGTCCTGCGTCTAAAAGGGGTCCCGGCCCTGTACCCTGGAAGGGTGCTGACCCTGTATCAAATAGAGTCCCGACTCCGTCCTGTGTCTAAGGAGGATTCCCGGATCAGTGTTTATGTCCTGTGTCTGAGTCTGTCCAATGAATAAGAAGAGTCTCGACTCTGTTCTGTGCTAAGGAGGATTCCTGGCTCAATGTTTTATGTCCTGTGTCTGAGTCTGTCCAATGAATAAGAAGAGTCCCTGGCTCTGGAGGTTTCAAGTATCAAGTCCTGGTTCTGAGGTCCGAAATTCTGAGTCCTAGCCCAGACCCTTAGCCCCAGTATAGTCCAGGGCCTGAGTCCTTGTCCGTTATGCTATTCCTGCTTCTGCTTTGCTCTCCTTGTAACAAGCAATAAACTCAATTTAAGTTGTGTTTGTGTCTTGCATTTGGGTCCACTCCCAGTGCTCCTCTTGTGACACCATGTGTCCATGGGGTCCTCCTTACCCGCAATGGTTAGTCTCTGGCTGCTGGAGAGTTATCACCTGTGTGTATTTGAAGCCCTGAGTCTTATACTGTTCCTCATCAATTGAACCATTGGATCTCCATCCCATTGGCTCAACGTCACCTGACCTACCTGGGTCACCTTCTTATTGGTCATTGTACCAGGCTACAATCAACATTGTTTCATGGCTCTGCCCACCCCAGCCTTGTGTATTTGTGACCTTACACTCTGACTGGTCCAAACCAGTTAAATGAGGCAACCCAGACAGAGTCTAACGAGATTACAGGTTGCTTCTTTGGTAGGTCCATTTTACATAACAAGTAGCTACTCCTCTGAGAATGGTCTCATCCGGTTTATTGCTTTCATTAGATTGTCCCTGAGTTAAGAATCCGTTCAGAGTCCACGCCCTTTACATAACAAATGGCTACTTGTTTGAGAATGGTCTCAGTCATTACCTGAAGCTTCCTGTGTCCACATTCAATTGCTCTGATTAGATTATCCAAGAGCAAGTATCAGTTTAGAGTCCACAAAATGGGAGAAACAAAGACAACTGGCTTGTCCGCTTCCCTTGTCCTTGATTAGACTGCCATTTCTTCTGGCCAACAATATGAAGATAGGTAGTGTTGAGGAAGCAGAGAGGCTGCAAAAGGATTTAGACAGATTAGGAGAATGGGCAAAGAGGTGGCAGATGGAATACAGTGTTGGGGAGTGTATGGTCATGCCCTCTGGTAGAAGGAACGAAAGCATAGACTATTTTCTAACTGGGGGGAAAGTTTAAAAAATCCGAGGAGCAAAGGGATTTGGGAATCCTTGTGCAGGATTCCCTTAAGGTTAACTTGCAGGTTGAAATGGTGGTAAGGAAGGAGAAGGTGAAGGATAATCCGAAGAGCTTTTACAGGTATATTAAGAGTAAAAGGATTGTAAGGGATAAAATTGGTCCTCTTGAAGATCAGAGTGGTCGGCTATGTGCGGAACCAAAAGAAAAGAGGGAGATCTTAAGTGGTTTTTTTGCGTCTGTATTTACTAAGGAAACTGGCATGGTCTATGGAATTAAGGGAAACAAGTAGTGAGATAATGGAAACTGTACAGATTGAAAAGGAGGAAGTGCTTGCTATCTTGAGGCAAATTAAAGTGGATAAATCCCCAGGACCTGACAGAGTGTTCCCTCGGACCTTGAAGGAGACTAGTGTTGAAATTGCAGGGGCCCTGGCAGATATATTTAAAATGTCGGTGTCTATGGGTGAGGTGCTGGAGGATTGGAGAATGGCTCATGTTGTTCCGTTGTTTAAAAAAGGATCGAAAAGTAATCCAGGAAATTATAGGCCGGTAAGTTTGACATCGGTAGTGGGTAAGTTATTGGAGGGAGTACTAAGAGACAGAATCTACAAGCATTTGGATAGACAGGGACTTATTAGGGAGAGTCAACATGGCCTTGTGCGTGGTAGGTCACGTTTGACCAATCTATTAGAGTTTTTCGAGGAGGTTACCAGGAAATTGGATGAAGGGGAGGCAGTGGAGGTTGCCTACATGGACCTCAGTAAGGCCTTTGACAAGGTCCCGCATGGGAGGTTAGTTAGGAAAATTCAGTCTCTAGGTATACATGGAGAGGTGGTAAACTGGATTAGACATTGGCTCAATGGAAGAAGCCAAAGAGTGGTAGTAGACGATTGCTTCTCAGAGTAGAGGCCTGTGACTAGTGGTGTACCACAGGGATCAGTGCTGGGTCCATTGTTATTTGTCATCTATATCAATGATCTGGATGATAATGTGGTAAATTGGATATTCAGCAAATTTGCTGATCCAAAGATTGGAGGTGTAGTGGACAGGGAGGAAAGTTTTCAAAGCTTGCAGAGGGATTTGGACCAGCTGGAAAAATGGGCTGAAAAATGGCAGATGGAGCTTAATACAGACAAGTATGAGGTATTGCACGTTGGAAGGACAAACCAAGGTAGAACATACAGGGTAAATGGTAAGGCACTGAGGAGTGCAGTAGAACAGAGGGATCTGGGAATACAGATACAAAATTTCCTAAAAGTGGCGTCACAGGTAGATGGGGTCATAAAGAGAGCTTTTGGTGCATTGGCCTTTATTAATCAAAGTATTGAGTATAAGGCTGGAATGTTATGATGAGGTTGTATAAGGCATTGTTGAGGCTGAATCTGGAGTATTGTGTTCAGTTTTGGTCACCAAGTTACAGGAAGGATATTAATAAGGTTGAAAGAGTGCAGAGAATGTTTACAAGGATGTTGCCAGGACTTGAGAAACTCAGTTACAGAGAAAGGTTGAGTAGGTTAGGACTTTATTCCCTGGAGCATAGAAGAATGAGGGGAGATTTGATAGAGGTATATAAAATTATGATGGGTATAGATAGAGTGAATGCAAGCAGGCTTTTTCCACTGAGGCAAGGGGAGAAAAAAAACCAGAGGACATGGGTTAAGGGTGAGGGGGGAAAAGTTTAGAGGGAACATGGCAGGGGGGCTTCTTCACACAGAGAGTGGTGGGAGTATGGAATGAGCTGTCAGACGAGGTAGTAAATGTGGGTTCTTTTCTAACATTTAAGAATAAATTGGACAGATACATGGATGGGAGGTGTATGGAGGGATATGGTCCATGTGCAGGTCATTGGGACTAGGCAAAAAATGGTTCGGCACAGCCAAGAAAGGCCAAAAGGTAAGTGCTGTAGTTGCTGTAGTTTTTCTATGGTTTCTATGGAATGCGATGTTTGCATTCGTTTCAAGGAGATGAGAATATCAAAGCAAGGATGTAATGTTGAGACTGTATCAGGCAGTGGAGAGACCTCACTTGGAGTATTGTAAGCAGTTTTGGGCCCCTTATTTAAGAAAGAACATACTGACATTTGAGAGTATTCAGAGTGAGAGTTCACAAGAATGATTCCAGGAATGAAAGGGTTATCATATGAAATTGAAGGCTCTGGGCTTGTA
Organism: Mobula birostris; assembly: GCF_030028105.1. Classification (NCBI taxonomy): domain Eukaryota; kingdom Metazoa; phylum Chordata; class Chondrichthyes; order Myliobatiformes; family Myliobatidae; genus Mobula; species Mobula birostris. Next base: position 74,763,621 of record NC_092381.1, read on the forward strand.
CTTACTGGAATTTAGAAGAATGAAGGGGGATCTCATTGAAACATATCAAATGTTGAAAGGACTAGATAGAGTGGTTGTGAAGAGGATGTTGCCTTTGTTGGGGAAGTCCACGACAAAAAGGCACAGCCTCAAAATAGAGGGATGTCCATTTAGAACAGAAATGAGGAAGAATTTCTTTAGCAAAGGATAGTGGATCTCTGGATTTCGTTGCAACAGGGTGCATTTTAGGCAGAGGTTGATATGTTCTTGATGAGTATGGGCATGAAAGGTTATGGGGAGGAGGCAGGAGAATGGAGTTAAGAGGGAAGTAATCAGCCATGATTGAATAGCAGAGTAGGTTCAATGGGCTGAATGCCCTAATTCTGCTCCTACGTATTATGGTCTTATGGTTGTATGGTTTCAGGCTTTTCATCTTCTGCACTATGGGAAGATTGGAGAAGAGAAGATATTGCAATATTGTAATGTTACAAGATTACTGTGGTAATATTGAAGGCATAGCAGCCAAGTTACGGGTGCAAAATGCCACAACCAGCAGTGTAATATTGACCAGTCTTCTTCAAATCAATGTTATAAGTCCTTCTATGAACAGTCAAGAAAGCAGACATGACCTAGGTTTAACACTTGTTTGAAATTTCAAGTCATAAGTAATTCTGGAGTTCTTTTACAATTGGAACACACCTCAAACCAGAAAAAGTAATGTCCTTTGACCTGACAATTGATATGCCAACTAAGTCGGTGAATTATGTCCATGTTGGAAGCACAAACAACCATTAACAAATCTGGATACATAATTCTCAAACTTTGGTGGTGGGCACAGGGAGAGAACAGACTGACTGGGGTGACTAGGCTTTGGATGCGGCTCAAGACTTCTTTGGGTTTTTAGCTACCTTTATGAATAAATTATGGACAGCAGCAGCCCAATTCTAGACACGGGACCTCAGCATGCGACTGTCCATCTCTGGCAAAAAGAACTGACTTAAATGGGTGAAATGATTGATGAAGTAGAAATATTATATTCTGAAATGTTATTTAAGATGAATATAGCAAGAATGCTCTCTATGGGCTAGAAACAGCTGGACATTCATCCCAGATTAGTAATACTGAACAAGCTGCATGGTGGACACAGTGCATTGTACTCTTCCTCCAAACTGTAATCCCCAAACTTCAAAGGAATGAATTTGAGGAGAGCCCTATTCAATGTGCCATTACAATCACAGAGTGTACTTAGTGGAGCTAACAGTGGATGGATTGCTTGGCAAAAGTATTTGAAACTAGAAAGAGGTAGAACTTGTGTGCATATCACAAATAAATCAAATATATTGTTGGTGAAATAATAGATTGTTGTATTTTACAAGCACTCTGTCAACAGCTCTCATGTCTGCCCCATTAAATACCATGACTGTAGACGAGTGGAGCCTGCAATTCCCACACCGTATCTGCAGATGTTAGTAACAATGCTACGTGAGTACATTAGTGCTTTCATATCCAGTTTTAGGTAGAGCTTGAATGAAACCTAGAATCATCCAATGTCCACTTTTCTCAGCAACTAATTTTTATTTTGCTGAAATTAATACCAGTCTACTCCTACAAAGCTGATAGACAGGAATACTTGAGCTGGTCCATCAAGTCTGAAAGTATTTTGCCATTATGCATTATGATTTACCAATCTCTCCAACCACCAGATTAGGCACTAACTGGGCAAGTCAAAAAGCTAATGCATAATCATCAGAGAAAAGCTTTCAGGAAAATCCTTCAGCAACTGACCAATGTGGGAGACCTCCTTGAATCTGGGGAACATCAACCAATGTCCCCATTGCACTGGTAAAAAACTGAAAGTATGGAATATAGTTCAACCCTGCCCCAGCTTCACTGCAGCTGAAAATGAAATTGTTTTCTCCCTTTTCCAATTGTGATGAAGCATTGAAAATTTCTCTCTCCACTGATGCTCTCTGACCTGCTGAGTGTTTACGGTATCTTCTGCATTTATTTCAGCTAGCCAGAGACTGCAGTTCTCTTTTGATGTTCATCCCATCTAAGCCTGTAAATGGTGGGTTAACTTTGAAAAAAATCTTCCACAAGACAAGTAATATTTTGAACCCTGTAATTTGCAAATATAAGTCCTTTTTTTTATTTTGGAACTTTTATTTGAACTCAGTATCCAGGCAATTAAAAAAAGATAAGCTTGTGAAAAGCACCTTGGCACTAACCATTTTAGTTATTGCATCAGTCATACAGAACTAATGCGACTATTTCCTCAGTAAGTCTAATGCTAGTGCAAGGTGCATGCAAGTCTAATCCTGTCTTACTTCATTTCAAGCCATCAATATATCAGTAGCCTTTCCTATCTCAATGTGAATAAAGTACCTTAAACAATGACAGTCTTCCTAGTGTGTTAGATGCTAACTGATACTTTTGCTGGGCTAATTCCTTTGAGCAGAAGTAGGAAGTATGATGTATTGACTACTCTATATGTAGCTTATACAACTGTAGGAAATGGCCATCTCTTAATGCAGAAACCAAAACAGAACTATGATTAACGAGATGCAAATCCTTAATTAAATACCCTGTCAAATTAACTAGCGGTCACACAAAATTGACTTGTTGTTAATCTGTAGGTGAGGTAAAACCACCCTGCAGAAATGGACAGTAGTCTATCATGAGTGAGAGAAACTCTGTCAGTTTGTGTGTGTCAGTATGGGAAACATGTATATGCTGTTTTATAAATGTTCTGTTACATACGTGTAATGGCATTGACTGCTTTGATCCTTTCCATTAAGAACGGAGCAGCTGGAACTGCATGTGTTTTATTGCTGGCTTATGCCATCTTGAATTTCTAACTTGAAGATACCCAGTTAGATATCATATTGGATTTTTTTTTTGCCTAGAGCCCTTAGTTATTATCATACATAGATTCTATGTCAAACCTCGCCAGCTAGAACAAAATTAACCTCGCCTGTGAAAGCAAAGGTCTAGAGGTGTGGAATCTCCTATTTTAGAATTATCCAATTCTCTCTGTGAATGGAATTGCTGCCAGGTCCACAACTACCAGACAACCTGTAGTTGCTGCAAACACTCTCTCCTGTGAAATTTCACATTCTTCCCATGGAAAGGAAAACACAGACGATCACTTCATAGAACTTAAGATGCTTAGAAAAGCTGAAAGTAGCTGATATTCAATATTAACAAGCAAGGTATCTTAAAGGATTAAACTGAAGAGCTTGTGAAATCCCCTCCCATAATAACTAGCAAATAAATTTTTGGCATAAAATCACTAAAACAGATACATTTTCATTCATGAAATTAATTTTGCAATCAAGACTTAATGTGAATTTTTAAAATTTGCAGAGTCAAAAGTGACATCAAATCAAGCCTGTTTCCTTGTTTCAGAAAGATAGATGCGATGTTGAAGACTTTAGGAAATTTTCAAATGAGATAATCAATCCTCAGAGTCACACTCTGTGAGGTCTTGAGGTCACCATTGCAACTAGACCAGAGGTGATGATAAAATTCCGATTTTAACAAAACAAAACAATGTAAGAACTTTGAGCAAGAGAAAACCATTTAGCTCTTCTAGATTCCTCTACCATTCTTCAAGAGCTCAATATTTGAGCATCCTCAACTCGCACACCCCCCCCCCCCACCCTGGGTAGAAAATTCCAAAGATACATCAATCTCTTTGTAAAGAAACTTATCCTCATTCCTCTTATTCTAAAGTTGTATCTCCTGTCTCCTGACATTTCAGCCAGGGGAACATCCACTCTGCATGCAGCCTGTCAAATTCTGAAAGAGTTTGGGAAATTTCACATGAGAACTCCCCTCACTCTTGAATGGGTGAATAAAACTTGACAGGTTGTGAGACCAGAGTTAGATCTGGTCCTGTCAGTACCTCAGTGGTGAAAGGGATGGAGCTAATGATACCCTTTGTCTTTCCCCCCTAGCACTATTCATTAGTGCTACAAATGAGGAATACAAAGGAATCTATATTTATAGAACAACACATGAAAATGCTGGAGGAATTCTGTAGGTTAGGCAGCATCTATGGAGAGGAATAAAACGCCAACACTTTAAGCCAAGAGCCTTCATCAGTACTGGAAAAGAAAGAGAAAAGGCTAGAATAAGAAGGTGGGGGAAGGGGACGGAGCACAAGCTAGAAGGTGATACGTGAAGCCAAGTGGGTGGGAGGAGGGTAGTGGGTGAGGAAGGGGGATGAAGTCAGAAGATGGGAGGTGATAGGTGGAAAAGGTCAAGGGCTGATGAAGAAGGAATCTGATAGGACAGAAGAGTGGATCATGGGGGAAAGGGAGGAGGAAGGGCATCAAAGAGAAGAGAGGATAAGAGGGGAGACAGAATGGGGAATGGAACAAGAAAGAGGAGGAGGGGAGAGAAATTACCAGAAGTTAGAGAAATCAATGTTGATATATCAGGTTGGAGGCTACCCAGACACAATATGAGGTAACGCTTCTCTAACATGAGAGTGGCTGCATTGAAGCAGTAGAGGAGGCCATGGACTGACATGTTGGATGGGAATGGGCAGTGGAATGAAATTTGTTGACAACTAGAAAATCCTGCTTGCTGCAGACGAAAAGAAGGTGCTCAACAAAGCAGTCCCTCAATCTAACTGACTGAAGGTACTCAACAAAGTGGTCCCCTAAAAAATATTTATGGAAGGTGTGGGGGGTGGGGGAAGGAGTGGTGTTTATTAGGAACAGAAGAATATGTGAAAGTCAGAGGCAACAGAATAGCAGAACCTTGGTTGAATTTTTGCTTTCTCTTTGAGAAACTGGCTGATATTTCACAGGACAGCCGATTGTTCAAGATCTCGGTAAGGGATCAGTGAGAAGTCATGTAGGGGAAGGGAGGAGAGTGCAGAATAGATCACAAGAAAGCTGTCACAAGAACTTCTCCTAGCTCTGATAAAAGATTATTGATCTATTTCTCTCTCCATTGACTGGCTAAATATTTCCAATATTATCCATTTGTATTTTATGAGGAAGCGGGACACGGTTCCACATTATTGAATGGGAGATCTTTAAAAGAAAACCTGGAGTTCGAATGGAGGCAGACCTGAAAATAGCGTGGGAATGGAACCTGAAGTTCATGAGGAGTCTAGAGGTCATAGATGTGGAGGTTGAAGGCTGTAGGGAGTTAACTACAGTCTGGATTTGAGATTTGAAGGGAGTACACCTTGTACTCTTGTATCAACCCCATCGTTACACCCATTTTCAGCTGCTGGGTTGACTCAGTGCTGGGCAGTGTGGCTCCTGGATGTTATATCTGCACTGGTTCCAAAATGTGATGTGTGCGGTCTAAGTGACATATTATAATTGTTTAGGGAAGGGTTTTCAGACCTCTTCTCATTCAGCTCCGTTAGGGTAGTAGCAGGTCTCTTTCAGCAGAATGGAATCTGGCTTGTTCTTTTCAGGATTCAGCCACTACCTCTTCTCTTGTCTCCTCTGGGCAAGCGGTTCTGGTTAACAATTTCCCCACTGAGCCAGATGGCCCAGATGGGACATTTCCTGTTTTGTTACAGTCCCTCAGTAACAGTTTGCAATAAATGGAAATCCGTCCTGACTGAGTGGAGATGGGATGTTGCTGCTCTGGACTTCCTTCAGTCTGCAGAGACAGCCTGTGATTACAAAAAAAAACAAAGCGGGTTTCAGAGATACTTGAGACTGCTCTTCCTGCACCATTATAATGGTCTCCTTGCATGCAGAGTGACCTTTATCTGATTATTAATGCTAAAAGATTAAAAATCACTTAATGCTCTGTCAAGTCAGAAAATTAACTCTGAAAGTGTGGCTTAAAGCAACAGAATGAAGATTGCAGTTTACTCACAGTATTCTTATACGTAGTAATCTCCGACTATATAGTTTACACTTGATGAAAGGCTAGAAGTTACTTTATTTTCACCTTTCATTCATTTCTTTTTGCTCAATCACTTTCACCAGTCTACTTAGTACTACTTCAGGCTGAAAGTGTGATCAGACTCAGAGTGAATATTGCAACATAAATTGAAGTCCCCTTTAGAAAGTTTGGTGTGACCAACTAATGGTCTCATTTTCTTGTGATGGTGGTAAATTTTACAATGTGTGTTACATGCAGGAGTGGAACAGACTCAGTGATGTCACTCGGTCAATGCACCAAACAGAATGAAGGTATTTCCTCAAAGGAAGAGAGGAGGAAATGGGGAATGACTCAGCCATTCCACTGGGTTGCCTTCTAGCTCTGCTGGACTCAAAGTAAGATGAGGTGATTCCCAGGGGCAGCTTGACTGCTCACCTTTCAGAGACTCCTTCAATATTTGAGAATTTATTTTGGTTTAGCTTCTTCCACCATTCCAACTGGTAGAGTTTAAGATCTCATTTCCAATTCAGTTATCTAAGTACATAATGGACAGAAAATAAGTGCTGGACTTTCTGTACTCTGTGGTAGCTTCTTTGCTTTGTGTTGTCTGTTTATGTGTTCTTTGATTTTGAGAGGCAGCAGAGTAACAGTGCTGGATTGCAACCTAGGCTTTAAATGGCAAACCGAGTCATTAAAGATTAAAGATAAGTGAACTGCAGTACTGATGGAACATGATTTTTTTCAGTGCTTATTAAGCTCAATTATCTTCTTGAGTAAATAGAAGATAACAACTATGGTTGTGTTAAACTACACAGTCTGAGGTGGTAGCTCTGATCCTTTCCCCATAAACCATGGAAGTTAACCAATTTAATAACCACACTTGGCAAGATTCAGACAGCTTTCCAATTGAGAAATATTTTCTGGAAGGCAAGTGAGATGAATCAGATTTAAATAACTGTTCACTTCAGGAAGGAACAGCAAGTCCATGAGATACTAGAATTAACTGACTTAGCTTTTCCAGCGGAGATCTACTGTATCTGAAAGATAATAATTAATTACCAGATCTAGAGTAAACCAAAATACTTTTTAAATGACAAAGGCTGGATTTCACCCCTTGAATACACAGAGCAGTTAAAAGCCAAATCCTAAATCTTAGGCAGAAAATGTTCACTAAGAAGATTAAGTATGAGGTAATAAAATGATATTGCCTTTTTGTGCGCTTGTGGCTAATAGAGAGCAGTAACTAAATCCACTTTTTTATAGTTTGAAATCATTCCAAAAAAGGTGCTAGATTTATTTTTAATAAATCCACAGCGAGTGGAGTGTGCATGTATAGTGAGTCTCCACTCATTTTTGTAAATAATAAAAATGAGACACTTTTTGAAAATGAAACTCTTTGGAGGATTTACTGGAGCAAAGGTACTTTGCTGTTAGGCTCTAGTTGACAGTCAAGGCCTACATACTGTGGAGCTGCCACAGGACTGCTGGTGCCAATCCCATCCACAGTTTGCAGAAGAGAACACATTGCCCCTGAAATGGCATACATTTTACAGTTGAACTTTTATTAAGCACCACACAGCAGCATTGTGTGCTGTCCAATGATGCTAAGTAACAGTTTTTTTTTAAGTGATGCAAGAACGATTATAGAACAGGGGTTTGCCAGGTCAATTGAACTGGATCTTACACCATTCCATTGAGCAAGGGGATGGGTGAGAATGTACAAGCATTTGGTGGTAGTTGAAGATGGATGCAACTATAGTTTGGAATATTTGCTGTGAAGTGCACAAGGGACCAGGGGCTCACCTGTGACGGTCCTTTAAATCATTTGTCTAATGGCGTTATCTAGACTGAAAAATGACCATTTGTGGAAGGTCATGATCAAGATCAATCTGTTGCCTGAGGAGCAAATCACAGGCCGCTCATACTCGAGTTTCTGGTACATCTGGGAGAGCCCAGATGCTGGGGATACACCGAGCAAAGTTTATCCACACCCTCCTCAATCAAAGGGAAGAACAGTAAAGGAATGATCATGTCTGAAAATGAGGAAGATTTTTTTTCCGCAGTGATAACTCAAAAAGCTAAATTTCATTATTTACATATACAGATTCAACTACTCATCATGGTTTTATAATGACGCTAAAATTGACAAAACAGTGCAAATAATTTTCAATCATTACTTTTTAAGCCAAGTGCATAATCAGATGTACAAGTACTTAAGGTTTATTTTCACAGTGTCCTTGTGATGAGAAAGCAGTGGCAGAACGACTGAGTTGAAATATGCTCCATTTTCAAAGTAAGCAAACGTGAGAAAATTTCCCTTATCCAGCATAATTTTCAGCTGTTTGAATGCGTGCATATTTTGGCACACTGTAAGTGAGATAAGGATGAGAAAAAGTGCAGTACAGGCAGCATTTAATTAATGATTAGAAACTAATATTAGTGTGAGGATAAATGACTGAAATCTTGAGAAACTCTGTGCAGCTAACTCAGTGACTTTCTTGTTAACAATCTGCCTTATTCTCACACATTTCCTTTAAGTTGTGCTGAATGGAACTGTGTCAGCTGGGAAAGGTAAGGCAAATTTAATGCAGGCTAAAGGTTTTCCATAATAATTCATACTTAAAAAAATCATAGAGCACATCTCTCATCTTAGCATTTAGGTTCTTTGATATAATTCTCAGAACTGTTTTTAAAGCTAGTATTAAATTATCATGAAGATTAGTTCACTTTAAACTCTAGAACAGGGGTTATGAACCTCTTTTATGATATAAATCCCTACCATTAGCCACCAGGTCTGAGGATCCCAGATTGGGAACCCCTGCTCTAGAAGGATAAAAAAGCTTAGCTTTAGTGGGAGGTGAAAGGAAAGATTTTGTTTGAGTAAATGTAATTTAGTTTGTCCACTGTCCTATTAAAACACATGAATTGCAAATGTGAAGAAAGCCTTAAAAATTGGGTCACCCCCACTCCATTTGAACACTGTAGATTACAGGGCGATATAAAACAAACAAAGGACTAGATTGAGTGTATTCAGTTTATTTCAGTCAGTTTCTACTTTCACTTTCCACTTGGGCCAGATCCTAATTCAGGAAGGCACAATTTTTGTATCCACCAGTGCTAACTGGCAGCTTGAGGATGCAGAATTTTGGAAAGGTTACAACATAGAAGGAAGATATACATAGAAGGCTGTCAGTACTGTCACTGGCTGAATTGCACCATTGAGATTGTGCCAGTGTAAACAAAGCCAATCTAGCTAGTCCTACTTCCATGACCTCTTCCCAGAATTCTGCAAAATTCCTTCCTTCTAAGTGCTTGTTCATTTACTTCCTAAACATCACAAATGAATTTGCTACACAACCTCTTTAATCCTCTCAAGCTATCACACCTCAACCACTTGCTGCACAAAATGCTACTCCCTTGTGTTTCTCATCTTTGGTTCTTTTGTCAGTCTAACTACGACCCCCCCCCCCCCCCACCCTCGCATGATTTCTTGACTGATATAACAAAGGAAAAGGTTTCTTTCTACGTAATCAGTCTGGGCAGGCCCTTCATGGTTTTAGAACTCCTCCACCCAAGCGGAATGCTCCCAGTTTCACCTGTTGCTATTTATGTTTTTTAGTGACATGGGCAACAATAGGGCTTCGCTCCCAGATGGGCTCAATACCTTCTATGTTTGCTTTGCCTGTCAAAGCACGGAGGAACCTTCATGAACTCCCACAGCCCACAATGACCCTGTGATTTCAGTCTCTGAGGCTGACGTGAGAGCATCCTTCAGGAGGGTGAACCCACGGAAAGCGTCCAGCCAGATGGAGTACCTGCTCAAGTACGAAAGGCCTGTGCTGATCAACTGGCCAGAGTACTCATTGATATCTTTAAATATTTGCTTTGGCAGTCTGAGGTATCCACCTGTTTCAAGCAGGCTTCAATTGTACCGGTGCCTAAGAAGAATGTGGTAACCTGCCTCAATGACTGTCGTCCAGTAGCACTCAGTACATCCACTGTGACAAAGTGCTTTGAGGCTGACGATGAAACACATCGACTCCTGCCTGAGACACAACCTGGATCAGCTCTAATTTACCTACCGGAGGAATAGGTCTACAGCAGGTGCCTTTTCATTAGCTCTTCACTCAGCCTGGGAACATCTGGACAGCAAAGATGCATACATCAGGATGCTCTTTATGGACTACAGCTCGGCATTCAATACTATCATCCCCTTAAAACTAACCAATAAGCTTCAAGATTTGGTCTCAATACCTTCTTGTGCAATTTAATCCTCGATTTCCTCACATGCAGACCCCAGTCAGTTTGGACTGGCAACACCATCTCCTCCACAATCTCCATCAGCACAGGGCTTTGCAACACAAGGCCTTGTGCTTAACTCCCTGCTCTACTCACTTTATCCTTTTGACTATGAGCTAAGCATAGCTCCAAAGCCATATTTAAGTTTGCTGAAGTCAATACGTTTGCTGAAGTTCTGGTCACCTACACTACAGGAAGGATGTGGATACTATAGCCAGAGTGCAGAGGAGATTTACGAGGATGTTGGCTGGTTTGGAGAGCATGCCTTATGAGAATAGGTTGAGTGAAGTTGGCCTTTTCTCCTTGGGAGGCACAAAGGATGAGAGGTGACCTGATAGACGTGTATAAGATGATGAGAGGCATTGATCTTGTGGATAGCCAGAGGCTTTTTCCCAGGGCTGAAATGGCTAACACCAGGGGGCATAGTTTTAAGGTGCTTGGAAGTAGGTACAGGGGGATGGCAGAGCTAAGTTTTTCACACAGAGTGGTGAGTGCATGGAATGCACTGCCAGTGAAGGTGGTAGAGGCGGATACGATAGGGTCTTTTAAGAGACTCTTAGATAGGTACATGGAGCTTAGAAAAATAGAGGGCTATGTGGTGGGGAAATACTAGGCAGTTTCTAGAGTAGGTTACATGGTCAGCACAACATCTTGGGCCGAAGGGCCTGTAATGTACTGTAGATTTCTATGTTCAACACTGTTAATGGCTGAATCAAAGGTGGTGACAAATCAGCATATAGGAAGGAGATGGAAAATCTGGCTGAGTGGTGCTACAACAACAACCTCTCACTCAATGTCAGCAAGACCAAGGAGCTGACTACTGACTTCAGGAGGAGGTCACTGGAGGTCCATGAGCCAGTCCTCATCGGTGATCAGGGGACCAGAGGTGAAGAGAGTCAGCAACTTTAAATTCTTTAGTGTTATGGTTTCAGAGGATCTTTCCTGGGCCCAACATGTAAGTGAATTTACAAAGAAAGCACGATAGTGCATAGACTTCCTTTGAGATTTACGAAGATTTGGCATGATATCTAAAACTTTGTGTGATTGAGAGTGTATTGACTGGCTGCATCACTGTTTGGTAAGGAAACACTAATATCCTGATGGAAAATCCTACAAAAAGTAATGGATACATCCCAGTACATCACGGGTAAAACCTTCTCATCATTGATCAGATCTACACTGAGTGCTATCACAGGAAAGCGGCATCCATTATCAAGGACTCCCATCACCCACGCCACATTCTCTTCTCACTGCTGCCATCAGGAAGAAGGTACATGAGCCTCAAGACCAACATGACCAGGTTCAACAACAGTAATAACACCTCAACCATCATGCCCTTGAACCAGAGAGGGTAGCTTCAATCGTCCCATCACTGAACTGTTCCCACAAGCTATGGAATCACTTTGAAAGACTCTTCATCTCATGTTCTCAATATTCATTGCTTTTTAATATTATTATTTATCTTTTGTATTTGCTCACTTTCTTGTCTTTTGCACACTGGATATTTGTCCATCCTTCTGTAGATGTTCTACTTCCTTAAAACTACTTGCCCCTCCACTTATCTTCATATTGTTTGCAAACTTTGCAACAGGGGCATCAATTCCATTATCCAAATCATTGACATATAAGGCTGATATATTGATGTTTACGGTAATGCAAGTCACCACAGCAGCAATAATAGAAGTGTGACAAACATGCAGCACTTCCTGATGAAATAGGAAGACTTGGCACAGATCTGTTCATGTGATAATGAAGGGGCTGTGAGGATGGTGGTTGGGATGGAGGGAGGTGTGAATAACTATGGTGGTGGAACCAGTGCCAAGGGATAAGAACTTGGAGTTCCTTGGCACCACTTTCTCCAGCGAGAGCCATACAGTTTACTGGAGCATTGAGCTGTTCTCTCCACAGCTTCGGATTTTGTCTGAGCACAGAGCTTTGGAATTGGTCAATAAAAGTGAGGGGAAACGTAAAGATTTTTAAAGAAAGAGCAAAGCCACAGTGCACAGTATCACAAGGCATAATGAATCATAGTTAACAAAATTAAAGACTTTTTACCTAAGGGCACGAGATATTCATTACAAAGAATTCAAAATGTAGGTAAGCTAACAACACATAGAAATAATTATTTAAGGTCTAATAGTCATTGTCGAATTGGCTACAATGTGCGTATGGCTGGGAACTACACATTCTAGATTACGTAACTTTTAAAAGTGATATGCAAAGTAGAAAAGGTTGTGGCTGCATTATTGAACTGCATAAAAGCAGGAAAATAATGAAATATAGCTCCAGAAAATTAGGTAGATTCAGCTGGGTGGAGCTAACTGTACATGCGTTCCTGTACATGGTTCTAACTCCATAATCAAGTTTGCAGATGACACCACAGTGGTTGGTCCGATCAGAGGGGATGACGAGACGGCCTACAGGGACGAGGTCCAGCACCTGGCTGCATGGTGTGCCGACAACAATCTGGCCCTTAACACCCAGAAGACCAAGGAGATCGTTGTGGACTTCAGGCATGCCAGGAGTCACACTCACGTCCCCATTTACATCAACAGAACTGTAGTGGAGCGTGTATCAAGCTTCAGAATCCTTGGTGTCCACATTTCCGAGGATCTCACCTGGTCCCTGAACTCCTCCATCCTGATCAAAAAGGCGCAAAAGCGCCTTTATTTCCTGCGGAGCATGAAGAAAGCTCATCTCTGTCCCAGGATACTGACGGACCTTTTCCGCTGTACCATTGACAGCATACTCACCAACTGCATCTCAGTGTGGTATGGCAATTGTTCCATATCAGACCGTAAAGCACTCCAGCAGGTAGTGAAAACTACCCAGTGGATTATCGGCATCCAATTGCCCACCATTGAGAACATCTACCATAAACGTTGCCTGGGCAGGGCGAAAAGCATTATCAGGGATGCATCTCACCCTAACCATGGACTTTTTATTCTCCTCCAATCCAGTAGGTGCTACAGGAGCCTCCGCTCCCACACCAGCAGGCACAGGAAGAGCTTCTTCCCTGAGGCTGTGACCCTGCTGAACCTCACATCACAGCGCTAAGCAGTATTGCACCCATATTGTACTGTCTCAGTACTTTTATATTTGCGTGCTGTAGCACTTTTTTTATTCGCAGTTATTTTGTAAATAACACTATTCTTTGCATTTCTGGTCAGATGCTAAATGCATTTCATTGACTTTGTATCTGTACTCGGCATAATGACAATAAAGTTGAATCTAATCTAATCTAAGAAAGAGTCAGAGCAAGAACATTGTAATGTGAGCTATTGTATAAATCAAGAAATTAGAGGTCCATGTAGCAAAGATAATGCAATAATGATAATGGGAATGTACTAATTCAATAGCCCCGATAAAGGGTCACAACTGTTTATTTCTTTCCATGGGTGCTGCCTGATCTGCTGAGTTCCTCTAACATTTTGTGTGTGCTGCTCTGGATTTCCAGCATCTGCAGAATCACTTGTACCTACGATACAACAATGAGAGACTTTAATTACATGCAGCATATACTGGCCAAACCAAATCCACAGTGGAAGACTTGAAAATGGCTTCATGGAGTGAATGAGATTGCTTTCTAGATCAGGACCTAATTTTTCGAGTCCTCGTAAGCTCTAAGTTTTTAAATAAGAAAAGACAAAACGCTGTAAACTCTCTGCAGATCAGATAGCAAAAGCAGGGGATAATTGAATTTAATGTTTCTGGTCAATGATCTTTGATGATTTACAGTGTTTTCTGTTTTTATTTTAGTGTCCAATCTCTGCAGCATTTTCTTTTGGCTAATTCTGGCTTGTACTGCCACGTTCTGTTAGTGCAATTCCTTTGAACATAATTCACATCCATCAATTAATTTGACATTCAACTGCAAAGAGAATGGGTGGTCCCCTACTTGCAGGGTATTATTCTGTGGCATATCTTCAAGAAATCCAAGCTGCCATTCCACACTTTCTGCTGAATCAGAACTGAATTGTTTTGGGCTTTTGAGTTCATTGTTACACTAATAAATTTGGCCCATTGAATGTAGTTTGAACTCAGATTATACACGTCTTTTAAGCTTTGCAGCAAGGTGGCCATTGAACAACTTGAGAGCATGCTTTGTAAATTTAGTCAATCTGAATTTAGATTAGCAAGTCACGAATCTCAACTGGGTTCATGCCTGACATTCCTCAAGGTAATATAAAATAGCATTGATGCTGTTTTAAGTGGTACAATCAGCATAATCTCAAAAACGGTGTCAGGTCTTAGCTGCACTATCATTCTATATGACTGCTATCTGACAAGGCTTCATTGTTACTAATCATGTTGTGGACTGGACAAGATTTCGGGAGGCTGCTTAACCAAAGGCTACTAGTGTTTGCTACCCCATGTGTTATCAGAATAGGCTATAAAACTATTAGGTTGAGCAGATAAAATGCTCCGTTTATAAATGACAAACAGATCTGTCATTTGACGTATTAAGCATCATTATATGGAGAGATACAGCACGGAAACAGGTCCTTTGGGTGACCGAAACTTGCGCTGAAGAGCTTAAATTACTTCTTGATTTTATTAATTCTCTCAGCTAAAGCCTGGCAATGATTAATGCCTACTATTAACTACTCCAGGTACATGAATTTTACAGTTATCCCATTTTAACATTTCTTCTCATAAACTCGCCAAGGTTCCACAACACACCTCTCCGCTAATTTACGGTGGCTAGTTGAAGCAACCATTCTGCATGTCTTTAGTATGTGTGAGGAATCTGATGCAGCTATAGGGAGGAAGAATGTGCAAACTCCACACAGACTGAACCGGAGATCAGAGTGAACTCATGTCTCTGGAATTGTGAGGCAATGGCTCTACTAGATGTGCCACTGTGCTGACCCATTTATCTGGCAAAAATTCTGGTGCGAATTGGTTGGGAGGTTTGTCACTTACCTATTGGATCTAAAGCAGTTTGGTGAAGTTTTCCACCCCAACTTAGGGAGTTTGTTTCATTCCTGAGACAACTCATTGCGAAACAAACTCATCATATAATGTGATTCTGCAGATGCTGTAAACCCAAAGCAAACACACACAGAAAGCTGGAGGAACCCAGCAAGTCAGGCAGCATCTATGGTGGGGAATAAGCAGTCAACGTTTTGGTTCAAGACCCTTCATCAGGACTGGAAATGAAACAGGCAGGATTCAGAATATGAAGGTGACAGAGGGGGAGGAGTACAAGCTGGCAGGTGATAGGTGAGAGGGGCTGAAGACACTGGGAGGTGATCAGTGGAAGAAGCAAAAGGTTTACGAAGGAGTCCAATAGGAGAGAATGGTGAACTATTGAGAACAAGGAGGGAGGAAGGGAACCAGAGGGAAATGATAGGTAGGTGAGGAGAAGAGAGAGGGTAAGAGGGTAACCAGAATGGGGGTAAAAGAAAAAAGAGAAAGTGAGGGGCAGTAGCTCCCAGCTTCTTATTTCATCTCCCGTTCCTCACCTGGTCTCACCTGTCACCTGCTAGCTTGTGTTCCTTCCCCTTATCCTACCTTCTATTTTTGGTTTCTGTCCCCCTTCTTTTCCAGTCCTGATGAAGGGTCTTGGCCCGAAATGTCAACTGCTTATTTCCCTCCAGATGCTGCCTGACTTGCTAAGCTCCCCCAGCTTTCTGTGTGTGTTTGCTCTGGATTTACAGCATCTGCAGAATCTCTTGTACTTTCAATTTAACACCATCTTCATTATTGTCAGTCTTCAACTGAAATGCAAGTGTGGTACTGACACTGATCTTCTTACCATGCACAGAATTTCCCCCGGGATCAATAAAGTATGACTATGACTATGAATTGCATATTAAGGATCTCAAAGTTGATGAATGTACTGAAAGTTATTTGTTGAATAGTATTTCTATCCTGGTTTTGATTTATGGATAATAATGTCTGCAAATGAGATGTCAAACTGTCCGAAAAGACAGTGTATACAGCTTCATTCTACACCAAGCATGAGCTTATTGCCCCAGTACTGCGTGATCCTCCACTCCAGCTGGGACTGAAATCTTTAACAGGCATATGTAGGTGATTGTCTTCATTGTGGTCACTTTGCTCAGGCACATTCCAAACCAGAGGCTGCCACCAAAAATTAATTATTAATGGCTCCATCTGTCTAAGTAGACAATGAATGCGCCTGGTTTTCCGGGGCGCAGATCTGGGCAATGAATATGGAGATCCTGGGCTGCCCAGACATCAAGAACCCCCCACTCGGCCTCGCGGATGTGGTCCAAAGGAATGCGAAGCAGTACATTTGGCATCAGCTTGGCTGCAGGAGCTGCTGGGAGGTGACGTGATACATCATCCAACTGCCTCAGGGGCTCCACTCCGGATTTGTGTAGGGTTTACTCCTTAGCCTTCTCTTCCTCTGAAGATACCCACAAGGCAGTGGGATCCGTAACCCTGGATATGGGCCCATACCGGATACTGTCAGCCGGAGCCAGCTGAGCCCGGGACTCGTGTAAGGCAGGGTCGTCACTCCCTGTAGTAGTGACATATGGAGCCACTACCCACTACCCACCAAAAGTAGACATGTGAATAATTTTATTGCACCTTATAGAGAACTTAGGAAATGAATTTCTAGGTTTTCAAAATTGGCAGTTTTACTTTCTTTTGAAAAGTATAGGAAACATACATAGGAACAGGGGATATATGGTTTAGATATAATTCTGTTCTACTGTGCATCTCCTTGTCCTGGATAAGGGATATCACTTGTGAACAATTTAGTAAAACGGGGAACTTAACTATAACTTCATGGCAGTTGCACAGTGCTTGGATAAGTCAGATTATAGAATCTCTGACCATCAGCTGCACCTTCCTTACCATGCTATAGTATAGTAAAAGTTTTTGTCAGAAACAGAAAGGGAGAGGGGAGCAGAGGGGCATAGGGGCATAGGGACAGAGTGGAGAACAAAGATTAAGAAATGGATCGAATAAGTGTGGGATAGAGGGGAAGTGAGAATGTGTGAGAGTCTGAGAGATAAAGACAGAGAGAGAGTGTGAGACAAAAAGAGGGAGGGGAAGAGGGAGAGGGGGAGGGACTACGCTTTGGATACGGTGCCAATTCTAGGTAAAGCTGATTCAAAAAGGAGTTATATTCAGCACTGATAGGAGAAGATACTATTGAATATCAGCCATTCGCTGCAATCTTGTGTTACTCTACATGTGGTTTACTTGATTAATTTCTATTAAAACAACCTACTTTGTTAATTTGCTATCAGTACTCATATGGTGTGCCGCGTGTTGATACAATCACTTCCAAGGTGACTTAGAGAAAACTGAAGTGCTCTGGACGCTAATGATTTCGGGCTATAGAGACCCAAAGAGTAGAGGCCTTCCACTGGAACACAGAACAACAGAGCAGCAGTTTTTCTCTTACAGACTACACAAGATTCACTTGTGTAAGATGTGGCGAGACTATTGCATAAGGGAATGCAGGCTTAAAAACCCGATGTTTTTATCATGTTCATGACAGGGTTTGAGAGAGATAGCTGTACTGTTACACTGCTTTGAATTCAATCCCATTAAATTCAGGCCAACAAAAACAAAAACTGAGGATTTGGAACACGCCAGTTACAAAAAAGCCTTTTTATCAGACACTAGGCCATTGACAGACTACAGAGTGCTGATAATTTACATGAAGAGACTACGGTCTAACATCTGTGATACCTATTTGCTTCCATGTTACATTTTAATCATGTGTGGTTTGATTCTAATGAGACCAATGATGGCAACTGGGAACAACTCAGTATATACCATTGCATTCATAAGTGATATTCATTTTTATATTCACCGCAAATTGATGCACTCAATTCATTTACCTGATGTCAAAGTTTAATATCTGCCAGTTTTATTCTGCCTTTCATTGAGTCTTTCCCCACTAATGAGACACCTGGAACAATTGCCCATTATTCCAGTGTTACATACATTAAAAGCTACAAGGAAGCATGTAATTCACGCAGAGAAACACCAGGATGCAAAGAAAGGAAAGAATGAGCTCTGTTGTTGTTTTGGTGGCTGCAAGGACAGTGGAACTATTAGCATAAACCACCGTCACACAGTGAAACTGACAACTTCAGGATTTCCACATTTACAGCTTGCAGGAGAAATCAAAAAGTTGCTGGTAGTGATTCTCTGTTCTAACATGAGCTGCTTTGTTTTATGTTCTTTTCTACTGTAATTAATAGAAATGACAAAAAAGCAGGTATTTTTGAAGTAAGCACAATGCAAATGACCTTGAAAGACAATTATTTGCTATGGAGAATGTCAATATAATGACATGCAGTTTGTAGCTTCCTCACACAGGTACTTCATAATACAATGCATTGTAATTTTATTTTTAATACTATTTATTTCAGCTTTTTATGCTCTAATCCTGTTTCAGTCTCTGAAGAAATGTTTAAGTTATCACCTGAACATTATTGTTCAAGCCTGTATTCATGAGAAGCTTTCCATGTGATTGGCTGCTCAGGAAGTTCAATGTCATCATTGTCACTGGACTCCAGGGACCTTCTGACACCTGACCACAGCAGTCAGCAGCTGGGAAAAAGAACGTCATTCCACAGTGTCGCCTGCATCTTTCTTAGCAGCATTTTATCTTACTTATCTACTTAGGCATAAAGCAGAGGAACTGGCTCTTCAGGCCTAATGAGTGTTAGCTGATGTGTCATGGGGGACGGAAGATGGAAAGCATCAAGCTGGCTGCTGGCTGTGTGCCCAGAGACCCGCGTTCTTTGGGCACAGAGCTCATAAGAAGCAACGCAACAGACGTTTAACATCGTAAATCAGTGAGTTGTTGTTATGTCTCCCCCCTTGCTGCGAAACGGGGACACCTCTTTTTCCCTTATTAGGGAGAGAGAGAGCCTGTGGTATGTCGGATTACCGGGTGACCGAGTAGTCTTTGGGGTACTGCAAATCTATGTCTTTATTGAAGCTTTGCTGCACGCGTGAGTGCTCAGTGTGGAGGGGGTGCGCTGATGTTTTTTTTTGCTGGTGGGGGGGTTGTTGCCTTGCTGCTGCTTATGCGTGGGTAGGGGGAGTTGGGGGGGTGCTTTGGGGTTCTGACATTTAATTGTCACTCATTCTTTGGGGCACTGTTTTCGTGGATGTTTGCAAAGAAAAAGAATTTCAGGATGTATATTGTATACATTTCTCTGACATTAAATGTACCTTTGAAACCTTTGAACTACCCAATTGCACCTGTGCGATCAACTAACCTGCATGTCTTTGAATGTGAGAGGAACCCCACACGGTCAAGGAGAGAATGTACAGACTACTTACAGACAGCAATGAAATTGAACCCAGGTTCCTGGTGCTGTAGTAGCGTTTCACTAAGCGCTATGCTACCGTGCAGCCATCTCCATCATTTTGCTGCCACATCTCAGCAAAGCACAAAGTCTCAACCAATTAAATTCTTTACAAACAAACTGTCATCACATACAATGGTTATACAATGCTTTGAAGATCCTCGTTTAAACTAATCTAAATGATTATTAGGAACTTGCTTCTTGAAGAAATGCAAGAGATTCTGCAGATGCTGGAAATCTTGGGCAGTAGACACAAAATGCTGGAGAAACTCAGGACTTTAGACAGCATCTTTGGAGGGAAATAAACAGTCAATATTTTGGGCCAAGCATCTTCACCAGTATTGTTCATTTCTCTCTCTAGATGTAGCTTGATTTACTGAATTCCTCCACCATTTTGTGTGTTTTGTTGCTTCCTTAAGGGTTTCTACAACCTTCTCCCATTACTAAAATGTTTATGCTTTTAATAATGGATGCTGTGTATACTGAGGTTCAAAAGCAACTTTTGCGTTAAAGTGCAGCTGATCTCTTGCTTTACCGACAGCCGTCATTTTCTCCTGGCTATTTCAAAATTCATTTATTATCAAAGTAAACATTTGTCACCATATACAATCCTGAGATTCATTTTCTTGCATGTATACTCAGCAATGTATCAAAATGGTTGTTGTGATGTGTCCAGTGTGGTAGTGTAGTGGGTAGTGCTTGTCGCTCTCCCTTTCAGTTTCCACCGCTGGCTAGCGGTTTTGTAAAAGGGCGTGCTGAGTGTGTAAGTCTCTCCCTGCCAGTTCGTAACCTCTCCAACAGCAAGCCTCATGTAGTTCCTCCTCACTGGCGACACACAGAAACTGAACTTCTTTTGGACTCAGGCTGAACTACGGAGGACAGGGAAGAGGTCTGGCCCTTGCACACGTAGCACACAGGCCCACCAGTGTGTGGACATGCCTTAGTGCTCATGAAGTTATCCCCACTGATTCAAGAGCCTAATGTTTGAGGGGTAATAACTGTTCCTGAACCTAATGGTATGGGTCCTGAGGCTCCTGTATCTTCTTCCTGATGGCAGCAGTGAGAAGAGTGCATGGCCTGGGTGGTGGGGGTCCTTGATGATGGATCCTGATTTCTGTGACAGCGCTGCATACAGATGTGCTCAGTAGTGGGAAGGGCTTTACCCATGATGGACAGAGCTATATCCAATACTTTTTGCAGGATTTTTCATTCAAGGTCATTGGTGTTTCCATACTGGCCTGTAATGCAACCAGTCAATACACTCTCCATACATATCTATAGAAGGTTATCAAAGTTTTAGATGTCATGCCAAATCCTTCCAAACTTTCAGGGAAGAAGAGACACAGCTATGCTTTCTTCATAATTGCACCTACATGCTGGGCCCAGGACAGAACCTTTGAAATGATAACACCAAAGAATTTAATGTTGCAGACCCTCTCTACATCTGATCCCCCAGTAAGGACTGGCTCACGAACATCCAGTTTTCCCTGCCTGAAATCAATTATCAGCTCCTTGGTCTTGCTGACATTGAATAAGAGGCTGTTGTTCTGGCACCACTCAGCCAGATTTTCAATCTCCCTCCTACATGTTGACTCATCACCACCTTTGATCCGGCCAACAACAATGACCATCAGCAAACTTAAAAATGGCATTGGAGCTGTGTTTGGCCTCAGTCATGAGTACAAAGTGAGCAGAGCAGGGGGCTAAACACACAGCCATGCAATGCACCTGTTCTGATGGAGATTGCGGAGAAGGTGTTGTTGCCAATCCAACTGCAAATGAGAAAATCGAGGATAAAATTGCACAAGAAGGTATTGAGGCCAAGGTCTTGAAGCTTATTGACTAGCTTTGAGGGGATGATAGTATTGAATGCCAAGCTGTAGTCAATATAGAGCATCCTCATGTATGCATCTTTGCTGTCCAGATGTTTCCAGGTTGAGTGAATAGCTAATGAACTGGCATCTGCTGTGGGCCTGTTGTTCTGGTAGGCAAATTGGAGCAGATCCAAGCTGCAGC
This sequence comes from Mobula birostris, assembly GCF_030028105.1. Lineage (NCBI taxonomy): Eukaryota > Metazoa > Chordata > Chondrichthyes > Myliobatiformes > Myliobatidae > Mobula > Mobula birostris. The sequence continues at coordinate 74,785,097 of NC_092381.1, forward strand.
TCAGGCAGGAGTAGATATGTTTCATCACCAACCTCTCAAAGCATTTTATCACAGGTTACTGTGTTCTCCTTAGGTACCAGTATAACTGAAGCTTCTTTGAAGATGGAAAACTCAGGCTACTGAAGCGAGCAGTTAAAGGTATCGGTGAATAATCCAGCCAATTGATTAGCACAGGTCTTCAGTACTTGGCCAGCTACCCCTTTGTGGGTTCACCCTTTTGAAGGATGCTCTCACGTCGGCCTCAGAGGCTGAAATCTCAGTCACACCAAAATTAACTGCTGCTACTCTCAGAACTTACCAATGAAGTTCTTCCTTTGTGCAGATGGTCAGATTGAGCCCATGCATCTTGTTGAATGGCAATTAGCTACAGGTGATACTTAACCTTGCCATTAAAGAATCATTGGTAGGCAGGGAGGTAGTCACAGAAAGTAAATGTGGCCAAGGATGTACTACTGAGGCTTTATAAGCATTGGTCAGAGCACATCTGGGGTATTGTGAGCAGTTTTGGGCCCTTCAACTAAGAAAAGATGTGCTGGCATTGGAAAGAATCCAGAGGAGTTTCATGAGAATAATTCTGGGAACGAAAGGGTTAATGTATGAAGAGTGTTTAATGGCTCTGGGACTGCACTCGTTTGAGTTTAGAAGAATGAGGGAGAATTTTAATGAAAGGCTGAGATAGGGTGGATGTGGAGAAGATGTATCCTGTAATGGGTGAGTTTCAGACCAGAGAACACAGCTTTGGAATAAAGGGATGTCCACTTAGAACACAGATGAGGAGGAATTTCTTTATTCAGAGGGTAGTGAATCTGTGGATTACTTTTATTGCCACAGACAGCTGTGGAGGCCAAATCATTGAGTATTTCTAAAGTGGAGGTTAGTAGGTTCTTGATTAGTCAAGGATTCAAGAGTTACAGGGAGAAGGCAGGAGAATGGTTCTGAGGAGGATAATTAATCAGCCATGCGCTGAATGGCTTAATTCTGCTCCTATATATTATGGTCTTATCTGATGAATATCCACTCACTGCCAACATTACGCTGCTGAATAAATGCATTGCTGTGTAAAAAGTGGGGATTTCCAGTTACCACAATAATAGACTGGAACAGTTAGGTCCATAAAAATGAGCAGTGGTCTCCCTGACATCTTAAAAGTGATTTGGGAATACTATGGGGTAAGATTAGATATAAAATTTTCTCTGGTATGAGATTCCAAGACAAGAGGACATTATGTTAATATTAAACATCGGTCCTTTTGGAGTGAAATTGGGTAAGGGTTCTGGAAGTTTAGAACAGCCATTCCCAACTCCAAGTAATTTGGGGTTTCCAATACAAGCCAAACTACTTTGAATAAGCAAGGCAATCAGTGATTGAAGAGTATAAGCACAAGCATGAAGATAAATCATAGAGTCTTGTCGAAAAGTTTTAGGGTCTGAACAGCCTATTAAGCTCTGTTATTCCTGAAAGAAACAAAAACTGCCACTTCCCTGTAGAGGAAGGAACGTGTTGGCTGAAGGGAATTTCAGAATTTCAAAATGAGAAGTGAGGGATTATTATGCCAAATGTGGAGCTGGTGGAAATGGAGGAATAACCAAAGCTAGGCATTTGAAAAAGCCATGTGAGCAAATTAAAGGAAATTAACTTAACCTAGTAAAAGATGTTATTGCAAAGTGCCAACCTGGTTTATGACAAAGACCTGTGCCCCAGTAAGGCCTGTGTCTGCAAATCTTTTCACATAGAGGTGCTAAAACAAGTCCACCTTGAAACTTGTGGAAGAAATCTTTGTCAGGAAGCTGAAAGTGCCCCTAAGGTTCATCAGTTGCCAAAACACTGAATATTGATGATGTTCAGATTGATTTACAAAATTCAGCAACTGCTAAAAATTGAAATTAAACAAGTTGAAAAATTGTTTAAGAAAGCTTGAAAGCATTTCAATAAATTCTATAGGTAACATTAAAATCCTAATGGTTTAATTGCTGACAGATGTTTTCTTTACTGAAGTGAACCAGATCCAGAGTGGATTTCCTATTTTATTTGCTGGAAAATCAGCGCAGAGCTTTGTCGCTGAAGTTGGGATTGGCAGTTTGCAGCAACTTTTTTCTTTGGTAAAACCTCTGCTTCATCACTTTAATATTCTGGTGGTTGTATGAGTAAGTGTTGAGCTTTCTTGCTGCAAACCAGGAAAATTCAGAGGTTATTTGCATAACTATTCACCTGCAAAATTCAGCCCATTCTATTCACTGTGATGGAATATATTCTTTGACACAACAGTTTCCTTCATGAAAGTTAAGTTAATTGTTCCAACAAGCTATTTCTTCCTCAAAAGTCCATTATTTATATCTTAAAGCAAAAATACACATTGTTTTAAAATAAATCAATGGTATAGAGCACAAAAATAAAATAGAAAGCAATCATAATTCTTTGATTTCCGAAAGAGTTATGATGACTAAATTTTCTCCACTGGTGAAATGCAGCAATGAATTTATATGTATTAGTCAATATACATTAATAGGGTGGTTAATTCTACCATTTTTCACAAGGGATAAGATCCAAACCAAACTGCTAATTCAAATCAATAAATCAACATGATTTCCATTTCTTCAGAAGCATTAAAATTTCAACTGACTGCTAATGAAAGATTCAAATCAACATGCCTTTTAGAAAATGGATTACTGTATGTATTGTGGAACATCTTGCTGTTCTTGCACTTAGTTTCTAGTCATGATAATGAAAAATGATTTGCTTCTTCAGAACTGGGAATGTTTCAAGCATTTTCTATTTTTCTTTCGGATTACCAATACCTGCAGTTGATTTTCTTTTAGTTTTTATATTTTATTTTCAAAATTATTTAAGGAATGGGATACCATCCTTGGTCTTCCTTAAAATAGTACTACAGTGTGCTTTGTTCTCACCCGAAAGAGCAAATGAGATATTGGTTTAATGTCTCATTCAAAAAGTGAGCAGTCCTGACTGTGCAGGACTCCCTCAGATCTGCAATAAAACTTCAGCTTAGATCTTTGCACTGAGGCTCCTGGACCACATCCTTCCTAATCAGAGGCAAAAATGCACCTGTCTGAGCCACAGCTTCTAGAAATAATGTGCTGGCATTGGAGAAGGTCCAGAACAGGTTCATGAGTCTGATCCTGGGACTGAAAGGATTAACATATGAGGAGTTCTTGATGGCTAAATGGAGTTCAGAAGAATCGAAGTGGGGAGAACTCATTGAAACCTATCAAATATTGAAAGACCTGGAATGGAGTAGTCTTCGAGAAGATGTTTCCTATAGTGGAGGAGTTTAGAACCAGAGGGCCCAGCCTCAGAATACAAGGGCGTCCCTTTAGAACAGAGTCAAGGAGGAATTTCCTTAGCCAGTGGATGTGCATCTATGGAATTCATTGCCACAGACGGCTGCGGAGAATCAGTCATTGGGTATATTTGATGCGGAGGTTGATGGCTCCTTGTTTAGTAAGGGTGTCAAAGGTTATGGTGATAAGGCAGGAGAGGGAGATAATAAATCAGCCTTGATGGAATGGTGGAGCAAACTCAATGGCCTGAATGGCCTAATTCTGCTCCTTCTTCGTGAATAAAGTTGTCAAATATTTGAGTACGCAGTACCAATTCAACTTCAGTAAGTAGCTCGAATTAAAAAGGTAATAGTCTTTGGTTACATTTTATTCACATCTGTTTGACATATACTTTAATGGTAGAGATGCAATGTGGGAAAGCACTGTGAGTGGTGAGCATTCTCATCGGCAGCACAAATTCTCCACCCCCAATTCCGTTTGCAGGGACCTTGTTGTGCTTTGGACAAGTTTAATAATGTCATTTCCTCAAGAGCACTGGCTTTTCCCATGGCCACCACATGTCAAGTCTCTGGACAAGATTTGCCATTCTGATGACGAAGGATTTTCAGAGGCTCACATTCATCTTCAAAGAAAATCTCATCTGGTGCACAACCTCAATTGCTTAATGAGCATGAAAAGTTGATAAACTGCAAAGTGTTTTTCTTCCCTTCCATAATTACTGCCGGATGCTAAGCATTTGCACCATTTTCTTCTTATGTGCAGTATTTCGCATTTTTCACTGGATAAAGATATTTATGAGAACAACTGATTGAAATTTAGTGCCTCCCTATGCTTGCCACATAGATAAAATTAGTTTTATTCCTTGTCTCAAAATGATTGATCAAAATGTTACATTTTTTTTAGGGAAGTACATATATGGAACTGAGCTACAACACTGACTATGGTTCCCATTATTTGGTGCTTGCTGTCAATGTTTCATTACTATATTTTATGCAACACTTAAGGAAGATCTCCCTTTCACTCTCAAAAGGAAACACCTTGTGGTCTCTGCAACCTGTTGCTCAGTGTCCCTGATCCCAGTGTAGTTGCGCCGATCAAAAGATCAGGGAGTACGGATTTACCCATTGTTAGATCAATCAGTTCATGCCTGGGGAGATAAAGTCTTCAAATTTCTAGGCATTTGTACTGTTTATCATTCCACAATTCCTGCTTTGTGCCATATTATCTCACTGTACCGCGCCTTGGCTGAGGAAGTCACTCACTTTCATGAGATGCAATTGTTTTCACTGATCATCAGCTGACAGAACTTCCTGAAGAAGTACATTTGTTTCTTTGCTAGCTTCCAGATAGAGATATTTGTGCATTTCTAAAAGTAACAGTAACTTTTGTTTAGTTTATTATGTCAACCTGCACTATCGAGCTTCCTGCAGTTGTTAAGCATTTAAGTGAACTTTAATTATTCCATAGCCTAAAACAGGAGATGCTTCAAATGGTAAAGAGTTAAACATAATTGATCAATTTTAGAATGAACGTACAGCACTGTCAACAATTAATTTATTTCCAACTGAACCAGTTGGTTCCAAACCCTGGTTCTCAAGTATGTGGTAGGAATGAATACACCTCCTAAACAAATAGTAGCAAAGAAAAAAAGATTATTCATAATGAAACATATTCTGTACAATTATTCTAGCTATTTCAAGTGTATTTGATAGATTCTATCGCATTACGTTGAAGAAGATCTGGAAGGATAGCTGCTGCAAGTGGCCAATAATACACATATAGAATAGCTGAACTTTATTACTTTGTTGTTAGTAGACATTTCCTGCTTCGCTAATGACCATATATTTTAAATTAGCTATAGAGTATTCTGGATGTTTTGAGGTTGTGACGAAGATTATATTAATCTATGATTTTCTTTCTTTAATTTCAGTTTGAACGTTTCTAATCCTATTCAGAGCAAAGAATATTCCATTCAATTCCAACCTTTAACTTTGAGCCTAGGAGAATACTGGATTTTTTTTTTAGTTTTAATATCCATATAGCTTCCTACATTTCCTAATGTGAAGTAGAAATTTAATCAGTAAAGTACAAAATTGTAAATAGTCACCTGTGAATAAAACTTTTGAGTATTTGATGTTAATGGCATGATCAGATATAAACCCATGAAGTTTTCAAATTAATAAGTAACTTATCAAAAAAAAATTAAGGTGCAGCTGTTGCATCAAGATGGAATCATTAACTGTGATTAATGGAAAAAAACTCAATACTGACATTGGGAGTGAAACTTTGATGTTGGCTATTTTAACTTTCATTTACTGGGCAAGAATTTTTTCTACACGAACAATACTTCCGTGCCTGTGGTCCTACGAAGGGTCTTGGCCTAACATGTCGACTGTTAACTCTTCTCCATAGGTGCTGCCTGACCTGCTGAGTTTCTCCAGCATTTTGTGTGTAATACTTTCATGCAGCGTGAGGCTAATTGCATACTTTTTTGCCAATGTGCTAGAACTACACAATGTGCACAGCCCACATTTGTGCTGAGTATATGCTGAAATGCAAAGTATAATTTGTATGTGAAGCTCGCGTGGACGATGTAAAGTGCAAATTCCTCAGGCATGCTATTATGTTCATCTGATTAGGAAATACGTTGGGCCTCACAGAAAATCATACTCCATTCATAGCAGTTGTGCTACATAAAGGACCAACCATCATCAGTCACCCAATTATTGGATAGACCATCCTTATGCTTCAAAAAAAACACATCCATTTTGGCCCACACGGAAGGAAAATTAAAAGAGGTTATTGTGATAAATAGATGTAGGTTGCCCATTCTTCATCATCTTATCAGTTATATAAAGCGAAGAAAATATTTTAATCAAATGATTTGAGAAGGTCCCCAGACCCTTTAAATTATCCTCAACAATGTTTCCATATTCTGATTCCCATCCCATAACAGCTAAACGTTTCTGCTAAAATGGTGGATGATTTTGGCAAAAAAGCACCTTGGTTCTTACATAGGTACCTTTTCTTCCACTGTCTCAGGAATGAGTTGACATGTTTGTGTTCACCCATCTGGGTCCATTATTCAATTGGCCAATATGAGTGCATTCAGTTATATTCCACTTAATTACTAATATTGCACAATGCTGACACTAAGGCTTGACCCTACTCTGCTCTACTGTGAATTTGGTGACTAACTATATTAAGTACTTGATACGAGTTATTCCCCTTGTGTGAGATCTATTGGCACGTCCCAAACGCTTGCCAGAATCCTCTGACACTGACCTTTTTCTATCCCATCAAGGTGAGACCAAAAAGCGCTAATTCTTTCAAATCAGATTGACAGCCATTGGAACAATGAAGAAAAAGGTCTGGACTCAAGGTGAACAAAGTAACCAATCACAACTGCTCATATTTTGACCAATAAAATTTAGCAATGATGATTAAAATAATCTCAGTTTGATTGGTTTTAAATTAAAAGGCAGGGACCAAAATTGCATTTTATTAAATATTTATATTTTTATATAAAGTGCTCACTGTTGTGCACTGAATCCATTAGCAGTTTCTTGTTGCACTTTAATGGCTCTGAGGTGTCTGGCACTTTTTCAAAGGTTTCCATGAGCACCACACAGAAATCCCAATACACTGATAATGATAAAAGTCTCCATTCTACCTCCAATAATGTCTTCACTGCGGCCAATTATTATAGCCACAATATTTCTCTTTTTAAGAAGTATTCAACGAAATCTGCTAACCGCTACACTACCCTTAGGGAGGCATGGTAACGTAGTGCTTAGTGTAATGCTACCTCAATGCCAGTGAACCAGGTTGAATTCCCATCACTGTTTGTTGATATATTCTCCCCATGACTGCATGTGCTTCCTCCAGGTGCTCCGGTTTCCTCCCACGTTTCAAAGGCGTACGGGTCTCATGGCTGTAATCTGGCAGCGCAGGCTCGGTGAGCCAGAAGCGACTGTTCCTGTGCTGCATCACTAAATAAATAAAATTAGAAAATATAAAAAGAACAGTAAAGTGTCGTTTCACTTCCAAAGCATTAATCTTAAGATTACAATACTTAGAAATGTCACAAAAATCTTTACAGACCAACCTGAATTATGGAATCTGTTGGCAGTAGGTGGAAACGGCAGGTACACAGTAGATGCAATTTACTCACTAGTGTTATAGGCATCCGTTAGTCTTTTGCGCCTTGGAAGGTTTCCAGGGCGCAGGCCTGGACAAGGTTGTATGGAAGACCCGCAGTTGCCCGTGCTGCAAGTCTCCCTTCTCCACATCACCGATGTTGTCCAAGGGAAGCGCATTAGGACCCATACAGCTTGGCACCGGTATCGTCGCAGAGCAACATGAGGTTAAGTGTCTTGCTCAAGGACACAACACGCTGCCTCAGCCAAGGCTCGAACTAGCGACCTTCAGATCACTAGACGAATGCCTTAACCTCTTGGCCACGTGCCATCACTAGTGTTAGACCATAAGACATAGGAGCAGAACTAGGCCTTTAGGCCAATTGCGTCCGCTGTGCCATCCCATCATGGCTGATTTATTATCCCTTGCAACTCAATTCTCTTGCCTTCTCTCTGTAACCTTTGACATCCTGATTAATCCAGAACCTATCAACCACAGTCTTAAAAATACCCAGTTTCTTGGCCTGCACACATGTCTGTGGCAATTAATTCTTTTCCCCCATCTTTGTTTTAAATGGATGTCCCTCAGTTCTAAAACTGAACCCCTCCGGTCCTAGACCACCCCTCCTAAACATAATAGAATACGTCCTCTCCACATCCTATCTCTCTAGACCTTTCATTATTCGATAGATTTCAATGAGATTCCCCCCCCCCCACCCCCCCCCATTTTTCTAAACACCAGCGAGTTCAGGTCCAGAGCCATCAAATGCTTCTCATATGTTAACCCTTTCATTCCTGGGATCATTCTCATAAACCTGCTGTGGACCAACTTCAACGCCAGCACATCTTGTCATGAGCCATCTTACTTAGAGTCGTTAAACCCTTGTGCTTTCTGTTTAAAACCAAACAAGAGAAAATCTGCAGATGCTGGAAATCTGAGCAACACACACAAACCTCCAGCATTTTGTGTGTGTTGCTTTCTGTTTAATTTTGTTGAATTTATTTTGACTGGCATGGGTTTTCAGCCTGTTGTGATGATGTAAATTGGACCCACAATTAGTGCTTATTGCGGGGTCCTTGTGTGTGTTACAAGAAAGATTCAGCTCGCGGTTTCACTTGGTAAGCCACCGATGTTCAGTTCAAACTCTGAAGAATAAACTCTTGTTTCTGTCTCAACATGGGAGTCTGTCTTCGTTCCACACACCATGATCCATCTCTTCTTTGATAAGGGGCCCAAAGCAGCTCACAATACTCCAAGTGCGGTCTGACCAATGCCTTATAAAGCCTCAGCTTTACATCCTTGTTTTTTGTATTCTAGTCCTCTTGAAATGAATGCTAACATTGCATTCGACTTCCTTTCAATTGACTCAACCTGTCAGTTAACCTTTAGGGATTCCTGCACGACGTTTCCCAAGTCCCTTTCCACAACTGATTTTTGAATTTTCTCCCCATTACAATAAATTCCACTCCTTTATTCCTTCTGCCAAAATGCATGCTCTTCCCTGCACTATATTCCATCTGCCAGTTCCTTGCCCATTCCCTATTCTGTCTAATTCCTGCTTCCTCAATATTACCTGCCCCTCATATCATCCACAGACCTGGACAGAAAGCCATAAATTCCATCATTGAAACCCCCCATGGCCCTCACAACATTGCCCTTTTTACATGTCTTTTCTATCTCCTGTGGTAATTTGTAGCCCACATCCTGGGCTTGTATAAAACTCCCATTAGTGTTTTTTTAACCCTTGCAGTTTCTTAACTCTATCCTCAAGGATTCTACACCTTTCGATCCTATGACACTTCTTTCTAAAGTTTTGATTTTAATTTTACCAACAGAGCTACCCCACCCCCTCTGTCTACCTACCTGTCCAATGTGTAGCCTTGGATTATCATTTCCCAAATATGATCTTTTTTCAGCCATGACCTAGTGATGCCCACAATATCAAACCTGCCAATCTCCAACTGTGCAACAAGATCCCATCTACCTTATTCCATATACTGCATGTGTACAAATATAACAATTTCAGTCGCGCATTCATCACCCTTTTTGATCTAGGATCTCTGTTACACTTTAACTCATCCCACAGACTGTATTGTTGCCCTGTAATCTGCATGTCCTTCCTCACAGTCTCATTACACACTGAATATAGCTGTATACCAACTGCCACATTCTCAGCCCTATAACTCCAGTTCCCAAACCTCTGCCAAATTAGTTTAAACCCTCCCCCACGGCTCAAGCAAACTTGCCCACAAGGATATTGGTCCCCCTTGGGTTCAGTTATAACCCTTTCTTTTTGTACAGGTCATACCTTTTCCAGTGGAGATCCCAAGGATCCAGAAAACTGAAACACTGTCCCCTACACTAATTCTTCAGCCACGCATTCATCTCCTAAATTATTCTATTCTTACTCTCACTGACACGTGTCACAGGCAGCAATCCAGAGATTAATACCCTTGTGTTTCTGCTTTTCAGCTTTATGCCGAACTCCCTATATTCTCTTTACAGGACCTCCTCCCTTTTCCTATCTATGACATTGGTACCAATATGTGTCTCGACTTCTGGCTGCTCACCCACCCCTTTAGAATGCTGTGGACCCAATCTGAGATATCCTTGACCTTGGCACCTGGGAGACAACCTACCGTTCGGGTGTCACTTTCACGTCCACCGAATCCGTTTTCTGCCCCTCAAATTATAGAATCCTCTGTCAGTACTGCACTCCTCTTCTCCCTTCTGAGCCCCAGAGTCAGACTCAGTGCCAGAGACCTGGTCACTGCAGCTTCCCCTAGTGGGTTATCTCCCACTCAGCACAATCCAAAGCAGTATACTTATTAATGAGGGCAACGGACAGAGACAGACTCTGCACTTGCTGCCCGTTACCTTTCACTCTCCTGACAGTCACCCAGGTGCCTGCCTCCTGCAACTTAGAGGTGACTACATCCCTGTAGCTCCCATCTATCACCTCCTCATTTTCTCATATGAGCTGAAGATCATACTCCAGTTCCTTAACATGGTCTCTAAGGAATTGCAGCTCACTGCACTTCATGTAGATGTAGTTCTCATGGAGTCTGGAGGTCTCCCAGAGTTGCCACATCTCACACAAAGAACACACTACTACTTCCAGACCCATTCTTGTAGATAGCTAGTGTGCTGAACCGAAAAAAACTTACTAGAAACTCTCTCATTTATTTACTTAGAACCTCCACCTGTGTTTCCCACGCCTGTTCTCATGCAAGCCTGTTGACCCAAAGCCTGACCACTTTAACACTGTTCCAGTCTGATAATGGCCGCTCCACTTTCACTTCCCATCTGTTTATTAGCTCCGCGCTGATTGCAGCCCACCGAAACGAGCCAAAAGCAGCAGAGCTTTTTTAATCCTTGTGCTACATCACCAGTGAATGGCCTCTCATGCTGATTGCAGCTTGTTGGTCACAGCTGATTGACAAATATTAACTAGGGAAATAACAACTTAATGGGAGAGTTTTAAAGGGGTAGCAGGAGCATAGAAGCAGGCGTAGACGCATAAATCATTGAAGATGGCAGAACAAGTAGAGAAGGGCTGTTTTAAAAAGTACTTCCTTTAATGGTTGCAGGGGAATAGAAGCAAAGAAGGTATGCAGAAGTTACTATTGCCTCATCAGCACTCACATTAACTCTTCCATGGTCTCGAAATTAACAGATTACTATGATGAGTGAATGAACAGAATTTTCCAAAATCTAATTTTCAGAAGACTACAGGCATTACATTTAGTTTTCTGTGTTCTTCATCCTTGTCACCACCGTCACCCTTTCTCTGGCATCTGTGTTTATATGAACCAGATTATTTGCAACCTTGGGACCATGTGTGATATCAGGATGAGGTTAGGCTTATGTGTCTGCACTATAAGTCCAAAAACCTTTATGCAACGTGGCCTGCTTCTTCCCTGCCAAACGAGAAGTTATCTAGTCACCTCTATACTTAGCTATTCCAATAGTCCTTCAGTTGGTCACTCTTGTTTTACACTATATAGGCATGAAGCCACCCCCCGTCAACCCATGTCTCTGCTGCCCAGGTATTGGGTCTTACCAAGCCCCAGTAATGCTTTATCTCTGTGCACATTCACCAATTGATTAGTGAAGCTATATTTTTAAACTCAATCCCTGTGTGGCCTGTCCCTCTCTAACTCTGTCATCTCCTCCAGTGCCGCAACTCTGCGCATTTTTGCTTTCACTGACTACGTCCAAATTTCCCCCCTCCCCCGCTTTTAGCAGGTATGGCATCATCCTTCACCGTTCAATGGTCCTGAGCTCTGAGGTACCCTCTCTACTTTTCTATATCTGTTTGAAGCTTTTAGTCACTTTTGCGTCCAAGCTCTTGGTCACCGGCTTCAATTTCTACTTATGCACTTCAGAACCAAATACTGTTGGGTAATGGTTTTGTAAGCCATGGCTATTGCTTGCCAGGAGAAGCCTGTGATAGCTTTGTCATTACAGAGTCTAGCTCTCTGAAAGGATAAAAGGAAACTTCTGTACGTGGGCATTGGCACGCCAGCTCAAACATTCCACTTGGAAATGGTGAGTGATGAAAAATAGTTATACGGCCTCATCAGACAATGCCAAGTTATCTTTACTTTGCCAATCTTACTTTGCAGATCCATTCACAACTTCACAACGTACTCTAAACATACGATAAGCCTCTCTGTGTCTGACGGCTTTCCTTCTGCTAAAACCACTCCTTCTGGAAAACCACTATTTATTGACTTAAAATAGTCCACATAAAGTTCAGAAATGTAAGCCTCTAAAATTCTTCAACACAACACTCCTTGAATTAATTAGTATCAAGCTACGAACTGAATATTGCTCAAAAGATAATAGGTGGGAAGTCTTTATTCCTGCAGAGAACTGGCTCCCCCATGCAGGCCTAATGTATGGAGCCTGCATCACTGAAGTCCCCTCTGGCACAGCTGGTATCAAATCAGAATTGCACGTGGATTGTTGTCACAACCTGCATAACAAATCTTCAAACTTACGGACTCCGAGAACATCCACAAGCTGTAGTATCTATGCCAATATCGCAAATGATGCTTCTCATGCAGCAGGTGCGTCACCATCCATCGCTTACTACTGGTATTGATTCGCGTTTAGGAAATCACAGGGCCTGACAATCAGCAACAGAAGTGAATTGTCCTCCTTGCAGGTATCAATGGAACGTGTAGCAGGAGCCATCAGTGGTTCCACCTCCACAGAAACAAAAGCTATAACCATGGTGACACCAAAAGAGAGAGAGAGACAAGGAAAGTAGCATGAGTCACACCCTCTACCAGTCTCCTGTGTCTCCATGGGTTATCCAGCTGTACTTGCTCACTAAATTAGATACTGGCTTTAAATGGAAAACAAAACAATCTGGCTGAATTAAAGATCATACAAAATGGCAAGAGGCGGTATTCCTGAATACAAGCACTGAGTTGCAAGTTAAAAGTTGATTTTTTTTTTGAGTGTTTTGATTTTTAAAATTTAATCCGTGAAATACTTTTGAGTGAGCCTAGATTTACTCTTTACTTCCATTATGTCACCCACCTCCCCTCTGTCAGCACTAGCACAAGTGACTCTGTACTTTCTGAAATTCATATAATACTCAGAGGATGAGGGATGGAGGGGTCTAATGCACTTCCAACAAAAAAATACCAAAGGATAAACTTGTGAAAAGGAGTCCCGTATTCTGAATGATGCTGCTTCAATCTGCAAAACAATTTGAATATTCTCTGTAAGTGCTTTTAGACACAGCTGCAAGTAACGTCAAAGACATTAGCACACAATATTGAATGGTGCAACCTGCACAGCAATCAAAACACACAGCAGAACACTGAAAGGCAAAAGCCACTTATAAATAACAAGAGGCTAAATTACTTTGACATCAAATTCTAAGGAGGTGCGGTTGCACAATAAGACTCAGTTTTCATCTGCTCTTTTGAATCCTGCGCAAAACGGTAACACAATATCTAGCCACATGTAGTATTGTCAACGGCTGCACATTCAAGCTAGAAACTTGAGAGGGACAAATATCAGAGGAGTACAATGTTATTTTTGATGGAGCATGTGTTCGCCATGTCAGTGCATTGGGAGGGTTAGTGTTCAGAGACGAGGGCTGGCTCGGGTTTCCTATTATCACTGCCAGAGTTTACTCCCCATTTTAAGTCCATTGCACCAAAATTGCTGTGAAATTATAATCAACTGGCTCTCATTCACAGCACATTCTATCCTAAAGGTTTTCTTTGTAATTGTGACATTAGTGTATGTAGTCATTAGTATACGTAAAGTAACAGAAAATTTTATTCAGTCTATCGTGCCTATGTCAGTTTGCAGTAGGAGCAATCCATTGTACTCCTTGCCCTGTGCCACTCTCCTTTAAAATTTGGCTTTCCACATATTTTCACACTTCCCCTTTGGAAAACAGTTATAAATTCCACTTCAACTAATACATTAATTCAACATTCTACACTCATACAAATCTCTGTATTAAAACATCCCCATCTTTTCCTTGTTATTAACAGAGTTGGGCTCATACTAATGCCCTCTAATCTCCATTCCAGTAAAATAATAGCATTGCCTGAAAAGGTTTTTAGAAAATTCAGATTGTGGAAGGTAACAGTTTAACTGTTTTTCACTTCCAGTTTCTAGTTACACTGTTAACCGATGAAAATCTTCTCCTAATTTTGGATTTAATCATAGCTCTTTTTTTGTAGCAAATGGAGACTTAATTTCTCTTCATCCCCTAGGATTCTTATCTCTAGATTCATATGAGAGAATCTCTTCTGCACCTACTCTCTGACCTTGAAATCCTTGCTTAAGCCAGGCACTGAATATACATCTTGACAGAATCAGAATTTAAATTATGATGAAATTCAATAATCAAACACAGTAGAAGAATATAATGTTTAATTTTTATTGTTTATAGGATATGCAGATGATTGGTTCTGAGTTTATATGGATTCAAGATAGTTGCTGGAAAGTGCAATCTCGTCTTCAATAGGTTTCAGTATAATGAGAATCCCATTAGAAACTGTGCTCCAAGTGTCATTGTAAACAGTGCAGGTCTGCACAAAAGACCCTTTTTTGCAGAATGTTTAATGTAAAACCTTCTATATCACAATACAATTTTCTGACATAAGCTTCGTATTTAAAGATGATTGAATGTAAAAGGGGTCAAAAGCAAAGCGATCAAATGCGCAGCTATAGATCTCAAAGCAGCAAGCGGAATGTGCAGTATACCTTTGTGTGCAAACATATAAATGTAATATTGCTGAATGCAAGACCAGATTTATAGCAGCTGAGGCTGCCTTGCCGTTGAAATCAATCTCATCCTTCCCTACAAGGGACAAATCACTGCTTAGTCACCAGGCATTTTTAAAGTAGTGCTCTTTGTTCCCAGAGAGATTGCTCCACTTGTAATTAGACCGTATGATAAAAGCCACTGAAAGGAAAAGATGAAAAAACTGCAGATGCTGGAACTCTGAAATACCCACAGAAAATGCTAGAACTACTCAGCAGGTCAGGCAAATTTTGAGGAAAGAAGTAGAATCTCAAGTTCTTCAGAGCTAGAAGTTAGAAATCCATCTTATTTTTAAACTGCAGTACTATCTCCACATTGAGACTCCGAGCTTCCTGTTGCCTGCCAGTTTAATTCTCCATTTCAACCCCAGTCTGACCTCTCTGTCTTTGGCTTGTTGCACCATTCCGTCAAAGCCCAATAATAGCAACTCATCTTCAGTCTAGGAACATTACACTCTGAAGGATTCAGCAATTTGAAGATCATTAGCATTGCCAGATTAGCCAGTTCTACTGAAAGGTCATCAACCTGTAATGTTAATTCGTTTTTTGTCTCTACACAGATCTTCTCTAATCTGCAAGGTAATGCCAGGTATCTCTCTTCTTGGATTTTGCACTCAGGTTCTTTGCCTGCCCTGGATCAGTTTCATCTCTAATTGCCGATGAGACGTCAATGGCTGAACGTCAGCAGTCCTCCTCAAAGTTTACCCCCTATGAAAGTACTGCCCTATATTCTTTCTGCCCCAATTCCAACCTTGCTATCAAGCCCACAGACAAATGGGGTGCTGTTATAATGGGGCAGGCTGATCTCTACTGTGCTGAGGCCCAGCAGCAACTCTCAGACACCTCCACTTACCTACACCTTGAAAAGGACCCCACTCCAGACAATCAGAAAATTGTCTCCAACACCTCAGTAATTCTGGAAAACTCCCATACTCTGCCACCGAACTCAGAGTTCCCTTATCACATACTGCTCCTTTCTACCTCCTACCCAAGATCCACCAACCAGACTGTCTGGGTAAGCCCATTGTCCCTGCCTTCTCCTGTCCCACTGAACTTGTACCCTTATACCTTAGAATCAGATTTAACATCACCAGCATGTGTCATGAAATTTATTAACTTTATGGCAGCAATGCATGATGCAAACAAAGCAATACAAGATAACAGAGAGAAAAAATACTGTGAATTACAGCAAGTATATGTGTACATGTATTAAGTAGTTAAATTAAATAAGTATTGCAAAAAAACAGGAAGTAAGAAGTAACACACATAAAAATTGCTGGTGAACGCAGCAGGCCAGGCAGCATCTCTAGGAAGAGGTACAGTCGACGTTTCGGGCCAAGACCCTTCATCAGGACTAACTGAAGGAAGAGGTAGTAAGAGATTTGAAAGTGGGAGGGGGCGGGGGAGATCTGAAATGATAGGAGGGGGAGGGATGGAGCCAAGAGCTAGAAAGTTGATTGGCAAAAGAGATATGAGAGGATCATAGGATGGGAGGCCTAGAGAGAAAGAAAGGGGGGGGGGGAGCCCAGAGGATGGGCAAGGAGTATAGTGAGAGGGACAGAGGGAGAAAAAGGAGAGAAAGAGAAAAAAATTAATAATAATAGAAAATAAATAAATAACGGATGGGGTACGAAGGGGAGGTGGGGCATTGACGGAAGTTAGAAAAGTCAATGTTCATGCCATCAAGTTGGAGGCTACCCAGATGGAATACAAGGTATTGTTCCTCCAACCTGAGTGTGGCTTTTGGCTTCATCTTGACGGTAGAGGAGGCTATGGATAGACATATCAGACTGGGAATGGGACGTGGAATTAAAATGTGTGGCCACTGGGAAATCCTGCTTTCTCTGGCGGCAGAGCGTAGGTGTTCAGCGAAACGGTCTCCCAGCCTGCATCGGGTCTTGCCAATATATAGAAGGCCATATCAGGAGCACCGAACACAGTATATCACCCCAGCTGATTCACAGGTGAAGTGTCGCCTCACCTGGAAGGACTGTCTGGGGCCCTGAATGGTGGTGAGGAAGTGTAAGGGCATGTGTAGCACTTGTTCCACTTACAAGGATAAGTGCCAGGAGGGAGATGGGTGGGAAGGGATAGGGGGATCGAATGGACAAGGGAGTCACGTAGGGAGCGATCCTTGCGGAAAGCAGAGGGGGAGGGGAGGGAAAGATGTGCTTGGTGGTGGGATCCCGTTGGAGGTGGTGGAAGTTACGGAGAATTATATGTTGGACCCGGAGGCTGGTGGGGTGGTAGGTGAAGACAAGGGGAACGCTATCCCTAGTGGGGTGGCAGGAGGATGGGGTGAGAGCAGATATAGTGAGGTGGTGCTCATGGTTCAATGTCCATTCAGAAAATGGACAGCAGAGGAGAAAGAAGCTACTCTTGAATCATTGAGTGTGCATCTTCAGCCTTCTATACCTCCTTCCTAATGATGGCATTAAGAAGAGGGCATGTCTGAAGGAGAAGGGTGAGAAAGGATTCTGAGGTGATTAGTGGACTGGAGATGTTTGTAAAGTGGCAGGCAGGTAGTGTCAGTGAGGGGAGCAAAGTAGGTGTGGGTTGGGAGCAGGTGAATGATAGGTAGAGACAGACAAAGAGAGAGAGGAAAAGTTATATGGAGAGGCAAATGAAGCAAAGGAGGTCATGGCAAGTGTGAAACTTGGAGATAGCTTCTATAGGCAGAACAGCAGAAACACAAGGAATGTTTAGTGCAAGACTGATAAGTAAAAGAGATGAGAAAAGGGAGAGGTGAATAGGAAGTTGGAACGGGAATCAGATGGGATAGGGGGTGGGGTGGGGTGGTTGATTATGGGAAACCTGTAGGTGAACAGCATGGAATCTGGAGTGGAGGTGTTATGAAGTTGGGTAAAAAGGATCTGGAGAAGGTATGAGAGAAAGGGGACACATATAGGTGGACTAGAGAAGGATTGGATGGTGGAAAAAGAAATAGGTGAGGGGAGGATAAGGGGAGAAGGGATGAAACAACTCACTGGAGTGGAGGCTATACCTAAAATTCAATGGTCATGACTAAGATGGTAGACTACCCAGGCAGAGTATAAGGTGTTGCTCCTCCAGTTTGCACTGGGCTTCAGCCTGATAGAAGAGAAAGCTGAGGATAGATAGGTCAGTGTGGGAATGGGAAGAGGAGTTGGAATGGTCAGCAGTTGGAAGCTTGGATAGGCCACTGCAGACCACATGTAGGTGTTCTACTGAACGGTCCCAGAGTCTGCTCTTGATCTTGAGGGTGTAAAGGAGGCAACACCAGGAGCATTAAATGCAGTAAACAAGGTTGGAGAGAGACATCTGAAACTTTGCCTCATCTGGAATGGCTGCTTAAGTTCCTGGGTGTTGGTGAGGGAGGAGGTGAAGGGACAAGTGTTACATCTACTGTGAGGGCAGGGGTAAGGGAAGGATGGGTGTAGAACGTTGAGTGTACCAGGCAGTCATGCACGGAGTGGTTCCTTTGCAGGTGGAAAATTTTGGGGAGGAGAAGATTTGGCTGATGGGATCATCCTGCAGCTGGTGGAAATAACAAAGCATGGGATACTGGGCATGGAGATTCATAGGGGGAAAGATACGAACCAGGGAACCCCATTTCTGTTCTGACTGGAGCAGAAGTATGAAAAACAGAGGAGATGCTATATCAGACTCCATTAATCACAATAGAAAGGAAGCCACAGTTCCTGAAAAGGGGGTACATTTCAAATGTCCTGGAACAGAAAGCCTTATCTTTAGAGCAAATACGGAGAAGTCGTAGAAATAGAGATAATGAAGTGGCATCACTGAAGAAAAAGAGGTGTAGTCTAAGTAGCTGTGGGAGTCAGTAGGTTTATAGTAAGTGTCAGTGGATAGCTTGTCTCTTGGGATAGAGACAGATAGATCTAGAAAAGGGAGCAAAGTGTCAGAAATGGTCCACATGAATTTAGAACTGGGTGGGAAGGTGATAAACTAATATGTTCCAGACTAATGCAGTAGTTAATGTAAAGGAGAAAGAATTGGTGAGTGGTCCCAGAGAAGGTGTGGAGAAGGGGCTGTTCTTCATAACATACAAAAAGGCAGGCACAGTTGAGCTTACATGGGTACCCATGGCTACACCTTCGATTTCTCTTTTCACTCTGTGTTTATTTTCATTTCCTATCTGTTCCTCCTCCAGAATGATCACTTGCAGTTAAAAGGTCGTCAGAACCACTCAGCAGCACCACTATTCACATTTCCATCTGCCTCCGACGTTCCTTTCAATCTCCCATCATCCTCTACGATTTAGAATGTCTTTAATTTCTAATTGTTCCTCGCTCTAATGAAAGTTTCAAGGACCCATAATGTTCGCTCTTCCTCTCACTCTGCAGATGCTGCCTGACCCGAAGAGTATTTCTAGCCATTGTCGTTTTCATTGCATGGATAGAGATTGCAGAATGAAGCAAATTCTGAGTGTGGACCAAAGGCCAAATTAGATTTAAGCTGAAATAAAGAGAGAAAATATTGGGAACATCTCAGCATTATTCCCAGCACTTTCTGTTCTCATTTCTTTTGCTCGCATTTGCACCTGTTTTTGACTTACATTTTGATTTTAGCTAGCTTATTTGTAGATTGTTAACTCTGTTATAAAACACTGCTACAATAACAATGTAAGCAATACGCTGTGATCCTGATACTCAGTGTATCAGTTTTTTTTGTACAGTTTGTACTACAGACTCTACTGTGTCCCTTCCCCTGCCCACATTGTTTAGTTCTTGCTCAGCCCACTGCTGGTGACTAATTCATCCGACAGTCTGAAATCTTCCTCTCCGCGCCACCTCCGGGGCAATTGGAATGACTCACCAATAATTAGATTTCATAGAAGCAAGTTTTTATGCGAGAAAACGCCTGACTTTTTTTCGGGGGGGAGGAATAAAGCAGGGACAAAAATTGCTTAGTATAGCTTATGATTTTGTTCTGGGGTCCAATGTGTGGCTGCTGCAAGCACAAGGGGCCCAGATAAGCAGTGTCATCTAACACCATACAATGACTGTGTAGTTCATATTTGCTGTAAATAAATCCATAATTTGTATTTGCTTCAGAATTGGGAGAATAGCCTATACGCCATCCAGATATAGAGGCTCTCTAAGACCCCCACGTGTCTGCTCTGCATGGCTTAAAACAAACCTCTTTAAGCAGGACCCATTCCAGTTCTGGCTCAGAGTACTTCGTATTGATCCCAATTTATTTACTGATCAGTTGTCCCATAGGCTTTCCACCTCCTTCCAAGACAAATCCCCAACTTGCCCCAGTCTTACAATCTCTATCTGATGAAATCTATGCTCCACAGATCAACTGATGCCCTGACTAGACCTTCCCCATTAATGGGATCCCACTTTGACCCACATATGCCTCTCCTCACCCCTTTCTGCTTTTTCGGGATTCAATCTCTGTGACTTCTTGGTTTGCTCACCCCTCTCCCAGCATTTTCCCACTCAACACTAGGAGGTGTAGCACCTGTTCCTACACCACCGTCCAAGACCATACGCAGCCCTTCCAGGTGAGACAGAGACTCACGTGCACACCTCCAACATTGTTTACTGTACTCGGTACTCTCGATGACACCAAACACAGAATAGGCGAGCACTTTACAAAAAAAATGTTGTGTTCCCTCTGCTGTAGCCAACTGGAGCTCCTGGTTGCCAGTCATTTTAATTCCCCTTCCCATTCCCACACCAACCTGTCTGTCCTCAGCCTCCTTCACTGCCAGTTAGAGGCTAAGCGCAAATTAAAGGAGCAGCACCTCAAGAGTAGCTTACAACCCCATCGCATGAACATTGAATTTTCCAGCTTCAGAGAGCCTGCTTTCCCTTTGTCCCTTTTCTTTCTCTTCCCTCCCCCCCCACCGATCCTGCTACACCTATCCCACCCAGCCCCTAAGCAAACTGTTTCTTTCCCCTCCTCAACCGCCCCATCTGCCCATTATATTGGATTCTCTCCTCATTGTCCTCTTCTTCCCACCCCACCTTCCTTATCTGATTCCATGCTCTGGCTTCCTTTACTATCAGATTCCATCATCTTCAGCCCTTCACTGCCGTCTCCTATCCCCGCCCAGCCTCTGTCGATATATCTACACTTCCTTCCTCCCCCTGCCTTTCACCCCACCTTCACTCTAATCCTCAAGTCTAGATAGCCCTTGCTCCACCTTCCCCTTCGCTTCTTTGCACTATCTCTCTTCTTCCTTTCATTCCAGATAAAGTTTCTTGACTTGAAGCATCAAAGTGTCTATTTCCTCCAGCCATCTTCTTTTCCTTCCCCGCTGACCTGTCAGCCAGAACCCTCTCAGAATTAGAATCAGAATGAAGATCACTGGCATATATTGTGAAATATATTGTTTTGTGTCAGCAGTACATAATAATAAAACTGTAAATTGCAATAGGTATATATTTAAAAACTCAAATTAAACAAATCCCGCTAAAAGAGAGAGGAATAAAAAGTGAGACAATGTTCATGGATTCATTGTCCATTCAAAAATTACAGGCTTCATTACTTGTGATCCATTCCCTCTTCCTCCACACCACTTACTCCAGCCTCTGCTCTCTCTTTCACTACAATCTGATCACCGCCTCGATATTGGCTGATAACCCTTTGTGAAAAGCCATGAGAGCAGCACTCAACAACTTGGGCATTAGGTTCCTACTTTTTAAAAAGCAGCGGATGAATGACTAATGAATAAGACAATTCTGCAGGCGCTGAGGCAAAATTAGGTGCTTATATCTGCCTTTAGTAAAACAAACAAAAATTCTTAGCCAGGTTGCTTTGACAAAGTGTGTGTTGGCAAGATTAGGCTTCAGGGGGTTAGAAGTGCAGATTTCCTGTGGACCAGAGCCAGTGGATGCTGGGGAGAAGGAGACAAAACTTCTAGGTATCCTTTTCCTAAGGCGATTTCATTGCCGGTCTCTCTTTTTCCCCCACAGTCTGCAAATTTGACCTCATCCAAGAATCTGTTGCATTGGTTAGATCATGTGCACTTATTGGCCCTATGCTCAATGATGCACCCCTCTCTGGTAGTGCCATAACTTTAAAATTCCCATCAATACTTTCAAATCTCTCCTAACCTCTCCAACATCCTCCAGCCCTATGGCTCTTTGAAAATTATTTTATTTTTACTTATATATTCAGAGATAGAGCATGGTAACAGGCTCTTCTGGCCCAATGATCCCATGCACTCAATTACACCTATGTGACCAATTGACCTACTAACCTGTACAACTTTGGAACTTGGGTGGAAACTTGAGTACCCGGAAGAAACCCATATGGCCACAACGAAAACGTACAAATCCCTGTATGCATTTAGTTCTAGTCTGTTGTGCATTTCAATTAGTCGACTGCTGGGAGCTGTGGGTTTCAAATTTGGTTTCTAGTTTGGAGCAGGCTTGCAGTGACAGCCACACCTACAATTACACAGGCTAGGATGGAACGTCTCTCTTGCTGATCCTTTCTTGGAGTCTTGCTGCATATAGTTGGGTGTTGGATAGTGCAGCATTGTCCCTGAACGGCCTCGAATTGCTGGCAAAGGGTCAGAGGTAAGGAAGTTGATGAGGAGGAGAGAGCAGCGGAGGTGGAGTGGAAACAGAATCATTGAAAAGATACTGAACAAGTGCCCAGGAAGAGTAGGGTGACTTGCCTTAACGATTATCATCCAGTAGCACTAAGATCTATAATGATGAAGTGCTTTGATATGCTGGTGATATTAAAACTGATTCTGATCTGAAATTGAAATGAACTATTAAAATTCAAAATATTAAACTATGACAATCAAACAAAAGCAAAATATTTTTAAGGATGTTCATGTTGCTCATTGCCTCCTAACTTATAAACCTGCAATCACATTATAATTGATGGGGTCATGGAAAACTGGCTTGAACTTCCATTTGGCACAGGGTCTGGGAATGAATTCCCCGGTGTAACAGTGGAGAATCCCAGCAAGTCTGGGCCCTGTTGCTGGGCTCAGTGCTTCACAGTACATGATGCAGTGCTCTACTTATGGTCATTGACAATTTGACTTGGAATCATTTGTCAGAAGTGAGCACAACTAAACCCCAATGTGTTAGATCGGTGTCAAATTTACCTGCTAATATCTGTGATAAGAAATCTTGCCCAGTTTTACTCGTAAAAGGTACTTTATAAACACAGGTGTTCAAAGTAAAATTGATTATCAATGTACATATACATCATGATATACACCCCTGAGATTCATTTTCTTTTGGGCATACACAGCAAATTTAACAGGATCAGTGAAAACTCAGCTAGAGTGCAGAAGGTAACAAATTGTGCAAATGCAAATATAAATAAATAACAAGAGCATGACATAATAAGATAAAGACTCCTTAAAGTGAGATCATTGCTTATAAGGACATTTCAATGATGGGGCAAGTGAGTTTAGTTAGCTCCTTTTATTCAAGAGCCTGATGGTTGAAGGGTAGTAACTCTTCTTGAAGTTGCTCGAGTTCCTGAGGCTCTTCTGCATTCTACCTGATGGCAACAGCAAGAAAAGACCATGACCTAGCTGGCTGGAATCTCTAATGATGGATGCTACTTTCCTATGGCAGGTGTTATGGGGTGTCTAAGAATTCTGAACATCATGCTAACACAAATTTACATCTGTGGGCTCAAGCCCATGTTTGGATAGGAGGGTGCAAGCAAATTCAACAGTAACTTTCAAAAATGAATGAATAAATACTTGTAGTGATTGGATCATGCAACTTTGGTTATCTCTTTCAAAGAGCTGACATAGACATTATGAAACAAATGACATCCTTTCAATGTAATGTTATTCTATGGCTCTCCAATGCAAGTGAATGCAGACCTTCAATTACAATACCTGTGAAAGATGCTTTTTCCTCTTTAAGCTCATATTTGACCTGCTGTTTCTTTTAAGCATTTGGTTAATCAACATTTGCAATATTGTTATAGCAACATAGAAAGCCTGCAGCACAATACAGGCCCTTCAGCCCACAAAGCTGTGCCGAACTTGTCCTTACCTTTGAAATTACCTAGGGTTACCCACAGCCCACTACTTTTCTAAGCTCCATGTACCTAGCCAGGAGTCTCTTGAAAGACCGTGTCATATCCGACTCCACCACTGTCACCGGCAGCCCATTCCACACTCTCTGCGTAAAAAACCTACCCCTGACATTGCCTCTGTACCTATTTCCAAGCATCTTAAAACTGTGCCCTCTCATGCTAGCTGTTTCAGCCCTGGAAAAAAGCCTGTGACTATCCACACGATCAATGTCTCTCATCATCTTATACGCCCTGATCAGGTCACCTCTCATCCTCTGTCGCTCCAAGGAGAAAAGGCCGAGTTCACTCAACCTATTCTCATAAGGCATGCTCCCCAATCCAGGTAACATCCTTGTAAATCTCCTCTGCACCCTTTCTATGGTTTCCACATCCTTCCTGTAGTGAGGCGACCAGAATTGAGCACAGAACTCAAAGTGGTGTCTGACCAGGGTCCTATATAGCTGCAACATTACCTCTCGGCTCCTAAACTCAATCCCACGATTGATGAAGGCCAATACACTGTATGCCTTCTTAACCACAGAGTCAACCTACACAGCAGCTTTGAGTGTCCTATGGACTCGATCCCCAAGATCCCTCTGATCCTCCACGCTGCCATTAATACTATATTCTGCCATCATATTTGACCTATCAAAATGAACCACTTCACACTTATCTGGGTTCAACTCCATCTGTCACTTCTCAGCCCAGTTTTGCATCCTATCAATGTCCCGCTGTATCCTCTGACAGCCCTCCACACTAACCCATCGCCCCACTTCCTCATCCAGGTCATTTATAAAAATAACAAAGAGTAGGGGTCCCAGAACAGACCCCTGAGGCACACCACTATTGACCAACCTCTATGCAGAATATGACCCATCTACAACCATTCTTTGCCTTCTGTGGGCAAACCAGTTCTGGATCCACAAAGTAATGTCCCCTTAGATCCCATGCCTCCTTGCTTTATCTCTGTAGCTTAAAATATGTGAATCAGTGATGAAGATTATCAAAAATTGCAGCAGAATCTAGGTAAACTGGGGAAATAGACAAAAGGACGATAGATGTAGTTTAACTGACAAGTGTGAAGTGTTGGATCTTGGTCAGTTAAACTAGGGCAGAATTTAAACCTTAAATGGCAGTGCTCTGGTGAGTGTTGTAGAATGGGAAGAACTGGAGCTACAGGTACATAGTTTCATAGAAGTGGTGACACAGGTAGACAGGGTAGTGAAGAAGGCATTTGGCTTGCTTGCCTTCATCACTCAGGGCATTGAGCACATGAGTTGTAAAAATACAAGTCACTAGTGGGACTACACCTGGAGTATTGTGCAAAGTTTTGGTCACCAAGCCATAGGAAGGATGTCATTAAACTGGAAAAAATTATAGAAAAGACTCATACAGAACTTTCTGGGACAGGAGGGCTTGAGATATAAATAAAAAGGAAATAGAATAGGAATTTTCCCCTTGGGTCACCTTATCGAGGCATAGAAAATTATACAGGTCATAAGTAAACTGGATGTTCACAGGCTTTTTCCCAGGGCAAAAGAGTCTTAAACAAGAGGACTAAGGTTCCTAATAGTTATCAGCAGAGGAATTCATTGAGTGTATGCCTTCGTGTTCTTTTGATTCTGTAAATTAGCAAAATCAGCATGGACACCGTGCAGATAATACTTTCATACAATGCTTTTGAAGATTGTATCCTCCAAATCTTCATTTTCATTGTAACATTCAAGATGATTATTGATATCTTAAAACTTTGTGTAGGTCCTAACTTGTTGAAGTAGTGAAATCATTTCACTTTCACTTCCAGCCGTTTCTGGCATCGCCAAATCTTAATGCTTGAAACTGCAGTGAGCAAAACGGTTACAAGTTGTCTTTCCTATTAATTTGTCTCCAACTTCTCAATTATAAGAATCACTGCTTTTTGAACACAAGCACAAACAACTAATGCTATTTAAAAACTAAGCACAGTGTCATATCTAATATCCAGACAAGTGCACATGACTGACGTTAGTTAGAAACTGTCCAGCACCAGTCTCCTATCCCAATCAAGCAACTTAGTGTTTTAAGTAAATTAAGGGGATCCTGGCTATTTTTTGATTGTTTTCTGTTCTTTAACAGTTGTCCCAAATAAGCGGCTGTGCAGGTTAACCGATGGTCGAATTAACCACTGTAGTACCTAAAATATAACAGTCTCCTAAGGATCTTCCAAGACCCAACATCTGGAAAACAGATTCATATGTTTCTATATTCTGACCTTCCGATCATCTGTCACCTTAATTCTCTGTCTTGGACCCACATTGACCTTGCTGTCTTTACCTTCTACACCATTCTAATGTGAGTTTTTTGATATAGCAAGGCATTTTTTGTCCATATATATCATTACTATTGGCTATCGGACTCAACACTCTGTTTAACAATTTCAGGTTATGATTCTGATATTCCCATTACATTTCCTCCAGACCCACATTTTCTTTCATTACTTGTGCAATCTTTCCTTTTTGCCACTTAGTCTTTCCAATCTACCTTAGACACTCTCATGTAGTTTGTTTGTCCCCACTCACTTCACTGTTTCATTGAATGTTTTCAACACCTCCCAGAAGACTGACTTCGGTTATCAAATATTTTTCCCTTTTCCACAGGGGAAGATGAATATGGAACCCTATTTACTGGTCTCCATTTAACAATGCTATGTATATGAAAAATGACAGTGAGCCAGGATCAATACTGCAAATGACCTCACACAAAAACAACTGAAATATGTTGGTACATGATCGACACCAGCCAGACTAGAATGCATTGGTCACATTTTAAATGTCAAAGAGTCATTGAGTCATACTGCACTGAAATAGTTCAAGGTTCAAAGCAAGTTCAAATAAATTTATTACCAAGGTACATACATGTCACCATGTACTATCTTGAGATTTATTTTCTTACAGGCATTCACTGTAGAACAGAGAAATAGGCTCTTCAAGCCATCATATCCATGCCATTCATTGAACATAGCCATTTACCTGCATTTAGTATGTAGACATTTATGTGCTGGTGATTCATATGCTTGCCTAGATTCTTCTGAGAAGTTCTGAGAGTCCCTGTTCATAAGAAATAAGAAATAGGAACAGGAGTAGGCCATCAGGCCCATCGAGCCTGCTCCGCCATTCAATAAGATCATGGCTGATCTGGCCATGGACTCAACTCCACCTACCTGCCTTTTCTCCATAACTCTTAATTCCCTTACTATGCAAAAATCTATCCACCCTTATCTTAAATATATTTACGGAGGTAGCCTCCACTGCTTCATTGGGCAGAGAATTCCACAGATTCACCACTCTCTGGGAAAAGCAGTTCCTCCTCATCTCTGTCCGAAATCTACTCCCCCGAATCTTGAGGCTATGTCTCCTTGTTCTAGTCTCACCCACCAGTGGAAACAACTTTCCTGTCCCTACCTTATCTATTCCTTTCATAATAACGTGAGGTGTTAGCCCTTCTTTGATCAACAAACACCAAATCTCTGGGTTTTTCAAATCCTCAAACACACTCTGAGAGAAACTTGTCCACCCCAATGATCCTACACCCAAACATAAACAGAACAATATTGTATATGCTATCCAAAGCAATGAGAACTGCACAGATGGTAAGACAAAACAACCACTTCACAAATGGATGGCACAACATAGAAGGTCTAACACCTCAGGTCAAGATTTGACTGCATATCTACATCTAAAGGACAAGGGACACTCCATTGATGATAACAATGTGCACATTTTGGACAGGGAAAGCCATCTTTGTCAAACTGGAAAACCCATCCCTAAACAGAGGGGGTTGGGTATGACACTGTCTATCAGCTACTTACAAAGCGATCCGAACATCTCTAACCCAGCAGCTCCACAACAATTCGCACCTCTATTCATGCAATGACCCTCTTACCACCTCTGTGACTCTTAACAGCCCTTATGTAATTGCTATACCTTTAAACATTTCACAGAGTTTATTAACTGGAAAACTAGCCACCATGGATCAGAACTGAAGAAGCCTTTCAGATGAGTGGTGAAATGTCTTCTAGACAACACAGCAAGTCCAGTTACCTTGATTTACAACTGCTTAATGTCCCCTCTTGTCTTAGATACTTTTTCCCACTATGGTAAAAGATTAATACCATCTACCCTATCTACTTTATACCCCTCATAATTTTGTCTACCTCTATTAAGTCACCCCTTATGTACCAGAGAAAGGAAGCCCGTCCTATCCAGCCTCTCACGGAGATGCAGTACAGAAATAAGCCCTTCAGTGCTGGCAGTCGGATATCCATTTACACTAGTCCTACCTCAATCTTATTCATTTTAATTCTCCCCATATTCCCATCAAATAGCTGCAGATTTCACCACTCACTTACACACTACAGCCAATTTATAGTGGCTAATTAACCTATGTCTTTGGAAATTGGGAAACTGGAGCACCCTGAAGAAAACCACATGGTCACATGGAAAATGCTTATGCGCCACACAGGCAGCACCTGAAGTCAGATTGAACTCTGGCCCTGTGAGGTATCAGCTTTACTGTTTGTGTCTCCTTACATTTGCAAAGCCCCAACCTAGACAACAAACTTGTGAATCACCATTTCACCTCCTCTAGCACAATCCTACTCTTTCTATGATGTACACAACTCTCCAATGTGGTCTAACCAATGCTTTATTATGTAGTTCAGAACCTCCAGACCCATTGCTTCAAGCTGTCCACCATTTGTGTGGATGGCAATGTTGCCAGTGATTGCAGCTGCCTTCCGAAATCCATGGAAGTACCTGGGAGAATGAAAGTAATTTAATGTGAGGATAAGACTCTGGATCTCACTATTTCAACACCCTCTTGGCAGGCTTCTCTCATTTTATAATCCATAAGCTTAAGGATCAGGACTCTGTTTCCAGTGTTCATATAGAAACATAGAAAATCTACAGCACAATACAGGCCCTTCGACCCACAAAGCTGTGCTGAACATGTCAATACTTTAGAAATTACCTAGGATTACCCATAGCCCTCTATTTTTCTAAGCTCCATGTATCTATCCAAGAGTCTCTTAAAAGACCCTGTCATATTCAACTCCATCACCATCGCTGGCAGCCCATTCCACACACTCACCACTCTCTGCGTAAAAGACTTACCCCTGACATCTCCTCTGTACCTACTTCCAAGCACCTTAAAACTGTGCTCTCTCGTGTTAGCCATTTCAGCCCTGGGAAAAAGCCCACGATCAATATCCACACGATCAGTGCCTCTCATCATCTTATACACCTCCAGATCCATCTGAGGTGTATAAGTTTCATTGGTTGATCATCCATCCAGTCTATCTATCGTCAGCAATGACTGTTGATGCCATACAGGGTGGTTTGATAACTCAGAAACTGCTAGTCTGCTGGGATTTTCACACACAGCTTTCTGTAGAGTTTGCAGAAAATAGTGCAAAAAACCAAAAGAACGTCCAGTGACCAGCAGTTTTGTGGGTGAAAAAGCCTTGTTAATGAGAGAGGTCAGAAGAGAATAGTCAGGCAGGTTTAGCCTAACAGGAAGGTGGCAGTAAATCAAATAACCGCACATTATAGCAGAACATCTCTGAAAGCACAGTACGTCGAACCTTTGCGTGGAATGGCTACAGCAGCTGAAGACCACACTGGGTTCCACTCCTGTACCTAGTAAAGTGGCCACTGGGTGTAGTCAAAGCGAGCAAAAATACTGAGGTAGTTTTCATGGGTGGGTCCATTGTCTGTTCAGAAATCTGATGCTGGAGGGGAAGAAGATGTTCCTAGAACATTGAGTGTATGTCTTCAGGCTTCTGTACCTCCTCTCTGATAGAAGAGACCTATGTAATCTCATCAACCCCTGCTGCTCACCAAGCTATTTTTGCTCCTCCAATGCATGATAGTTTGAACATGGCTGTGCTGGTGATGAACTGGTTAAATTACTGGAGAAGCAAACAAAAGGCCTGAATTACCAGATCAGAGTCTGAGTTCGAAGCACTGTTATGACAGTTGGAAAACTTAAATGCATAGTAATGATGACAGGATCATAAAATTGGGTTCCCTAATGTCATTCAGGGGAGGAGTCCTATCATTTTATCCTCTCCAGTCTACACGTGGCTTCAGATCCTATGTGTGAATAACTTCTTAAATTACCCAGCAAGGTACTCGGTTTCAGGAAAGTTAGGAATGTGTATAAATAAAACACTGGCCTTATCAGCTATACTCATATTCTGGAGAGTGATGAGATAAAATTATTCTAACATGGGTGTTCAACCTATGACTTCCAAAATTCCCAAATGTTCTTCCTGTTTCATCCTAACTGAACCACCTGATCCAGCATCTCAAGTTGTTTAGCTTCAAGTGTCTGCATGAAAGTGTAGATTTGTGGTTTCTAATTCAGGTTGTAAAACTGTCTTATAAAGCTCTGTGTAGAAAAGTTGCTGTGTTGAGTAATATAGTTGAAGGTAACATCAAACATGTCACAAGTAAACAGGCCAGAGTGCATTAACTCTAAACCTTTTGCTCTACAAAATTTGCATTGTCGGGTTAGAAACTTGGTGAATGAAAGTAATCACAGACCTGAACCACCACCTCAAGTTTCACTGCTCAAATTGTTTCCCTTCCCTGTATGGTTCAAAATATAACCCTGTTTTTTCACAATTCGTATCAGATAGACCACATCAAAATGGCAGTCACTGGAATGGTACATCTCAAATAGTGAGTAGCATGACCAGCATTTCTGACAAGTTACAACTGGAGTGGTAGCTGGTGAAATAATCTATAAAAGAGCAGCTGGTAAAACAATGAACGGACCTTCAACTAAATAGTTTTGCAGCATACATATCAAAGGCACACCAGAATAAAATTATATCTATAGATGGTGTGCATGAAAGACTGTACTCCGCACATTCTGCAAAGCTGTCCCACGACTTGGAAGTTTTTTTGATGTTGTAGCTCAGTGCGGAAACAGTTTGTTGAGCGAAGCAGCCAGCAGGCAGGTGTGTTGATTGAACAGCACTTCCTGGAGAACAGAAGCACTCTAATCCACAATATCTGCCAAAAATGTAACTCATCCACCAGTTGATAAATAAATAAAGCTGGGCTATCACGTGTGGTTATGTCAGATTTATAGAGCAGAAGTGCATAACCCATTTGATAATCAACCAGTATCAGTTACCGATAAAGCCACATAGTCCAAAGAATTCTTGGGGTTAATTGGAATTACAAAGTATTCAAGCTGGTCATCATTCCATGCATATATTGATCCTTTTCTTCTGAACATAAACATAATGGATATTAGACAAGTAATTTATTTAATTAACTGCTTCCAAATCTCAGTCTTGGTTCCAATGGACTGTATAAAGTAATCATTCTTGATGAGAGCATATATGATTAAACAGTCCTGATGTCTTTCATCTTTTGAATGAAGGTATCAAAGTGAACCCTTATTTTAGAAAACTGAAAATACTTACCCCTAAGCAATTTTCCATGTAAACAGTAATAAACACTATGCAATGGAGTAATAGTTCGGACAGTGACTGTTGCAATAAGAACATAATTCAGAATAAATCTGGGATTAAGAACAATAATGTATTTAAAGACCAAAATTTTCCATTTACATATTATAGATTTATTTTACATTCTTTTACTCCATTAAAGCAAGGCTTCTGCATGCCATGATTAGAAATTTGATTCTGCTATGACTACCTGTGTGAAATTGAAAACTTGGCATATGGGGTAATCATAGGCCTGGGGCAAAACTCCACGGTTCACTGCTCCAGCTTTCTCATTCACTTCATGGTTCCTCTGATATTCCATCTCTCCCACTACATTGCACTAGAAAGAACTGTTTCCGTCAGAAGCAAAACCTCTTTTCTTCTGTATATTTCACATGCCTGACTGGGGCAGAAGGGATGAGTGGTGAGGGTGAGGGAAGTGGGAAGGTGAATGGTCACCACTCCACCTCTGTCAAATGCAGACACCACACTGAAGATAAAGCTCAGCATTCAGAACTTCAAGGAATGGCTCCCTTCTGTGATTGGTTGTGAAAAGGTGGAGGATGTAAGCTTCCAAAGGCCAATGGCACTTGTGGACAGTCAAATAATGGTCATACCTTTCAAAAATGCATTGACATTTATCACAAACAGGAGAAAATCTGCAGATGCTGGAAATCCAAGCAACATGCACGAAATGCTGAAGGATCTTAGCAGGCCAGGCAGCATCTATGGAAAAGAGTAAGCAGTCGATGTTTCGGGCCGACACCCTTCGGTAGGCCGATAAAGTTGCACTTATCATGCAACTTAGTATTTTGCATTGTTATTCCTGGATCCTGAGGTTCAGTTTTTTTTTTCACTTTGCAATAATTGTCTGAAGTAGCCTCAAACCCTCAAGCTTCTAAAGCATTTTGGGAAATGACACTACTGAGCAAAGAAACACTTCTACATTTATTGCACTATAAAGTGAGCATTCCAAAAGCAGTGCTTGATAAGGTAACTTTATACATGGAAATTGAGATACCATAAGATATTATCTATCCCAGACATTTTATTTTGCTCTCACACAATATGCCAAATACTTGATATAGTTACTAATTTTTGATATGTTAACTCGGCATTCATACATGCATTGGACTGGTATTTTATTGTTGCTTTGACTCTTCTGAAAATAACAATTGCTCAAGGTCAAAGCTGAGTTTATCGTCATATCCACCAGCACATGTTCATTATGCACAGGTACAGAAAAGATCTTGCAGCAGCATCACAGGCAAACAGCATATTAAGCAGCATTCACAAGAAAATCAAAATTTAAACATAAGTTATATATTTTTTTACAAGAAAACATAATTACAACAAAAAATGTCCTTTTCAGTGCAAAGTGGTCGAAGTGTTCCCAGTGTTATTAGATAGTGGTGATGAGGATTTTGCTAAATGGTTCATGACCAAATGATTGTTCTTGAACCTGGTGGGATGAAACATCAGGCTTTTGTACTTCCTACCTGATAGTAGCCACAAAAGCATGACAGTGGCTGAATGGTGGGGATCTTTGATGATAGACATTGCCTTCTTGAGGCAGCATCTCCTGCAGGTATTATGATGGGTGGAGAGGGATGTGCCTGTGATCTGTTGGACAGAGTCCACTACGACGTGCAGCTTCTTACATTCCTGCGCATTAGAATTTCTAAACCAAAACTCTCAGGATACTTTCAACAGCACATCTGTAAAAGTTTGTTAGAGTGTTCGATGATCAGCTGAACCTCCTTAACCTTCTAAGAAAGTGAAGACACTGTTGTGCTTTCCTTATGATTGATTATGATGGTGCAGAGAATGGGGATGTAGTGTAGGTTGAAGCTATAGATTTCACTAAGCAAGGGGGAAAATACTGGATTACAGCAGGGTCTCTGGAGATGAGGCTGAGACGAGAGCAGAATAGCCATTCAATCCTATTGATCTGGAAGAAGGAAAAAAAATCCTTAGTATAATTAACCAGATAAACATTCACTCAATCACTTACAAAAAAGAAATGCATCCTAAAGATAAAGTGGAGTCAAGGAATTCGAGAACTTAATGTGATAGCTGTTCATCAGACTGCAATAATTCTGGAAAGATGAAAAGGAGGAGACACATTTTGTGTAGTGGCTTTGACAACCTCAGGGCATAACAGAAAATTTTAAAGTGCAAATACTGTTTCAACATGACGAAACACCTCACCCAGTTTGCACTCAGCAAGCTTTGATAAACAGTGATGGGACAATGCGCACAAACCTGACTTTAATGGAGGAATAATTATTGCTCAGCATTTAGGAGTTTCTCCTTTTTTTTTCCACACTGTGCCATGAGGGTTTGTTTTGTCCACTTGAGGGAGTCAGAAGGGATCTTGGTTTAATGCCTCCACGAGAAGACCTACCTCTGTCATCATAGCTCACTTACTGGATTGCACCGATGTGTTAGCTGAGGTTTCATTTCCAGGACTATGTCTCATGCTGCATTTCAATGGCAATTATCAGTCTGGACCACACATCTGTTGTACTCTTATTCCAAGATTCATTACTTGTGGGAAGTTTTAAAGATGGGATATAATCACTTATCCTCCTAAACAACTAAACTAATTCCAGTTCATTTAAGTCATTACCCAGACCCAGAAAACACCACAAGTGCTTTCCCAAAAGCAAATTTGCATTGCTCTGAAGTTACGGTTCCTGCAGATTAAAGTCAGGCAAAGTGTTGTTCTCTGCAGAGGAGATCTCTCAGTGTGTTTCCACAGAGCTCCTTCAGGAATTAGAGAATCTTGAAGGCTTGCACTCCAATGAGACAAGTTACCACATTAAAAACAATATATAATTGCTACTTCCTTTTACTTCCATGAGGTCAAACCACTTTGTGGACTTCAGCAATGACATGTATTCTCAGCTGTGCAGCTGCCTAGAACTGAGATGTCTAGCAATGTCTGTTTGCACAGTGAGATTATGACCTTATCAGGCTGCAACCGTGCATGGTCACTCCTTCAGTTTACCTTTAATACCAATATTTTGGCTCTTTCATCCTCAATTAATAAATTAGTCCACTAAATGTTTCCAGAACACAACTCTCCATTTGCCTCATATGGCACTGCCAGTAATAATTGTAGAGTGAATGCCAGTGCTGGTGAAGCATGCCCTCCCTTGCGTGAATCAAAATTCTGTAAATACCAAAGCAAGGCATGTGCACATGCTATTTGAATGCAGTAAATTCCATTGTGTTCACAGCCATTTGCTCTTTTTAGAGTGCGAAGAAATCAGAGAGTGGACGGCTTATTAGTGACCTTCCATTAGTGGGCACTATCAAGCAGTCAACAAGTTGTTAAATGGTGAAAGGAGGTTTAAGCAATTGCTGTTTGTCGTCCTTTATTCACCATGACCATTTCCCAATACATCCCCTTCAATCCTAACTGTTCGCTTGATCAGAGTGCATTATAAAAGGCAAGCTGATTCTCTTAGAAAGTAACGAGTCAGTTGGTGCTCATCATGCTCAAGGACAAAGACAAGAAACAGTTGATGTGTTAACTTATTTATCCCAATTTTGTGATTAAACTTTCTGTGGTATTAGTTAGTAATCCTTGTGGTGAGTTACCACTCACACTGAGAGCACTCTATATCCATGTATAGGACTGTGTCTTTCAACTACCATGTGTATAATTCCCATGCAGACAGATTGATTCTAGCAAATTTCACACTAACAATGAAACAAATAACTACAGAGAGTAAAATTGTAGTCAAATACTACAATTATTAAAGAGGTGGTACTCAATGATACGTGTTACAATCTCTTTCAACATCAGGCTCATAGTGTTAGCTTTCTTCTTTCTAATCTTGTGCTGCTCTAAGCACTTCCACTTCCAACCTGAAAGGAGGAAGGAGATCATGTGTACTGGGTACCAGTGCTTTGGTGCTGGGTGAAGATAGTCCATTTCCACCTCCTGTTGGGCTGTATTATGAAACTGAAGGTGATATGTGCAATAAAGTGGTTGTGTTGACCTGCATGTACTTGGAGTTTCAGGTGCAGTGACATAATTTGCATTATGGTAGTGTCCTTGTCTTTCTAAGTGATGCCCTGTACCGGGCATTTCAAAAGTGTCAGTATAGCTTTGGTTTGGAGGTAGCTGCATTCTGTATCATATTAACCCCCGCTGCAGTGATTATGAATAAGATACATCTTAAGCGACACACACAAAGTGCAGGAGCAACTTTACAAACCAGGCAGAAGCAATGAATGGGAACAAACAGTTCATCTTTGAGACCTTTTCTCAGTCCAGATTCATTCCCCTCCATAGATGTTGTCTGACTTGCTGAGTTCCTCCAAGATTTTCAGCATCTGCTGAATCTCTTATGTTTATGAAATTATATCTTTAAGAGCTTTGCTGAAGTTTTCTGAGAATTTTAGATTAGGAAAGGGAAATTCTGCCACCCTGGACTAGATAAGCTGAATGTTAAAGCTCAAGAAGCTTTTTCATAGCCTTTTGATAATATGATGGTTTGATCTCTGAAGCAGTTCGCAAGTTCTGTTCAGATGCAGACAACTCCCTGAACTACTGGTGAAAGCAAAAGGCAAGATTCTTTCAATGGAGCAACAAAGTTCTAAACAAGTTCTTATACCTCCTCTCAATCTGAAACAAATCCATTTGTGCATTCCTTTCATTCAATGATCTCCATGTAATTTTCAAGCTATTTATGAATATTTTATGCATGATTCCACAAACTGAATGTTTGTAGAAGATGTCTGCTATAAGTCTGGATTTTGGCCACTTAATCATTAACACTCTAGCACTACCAGATTACTTGTTTTTTTTTGGAGGCTATTCGTGGTTCAGGTTGGTTTGCTTTCACAACTGTTTTAAGGGGTGGAAATGTCTGTGCATGATTCCTCTGACATGGATTAGCCTTTGCGTACGAGCCACAACATGGGCTTGACAGTGTGAGCTGTTGGCCCATTGGCAAGAATATCCAAAGGTCTATGGACCTGTTTCTGAGTTCTGTGCCTCCTTACCCTTCCTTCTTTTGTCCAATCATTTTCCTTTAGTTATCTTTGCTGGAATGGCCTTGGAACACTATTTTTGTGATTATGAACATTATGTCAATGTAAATAGTTATAGGTGTCTCACCCAGGTTCCCATAAAGGCAATACAGTAACTTTGAAAGCTGTAAAAACTTTATCGAATCTTCAAATGTGTTTTGCTTCGCCCGCCATTATTTTTTAAGCTGTTTTACCTTCAGCATTGTTTTTTCCTGAGCTGTTTCTTCATCATTAACTTCTCCAGCCATTATGCTACAGCTGAAATCTAATGAAATTTCTTATTTTACTTCAGCATGGACACATTATAATTGAATAATATTAACAGTTTACCTAGATGCGGGTAGGGTCACTGGAAACGGGTTCTTGAAAGTTGCAAAAGCAGGTGCAACACATTGAAAACCTGTTGTTCAAATGAAAAGGAAAATGACACGGAAATGATTGATTTCCACTTTTAAGATTTCCCTGGCATGTTGATATTTCTCACTCAGAGAACACCGGATCTTTGGATTAAATGTAAGCCACAGAGCCTAACTTAACTCAGATTCTTTCCTCAGATTTTGTCATTGACTATAAACATGGATTGAGGACAGATGTAACATACACTTGCTTTTTCCATTGCTTAGATAAGCACACTCTCCAGCAGCAAACGTTGAAAGGTGATTCAGAAGTGGACTGAGATGGACGTTCTCTCTGCCTAGCTAGGAAATTGAGGCCAACTGCAAGCATTCCAAACTCTCCCTCCACAAAAAGCGGTGTAAAAAAAAGGTCGTTTTCGGGTTTGCATACACCCAGCAATTTATAAGGATTATTTCCTAGTGCAACTCAATATTAACTATAATAATACAATAACGCAAAATGCTCAACTTATGTATTTGGATAATGAAGTAATATTATTACTCTAAGTTACTCATTGAAAAGAAACATCATGAATAATGTGTGAGAAAAATAGAGTACAATTTCTTTGTAAGGGAACTGTTAACCTGTTTATAAATATTTGATTTATTCACCAATCCTTCACAGGGAAAATCTTCATCCACTGTGTTAAGATAATTCTGGTTCATATTACAATTAAAATTACTGATTGAAACCAGTTTGATTTTATTTTGTTGTTGCTTAGAAACACCGAAAATAATCATAAATATAAGTATGAGGTTTACATTTTACAGAATTTGGATGCAATGAAACAGCACAACAGCGTTACATAATTGAGGGTAGTTGTGAACCGGTCTTGCATTAGTTTGAAGTAATAATTTCCATTACCCACTAGGGACCTATATGCTGAAACCTGCTGTGGCTCTACAATAGACAGATCTGAGTTGACTAGTTCTACATTAAAATATTAGCAACAACAACATACATTGAGCAGTTAGTCACTGGCTTCAATTCTTGGAAGAGCTGTACTCACAATATTACAGAGGTCACACGTATTATGGCTCTTAGCTCCATCAGCCCTAAGGCAGTTTGTTTGAAAAGCCGTCTTATATGACCCATACCTAGGAGGTTTGATCCAAATTTATGTTTAGCGTCCAAGTCGAGAAAGGGTGTCCATCCCTAATTTATTTAACAGTGGCTTACTGAATATAGGATCATGTCACGGAGCATTTGGCAATCTTGGCATTGGTTTTATTTCCAGTAACAATGCCAAGAACATCCTTCATAAATATATAGTTTGTTACATTTTCGAATGTTACTCTAATGACTTTGTATTGATGATATTCCTGTAAACAAAACTCGTGCCTTATCAACTGCAGATTGCCATTCCATGCAGGCTATGAAAGCGGGATATTACGAATGACGGAATTCTGAACTTAAACCAAAAACATGCTGTCAATATTCAGAAAATCAGACAACAGATGTTAAGAGAAAACCAGAGTGAACATTTCAGATTGATTGCATTTAATTATAAACAGAGAAAGTTGTAGAGAAATGTATGTTTATACGTGGTGAAGGGGAGAGAAGGAGTAAATTTGTAAGATAAAGAGGAAAGCAGATGGGATTAATTGGCAAAAAAGTTGTTCCTCGAAATCAAGAGAGAACTAAATGAAAATGATGTAAAGAAGCAAAAGCATGAGAAAATCTGCAGATGCTGGAAATCCAAGCAAAACACACAAACTTCTGGAGGAACTCACCAGGCCAGGCAGCATCCATGGAAAAGAGTACAGTCGACGTTTCGGGCTGAGACCCTTCAGTGGCACTGAAGAGGTTTACTGCATTGCAAAGACTCTGCTAGGGATGCCTACCCCGAAGAAGTTTAAATCTTCCCTTCGACAGGAGTTCAGTGAAACCCAGCTTCACTGCTCTCCTCTTGTGATCTCTGTGGCCCGCTGACTCTTTGACCACGTGCTTACCCAGGCCCACTACCACAGCTACATATCCTTTCTGGGGACATGTCTTCGCTGCCATCTTGTACCACACAGCTTCCAGATTTGTTTACAAGCTTCTTGGTTTGGACCCTCTGAGGACTCCAGGTACTCACATTAAATTGATTGCTTCTGCTGTTCCTTCTCCCATCACGTTCTATGCTCCATGCTTTCCTCCATGAGGAGGTACCCGGTGTCCCTATCCCAGTCATTTCCACAACTCAGGAATTCTCTCTCTGCCACCTGTCCGCTACTTTATCCTCCACTGGATCCACACTTTCAATCACCGGTTCTTTGACTTACCCACTTTCTGCAAGGATC
Source organism: Mobula birostris (assembly GCF_030028105.1). NCBI lineage: Eukaryota > Metazoa > Chordata > Chondrichthyes > Myliobatiformes > Myliobatidae > Mobula > Mobula birostris. The sequence continues at coordinate 74,824,090 of NC_092381.1, forward strand.
GGAAGATTGCCCGTCTACAGACCACAGAATCTGCTGTCTCCAAAGCTGGCAAGCCCGGATGAATCCAGACCTCAATTCCTGCTACTGACCTCAACGGCGCTCATGATCCAGAGCAGATTCAAAACCCAGACTGCACCGCCATTAATGCGGGTTCCAAAGACCTCGGACACCTCCACAGTGCCAATTGCGCAACCTCCAGCCTTGACCATCAGTATCTCCAGGCCAGGTCTTCACACACTGTCACTGGACCCCCCGTCTCCCCTTTCCCTATTACCACTCTCCAATTCCCTGTCTCTCAGGTTCCACTGCCAGCTCTTGGGTCCTCAGAGACTCCATCTTCTTCTCACCGCACCTTCCCTGAACACCCCAGACCGCACCCCCCTTCTTCTCAGATTATCCTCCTTCTGATCTCAGCTCTCCTCAGTACCAGTTCTTATCTATTCCCTCTGACCTTCCCCTCTCTGAGGCAGAACTGTCTCACCTTTGTCCCCCTGCACCCACGACGCAGTGAGTTCCACAGTCATGACGCTGAGTTCTTCTTCCGCCACCTCTGTCTCCAAGCCTACTGCTTTGGCTTAGACTCTTCTCCCTGTACCGATGACCCCTTTTCCTGTCTTCAACCCTCCTTCTCTTCCTGGAAACCCCATCCTAGTCTTCTGCCTGCTCTGGACCTTTTCATTGCCAACTGCCAACGGGGCATCAACTGACTTGACTCCCTTCAATTCCAACCTCACTCCTTCCGAGCACTCTGCCCTCCACTCCCTCTGCACCAATCCTAACCTCACCATCAAATTCGCAGATAAGGAGGGTATTGTAGTAGTCCAGTGAACTGCCCTTTCCCTTACTGAGGCCCTGTAACAATTCTCAGGCACCTCCTCTTACTTACCCCTTGAGCAGGACCCCACAAAGGAGCACCAGTCCATCGTCTCCCACACCATCATCAACCTTATTAACTGGGATCTCCCATCTACTGCCACCAACCTCACGGTTCCCACACCCGGCACCTCCTATTTTTACCTCCTACCCCAGTCCTGCTGGAGAGTTCCGGCCCAAAATATCAACTATATTGTTTTCCATCAATGCTGCCTGGCCTGCTGTGTACCTTCAGCAGTTTGTGTGTGTTGTTAAAGAAGCAAAAGAGGAGTCTGTTCTTTAAATTTTGATTTAAAAACTGGAAGAAAAGCAGATAGGAATGAAGATGAACAAAGTAAATGAGACAAACAATTAAACGTCTTGAAACTGAGCATCAAAGATGGCAATCCATATGTTCCCAATGGGAAACCATAAATGAACTGGGAGATCCACTCCATAGTGAAGGCTAAATCTGTGGCATTCAAATCAGGCGACCCTGACCTCTACAAGAAAGCTATCAGGAACGCTAAGAGATGATACATTTCCAAAATAGAGCCCAAGACCAGCCATCAGTTGCGGCAGGACCTGCATGCTATAACTGGCTGCAAAACAAGATTGGACAGCATCACTGACAGCAACACATCCCTTCCTGATGGCTGAATACATTCTATGCATGTTTTGAGCAGAAGAGACATGGGTGGCACCAGCCATCTCAACATTCTTCAATGCACCTGAACCCACAGGCATTACTGTGGATGTAAGATCAGTCTTCTGCAGAGTGAATCCCTGAAAAGTATCTGCCCTGGATGGGAGTATCACCCCATGTCCTTAGACACTGCATAGCTGCCTGGGGTATTTGCAGGCATTTTAACCTCTTCCTGCATCAATCTGAGTTTCCCAACTGCTTTAAGAAGACAACTATCATCACAGTACCTAAGAAAAATGAGATAACGTACCTCATCAGCTTCAGTGCCGATACAAAGTACTCACCCCCTCTTGGAAGTTTTCATGTTTTATTGTTTTAAAACATTGAATCAAATCTGGCTTTTTTTTGACACTGATCAACAGAAAAAGACTCTTTCATGTCAAAGGGAAAACAGATCTCTACAAAGTCATCTAAATTAATTATAAATATAAAACAAAAATAATTAATTACATAATTACTCACCCCCTTCAAGTCAGTATTTAGTAGGTGCATCTTTGGCAGCAATTATAGCCTTGAGGCTATGTGGATAGGTCTCTATCAGCTTTGCACATCGGGACACTGCAATTTTTCCCAATTCTTCTTTACAAAACTGCTCAAGCTCTGTCAGATTGCGTGGGGATCATGCATGAACAGTCCTTTTCAAGTCCAGCCACAAATTCTCAATTGGATTGAGGTCTGGACCCTGACTTGGCCACTCCAAGACATTAACCTAGTTGTTTTAAGCAATTTCTGTGTGGGTTGGACTTTATGCTTGGGGTTATTGTCTTACTGGAAAACAAATCTTCTCCCAAGTTGCAGGTCCTTTACAGGCTGCATCAAGTTTTCTTCCATGATTTCCTTGTGCTTTACTGTATTCCGTTTACCCCCTATCTTCACAAGCCCTCTAAGACATGCTGCAGTGAAGCATCCCCATAGCATGATGTAGCTATTACCATGCTTCATGGTAGGGATGGTGTTTTTTTGATGATGATCCGTGTTTGGCTTATGCTAAACATAGCGCTTAGTATAATGAGCAAAAAGCTCAATTTTGGTTTCATCAGACCATAAAACCTACTTCCAGCTGAGTCAGAATCTCCCACATGCGTTCTGGCAAACTCTAGCTGAGATTTCATGTCAGTGTTTTTCAACAGTGGCTTTCTCTTTGCCACTCTCCCATAAAGCTGAGACTGCTGAAGCAACTTGGCAACAGTTGTTTCATGCTCTGTCTCTCCCATCTCAGCCACTGAAGCTTGGAACTCCTCTTGGTGGTCTCCCTCACTAGTCCCCTTCTTGCCTGGTCACTCAGTGTTTGAGGATGGCCTGCTCGAGGCAGATTTACAGTTGTGCCATATTCTTTCCATTTCTTGATGACTAACTTAACTGTTCTCCTGACTTGCGATTTTCTATAACCTTCTCATGGAATTGCTTGGAGTGTTCTTTTGTCTTCATAGTGTAGTTTTTTGCTAGGATACTGACTCACCTGCAGTTGGACCTTCCAGGTACAGGTGTATTTTTACTACTATCAATTGAAGCACCCCGATTGCACACGGTGATCTCCATTTAACTAACGATATGACTTCTAAAACCAATTGGCTGCAACAGTAATGATTGGGTGTGTCATATTAAAGGAGGTGAAAACTTAAGAATACTCCAAACTACATGGTCAGACTGTGCTCTAACTACATTTACAAGTTTGTATATGACACTACTGTAGTGGGCATTTCATAAATATTGATAAGTTGGAGAACAATAAGGAGTTAGAGAGCTTAGTGACATGGTGTCATGACAACAGCCTATCCATTAAGATCAGCAAAACAGAAGAAATGGACGTTGACTTCAGGAAGGCAGGGGAGCAGTATTCATCATCAAAGACCCTCACCATCAAGCCTATGCCCTCTTCTTGCCACTACCATGATGGAGGAGATACAGAATCCTTGGTGCCCACACTACCAGGTTCAGGAACAATTATTACCCAACAACCATCAGGCTCCTGAACCCAGCATGGATAAGTTTAGTCACCATTACTCTGAAATGATTCTATGATCTACAGACTCTCATTCAGGGTCTCTTTACAGCTCATGTTCACAGTATTATTTTTATTGGCACAGATTGTCCTCTTTTGCATATTAGATTTTTGTCTTTGTCTACATCAATGGTGTTGAGGTTGAGGTGGTTGAGTTTCAAGTTCGTAGAAATAAACATTATAAATGCCCTGTCCTGGCCCAGCCACATAAGTGCCATAGCCTCTACTTCCGCAGAAGGCTAAAGAAATTTGTTATGTCCCTATCGAACTTTACCAATTTTTATCAATGTACCATAGAGAGCATCCTATCTAGATACGTAACAACTTATGCTGTGAAATGTAACAGATGAAGAGTCACAAGGTTAGGCCTGGCATGTGAACAGCAAGCCCATTTATAAGTTACAGAACCTGGGCCTCTGTACCTCCCTCTGCAATTAGATCCTCGACTTCCTAACCGGAAGACCACAATCTGTGTGGGTTGGTGATAATATCTCCTCCTCGCTGACAATCAACACTGGTTCACCTCAGGGATTTGTGCTTAGCCCACTGCTCTACTCTATCTATACCCATGACTGTGTAGCTAGGTATAGCTCAAATACCATCTACAAATTTGCTGACAATACAACCATTGTTGGTAGAATTTCAGATGGAGACAAGAGGGCATACAGGAGTGAGCTATGCCAACTAGAGTAGTGGTGTCACAGCAATAACCTTGCACCCAACGCCAATAAGACGAAAGAGCTGATTGTGGACTTCAGGAAGGGTAAGACGAAGGAACACACAACAATTCTCATAGAGGGATCAGAAGTGGAGAGAGTGAGCAGCTTCAAGTTCCTGGAGTGTCAAGATCTTTGAGGATCTAACCTGGTCCCAATATATCGATGCAGTTATAAAGTAGGCAAGACAGCGACTATACTTCATTAGGAGTTTGAAGAGTTTTGGAATGTCAACAAATACACTCAAAAACTTCTATAGATGCACTGTGGAGAGCATTCTGACAGGCTGCATCACTGTCTGGTTGTGGGGGGGGGGGGGCGCTACTGCACAGGACCAAAAGAAGCTGCAGAGGGTTGTAAATTTAGTCCGCTGCATCTTGCCTACTAAGTACCCAGGATATCTTCAAGGAGCTGTGTTTCAGAAAAGCAGCGTCCATTATTAAGGACCTCCAGCACCCAGGGCATGGCCTTTTCTCACTGTTACATAGAAACATAGAAACATAGAAAATAGGTGCAGGAGTAGGCCATTCAGCCCTTTGAGCCTGCACCGCCATTTATTATGATCATGGCTGATCATCCAACTCAGAACCCCGCCCCAGCCTTCCCTCCATACCCCCTGACCCCCGTAGCCACAAGGGCCATATCTAATTCCCTCTTAAATATAGCCAATGAACTGGCCTCAACTGTTTCCTGTGGCAGAGAATTCCACAGATTCACCACTCTCTGTGTGAAGAAGTTTTTCCTAATCTCGGTCCTAAAAGGCTTCCCCTTTATCCTCAAACTGTGACCCCTTGTTCTGGACTTCCCCAACATCGGGAACAATCTTCCTGCATCTAGCCTGTCCAATCCCTTTAGGATTTTATATGTTTCAATCAGATCCCCCCTCAATCTTCTAAATTCCAATGAGTACAAGCCCAGTTCATCCAGTCTTTCTTCATATGAAAGTCCTGCCATCCCAGGAATCAATCTGGTGAACCTTCTTTGTACTCCCTCTATGGCAAGGATGTCTTTCCTCAGATTAGGGGACCAAAACTGCACACAATACTCCAGGTGTGGTCTCACCAAGGCCTTGTACAACTGCAGTAGTACCTCCCTGCTCCTGTACTCGAATCCTCTCGCTATAAATGCCAGCATACCATTCGCCTTTTTCACCGCCTGCTGTACCTGCATGCCCACTTTCAATGACTGGTGTATAATAACACCCAGGTCTCGTTGCACCTCCCCTTTTCCTAATCGGCCACCATTCAGATAATAATCTGTTTTCCTATTTTTGCCACCAAAGTGGATAACTTCACATTTATCCACATTAAATTGCATCTGCCATGAATTTGCCCACTCACCCAACCTATCCAAGTCACTCTGCATCCTCTTAGCATCCTCCTCACAGCTAACACTGCCACCCAGCTTCGTGTCATCCGCAAACTTGGAGATGCTGCATTTAATTCCCTCATCCAAGTCATTAATATATATTGTAAACAACTGGGGTCCCAGAACTGAGCCTTGCGGTACCCCACTAGTCACCGCCTGCCATTCTGAAAAGGTCCTGTTTATTCCCACTCTTTGCTTCCTGTCTGCTAACCAATTCTCCATCCACATCAATACCTTACCCCCAATACCGTGTGCTTTAAGTTTGCACACTAATCTCCTGTGTGGGGCCTTGTCAAAAGCCTCTTGAAAATCCAAATATACCACATCCACTGGTTCTCCCCTATCCACTCTACTAGTTACATCCTCAAAAAATTCTATGAGATTCGTCAGACATGATTTTCCCTTCACAAATCCATGCTGACTTTATCCGATGATTTCACCGCTTTCCAAATGTGCTGTTATCACATCCTTGATAACTGACTCCAGCAGTTTCCCCACCACCGACGATAGGCTAACCGGTCTATAATTCCCTGGTTTCTCTCTCCCTCCTTTTTTAAAAAGTGGGGTTACATTAGCCACCCTCCAATCCTCAGGAACTAGTCCAGAATCTAACGAGTTTTGAAAAATTATCACTAATGCATCCACTATTTCTTGGGCTACTTCCTTAAGCACTCTAGGATGCAGACCATCTGGCCCTGGGGATTTATCTGCCTTCAATCCCTTCAATTTACCTAAAACCACTTCCCTACTAACATGTATTTCGCTCAGTTCCTCCATCTCACTGTACCCTCTGTCCCCTACTATTTCTGGAAGATTATTTATGTCCTCCTTAGTGAAGACAGAACCAAAGTAATTATTCAATTGGTCTGCCATGTCCTTGCTCCCCATAATCAATTCACCTGTTTCTATCTGTAGGGGACCTACATTTGTCTTTACCAGTCTTTTCCTTTTTACATATCTATAAAAGCTTTTATAGTCAGTTTTTATGTTCCCTGCCAGTTTTCTCTCATAATCTTTTTTCCCCTTCCTAATTAAGCCCTTTGTCCTCCTCTGCTAAACTCTGAATTTCTCCCAGTCCTCAGGTGAGCCACTTTCTCTGGCTAATTTGTATGCTTCTTCTTTGGAATTGATACTATCCCTAATTTCACTTGTCAGCCACGGGTGCACTACCTTCCTTGATTTATTCTTTTGCCAAACTGGGATGAACAATTGTTGTAGTTCATCCATGCAACCTTTAAATGCTTGCCATTGCATATCCACTGTCAATCCTTTAAGTGTCATTTGCCAGTCTATCTTAGCTAATTCATGTCTCATACCTTCAAAGTTACCCCTCTTTAAGTTCAGAACCTTTGTTTCTGAATTAACTATGTCACTCTCCATCTTAATGAAGAATTCCACCATATTATGGTCACTCTTACCCAAGGGGCCTCTCACGACAAGATTGCTAATTAATCCTTCCTCATTGCTCAAAACCCAGTCCAGAATAGCCTGCTCTCTAGTCGGTTCCTCGACATGTTGGTTCAAAAAACCATCCCGCATACATTCCAAGAAATCCTCTTCCTCAGCACCTTTACCAATTTGGTTCACCCAATCTACATGTAGATTGAAGTCACCCATTATAACTGCTGTTCCTTTATTGCACACATTTCTAATTTCCTGTTTAATACCATCTCCAACCTCACTACTACTGTTAGGTGGCCTGTACACAACTCCCACCAGCGTCTTCTGCCCCTTAGTGTTACGCAGCTCTACCCATATCGATTCCACATCTTCCCGGCTTATGTCCTTCCTTTCTATTGCATTAATCTCTTCTTTAACCAGCAACGTCACCCCACCTCCCCTTCCTTCATGTCTATCCCTCCTGAATATTGAATATCCCTGAACGTTGAGCTCCCATCCTTGGTCACCCTGGAGCCATGTCTCTGTGATCCCAATTATATCATAATCATTAATAACAATCTGCACTTTCAATTCATCCACCTTATTACGAATGCTCCTTGCATTGACACACAAAGCCTTCAGGCGCTCTTTTACAACTCCCTTAGCCCTTATACAATTATGTTGAAAAGTGGCCCTTTTTAATGCTTGCCCTGGATTTGTCGGCCTGCCACTTTTACTTTTCTCCTTAGTACTTTTTGCTTCTACCCTCACTTTACACCCCTCTGTCTCTCTGCACTGGTTCCCATCCCCCTGTTGCGAACTAACCTCCTCACGCCTAGCCTCTTTAATTTGATTCCCACCCCCCAACCATTCTAGTTTAAAGTCACCTCAGTAGCCCCCGCTAATCCCCCTGCCAGGATATTGGTCCCCCTAGGATTCAAGTGTAACCCGTCCTTTTTGTACAGGTCACGCCTGCGCCAAAAGAGGTCCCAATGATCCAAAAACTTGAATCCCTGCCCCCTGCTCCAATCCCTCAGCCACGCATTTATCCTCCACCTCATCGCATTCCTACTCTCACTGTCGCGTGGCACAGGCAGTAATCCCGAGATTACTACCTTTGCGGTCCTTTTTCTCAACTCCCTTCCTAGCTCCCTATATTCTTTCAGGACCTCATCCCTCTTCCTACCTATGTCATTGGTACCTATATGTACCACGACCTCTGGCTCCTCACCCTCCCACTTCAGGATATCTTGGACACGATCAGAAATATCCCGGACCCTGGCACCAGGGAGGCAAACTACCATCCGGGTCTCTGGACTGCGTCCACAGAATCGCCTATCTGACCCCCTTACTATCGAGTCCCCTATCACAACTGCCCTCCTCTTCCTTGCCCTACCCTTCTGAGCTACAGGGCCAGACTCTGTGCCGGAGGCACGGCCACTGTTTCTTCCCCCGGGTAAGCTGTCCCCCCCAACAATACTCAAACAGGAGTACCTGTTGTTAAGGGGCACAGCCACCAGGGTACTCCCTATTACCTGACCTTTCCCCTTCCCCCTCCTAACCGTGACCCACTTGTCTGCCTTCCGTGGCCCCGGTGTGAGCACCTGCCTGCAACTCCTCTCTATCAACTCCTCACTCTCCCTGACCAGACAAAGGTCATCGAGCTGCAGCTCCAGTTCCGTAACGCGGTCCCTTAGGAGCTGCATCTCGATGCACTTGGTGCAGATGGAGACTCCAGGGCCTCCCACATCTGACACCGAGAACAGCAAACTGCCCTCACACTCATACTGCCCCTCTCCTCAAATAACAACAGAAAATGAATGCCAAACCTTCCTCGCCTTGCCCGTTTCCGCTAAGCCCGTTGAGCCGAAGCCCTTAAGCCTTCACTCTGCTCCCGGCTCACTCCGCCGCCCGCAAACTATGCTGCCCGCTCTATGAGGCTCTGTTCCTTTTAAATCTGCTGCGCAACACTGCCCGACGTCACACGCCTGCGCAGTCCTGCCTCTCAGAACGCCGTTGGAGAAAAAAAAATAACGAAAATTTCAAAAGTGTCTTTCTTGGCACTCCCACTCAGACTCTCAGACTCCTTCTTCGAATCAAACCCGAAGCAGGATTTCTGCCCTTTTAAATCTGCCACGCTGCACTGCCCAACGTCACACGCCTGCACAGTCCCGCCTCTCAGAATGTCGTTGGAGAAAAAAAAATAACGAAAATTTCAAAAATGTCTTTCTCGGCACCATCAGGTAGGAGGTACAGAAGCCTGAAGGCACGCACTCAGCAATTCAGGAACAGCTTCCTCCTCTCTGCCATCCGATTCCTAAATGGACATTGAACCCGTGAACACTACCTCTCTTTTTTAATATACAATTATTTCTGTTTTTTGCATGATTTTAATGTATTCAATATTTATTATTTTTCTTCTTCTTCTGTATTACGTATTGCATTGAATTGCTGCTGCCAAGTTAATGAATTTCACAACACATGCCAATGATAATAAACCTGATTCTGATTCTGATCAGGAAGGTATGAAGAAAGAAAGTTACAAATTAATTAGTTTTTAAATATTGTTTTATTTTTTAAAAAGGTAACAGCAATTTTGATAGCTTTTTTTTTAATACTAGGTATTCATAGGATTTATCTAACAGCCTAAAAATCTGGAGTATAGTTTAGTGAGATGAATTTCTATGCCTTGGGGCTCCTGTAAGTAAATGAAAGAGCCCAGTCTATGTTGGACCTTATCAATTAAGTTGAAGCTGTCTTCATGGAGAATGTTTGCTGAGGAACCCCACTGTAGGTTTTGCAGTCAAATGAATAGTTAGCACTGGCAACAGGTCAAATTGTAGAAGATTTGGTCTAATACGGAAAGTGATAGAAATAGCAAGTCAGGGAGAATCTGTGAAGAGATAATTAAGATTAAACATTTCAGATACATAGAAACATAGAAACATAGAAAATAGGTTCAGGAGTAGGCCATTCGGCCCTTCGAGCCCACACCACCATTCAGTATGATCATGGCTAATCATCCAACTCAGAACCCTGTACCTGCCTTCTCTCCATAGCCCCGATCCCTTTAGTCACAAGGGCCATATCTAATTCCCTCTTAAATATAGCCAATGAACTGGCCTCAACTGTTTCCTGTGGCAGAGAATTCCACAGATGGATGATCACTACCTCTATAGGCAATTGGCTGTCTGGAATCAGTCTTATATCTGATCCACATGATGTTCCTCACCGCAAAAAAAAAAGAGCATCAGCTTCTACATGTCTGTTGATAATTCTTAGCTCTACCTTCTCAATAACTGAAAAGTAGAAAGAGTGCTGAAAATCGGAAATGAAAGCAGCAAATACTGGAGATACTCAGCTAGATAGAATACATCAATGGAAAAGAATATAAAGGTCAATGACAGAGGGTTAAGTCAAAAGCTCCAAATACATCATACCCTTTACATCCATCATCAGAGATTGCCACCACCAAGGCCACACTCGTTTCTTGCTGCTGCCATCAAGTGGAAGGTACAAGAGCATATAGATGCATGGTAGAAAGCATTCTTCTAAGGTGCATCACAACCTGGTATGGAAGTTGTCCTGTCCAAGACTGGAAGAAGCTGCAGAAGATCGTGAACACACCCCAGCACATCACACAAACCAATCTCCCGTCCTTGGACTAACTTTACACTGCACGCTGTCAGAGCAGTGCTGCCGGGATAATCAAGGACACGACCCACCCAGCCAACACACTTTTTGTCCCTCATCCCTCCGGGAGAAGGCTCAGGAGCTTGAAGACTCGTACAACCAGATTTGGGAACAGCTTCGTTCCAACTGTGATAAGACTGCTGAACGGATCCTGACCCGGATCTGGGCCGTACCCTCCAACTATCCGGAACTGCCACTTGGTTTTTTTGCACTACCTTACATTCCCTTTTCTATTTTCTATTTATGATTTATAATTTAAATTTTTACTATATTTACTATCGATTTGTACTCCAGGGAACCCGAAGTGCAGAATCAAATATCGCTGTGATGATTGTACGCTCTAGTATCAATCGTTTGGCGACAATAAAGTAAAGTAAAGTAAAGTAAACACCACCAGGTTCAAGAACAATTTCTTCTCCTCAACCATCAGGGTCTTGCCCATCACTGAGATTTTCGCACAACCAATGATCTCGTTTTAAAGACTCTATGTCTCATTATCTCATGTTTTCATTATTTACTTACATTTGCACAGTTTGTTGTCTTCTGCACTCCCTGGCTGATCTTTTATTGATCCTGTTATAGTTATTATTCTATAGATTTGCTGAGTATGCCCGCAGGAAAATAAATCTCAGGGTGGAAAATAGTGACAGATATGCACTTTGATAATAAAATTTACTTTGAACTTTGAACATGCTGGCAACCTCCACTGGCTCCTGGGTGAGCATTTGAGAATACACATTCTTATCTCTCCATAGCCTCAGCCTGCACCTTCTGCATTATTTCAACCAATCCCACATTTATCTGAGTTGCCTGAATTTTAATTCTGATCTCTTAATCAAATTTTATTGCCCCTATCATTGTTGGCCTTGCTTCCACCAATAAGGTGAACAGCTCTGAATTCACGTTCTGAACCTTTCTGACTCTCTAACTCTCCTTTGTAAATCACTTGATCCTTCCAAAGCTGGGCAGAAACATCCATACGAACCAGTTAGTGGATATGAATTCTGTAAGTTCATTGGGCACCAGCTTTGGTGAGAAATGCTGAAAAAGCCTGCATTCAGACAGCTGAAAAAACGTCCATAAAACTTGATTAGTCATCAAGAGCAGATTGAAGGGAATAAAACTACTTTATCGAAGTGCAGCATTCCTCAATATTCAATGGTTCAGCAAAGAAAATGTGAATTCCTAACAGAAGAACCTTCCTCGTCATTGGCAATGGAAGCTCTCATTTAATGTCAACATGCGGAAGATAAGCAGTCAATTCTGATGACTTAGTGTAACTACTTCATCGATACATAGGGGGAAGCAAAGAAATCCTCTGGTTATTAAAGTGTTGCTGAAATTGCTCATATTGTAATTGAGATTATAACATGGAATCCTGTACAATCAAAATATTCATTTTTTTTCTGGATTATACTTTTTTTAATGCTCTATTTAATCAGCCTCCTTTCCTCCACTCACTGAAATCTAAAACTCAAATGCTCATACCTTATACCAAGACGTTTCACCCATTATTCCTGTGATGACGGGTTTATTTTGGCTCACAGTTCCAAGACCATTCACAACTCAGCTTCTTTGTATTTATATAAAATACTCCCAGGTACCTGGATTCCTCTAATTCTGAACTCTCATTCCACCATTGGTAGCTGTGCCATCAGCTACCTGGGCCTTGACCTCTGAATTCCCTCCCTGGGCCACAAGAGATAAGCTACCTCACACCTATCGCAACTGCAAGTGAAATCATTTGGAAACTAACAGGTTACTTCTCCATCATAAAGCTGCCAACATCTGAAGGGTTTGCATTTAACCAACTATATAGAACAGGCATCAACGGTACTAACAGAGAACCAGCGGACCTTAGTTTACGGGTCTTCAGTGATAAAGTTGGGATTACACTGTCATTTCAACAGTTGCACTGAGGAGTAAATTTGCAGTAACCTTTTCAGATCAAGTTGACAGAAGGGCATGCGTAGGATGTGGGCACGGACACACCAAGAGTGGATGTGGTGAGTGTGGTTTGAAGACAAGCATTTGATGGGGGAAGGCAGTGAATTTGGGAAAATGGAGAAGAGTGTGGGGTTGGATGTTGGGGGGGGATGCGAGTGTGAGGGGAATAAATCAGAGCTGTTAACACTAGGTCAAGGTGAGGTGAGTGTCAGGGGAGGGTAAGTGGTGAATTGGGAAGGCTCTGAAATCCGGGGAGGGGAGAAATTGTAGGATGGAGTTATTGGAAAGGGTGAGTGCAGGAGACGGCAAGTGTGGGGGAATATGAGAATAGAGGGCAAATGCAATTGCTAGGTGAGTGCCTGGGGTGAGCATCTTGGAGAGTGCAGAGCAAATGTGCAGAAGTAAATGTGTAGGGCCATGAGGTAATTACAAGTGCACACTTGCAGAGGCATTGACTACGGTGGGGGAGCATGAGGGGATTATTGGCAGGTTAGAGTGAGTGTGGGATGATGTGGGTGGATGTTAGCGCCTAGGGATGAATATTGAGCCAGTCTATGTAGGTTGTGTGGGGAGGTTTTGTGAGTGTGGGGGTATTAGAGTGTTTGGGGTTAATATTGGGTTAGCCTTTGGAAACTGTAGGGTTAGCAAGAGTATGTAGGAGTTGACAGCAGGGGTGAATGTATGTAATTGCTTTGTGTGGAAGAAGTAATGTATTCAGTAGAAGAGCCATGAGATGAAGACAAACAAACAAAAGAAGTTGTTTCTTCAGCAGATCCAAAGGAACAGCAAGATCTCCTTCCACACTGTTGTTCCTTTCCATTGTGGTCTAAACCCCAGAACACAGTACACACATTCATCCTAGTACATACTCTTCCCTACCTCCCAATGCCATGGTCATAGCCCCATTCCAGGTTCACACTAGCCTCCATTGTGCACTTTCTCAGCTCTGCTCTTGTCCAGCCCTTGTCCTTGCTTGTGTGACATGCATGCCACCAACCCCCTTCCTTCCTTCCTTCCTTCCCTGTACTATTTCATTAGAATAGCAGCCACCAGTCATCCACATATCAAATGATAATGATTTAAAAAAGGCGCTATTGCAAGATCTACAAGCATGGTGGCAATGGTTTGAAACACTCATCTTATTTCCTTTTATCTTCTGGAGGGGAACTAATGGAAAACAACACTTATCTTCGTGCCACAAGGTTATCACACATCTGAAAGACCCCTCTCATTAGCCAACCCCCAATGCAAACTAACCCTCAATGCATACTTTCCCCTGGACTCTTACTCCCTTAGTACCCACCTTGCCACACCAAAGGGCCAACATGATCTTTTACCTATCCCCCATGCATTCAGCTGCATACATGTCCCCCAGTTCTCAGACTCACTCAGAATATACAAATACATTTCATACAGAGGTTTACAATATCATTGGAAGTGCAGCGCTTCCTGTACATATTTCCAAAGTAATAATTGATATGTCATGATGCCTAGACTCACCCCTGCACTCTCCCCCATAACTTATAGGGATCTGTGGCTCCCAATCCTAGAGATAGTGAGGTGGCAGCAGAGAATTAGCCCCAGTGTCGAGTGGCCCTGGTGACCTTTGACATTCCATAGAACCATAGAACATTACAGCACAGAAACAGGCTTTTTGGGCCTTCTTGGCTGTGCCAAACCATTTTTCTGCCTAGCCCCACTGACCTGCACCTGGACCATATCCCTCCATTCACCTCTCATCCATGTACCTGTCCAAGTTTTTCTTAAATTTTAAAAGTGAGCCCACATTTACTATTTCATCTGGCAGCTCATTCCACACTCCCACCACTCTCTGTGTGAAGAAGCCCCCCCTGCCATGTTCCCTTTAAACTTTTCCCCCTTCGCACTTAACCAATGTCCTCTGGTTTTTTTTCTCCCCTAGCCTCAGTGGAAAAAGCCTGCTTGCATTCACTCTATCTATACCCATCATAATTTTATATACCTCTATCAAATCTCCCCTCATTCTTCTACGCTCCAGGGAATAAAGTCCTAACCTATTCAACCTTTCTCTGTAACTGATTTTCTCAAGTTCCGGCAACATCCTTGTAAACCTTCTCTGCACTCTTTCAACCTTATTAATATCCTTCCTGTAATTTGGTGACCAAAACTGCACACAATACTCACAATCAGTGCCGCAAAAGAGCAAGGTGGCATGCCTGAATGACTATCAACCTGTGGCTCTGACATTAATTGCTATGAAGTGCTTTGAATGATTGGTTATGGCACACATCAATCACAGCCTACTGGTCAAACTCGAAGCTTTGAAATTCACCTACCGGAGCAGCAGGTCAACAGCAGATGCCATCTCTCTGGCCCTACATTCCTCCTTAGAACACCTGGAGAATAAAGACGCATATGTAAGGCTCCTTTTCATTGACTACAGCTCTGCCTTTAATACCATCATTCCAAATAAATGGATTCCTAAGCTCCGGAACCAGGGCCTTAGCACTCAGATCTGCAGCTGCACCTTCAATTTCCTCACAGACAGGACCCAGGCTGTAAAAATAGGGGACGAGCTCTCCTCTACAATCACTCTGAGCATCACTGCCCCACAAGGCTGTGTACTCAGCCCCCTGCTGTACTCACTGTACACCCATGATTGTGTAGCCATGTTTCCATCGAACTCAATATATAAGTTTGCTGATGACGCAACAATTGTAGGCCGTATCTCGGGTAATGATGAGTTTTAGTACAGAGAGGAAATTAAGAACCTGGTGGCATGGTGCGAAGACAATAACCTATCCCTCAATGTCAGCAAAACGAAGGAATTGGTTGTTGGCTTCAGAAGGAGTAGCGGACCACACAACCCAATTTATATCGGTGGTGTGTAAGTGGAACAGGTCAAAAGCTTTAAGTTCCTCGGGGTCAATATCACAAATGACCTGACTTGGTCCAACCAAGCAAAGTCCACTGCCAAGAAGGCCCACCAACGCCTTTACTTTCTGAGAAAGCTAAAGAAATTTGGCCTGTTCCCTAAAACCCTCGCTAATTTTTATAGATGCGCCATAGAAAGCATTCTTCTAGGGTGCATCACAACCTGGTACGGAAGTTGTCCTGTCCAAGACTGGAAGCTGCAGGAGATTGTGAACACAGCCCAGTACATCACACAAGCCAATCTTCCATCCTTGGACTCACTTTACACCACACGTTGTCGGAGCAGTGCTGCCAAGATAATCAAGGACACGACCCACCCAGCCAACACAATTTTTGTCCCTCTTCCCTCCGGGAGAAGGCTCAGGAGCTTGAAGACTCGTACAGCCAGATTTGGGAACAGCTTCGTTCCAACTGTGATAAGACTGCTGAACGGATCCTCACCCGGATATCCAGACCTGCCTCTCAGTTTTTTTTGCACTACCTTACTTTCCCTTTTCTATTTTTCTATTTATGATTTATAATTTACATTTTTAATATTTACTATCGATTTGTAATCCAGGGAGGGTGAAGCGCAGAATCAAATATCGCTGTGATGATTGTATGCTCCAGTATTAATTGTTTGGCGACAATAAAGTAAAGTAAAATTCAGCCCCACCAATGCCATATACAACCTCACCATAACAATCCAACTCTTATACTCAATACTTTGATTTATAAAGGCCAATGTACCAAAAGCTCTCTTTACGATCCTATCTAGCTGTGTCGCCACTTTTAGGGAATTTTGTATCTGTATTCCCAGATCCCTCTGTTCTACTGCATTCCGCAGTGCCTTACCATTTACCTTATACGTTCTACCTTGGTTTGTCCTTCCAAAGTGCAATACCTCACACTTGTCTGTATTAAACTCCATCTGCCATTTTTCAGCCCATTTTTCTTGCTGGTCCAAATCCGTCTGCAAGCTTTGAAAATCTTCCTCACTGTCCACTACACCTCCAATCTTTGTATCATCAGCAAATTTGCTGATCCAATTTACCACATTATCATCCAGATCATTGATATAGATGACAAATAACAATGGACCCAGCACTGATCCCTGTGGCACACCACTCGTCACAGGCCTCCACTCAGAGAAGCAATCCTCCACTACCACTCTCTGGCTTTTTCCATTGAGCCAATGTCTAATCCAATTTACTACCTCTTCATGTATACCTAGTGACTGAATCTTCTTAACTAACCTCCTATGCGGGACCTTGTCAAAGGCCTTACTGAAGTCCATGTAGACAATATCCACTGCCTTCCCTCATTCACTTTCCTGGTAACCTCCTCGAAAAACTCTAATAAATTGGTTAAACATGACCTATCACACACAAAGCCATGTTGACTCTCCCTAATAAGTCCCTGTCTATCCAAATACTTGTAGATTCTATCTCTTAGTACTCCTTCCAATAATTTACCTACTACCGACGTCAAATTTACTGGCTTATAATTTCCCAGATTACCTTTAGAGCCTTTTTTAAACAACGGAACAACATGAGCTATCCTCCAATCCTCCGGCACCTCACCCCTAGACACCAACATTTTAAATATATCTGCCAGGGCCCCTGCAATTTCAACACTAGTCTCCTTCAAGGTCTGAGGGAATACCCTGTCAGGTCCTGATTTGCCTCAAGATAGCAAGCACCTCCTCCTCTTCCAATCTGTATAGGTTCCATGACCTCACTACTTGTTTGCCTTATTTCCATAGACTCCATGCCAGTTTCCTTAGTAAATACAGATGCAAAAAATCATTTAAGATCTTCCTCATTTCTTTTGGTTCCATACATAGCCGACCACTCTGATCTTCAAGAGGACCAATTTTATCCCTTACTATCCTTTTGCTCTTAATATGCCTGTAGAATATGCCTTTAGATTATCCTTCACCTTGACTGCCAAAGCAACCTCATGTCTTTTTTTAGCCCTCCTGATTTCCTTCTCAAATTTTTTTTGCACTTTTTATACTGCTCAAGCACCTTATTTGCTCCCTGTTTCCTATACATGTCATACATCTCCCTCTTCTTCTTTATAAGAGTTCCAGTATCCCTTGAGAACCAAGGTTCCTTATTCTTATTCACTTTGCCTTTAATCCTGACAGGAACATACAGATTCTGCTCTCTCAGACTTTCTCCTTTGAAGGCCTCCCACTTACCGATCACATCCTTGCCAGAGAACAACCTGTCCCAATCCACGCTTTTTAGATTTTCTCATTTCTTCAAATTTGGCCTTTTTCCAGTTTAGAACCTCAATCTGAGGACCAGATCTATCTTTATCCATGATCAAGTTGAAATTAGTGGTGTTATGATCACTGGAACCAAAGTGTTCCTGTACACACACTTTCGTCACCTGTCCTGGCTTGTTTCCTAATAGGAGATCTAATATCGCATCCTCTGTAGTTGGTACCTCTATATATTGATTTAGAAAACTTTCCTGAACACATTTTACAAACTCTAACCCGTCTAGACCTTTAGCAATATGGGAGTCCCAATCAATATGTGGAAAATTAAAATCCCCTACTATCACAACTTTATGTTTCCTGCAGTTGTCTGCTATCTCTCTGCAGATTTGCTCCTCCAATTCTCGCTGACTATTGGGTGGTCTATAATACAACCACATTAATGTGATCATACCTTTCCTGTTTCTCAGCTCCAGCTATATGGCCTCGGTAGACAAGCCCTCTAATCTGTTCTGCCTGAGCATTGCTGTAACATTTTCCCTGACTAGCAATGCCACCTCCCCCCAAAACCTTTAATTCCTCTGCCTCTATTACATCTGAAACATCGGAACCCTGGAACATTAAGCTGCCAGTCCTGCCCCTCCTGTAGCCAAGTTTCACTAATGGCTATAATGTCGTAATTCCATATGTCAATCCATGCCCTCAGCTCATCTGCCTTCCCCACAATACTCCTTGCATTGAAATAGACACACCTCAGAAGATTATTACCACCACACACAACCCTTCTATTTGTGACTTTGCATGAACTTTTAACATCATTTATTTTTACCCCTGCTCCACTATCTGCTCTGGCACTCTGGTCCCCATCCCTCTGCAAATCTAGTTTAAGCCCTCCCCAACAGCACTAACAAACCTTCCTGCAAGGATATTGATCCTCTTGTAGTTCAGGTGTAACCTGTCTCTCTTGTACAGGTCCCACCTGCCCCAGAAGAGGTCCCAATGAACCTGAAAGCTGAAACCCTGCCCCCTACACCAGTTCCTCAGCCACGTGTTCATCTGCCAGAGCATCCTATTCTTACCCTCACTGGCACGTGGCACTGTTTGGGTAGCAGAGGAATCTAGAGATAGTTCAAAGTTCAAATTAAATTTATTATCAAAGTACATATATGGCACCCCACATATAGCTGTGATATTCAATTCCTTGCATGCATACTCAATAAATCCAGTAACTATAATAGAACCAATGAAAGACCCCAACAAGGCGGACAACCAATATGCAAAAGACAACAACCCGTGAAAATAGAAAAAGAAAGAAAAACATAAATAATAATGAATAAATAAGCAATAAATATCAAGATGAAGAGTCCTTGAAAGTGAGTCCGTAGGGTCGTGGGAACAGGTCAGTGAAGGGACAAGTGAAGTTGGGTGAAGTTATCCCCTCTGGTTCAAAAGCCTAATGGTTGAGGGGTGATAACTGTTCCTGAACCTGCTGGTGTGAGTCCCAAGGCTCCTGTACCTTCTGCCTGATGGTAGCAATGAGAAGAGAGAATGACCTGGGTGGTGGGGATTCCTGATGGTGGTTGCAGTTTTCTTGCGACAGTACTGCATATTGATGTGCTCAGTGGTGGGAAGGGCTTTACGCGTGACGGACTGGGCCGTATCCACTACATTTTGTAGGATTTTCCATGCAAGGGCATTGGTGTTTCACCAGACTCTGATGCAGCCTGTCAATATACACTCCACCACACATCTATAGAAGTTCGTCAAGGATTTAGATGTCATGCTGAACCTTCGCACACTTCTAAGGAAGCAGAGGCGTTGTTGTGCTTTCCTTGTAATTGCACTTACATGCTGGGCCCAGGACATGTCCTCCAAAATGATAACACCGAAGAATTTAAAGTTGCTGACCCTCTCCACCTTTGATCACCAGATGAGATCACGGACCTCCGGTTTCCTCCTGAAGTCAATAATCAGCTCTTTGGTCTTGCTGACATTGAGTGACAGGTTGTTGTTGCGGCACCACTCAGCCAGGTTTTCAATCTCCAGATTTTTCAGTGCATTCGTGAATCTGTCACTCACTTCACCTTAGGTCCACATCTCTAAATGGCTGGATTCACCAGCACATATCCAGCTCGAACTGGCTCACTGAAGCACAAACTCTACCTCACTGTTTTTGCCCTGTTCAGCTAATAGAATCAATTCTTTGTGAGGATGCATTTCCAATGGTTCAGTCTCTGGCAACTCCGCTGGCATGTTAAGTATATTTCATGATCATACACAATCACATTTCCTTTTCTATTTTCTGATGTGCACAGCGTTGACAATGCGGAGTTTGCAATGATTTGTCTGCAGATTTTAGAATTAACTTACTCATACTGTTTTTATTGAAGAAATTATTGATTCACTATGTTGAATTCTAAAGAAGTAATGAGTGTGAAGCACAAAAGAACTGCTAGTTCATTTAAAGTGGAATGTCTTAATAAAACAGTAGAAACTGCTACTCTGAAAGCTCATGAGGTCAGGAATGTGAAGCTACGAGAAATGTTTGTGTATAATACAGAAACTGCTGTTACCTGCATGTATCACTGCGATGCAAAAGTAGCTGGAGAATTTGCAAGTGGGAAGAAGTAGAGTGATATCTGGAAACTTGACTTTTTAAAGTGTCATTTAGCAAGCAAATGGATGTTGTTCAAACGGTCTGGCAAGAAAATCCTTCATTACCCACTGCAGGCCTGCTACGTATGTTTTGTGAGAGTGCAGGTGAACGAGAACAAAAATGATAAAACCCAGAGGAGATTAAAAATCTTATTGATAGTGTTCTGCTAGGTATTAAAATGAACACCTCTATGTATAGAATGTTGTTGTCACTGGGCAAAAATTACACAGCACAAGATTTTTGTGCACACTACAAATTGGAGGGAACATTTGCCTCTGTTATCCCAATTTATCTTGATATTTATGTCAAGTAATCAGAAATGGTTCTTCACCAGACTGTGATGCAAGGTGGAAACACTGCTTTAAAGTATCTCATTGTTTAAAGGGGCTCTGAGTACTTCAACTTTTGGATGAGGTCAATGTCCTTATTACAGAGGACTGCACAAAGACTTTCTCAATAGTGTGGCATCAGTGTTAACTGGGGAAAGAGACTTGACTGGGGTAATGGAACAGCCATGGGATAAGGGTGGCTGAGTGTTCACTGGTACTGCAGAATAGGATTTATAAACATGAAAAGGCATTGATAATTCTTTATTTTGGATTTTACCAAGGATATCTGTGATTTGTGTGTAAACTGTTCAAATATAAAAACCTGCAATAATGCTTAATGGTGATTGTAAGGAGGTCGAAGAGCAAAAATGGCTCGTTTGTTTATTGAGCTGGAGAGAAAACATTTGCACAAGAACCAAGATGTCCTATAAACTTAACAATAAAGATTGGCTCATATGCAAAGAATGTATGCCTAGTTGGCACAGCATCTTTCTTCATAAATTATTTATCCAAATGAAGTTTCAATCATTCATTCTAAAATCCAGTAACATCCAACCTGGCTCTTCAACCAAACACTAAGCTGCAAAGTTGAATTAATTAATAACTTTGAGTCAATATATCTGTAATAAAGATGGGTGTTTGCTTTTCTGTGTGTAATTATAGATCAATAAATGTACGTCATCCATGACTCAACAAGTAATTTTTTAACCAGAATATAGCAGCCCTTGGGTAAATGTTTCTAAAGTGACAGCTCTATTAGAAACACAATGATCCGTGGCATTATCAATAAAAGTTGGGATGATTGCTGAGCTAACAGGGCTTCATTAGCGAAGACTCAGTCAAATAGAACAATACTGTTAAATAATAGTACAGATTCATACACATTGTATAAGCACAATGCACTTAAAATCACTTTGGCCTTGCAAATTCAAGTAATGGTAAGTGATGATTATGACATTTTTATGCAGTTAAACTTTTTTTATAAGATCTACAACTCACTTTCGCTCATAAATATACCCTCAAATGTTCTTTAAATTTCCACCTGAGCAACATTTAAGAAATATCCTTCCCTGCCTTGAGATGGTGGTGGTGAAACCTCAGTCCTTGAGTTTCAATAATTACGTTAAATGGGGAATTTGAGGACATTGATCCAGCAACAAAGAAACAGCAATGATTTCACATTCAGGACAGTGTGTGAATTAGTGGATAACTGGGATGTGGTGGTGATCCCATGACATGGATGTTTCTGCTCTTCTTGATGCTCAGGGTCACACTTCTGCAAAGTGGTCTTGCTGAGTTACGGCAGGCATCACATAGTTAGTGTAAATCACAGGTTTGCTGTTTAATTCTTTTTTTTTATAATGATATTATTAACTTCCCATTCAGCAAGTCTCAGTTTTAAACGAGTTTTGACATGAGGTATGTTGATTCTTTTTGATGGAGCTATTTCCCCCCTCTGCACCTGGACATTTTTGTTTCTGTGTGAAGTCATTTCCCAGTCTCTCCTTCCCAACTGCTTTAGGGAACACTGTGATGAAATTGACAACTTTGCTGGTAATGAAAGCTGTCAAGTATCAAAAATCCCAACAGTTTTCCTGAAGATGAGGTTTGTTGGTACTGTGATTTGAGCTTGTCATCTCAACCTTCTCTATGCAATAGTTAACAGCAACAATAAATATATTTTAAATCAACTGTAATGTTATTTAGCATGACAGCCAACTTTAGGAAGGACTGCATGTGCCCAATTATGATGTGTTTGGTTTGACTTGAAGCTTTTATTTCAGTTTAACTAGGCTTTGGGTGTATCGTGCACAGTGGAACCCAGAAGTATATTCATGAAGGATCAGGTATCTGCACTGAATGTGCTTTGAATCTGATGAAATAAAGTGCCACATATGAGTGAGTATTTCAGAAACACTTATTGTATAACTGATATATAAATAGAAAACAGTTGAAGGCTTGTAAACTCCAGTAACAGAGATATGGATAAAAGGGACTGAAGTAAAAAAAGACTGTCTCTCACTTCAATTAATGAAAGTCTTTTGAAGATAAAATAAGTAGCAGCTTATGTACTAAATCCAGTATCATTGTGGTAATCTTTTCCACAGGTTGAAATGGTGACTGTTAAGTCATTAGGTGTTATAGTAAGTGAAGTGTGTGAGATGTATCAGTTAAGTGACTCTAACACCACAGTAAGTTGTCCTCCATTGGAGAAATACCTGAAAAAGTTCAATAATGGAAGAAACTTACAATAATGTTCCTGACTGTAAGTTCCTGAAGACATATGGAAGCCAGGTACAGAATGGAGGCTGCTTTACTCGTTTTTTTATTTATTTATTGAGATACAGCTCAGAATAGGCCCTTCAGTCTTCCAAGCTGTGCTGCCAAACAATTCCCCCAATTTGATCCTAGCCTAATCACGGGACAATTTACAATGGCCAATTAACCTAACCATCGGTATGTCTTAGGACTGTTTGAGGAAATTGGAGCACCCAGAAGAAACCCACGTCGTCAAGGGGAGAACATACAATCTCTTCACAGGCAGCGGTGGGAATTGAACTCAGGTTGCCTGTACCGTAAAACGTTGTGCCATTTACATAACCTTGGAATAAATCTACTTTTGCAGCTATCAGCAAAATATACTTGTCTATCTGCTGCATCATTTGTGGCTCTTTCACGATGTCCTAAAACAGTTCACAGTCAGTGATGGACCTCATTGTTGTGATGTAGGAAAGGTGCCAGCCAATTTGTACACAGCAGGTTCTGACAAAGAACAACATTGTAACAATGAGATTGATAGAAAAAACCATTTTTCCACATAATGCTTGGAGACATTTCACATCTACCTGAGTGAGCAGATTAGACTCAATCTAACATTTCATTCAAATGACGGGACTGCTGACAATGAAACTGTCCCTCAACTTTGCAGCAAACTGTCAGTCTGGATTTTTGAGTTTAAGTGTTGACTATGGGAAATCTGTTGTCTTAGGGGAGAGAGCCCCACCAGGCCTGGCATAGTCTGATGTCAGATGTTCAGAAGGTGCTCTGCACAGGCGTGAAGATGTTGCACAGCCTCTTCTGAAGGGCTCAGGTGGGAAAGTAGAAAGGTTATTTTTGAGTCTTTATCCTTCTATTGCCTCCCACTCTTAATGTGCATCGTAACTGCGGCCAACTTGGAAAGAAGGGAGGAAGTTTCCCTGCTGTTTAATGCCTTGGATAGCTTGAAGTACCAGAGA
This sequence comes from Mobula birostris, assembly GCF_030028105.1. NCBI lineage: Eukaryota > Metazoa > Chordata > Chondrichthyes > Myliobatiformes > Myliobatidae > Mobula > Mobula birostris. The sequence continues at coordinate 74,848,097 of NC_092381.1, forward strand.
AAATAAAGTCATGACATGCAGTTTTAATCCCACAGGCAATTTAAATATACTTATTTGCTCCCTGTCCATTAGCACCAGCAAAGCAAGTATTTTTTTAACAAAATAAACTTTATTCACAATAAAAATTATTTACACAAATAAACTGTTCAACACCTTCACAGACATTGTCAATATTTTCCAAATGACGTGCTCACTGAATGCTTTGATGCTTCAACGTACAATTGACAAATAAAGTTAATCTTTAATTTTTAGGTCATGTTTGGAGACAGTTGCTCTCAGTTCTTGATTCGTCAGACAGGGGAAAATTCTTTCCTGTATCCAGCCTGTCAAACCTGGTAAAAATATTACAAGTTTTTCATAGATCTTCCCCTCATTCATCTCAACTTTCTTTTCCATGCAGAGGGTAAATAGCAAAGCTTCCAGTTAGCTCTGAAATGTGGCTGAATTAATTTACCCTCTGACCCTTTCTGTATTGAGCTTGGTAATAAAATTGCACAATAGACATTAGTGTAGATTCCACCTTTAGAATAGAAGTTTTGTCTGAACATAGAAAGCAGCTTCCTATTTTTCCAATCAATAGTCTTTGTTACTTTATCTTCAGTCAAGTCAAGATGTGGTTTTCATTGTCACATTTTGTATTGGAAAATATAATTTTCATGCTCATTGCACATATTCTTCTGCAATTGCACCTCCTGGAACTGAGTTCTGCTGTCTGCCAAATAAAATAACTACCTAAAAATGAGACTGATGTCAATCAGTTAAAGGAATTAAATATAGAGAGGCCTGAAAAGAGACTCTTACCAGCTCTGCTTTAAGCTCATACTAAATATGTAAGATGTGTGAATAAGGAACAAAGCATGAATAAGAAAGCTGTTACCTACCCTGTGGGGTCTTTTTCAAATCATACATGCCCTTCGTAGAATTGATTTTGAGAAAATCATTATTCTATGGAGGTCCAATTTGGCCATTTTTATTGTCAGTATATGTTGCTAGGTTGAGTCATATCTGACTTCATTTAAAACCCCGCAATCTATGTTGACAGCACCAGGTTTTTACTGTCAATACATGTCAAATAATAACTGGCTCTCATGTTATCTTATATTCATCCTAGGCATAAGAAAAGGGTTGAATTGTGTCCCAATGGGTTTTGATATTATCAAATTGGGCTTCACAGGTAGAACCCTTCCTGTGTTTATTTAGCATTCTGTTTGATCTGAGTAATTGCAGAGGCAAGTCACAGAATCATAGAATACTACACCACAGAAGCAGGCACTTCAGCCCATCTAATCCATGCCCTATCAACCTGCATCTGGATCATAGCCCTCTATATACCTATCCAAATTTCTCTTGTGTTGAAATTGAACCTGGATCCACCACTTCTGCTGACTGCTCATTCCACACACTCACTAACTTCTGAACGAAGAACCTCCCTCTCTTGTTCCCCTTAAACATTTCACCTTTCACCCTTAACCCATGACCTCTAGTTGCAGTATCACCCAACCTCAGTGGAAAAAGCCTACTTGCATTTACCCTATCTAAACCCCTCATAATGCGAGATAAATTAATCAACTATTTCAGTTCTGAAGAAAACAAAAGGGCTTGACATTGAATTATTTTTGTGCATGCATCTTGTAAGAAAGTGTGTGTGCTTTGGAATTCCAAATCATATTAATTTCTTTCCTATTATGTGGTTAACACTAGCAATTTCAGGAGTACTTGCCTCTTGTTAAAATCAAGAATGTTGAATCTGGAATGACCTATCTTGGAGGACTCTGGAGTCTCATTTTTTAACTTCATGCTGATAGATTGATGTCTGGATTTTAAAGAAACAAGGGATATGGGGATCTTCTTCTTCGGTTGTCCATCGAAATCTGATGACGACGTCCACTCCTTTAACAGTGAGATCTTTGATGACTATACAGTCCTATCCTGGACCCACAAGCTCTGTTGCAGGTGAGACATGTATATGTAGTGGTGGTGGTAAATATGGCTGCATTTCTCCTGGCTCTTTTCTGCTGTCTTCTGGTTGTTCTTTCCATCTCCAGAATACGAAACCCGTCCCTACACAGGTGTCGCCAAGTGGTACAGACAACAGCAACCTCCTCCAGGTCCTCGGGTCTGGTCTTGCACTTCCTTAAAGCATTCTTCATCTGATCCTTATTGCACTTCTTCGGCTCTCCAGCTGAGCGTCGACCATGATGTAGCTGGCCGTATAACACTCTGCGGGGTAGCTGAAAATGGTGCCAAGGGAGATCAGTTCTGATCTGGATGAATGATGGAATGAACTCAAGGGGCCTGGTGGCAAAATCCTGCACTTCTTTCTTACCTTCCTAAGTAACCATGACCAGTGAATCCAACCACTTCTGAAAGCCAAATATCATCTCACTAATCATTGGCAATGGGAACAGCAATATATAGAAAAAGAAATGGGGCCCATAAATCCTATTGCCAAACTTGACATTTGGTTGAAGAAATCAAAATGCACAGGTCAATTTTCAAGAGAGTATGGAGACTCCCTTCCTCCCTCAATCATTGTTCAAGTCAAGTGAAGTCAAGTTTATTGCCATTTAACTATATACAATACATGTATATAACCATATAATGTATATAGAAACCAGACAACGTTTCTTCAAACCAGGGTGTAAAGCGCAGTAGTACACATAGTACACATTACACACAATAACTTATGAAAGTAAGGATAAAATCTACAAATGAATCATGCATAAATTACAGACTAAAGTGCATAAATTAAATATTGTAAAGTACAGAACAGATTAACCAGTGACACTTTGAAGACGATGCGGCAGGGATTTCAGAAGCCTGATGGCCTGAGGAAAGGAACTGTTTGCCATTCCGACTGTTCTTGTGTTTATGCATTGGAGTCACCTGCCTGATGGTAGAAAGTCAAAGAGGATACTGGATGGATGGGTGGGATCCTTAAGTGACAATGGGAGGAGATGGGCAGGGTGGTCAATGTGAGGAGATATAATCCCACTATGGCAAGATGTTTAATGGCCGTTTTGTACATTCAAAATCAGTGAAGACAGCACACAGCTCTACTATTACAAGTTCACACCTATCATTGCTCCTACGCTCTCACCATTGCACTAGTGTCCACACACATGTAGACCTATTTAACCACAGCAACAACTTCAAGCACAAAAATGAATCAGATTCCAAAGTTCCGGAAGAAGATTATTTGCAGCCTCTGGCCACAGCACCAAGCAAAAGGCCCTTTTTGAGCTAGGTGACCATGTAGAACAGAAAGAGCTGGTTTAATAGTCAGTGACCTGAGATGCAGATCGCTAAATGTTTCACATTCAGTCAACTTGCTCAGATCCTATTTCCCCATGTCTGACAATTTCTAATACCTGATAGCCAGGGAAGTGATGACTCCCTGCTGTAACTTATTTTTTATTCATTCTACTTCCATTCTAGTATTTATATCTGTGCACTTGTAATGCTACTGTGACACTGTGATTTCCTTTGGGATCAATAAAGTATCAATCTATCTATCTATATTCGGATATTTTGAACCTTGACCACTATCTCTCTCAAAGGTTATATATATATATATATATATCTTAGTTTTTATAATTTCGGATGCATGGGACAATCAAGGCATTCTATACATACTTCAAGATCAAAAGGATAATTACGGTGAGAGTAGAACCACTTAGGGACAAAGGAGGAAAGATTTGCTTGGATGTGGAGGATTTGGATGAGGTCATTAATGAATACTTTATATCAGTGTTTACCAAGGAGAATAGGATAGGGAGATCAGTGCCAATAATAATAATAATAATAATAATATGCTAGGGCATGTTGGGTCTCTTAGAGCCTAAAGGTGGATTGGTCGCCAGACCCTGATAGGATATACCCCAGATTATTGGGAGAGGCAAGAGATGAGACTACTGGGGCCTTGATCAATTGTGTCCTCTCTGGCCACAGGCAAGGACCCAGAGGACTGGCGAGCAGCTAACATTGTTCCATGATTCAAGAAGGGAACAAGAGATAATCCTGGAAATTACTCTTAGGGATAGGATTTATGAGCATTTGGAAAACAATTTCTAACCAGGGAGAGCCAGCATGGCTCTGTATAGAGCAAGTCATGCCTTACTAACTTGACTGAGTTTTTTGATGAGGTGATGAGGGTGATTGAAGAAGGTAGAGCTGTGGATGTAGTCGACATGGATTTTAGTAAGGTGCTTGATAAGGTCCTTCATGGGAGGCTCATCCAGAAGATTAAGATTCATGGGACCAATGGTGAATTGGCTGTTTGGATTCAGCACTCGTGCATTGAAGACAGAAAGTAACGATTGACAGGACTTCTCTTGCTGGAATTCTGTAATAGTGGTGTTCTGCAGGTGTTCTGTACTGCAGCCTCTGCAGCTGTGATGAACATTAGTGACCTGGATGAAAATGTAGATGGGTGGGTTAGTAAGTTTGCAGATGATAAGAAAATTGGTGGTGTTGTGGTAGTGTAGAAGTCTGGCAAAGAACACAGCAGGATATATATCAGTTGCAGATATGGGCAGAAAAACAGTAGATGGAATTTAACCCAGCCAAATGTGAAGGTTTGCACCTTGTAAGTCAAATGTAAAGAGACAGTACACTGTTAGGGGCAAGACCCTTAACTGTGTCATTGTGCAGAGAGATCTTAGGGTCCAAATGCATAGCTCCCTGCAAGCGGCTACACAGGTTCATAGGGTAGTTCAGAAAACATATGACATGCTTTCCTTTATTATTAGAGGCACTGAGTTCAAAAGTCAGGAAGTTGTGTTGCAACTTTATAAACTTTGGTAAGGCTACACCTGGAGTTTTGCACATAGGTCACCCCATTATAGGAAGGATGTTAAGGCTTTGGACAGGATGCAAAAGTGGTTTACCAGGATGTAGCTTGGATTAGAGGGCTTGTGCAATAATGAGAGCTTGGACAAACTTGAGTTGTTTTATCTGGAGTAGCGAAGGCTGGTGGGGAGATCTGATAGAAGTTTACAAGATTATGAGATCATAGATACAGTAGAGAGACAGCATCTTCTTACCAGGATTGAAATGTCTAATACTAGATGGCATGTATTTAAGGTGAGAGGGGCAAGTACAAAGGAATTGTGAGGGCAAATTTTTTACCCATAGAGTGGTGAGTGCCTGGAATGGGTTGCCTTGGGTGCTGTTAGAGGCAGGTTCATTGCGGAATTTTAAGAGACATTTAGATAGGCACAGGAATGTGACAGAAATGGAAGGATATGGACATTGTGCATGCAGAAGGGATTAGTTTAGTTAAGCAACACACATAAAAATTGCTGGTGAATGCAGCAGGCCAGGCAGCATCTATTGGAAGAGGTACAGTCAACGTTTCAGGCCGAGACCCTTCGTCAGGACTAACTGAAAGAAGAGCTAGTCAGAGATTTGAAAGTGGGAGAGGGAGGGGGAGATCCAAAATGATAGGAGAAGACAGGAGGGGGAGGGATGGAGCCAAGAGCTGGACAGTTGATTGGCAAAAGGGATATGAGAGGATCATGGGACAGGAGGCCTAGGGAGAAAGAAAAGGGGGAGGGGGGGAAACCCAGAGGATGAGAGGATGGCTCCATCCCTCCCCGTCCTGTCTTCTCCTATCATTTTGGATCTCCCCCTCCCCCTCCCACTTTCAAATCTCTTACTAGCTCTTCTTTCAGTTAGTCCTGACGAAGGGTCTTGGCCCGAAACGTCGACTGTACCTCTTCCAATAGATGCTGCCTGGCCTGCTGCGTTCACCAGCAACTTTTATGTGTGTTGCTTGAAATTCTGGCATCTGCAGATTTCCTCGTGTTTGTGGATTAGTTTAGTTGGTTATTTGATTACTAATTTAATAGGTTTGGCACAACATGGTGGGCTGAAGGACCTATTCCTGTGCTGTACTGCTCTATGTTTGATATTCTATTCACTATAACTTTTGGATGTTGTTGCAAAGAAAGAAGGATAGAGCAAAAAAGCAGAAGTTTGTATGTAATACCAAGAAATTAATACAAGAAAGCCTGGAAGACAGTAGGAAAGGTAGGATTAAAATTAAAAGGGAAATTAAAGAACGAAAATAAAAAAAAAATTGAGGAGTGAAATTAAGGAAATCAAAATGTTTTACAATTACATAAAGAGAAAGGGCAGGGTGTCCTAGTGACCAAAAAGACAACCAGTGTGTGGAGGTAGAAGGTATAGATAGATAGAATTTTCAATGAATATTCTGGGACTGTAGTCACAAAGGAGGGGGTAGATGCCAGTAACTAAGGTGAATGAATGCAAAATGTTGAATGGGATGAAATCAGTAACTTTGTATGTTACTTTAAAAAGGAGGTTGGAGTACAGCAGATTTCAAACCAAGTGTTCAGTTCTGTTGCTGAGCAAATTATTGGAATACCTTATGGAGAGGGAGCAACCAATCACCAGCCAAGGGATGTGTCAGTGCAGGCCTTGCAAAGTGTATGGGATATGGGCATAAGGGGAGGCACAAGGGTGAATAGTCTTCAACTGAATTGTTATAGCATTCGGTGAATTTTAAAACCCATTGGTTCTGTTGAACTGCTTGATTTTCTTTACTTGTTCGGAAGGGGACTCTGTAAATGTAACGATGACAGGGTGATGATATGAGGTCTGTGACAGTGTGGTGAATTCTGCTTCTCTTTCTTCATTTCTACTGTAGTGCATGGATACTCACATGCCCACAGCACCTTTAGCTCTACGTGGAAGGAGCATAACTTCCCCTCTTTGAAGAGAGAACATCTGCAACATCCCACATGTAGTAGTAAGTTGCACACTGTGATATGTGACATTACCAACTAAGAACATCTTAGATTCACATGGGCTGCTGGAGGTCTGAACACGATACCTGGACAATTCTTGAGGATTGGAAGTAGGCTTTTCTCACCATGGTCAATAATTCCTTCTCCTGCACGGTTGCCCTTCCCTTTGCACTCTTCCATTCCTGGTACTGCCTCCATTTCTAGCAGGTAAAGGCAACATAATTGCTCAGATAGGCCAATTGCAGCTGGCACCATGGAAGCATGGCATTGTGGCCATCTACTCTATGTAATAGAGTAGGGTCACACCAAATTCATAAGTGACATCCTCCCTATGATTATTATCCCTTTTCATCATCCTCCCCAACCTCTCTGCAGTATTTGAAATATTTTCGTTCAATTTCTTTCCTCCATACTCCAGTTTAACGGGATCCTTCTCATTTGGTTAAACATTTGCTTGACTGTTGTTCCCAAGTCTGTTCTTGGATTGTTTACTTTCAGCCATTCCTTGGGAATTTGCCTGTGGTCTCAATTGCATGATGGCCCTGACTGTTTCCTTCACGCATATATATTTGACATCCAGACCAACTTCTCTACCAACTTTTGCAATGCCAGCCTCCCATGCTAGCTACAGCCACACACCCAACTCTGACTGCCAGCCCACCCCTCCCCTCCATACTGTCTCTTTATTGGCAGGCAGCTTGTCCAACATCCTACCATAGATGAATAGAATCTCCTCCAGTTAAATATTAGGGAATCTGAAATGACTATGCTTGGGTCCCATCATAAACTCTGCATCTATTTCACTGTGCTTGCTATGTTTGCAGTCAATACCTTAAGGGTACTGATTGTGGATGATCAGCCATGATCACAGTGAATGATGGTGTTGGCTCGAAGGGCTGAATGACCTACTCCTGCACCTATTGTCTATTGTCTATTGTCTTAAGCTGCAATAATATTATCATTCAAATCACCTCTTCTTCACCATGATGTCCATATCCATACCTTTGTCAGAAACTGGTTTAGATGTTGCCAAGCTTTCCTGGCAGTTGTCCAGAAATACTTTGAAGCCATTTAACCAAATGATTGAACTAAAAGATAATGATCAAATTGGTTTATGGTGTTTTTTCCCCCTCTAATGGAAGATACTGTTTTTAGTTGCAGTAAGATAATGTGAACAGAAGCAGGAATTAATTTTGAAAGTACATAACTTCAACTACGTAATAAATGGACCATGTATTTTTGCAGCAATTTATCAAGAGATGGATCTGAGATACAATAACACAAGCTTTAAGTTGGAACATTATACAGTCATCATTCAAGCTGGCATGATGACAGACTAAGTTTTGAAAGCATTTTAATAGCTGAAGGGTTTCAGTGCACTATTCAACAAAGTGAAAAATCCCTGATATCTTGACCATGAACAGTAATATTCTGACATTGCAACCAAATTATGTTGAACCAAATGCCAAATATTATACAGCTTCATGATTATCATATGAACAAAGCATCAATCCAGTCTGATACATCAGCAGACATTAATTAAAATATACAACTTAAAGAGTTAAGATTATTGTATAATCTTTCAAGTTATTAACTACTTATAAAATACTTGCTTTATTTGTAGGATGTGGAAGGCTGCATTTATTGTCCATCCCTAATTAACCTTGGAAGTGTGAGCTGTGGTGAGCCCTGTGCTTAAGATTTCTTTCTCTAAAGGTTCATTTTCTCTAAATGAACAAAATGGGTCTTCTCAACAATTTAGCAATTCCATAGCCATCATTCCCGATTAACTCAATAAAATGTGAACTCCGCTGTTGTTTTTCAAACACTCTCTTGTGGTCTTTCTTGACTTCCCGGGGCCAAATGAGACCTTGGTTTATTAACCCATTAGCACACAAATGTTAATTCAAATATTACATCCCGCTACCATAACATCATAGACCTGCTGACTCAATCTGCCATTGAGAGTTTTTATAATTGTTAAATAACATGATGCAGTGCAATATCAGCAGTTTTCCTGAGTTATGATGAGTGTTGTAAGAAGTCCCAATCCTGCACAAGACATCTGGCAGGGACTCTGGGACATGGACTATTGCACCTACAATATAAATGCTGTCTGAATGTAGAATTGAGCCCTAACCTGACATGAACCCTAATTTTCTTTATCTGACATTTGGTATGTAAACTGACTCCCTTCAAGAGCAGTTCTCATTTTGGGGAAATACAATGGAAGTGAAAATAAAACTGGAGGATGCCAGTTTATGTGGTCTGCTATCTGAGAGAAAGTTGAGGAATTAGTGGAGATGACAGGGTAGTGAAGTTGAGTTTTTGTCTACATTCCTATGGAAATAAATGACATGATTTTTGGGTAATGTTCCAAGAGGCAAGACGTGTAAAAGAAATAAGATCCTTGAGGAACACTAGAGATAATGGTGTGTGACAAGACAAGAAAATGGTGCACGTAATTCCCTTAGTTATCAATGAATTTGATCAACTTAATGCAGTACCTCACTACTCCCACAACCCAGCCTGAAGATGGAGAGACTTGTGAGGAAGATGGATGCCCTCAGGTTAGCAAGGACTTTGAAATGGACAGAAGTCTTAGGAAAGGAAATGATGCTTTGAAATAATGCCTGTCTCTCAAGAATATTTAACTGGTAGTAAAAGTGCTTTGAGATTTGCTGGCAACTTGAAACATGTTACATAAAGTTTTGTTCTTTCTCCTAAATATGATTTTTCCAATGATTATATTTAATAACCATTCACAAATGCAAAAGGAAAAAAAATGTCTAATAAATCAAATTATTGCACACATAACTATTCATTCCAAATGACAAATGTCTCTGATTGTTATTAACAAAGAAATACTCACTGAAACCTATTAATAAGGAGATGTAGATTATAAAAATAAAACTCTGGTGTCAACACTTTCTGACCCTGTAGTCCAATTGACTGACAGAAACAATCCCAATTCTATTACATATCCTGCTGAGTCTTCTAATTACGTTTCAAACCTTCTTTGAAGTTAACATTCAACATGGTGGGTGGTCTCATATGAACTCTGGATGTAAGTTACTTCTTTTGACCTTATCTCACAGGGACTTCAGCAAGGGACCTAAGTTTTTAAACTAACACGAATAGTAAAATCATATCAGTTACTCAATGGTTCTGGTTTAGGATTTGATTCATTTTAACGAGGCATTAAAGTAGAACGGATGTTGTAACCTTCTGCTCTATCCGTTTTGTTCTCTAATTTCCCTGCCTATTTTGACTTTTTGATACTGAAATTGCAGATATTAACATAATTTTTTTTGTAATTTATTTTTTATTCAATTTCATCATCAAACAAACATTTCCATGAGATGTATTTCAGATACTGTACATATATAAAATATAATCATATTTGTCACAAATCTCCACATAATATTTATCTGAGGTATACACTTATAGAAAGGAGAGGAAAGAAAGAACAATCGAAAGAAGAAAACTATGTACAGAGTAGGGAGTGATTTTTTTTACAACATACTCATTGACTTGTGAGAATAAAATCAGGCCTATGAGGTGTTATGTAGTTAAACTATTTTTTCCAGTATGATTAAAATTGTTCCAACTTATGAGTAACAGATGCTGTTATTTTCTCCATTTTGTAAATATCCATTGTAATTTCTATCCATACATTTAAAGTTGGGCTCTCCTGAGATAACCATTTCCTGGTAAGGGTCTTTTTACCAGCCACCAGCAGTACATTCATTAAATATTTATGTCCTTTCAACCATTCTTGAGGTACATACCCAAAATTTTTTTAGTGGAAGTTCCTGTTTGTTACAGGCATATTCAATACAAGATTTTATACTGGTTTCACCTTAGTTGAAAAATGCAATCACTTGGAAGTTATTTCAGCATAAATCATTATTTTCCAAATTGGAAATAATTGATGGTATCAATAGGCTTAGACAAGCACAATGACAGACAGCGGAATGCAGGATGAGCACACACACACATTGAAATAAATAGAATAACTAATATTGGCAGAGAACAGTATGAAAGATATTTGCATTAGTAATGTGTGCAAACATTCATTGAGGCATCATGACAGAAATCAAAGAAATAAGGAGGCATAAATAACTGGAGCAATAATATTATCAGGCTGATTCTCACTTCAATAGGAAATGAAATTCGATATTTTACATGTTTGTTATAACAAGTTTATACCACTGATGAATATTAAACCTATCCCATACATGTATGAGTATAGATAAAGAGGTGAAGCAGGGGTAGGTGGTGGAGGTTGAAGACAATTTGTAAGTGAAATGGGAATTCTAAAAATTGGCAAGACTGTGGAGTATGCTGGCTTCATTATCCACTCAATGGCCATCTCATCTCCAGGAAATCATAGATCATCAAAACTAATCAAAAGCGGGCGGGAGTGAATAGCATGGGCAATCTCCAGTAAGAATGGTGTCAACATTCTCCTGTTTTTTTTGGCTTCACTTAAACTAAATCCCAATAGACTCAAATTCTTGCAAGGAATGAGAATTGTTCACTTCAAACAATGCTGGTACCTGTATGTGATAAGTGATGCAACAAACAGCAGAAAGGAATCAAAATACTGCAGAGAAAGTTAAATTCCTTTGTGGTCCAATATTGATAATTGGTTTCCTCTGTTATCGGATATTGGTATTCACAGGATATCCTTGATGTATCAGTGTCTTTTGAAATGTATGAATGATCTTTTCAGTTGTAATGTGTTTTGTACATATCCAATATCTCATTAGGTAAACATAATGCAAACCTCCCAAGAACAGACCAATGCATATGGCATTCTGTACGAGAGCTGTGATCATTTGGGAGATGAGACCAGCTGTGTTTCTAACAGTTATTCGCTCATTTCATTTTAAACTCTTTTGAAAGTCCCATTAAATCAGCATATAGAAATTCTTCAATCACTCAAGCTAAGGAAATTAACATCCTTCCACCTTCTTCAGCGATGTCTAGACTTGAAGATACACAAAACTGTTGGTAAAATGAACTGACAGACACTTCAAAGATTACACAGCCTGGATTGTATCAGACTTTATCTACAAGTTAAACCAGGTTGGAAACAAATGACTAACTCATGAAACTGCTCTACCAGTGTCCTTAATTAGCATTTTATGATTTCCAGCAAACAAAGCAGACTGAGGTTAAAATTGCACTACATAAACTGGTTAAAACAATTGCAAAACCTCACATACAAAACACGGGTCTACCTATATTGAAATTTCATATTAAAGTTGACAAAGCCAGTGGTTAGATAGGAAAATGGACTCCTTAAAAGTAGGAATTGCAGTTTGGTGCACTTTGAAACACAGCCACAGCTCGGACATGCAACTGGATCCCAATCTTTATGTTCCCTTAATTGGTAGGTGTGCAGCCTCGACCAAAGCTATGCCAATTTAGTGTGCCTGCAGTCATATTCCTGAACTAATGGGCATCAACACTTCAGACCTTAAAAGACACTCTTTGCTAAAACACAGTAGTGCTCCTTCTTCGTCACCTCCCCAGAAATAAAATTAAAAGGTTATGAACAGAGATATTGCACAGACCAGGATGTCGGGGGGGCTGAAGTAAAGGATGCACTTATGAAGGAAGCTTGAAAGCCATCCCAGATTTGGGATTGAGAGGAGGTGGTATTTGAGTTCTCTCATGGAGCTGTACCAGCCAAGGTTGGAAATGATGCCAGAGAAAATTCTGCATCATGACAAAATATGTCAAGCTGAGTGCTCTGATAACACCCACATATTAGCATATATCATGCTTGTGCTTATTATATAGATATTCATTAGCCTTTGCTGGAATTATCATAGACTTATTTTGTTTAGACATAGGAGGCTATTGCAGGTTCTTGGATCGTTCCCTCTGTAATCATTTCTCTCTCAAATGCATGAATCCTGGTCCCCACAAATTCTCCAATCACCTACCTGCACTATAGAGGTAATTCATAGTGGTCAATCGATTAACCTGCCAACTCGCATGTTTTTAGGATATTTGAGAAAACGGGAGCTGTCTGGGGACACATTACCGGTTACAGGGATAAGTACAAACGCCACGCAGTGTCCCGGAGACTGGGATTGAACACTGATGCTATGAGACAGCAACATTTCCTGCTGTCTGACCAGCTTTCCTGTAATATTCAATCACAAACAAGAGAAAAAGTCAGGGCGGAGCAACACAGTATATTCCATCTGGGTAGCCTCCAACCTTAGGGCATGAATATTGATTTCTTGAAGTTCCGGTAATGAAGACCACCCCGCTTCTCTATCCCCTATACTCTTTTCCCACTCTCAACTTATCTCTGTGCCTGCCCATTGTCTCCCTTTGGTGCTCCTCCTTTTTCTTTCTTCCATGGCCTTCTGTCCTCTCCTATTAGATTCCCCCATCTCCAGCCCTTTATCTCTTTCACCAATCAAATTCCCAACTCCTTACTTCACCCTCCCCCCTCTCAGTTTCAGCTTTCACCTTGTGTTTCATCCTCCCATCTCCCCACTTTCTAACTCTGATTCCTCATCATTGTTTTTCTCAGCCCGAAATGTTGACTGTACCATTTTCCGTAGATGCTGGCTATGGCTTGCTGAGTTCCTCCAGTATTTTGTGTGTGTTACCTTATAATATTCTCCTGGTCTTGTTTCACGTTCAAAAGCACTATCTGAAGAGATACAAAAATAACTGAATACTTAATCAGTGGTAGGTATTCAAACTTCTAACCTTATAAGGAGACATTTGATGAAGCATTTAAAGATGGTGGGATCTAGGCTATTGTCGTGGTCTGAAATGTTTGGCTTCCAACAACCTTTTCCAGACAGTAGCAATTTTTCTTTCCATTTGTCACCTAAATTTTGGATTAATTTGAGTTTTTTGCTGTAACCATTTGTCAGGGCAGTCACACCTCATCTCTGGAATTCATAATGTACAGTGTGCCCATAATTGAACACAAGTTGCAATTGAGGTTTGGAGCAGACAGGCCTTGGTGCAATCTAAACTGAATGGCTTTAATACCTGTTGCTTGATAGCACTATTAGTGGTAGTTACTGTCATATTGTCCATAATGGAAGTTAATAGACAGGGTGACACATGGCCAGAATGGATTTGTTATTTTTGTGGATTGAACGGACCTAGGCAATTGCCCACATTTCATAAATGAAATTAACTGAAATCCAACTTCTTTGGTGCTGAGGACCCTGGTATCCATGAAGATTACCTACTCAGTATCCCCATTGAAGACTTTATCCAAAAACTTCAGCTTTGCAATTTGCACTCACGTATGAAACTGTGGCACCATTGAGAATGGGACTGCTTGTTGTGTGTCTGCAACTTGTCAGTTTCCTAATTGTTCATAAGAATTCATGACTGGAAGTGCCAGAAATACAGAGCTCTAAGCTAATCAATTAAGAGAATGTTCAGCAATTTATCACATATTATTTCAATGGATTAGCATGGAAGAGACTCTATGCTGTAGTTTCATCTTGTTAGTGTGCCTCATTTTTAATTGTGCCTAATGTTGCTCCTGACATATTTATCAATAGACTTCATTGAACTAGGCTTCATGCTACGGTAATGATGTAGTGAGGGATATGGCATTCATAATTTTACAGATTGAGGAAATACATTACTACTGTTGCTGTTGATGGTCCATAATGCCTCATGGTTGCTCATTTCTGAGTTGCTAGATCTGTCCTGAATCTATCTTATTTAACATAATGCTAGTGTTATCTACTTGCTTCTGGCCCACCGTTGTTCTTTTTGACAAGCCCAGCTCATTTACTGGTGGTCCTTCTAAATTTTTCTTGATTAGGAACAATAATGCTTTCTGCCCATTTAAAATTCTTTGCATTTTTTACTTTTCCTGCTTCCTTAATATGAGCAGGAGCATACTTCTCATCCCCTCAAGGTAGATCTTGTGCGTTTGGATTGTTATTTCATATCTCCGAATTGCTAGTCCAAGGATGTAGCCCTTATAAACATGACAAATTCTGCAGATGCTGGAAATCCAAAGCAACACACACCCATAATGCTGGAGGAACTCAGCAGGTCAGGCAGCATCCATGGAAATGAATAAAGAGTCGATGTTTCAGGCTGAGACCATTCTTCAGGACTGAGAAAGAAGAGGGAAGATGCCTGAATAAAAAAAAGTGGTGGGGAGGGGAAGGAGGTTAGCTGGAAGGTGATAGATGAAGCCAGGTGGGTGACAAAGCTGAAGAGGTGCAGAAGAAGGAATCTGATAGGGGAGGAGGGTGGACCATAGGAGAAAGGGAAGGAGGAGGGGCCTCAGGGGAATTAATAGGCAGGTGAGAAAGGGTAAAGGGTCAGAGTGGGGAAATGTTTTTACTGGAAAGAGAAATTGATATTCATGCCATCAGGTTGGATGCTGCCCAGATATGTGGTCTTGCTCTGCCACCTTGAGGGTCGATTCATCTTGGTACAAGAGGTGGCGATGGACCGACATGTTGAAACGGGAATGAGAGTTGGAATTAAAATGTTTGGCTACCAGGAAGTTCTGCGCGTGGCAGATTGTGTGGAGGTGCTCGACGAAGCGGTCCCCCAATTTATGAAATGTCTCACCAGTGTAAAGAAGACTGCATTGGAAGCTCTGGGCACAATAGACAACCCCAGCAGATTCGCAGGTGAAGTGTTGCCTCACCTGCAAGGATTGTTTGGGGTCCTGAATGGAGGTAAGGAAGGAGGTATATGGGCGTGCACCATACACCTCCTCCCTCACTTTCATTCAGGGTCCCAAACAATCCTCATCGCGCTTCTGCTGTAACCCTTATGCTTTCTTAGTCAAGTGAGAATAAGCAAGGCAATGATATATATTCGAGTAATAAAGAGAACACATTTATTAACCTTGAATTTTAATCAGCAAACTTAAGGTAATGAATAAGCATGCACAGATTTCCTTCCTTAACCTATTTGATTTAATGTAATTAAATCTTCTATAAATGGATTTTCCAATTAAATATCAGTAGTTAAAATGCAAGATCTCTGTCTGAATTGTGACCACCTTGAAATTCTATTTATGCTTTCCCTCTCAGAAGATGCTCTTAACATGGAAAAAAATATGAGATTTATAAATATCAGTAACAGATGAAAACATAAAATTAATTCATCGGCATCTGAAAGAAGATGCAAATTAACATTTCACCTTAGATTACAGGACTGAATAAATAAAGCAATGGATGACAGCAAGAAGTAAAGTTCCAAGTTTGGGTCTGCAGGTCCTATCACTAAGAAGGAATAAATGAGCTGAATAAGTTGTGATGCTTTGCAGAAAACTGATGATGAAATGTTAAAGGATGATAGCATAAGCATCATCTAACGGCTTTTTTAAAAAGTGTTGATGTAAGTAACTCAATGAGGCAGAAAAAAACTTTTGGTGTAAGAGGTTGATGTGGATGATGGAGGAGAGAAATAGCTAATAAAATCTCAGAGCACCAAAATGTCCTACATGACAAACACTGAACATAAACTACCATTTCATGTGAAAGAAACTTTTGCATCCCTGCACAATGAAACTGGAAGATTTGAAAGCATGGGTCCTGTAAGTATCGAAGAGATTCAGCGAGAAATTAAAATAATGGAATTGTGAACAAGGTTGAATTAAACTAATTGTGATGAAAGATGGTGGAGCATTGCTGTAGGTAATAGGAAAATGGCATTGATGGCCTGATGCAGTAATGCGGATGGAAGAAAGTCTTCCCTGTGAAGATGAATATCTTCAGAAAAGAAACTGAAGGGGTAAAATCAAGGGACTCATCAATAGTGGTGAAGAAGGTGGTTTCTGGGGTCAGGAGAATGGAGTTGGAATGGATGGACCAAAGCTAATGGGTGCTTAGGAAAGAAGAATTAAGCTGAGATGGTTACCATAACTAGCCAGCTACTGAAACCCATGTCTTTGTTAATTTCAAACTTGATGACATCATTGATCTCCCCATCATCTTCTCCTTCAGACACAAAAATTCAAAGGACCCTATGGCCACTGAATTACTTTTGAAGCTATATTACTACTGGGAAAGCAGTTGATAATTTGTGTACAAAGGGATACAAATTTCTGTCATGATGATCATGTATGATTTTAGTAATACGGTTGTAGAAGAAGAATTCACCGGGGCACTGGTGTTGACTGCCTTGCTTTGGCTTAACATTATCTTGGTAACCTTTCCATCTCCTGAGACCTTACTTTAAATGCCATCCCTTAGCAATGGCCTAGATCTTGATGCTAAGATCTCTGGAGCTGGACCTGACATTAAACTTTGGAAAAAAAAACAAGTGGGCCATGTGTATACGTAGGGTGAAGAACGAACCTCATTGTTCGGTGGGGAAATGATAAACTGCAGATATGAGGGAGGGAAATCTCCAGATGAAATAACATCACTGTTTTCATTTTCCTTTTTTTTTTGTTAAGTTTCGCTGCCTAACTGGTTATATTCAGCATTCTATAAAAAAATCACTTTTACATTGTTAAACCCATTACCACCCTCTGTAGAAAATTCTTTGGTATTCATGACGATTAGGTACCATGCTCCCCTCCATGTGATTGCATTATGTAAAGGCTTTTCTTTCATGTTTAAAAATATGGGACCCTGTATTTCAGTAAGTAGATCACTGGAAAACTGTACATTAATCTTCATTGTATATAATATTCCAGCAGGGAGCTACCAACAAAAGATAATAATATCATGGCTTTGGATAGAACAGTAAATATGTGCAAAAACTGAAATATATAGTCTGTTCTAATTGCTGATTGATATTTAATGTGCTGGAAAGTACAATGTGGTGCTTATTCTTCAAACTTAAATGAAGTTTAGGGCATGTATGCAAGCAACTCCCATTGCTAGGAATTTAATTGAAGAGACACAATGGTGTCAGGTGTAGGAACTGAATAAATAGATAAATATTTGTTACGATACACAGCCATTATTGTAGGAAATACTGGTTAAATTTCGGAACACAGTGACTTTACAGTTATCAGGCAATCCAGTTTGAGATATTGGTCCAAGCAAGCGTATTAGCCAAAACACAAGGTGAATATTTGAAATGTGTTCTTGCCAACTGGATATCATTCCTTCGTTACTGGCAGGCTAGATTTTTGTGCACAGATATGCAATACAAATTTATACGGAGACACTGAAACTTGGCTACTCTCTACACTGAAGATTCCAGTGGTGGAGTTAGAGATCCGTTAAGAACTGGATTAAACAGTTGTTATTGATAAAATCTTCTCTGCAGCAGTGCACTAGAAATGCAAGTGTTAGACAACTCTCCCTTCATTTGTCAAGAGTGAACATCTTGGATCAATGTCTTTTTTCCCAGGTGTTACCTGACCTGCTGAGTATCTTTGAGAATACCTGTGCCCAAAAGGAGTCTTGCTATTTGCTGTCTGTCAATTGAGAACTCAATCCTTTTGCCTGGCAATTGTTGCATAGCAACTTTAGTTACTGCCCTTCTTGGTTAGATGTCCCCTTTAAGTTCAGTTATCACAAATGTTATAAGTATGTTGAAGGCATAACCCAAACCAATCCTCTAAAGTAGTCCAAAGGTAATTGAAATTAAAACAGAAATTCAGATTCTGAAACAACACAGGGAATGCTGGAAACACTCAGCAGCTCAGGCAGAGTTAATGGAAAGAGAAATTGTTCTCAGCTTTGGGACCCTTCATCAGAATTGTAATCCAGCTTCTGAATTGAACAAATCTACATTTTGCTAAATGTTAACTACTGTCAAAGTTTGTCAAACTTCTATATAAGTTACCTAAATGGTAAATGAACCCAGCCAGACCAAAGATGGGATACAACAAACACAACTGTGAGACAGTGTTTTGTCTTTATAGGATGCTGCTGTATATTTGTCGGTATCTTCAGCATTACAGAGCATATGGAAATTTGCTCATGGGTTATTTTAAATTGTGCCCCAACCAATGAGTTGTTTGGACTCAAGCAAATGCACTAAGAAAACCAGAGTCACTGAGCCTTGTTATCCCAAAGCTTCAGACTCACACAGTTTGAAAGCATCCAACCTGAGATGGGTTTCTGCAGACTTTTTTTTCTTCTTTTTAAGAAGTTGACTGGTAGGATGCATATATAGGAACAGACAAGACAGGAACAGGCCAGTTGGCCTTTCCCATTCATACTTTGCCCACATTTTGACCATATTTTACTGAACCATGTATGGTAATGTCCTCAAGATACTTTTCCGCACCGTTTTCCACTTATGACGCCAGTACTCCTAGACTCACCAATGATATGTATGTTTGTAATATGTTGTCTTGCAAATGAACCATTCTTTATGACTATCTCTTCTTTCAGTTAGTCCTGACGAAGGGTCTCGGCCCGAAACATCAGCTGTACCTCTTCCTATAGATGCTGCCTGGCCTGCTGCGTTCACCAGCATTTTGTGTGTGTTGCAACCATTCTTTATACCAAGTTTCCAAACACAAGTTTGAAATTTGTCCATGTGCCACTTATCTGGGCTGGGTTAATAGCTTCCTGAGGTTCCAATAGGCCTACCTGAGTGACTAAATTTATTATAATCAAGAAATGGATGAGCAGTCATCCAGGAAAAGTGGTATTTAATAATCAAATTTGCAGCAAATCTTTTCCTGGAGTCTAATTCCCAAGTGGGGCCTCTGACAGAGGCCCAGGACTCCTAGCTGATCTGAAGAAAATTAGGTATATTTTGCAGCCCAGATAGACATTCGGGGATAAAGACAGGAAAGGTTAAATCTTTTTTTCTTTCTACAGATGCTGTCTGACCTACTGAGTATTTTCAGTATTTTCTTTTTTTTAATTTTAGATTTCCAGCATCTGCCAATTAAAAAAAGATCTTTGACATTGAAGGAAATGAGACAGAAATAAATTAAGATTAAAATTTTAATATGCCAACCTGACTATGGACCATAAAGGAGCAGAAAAATCTCTAGTGGTCCCAGCAAGGTAACACCAAAGATCGTCACCAACATTCACTATCGACCACCACACATCTCTCATCGGCCCGCCAACACTTCCAGTCCAGTCACCACGATCTTCTGAGCTGCTTATTGAGCTCCCCTGAACTGAGTTGCACAAAGTGCCAACTGACCCCCTCCCTGAGCCCCACCCTCCACACTCATGTGGTATAAAATTCAATTATGTTTCACTGAAGGAACCTTAGCCACGCACAAATACAGAAATGCTGGAAAATCTGAGGCTGTTAAGCCTTGTTTGTAGAAATATAAGCCAATGTTTCAGGTTAATGACGCTTCATCAAAATGTCTGCAAAGCTTAATTACTACATGTGATTAGATCGTTATTAGGGAGACTCGCATTATTATGAAGTCTCTGATTTTGAACTCAAAGCATCTTCTCATTAATTGTGATTACACACCTTTAGACCTCTGCAAATGCACCACTCAATCACTTCTTAGGAAGTTGGGATTGATAATAATTCTGTTGTCCCTTTGTTCGTAAACAGCTGGGGCTGCCTTTTTCAGGATGAAGAGTCAGCAATAGTAGTCAGCAAAAGAGTCACATAAGCCAAAGCTGCAAAATCAGCTGCAGCAAAATATAGCTCCTGGTAATGTGGTCTTGTGTGCTGCAGTAACCAAGACCACTTGATCCGTAACAGTAGAACAGCTGCCACTGTCGCATGTGAAGCAGCCTGACTCATACTCATGTTTCCCATTATCTTCGTATCATTGTTAATTATAGACAATTCCTGAACAAAACCGCTGGGCAGAAGAGTTGAAAATTAGACCCAGAATTTATGGTTTTTTTTGTAGAAAAAGCAAAAAACATAAGCATCTGCTTGGAGGTTGAAAGACACCTGTTTAAAGGGTCAGAGTGGGATAATGAACCCTTTGTTCAAATAACCTTTTGCTGAGAACAGCGGTAGCACGTATTGAAAGATTTGAGTCCGGAGATATGGCCGATTCAGGAATTGCATGGAGGAGGAACCCATGGGCAGGGCCTAAGTGTGTGTATCCACTGGGAAAACGGACAGGATAAATTGATAGGAGTGGAGTGCCATTTCTAAATGTTGGGGTTGTTGGCGAGAGGGAAGGGTTGAAGTTGGAGGCATTAGTCAGGACAAGGGGACAAAACTGGAGTATTGTGGGGGGGAAGGTATGACATTTCTTGGCAAGAGCATCAGTAGCCAAGAGATTAAGCTGGCAGTCAAGGAGGGAATCAGCTCATGGGATGATGAGCTATTGGGGAGGATGGGGCTTATGCTCAATTTGCAGACAAAATAAGCATTGGGATTCAAGCAAACTTTGAGGAGGAACTCACACAAAATGCTGGAGGAACTCAACAGGCCAGGCAGCATCTAGGAAAAAAGTACAGTTGATGCTTCGGGCCAAGACCCTTCAGCAGAACTGGAGAAAAAAAAGCTGAGTAGATTTAAATGTTGGGGGAGGTGAGAGAGAGACACAAGGTGATAGGTGAAACCTGAAGGGGAGGAGACGAAGTAAAGAGCTGGGAAGTATATTGGTAAAAGAGATAGAAGGCATGGAAGAGAGAGAAGCCGGGAGAAGCACCAGAGGGAGGCGATGGGCGGGCAAGGTGGAAGAAGGAAAATAGAATTGGAAATGGCGAAGGAGAGGTGGGAGGGGTGGTATGGGGCATTGCTGGAAGTTCGAGAAATCGATGTTCATGCCATCAGGTTGGAGGCTACCCAAATGGAATATAAAGTGTTGATCCTTCAATCTAAGTGTGGCCTCATTACAACAGTGGAGGAGGCCATGGATTGACATATTGGAATAGGAATGGGAAGTGGAATTAAAATGGGTGGCCACTGGGAGATCCCGCTTTTTCAGGTGGACAGAGCGTAGGTGCTCAGTGAAGCGGTCTCCTAATCTATGTTGGGTCTCACCGATAAACAGGAGGCCACGCACTGGGAGCACCGGACGCAGTCTATAACCCCAACAGACTCACAGGTGAAGTGTCAGCTCACCTGGAAGGACTGTTTAGGGCCCTGAATGGCAGTGAGGGAGGAGATGTAGGGGCAGGTGTAGCATTTGTTCTGCTTGCAAGGATACGTGCCAGGAGGGAGATCAATGGGGTGGGATGAATGGACAAGGAAGTTGCATAGGGAGTGATCTCTGTGGGAAGCAGAAAGTGGGTGGGTGGAGAGAGAGATATGCTTGGTGGTGGGATCCCATTGGAGATGGCGGAAGTTGCAGATAATTATGGGTTGGACATGGAGGCTGGTGGGGTGGTAGGTGAGGACAAGAGGAACCCTATCCCTGGAAGGATGGCAAGAGGATGGGGTAAGAGCAGACAGGCGTGAACTGGAAGAGATGCGGTTGACAGCAGTGTTGATGGTGGAGGAAGGGAAGCCCGTTTCTTTGAAGTAGGACATCTCCTTCATTCTAGAATGAAAAGCCTCATCCTGAGAGCAGATGCCGTGGAGGAAGTGGAGGAGTTGAGATCTCCTTGCCTGCCCATCACCTTCCTCTGGTGCTCCTCCCCCCTTCTCTTTGTTCCACGGCTGTCTGTCTCTTTTACCAATTTACTTCCTAGCTCTTTACTCCATCCCCTCTCCCTTCAGGTTTTCCCTGTCACCTTGTATTTCCCTCTCCCCTGTCCCATCTCTTAATTGTTGGAATGGGAATTAAAATGTTTGGCCACTGGGAAGTTCTGTTTTTGGCGAATGGAACGGAGCTGCTCGATGAAGCAGTCCCCCAATTTCTGAGGGTCTCACCGATGTTGAGAAGGCCGCATTGGGAGCACTGGACACATTAGACGACCCCAGCAGATTTGCTGGTGAAGTGTTGCCTCACCTGGAAGGACTGTTTGAGGCCCTGAATTTAGCTGAGCGAGGAGGTGAATGAACACATGTAGCACTTCTGCTGGCAGGGAGATTAATGAGGAGGGACAAATGGACAAGAGGATCACGGAGGAAGCGATCCCTGTGGAAAGTGGAGTAAAGATATGTTTGGCAGTAGGAATCTTTGGTAATTGCTGTCTAGGCAGTCACTATTCACCATGGTGCATGTCAATGTGTTCCTGTGTCAGAGGCAGGTGGCATTCAAAGGGAAATCAGATCTCTAATTTTCATTTATGGTTTATTTCTCATTGAAATTGAATAGAGTAGCAGTCAAAAATAGGGTGCAGCATGTTCCATTTTTATTATATTTATTGACAGTCCTGGCTCGCTTTCTGTGAATAAGCTTCCAAATATTAATAGTTAAAGCCTTTTCAATAGTCTTGGTTATCTCACCTCAGCTATAGCATTTACAATGTCATTTTCTGTCACATTTCAGTTTTATCCTGAAGGTAGATTAACCTTTAGGAGGATAGAGATGTGACATCCAGTGTGAGGCTTTAGGGGAAATGACAGGATGGAATAAGTCAATATTACAAAAGTTCATGAACCTCAGCAAACTTACATCAGTTAACAAAAAGAGGAACGTAAATGGAACTTAGTTGGAATGCTTGACTGGGAAGAGAGAAGGTTTTGAGTTTAAAGACACAATGACCTCAAGAAATGACTGAGAGCTTTGTAAGCAAGTTTCTTGTTAATGTGAATATCTTGTAGCTGATCATGTCAAAGTACTTTTATTTTTAACATGGTATAAATTCAATTTGAGCAGGGTTTACATTACAGCTGACTTCAACTGAACACATACCTAAACGTAGCTTCATCGGTAGCTCCATATCACGCAGACAGAGAGTATGCCATATTTATACTGGTCTCTGGACTTACACCAGAAGCAGTAAGAAGAGTCTTACAAGCTTCAAGATCCCTATTGTGTTATTTCCATGATACTCGCATATCTTTATTGTCCACTTTCCTTACAGGGCATCACTATGGCACTGCAGGCAGTGCAGCTGTCTCACAGCTCCTGTGACCTGGGTTCAATATCGTCTGCGTGGAGTTTTTACATTCTTCTTGTGATCACATGGGTCTCCTCTAGATGCTCTGGTTTTCTCCTGCATCTCCAAGCGGTGCTGGAATGGTAGATCTGCTGGCCGCTGCGAATTGCCCTTGGTGTGAGTGGTAGAGAAAGTGAAGCATGTTAATGTTTGGATTTATATTTATGTATCACATGCACATTTAAACATACAGTGAAATGTGTCATCCGCGTTAACAACCAACATGCCAAAAGATGTGCTGGGGGCACGACACCACACATTCTAGGGTCAACATGGCACGTCCACGATATCCAACACAGCAACAACCACAAAACAGAACAACAGCAGCAAAACAAGGCCCTTTCCCACCTCCTACCCCAGGACAGGCCGTCCCTGGCCCTTCAGACCTTGGCTCTGGATTCCCAAACTCACAGAAGTCGGGCGTCCATGTATCAAGTATGTAGGATGTACAGTAATGAGCTGCAGGGAGATAATGGGAGGATGGGATTGTTCTGAGAACTGGCACATACTTGATGGGATGAATGGCCTGTACCTATGTCAATATATGGTGCTTAAAATACTGCCATCATCTCCTCCTGATTTTGTAGCTTCACAATAAATGGGTTGGTGTCTATAAAATTAACAGCTATCTCCTGCTTTCATTTTTTACATGACTAACATCAAAAAACTTTTTTTTGTCATTTTACATCCATCTTTGTCATTACTATTGAGAATCCAGCTTTCAGATTTCCAAACTTAAATAGGTTCTCACCTCAAAATATTTACACAAGTGCTCTAAACTCTCATCTATCTGGTAGAAGTCTGATTCAAATTTCAAGAATGGCAAGCTGCTGCCTTGAACCTTGCATTATCCACGAAGACTTCAATTAGACATTGCCTCAGCTGTCATAAATACAGTGGCTATAAACAAAAAGAACTTGGAGGCTACACATTTAGTGCTCTACAGAAGTGACTACACTTTACATTTCAATGGGTATAAAGTAAAAAAGACCGCAACTAATTAGCCCACGTATCGTGTCAACCATTTTACGCGTAATTACTTTCAGAAAACTATGGTAAATAGGGGGTGCAATGAGTCCAAATTTTCATTAGATTTTTCATTCTTTCCTATTGAAGCTGGTAGGTAAAGGTAGATAAGCTGACAGAGGTCTCCTCAACTTTGGATAAAAGAGGGGAAAACTATTCATTGAATGCACCTCAGGATCATGATAATATATTTTCCTTTACACAGAATATGAAGCTAACAGTCTATTGGAGGTGGCTGGGGTTGATGACTGGGTTCAAAACAAGTAGTTGAGGTCAGTAAGATCAGTCTTCTCAGAAAACAGTATTAGTTTTAGGAGTAGGGAAACAACTTGTGACACTTTCTGAGATATGGGGCCCAAAAAAATTGACAATACTCAAAGTGCATCCTGACCCCTGAGTAACACCACCAGTCACTGGCAGCCATCAGAAAAGGCCCCTTTTATTCCCATTCACTGCCTCCTGCCTGTCAGCCATTCCTCTATCCATGCCAATATCTTTCCTGTAACACCATAGGATTTTATCTTGTTAAGCAGCCTCATGTGAGGCACCTTATCAAATTCCTTCTGAAAATCCAAGTAAATGACATCCACTACCTCTCCTTTGTCCACCCTGTTTGTTACTCCTCGAAGAATTCCAACAAATTTGCCAGGCAAGATTTCACTTTACAGAAACCATGCTGACTTTGATTTATTTTATCATTAGTCTCCATGTATCCCAAAGCCTTGTCCTTAATAATGGACTGCAACTCTTTCCCAACCATTGAGGTTAGGTTAACTGGCCTATAATTTTCTTTCTTTTGCCTTCCTCCCTTCTTAAAGAGGACAATGACATTTGCAATCTTCCAGTCCTCCAGGACCATGCCAGAATCAAATGATTCTTGAAAGATCATGACAAATGCATCAGTTATCTCTTCAGCAACCTCTCTCAGGGCTCTAGGATATAGTCCATTTGGTCCAGGAGATATCTACCTTAAGACCTATGAATTTGCCTAGCACTTTTTCTTTTGTCATAGCAATGGCACTCATTCTTGCTCCCTGACATTCACAGATCCCTGGTACAGTGCTAGGTTCTTCCACAGTGAAGACAGATGCAAAGTACCCATTAAATTCATTTGCTATTTCTTTATCCCCATTACTATTTCACCAGTATCGTTTTCCAGTGGTCCAATATCAACTCTCACCTCCCCTTTACTCTTTATATAACCGAAAAAAAAAACTTCTGGTATCCTGCTTATTGTTATTGGCTATTTTGCCCTCACATTGAATCTTTTCCCTTACAGCTTTTTTAGCCGCCTTTTGTTGGATTTTAAAAGCTTCCCAATCATCCATCTTCTTTCTCACTGTTGCTACCTTATATGCCCTTTCCTTGGCTTTTTATGCAGTCCTTAACTTCCCTTGTCTGCCACTACTGCCTACATCTGCCATTTGAAAATTTTTTCTTCTGTGGGACAGATCTATCCTGTGCCTTGGGAATGATTCCCAGAAACTTCAGCCATCTCTGGTCTGCCATCATCCCCACCAGTATCCTCCTCCAATCCACCTGGGTAAGCTCCTCTCCCATACCTCTTCAACTCCTTTTATTCCATTGCGATACTGAAACATGTGACTTATGCTTCTCCCTCTCAAATTGCAGTATAAATTCAATCCTATGATGATCACTGCCTCCTAAGGGTTCCTTTACATTAAGCTTCCTAATAAGATCTGGGTTATTACACAACACCAAATCTAAGCTAGCCTTTCCCTGAGTAGGCTCAAGCACAAGCTGCTCTAAAACACCATTTCATAGGCACTCAACAAATTGTGATCCAACACCAACCTAATTTTCCCAATCCCCTTGCATATTGAAATCTCCTATTACAATTGTGTCATTACCCTTATTACATGCCTTTTCCAGCTCCCTTTGCAAACTCAACCCCACATCCTGGCTACTATTTAGAGGCCTATATATGATTCCCATAATGGTTTTTTTACCTTTGCAGTTTCTTAACTCCACCTACAAAGATTCAACATTCCCTGTTCCTATGTCACCTCTTTTTAAAGATGTCATTCCATCTCTTACCAACAGAACCACATCATGGTCTATGCCTTCCTGCCTGACCTTTCGATACAAAGTTCATCCTTTGATGTTTAGCTCCCAACGGTGGCCTTCTTTCAGCCATGGGTCAGTGATGCCCACAATGTCATACAAACCAATCTCTAATTGTGCCACAAGTTCGTCACCTTATGCCAAATGCTACATGCATTTAAATACAGCACCTTCAGTCCTGTATTCTCCACCCTTTTGAATTTTGCTGCTGTGGTACAATTTAACTCTGCACTCTGTCTGCACTTGTACCCAATCATTGGCTTGTCCTTCCTTATATTCATGTTACATCTATTGTCTACTTGTAAACCTGCTGGCTCATCCTCAGCTCAATCATACTGGTTCCCATCCCTCTGCCATATTGGTTTAAACCATTCCTAACAGCTCTAGTAAACCTAACTACAAGAATATTGGTTCCACTTGGATTCCAATGCAACCCATCCTTTTTGTACTGGTCTCACCTGTCCTGGAAGAGGTCCCAGTTATCCAGAAATCTGAATCCCTGCCCCCTGCTCCAACTCTTCAGCTACGCATTTATCTGCCACCCCATTCTATTCCTATCCTGATTGTCACATGGCACAGGCTGCAATCCCAAGATTACTGCCCTTGAGGTCCTACTTCTCAGCTTCCTATACTACGGGCTGGGTTACTATGATTTACTAATCCATGTTTTGGTATAAAGAATGCCACTCTCTGCATATAGTAAAACACTAAAATTACCATATTATAGAGCACACATCTTTTATAAATCCAGAAGTGGAACTGAGGTAAAAATGCTGAATTTTTAAGCAAGTAAACTATAATATCTTTCTCCTTCCAAACCCCTCCTTTTTATTCTGGCACCTTTCTCCTTCCTTTCCAGCCCAGAAAAATGGGCTCTGCTTTAAACATCGACTGTTTACTCATTTCCCTAGATGCTGCCGGACTTGCTGAGCTCCTCCAGTATTTTGTTTGTGTTCCTATAATATTTTGAAGCTGATTAAAATGATTTCTCTGGTTAAGTTCATCAAGCAGTGGCTCCTTTGGTTCTTGCACTGATTCATCAACTGCCCTGTACACTTATACAATTCAAGCATGTCTATGAGTCAAAAACAGTGACAGAAGCTTTAAATGTGAAACAGCACAATATGAAAATAAAGACAAAAAAAAAGGAATGAAAACACTATTTTCTGAGACCTATCAGGATTTCTAAAGTTCCCTCACATTTCTTTAGCAATGTGAATATGTTACTATGCAACATTTCAAATGTATCCATAGAAAAACCAATAGATTTTGAATCTTAACAGGTGCAAGATTTGCAGCAAAATACTAACTTATTTTAAAGAAAATCTGCTTGGAACATCTTGAAAATTAACAATAAATGACTCCCACACATTGATTAATGCCAAGGCCATAGCAAAGCTAGTTATTGTCTCACACTCTCCAGACAAGTGGAAGCAACTGCTGCTGTACAAGACTGGAGCTACCACAAGTTCACTCAACAATGAAAAGCTATCTGTGCTGCTGGTTTAAAGAATACTTCTGAAAAAGTGAAGAATTAGAATTTATGTAAGCATCTATCACAACCTCAGAATGTCACAAATTGTGAGACAACAAAGCAGTTCAAAATTGTTCACAAGTAGTCCTAGTTACTGATTACCAAAGAGTTGCAGAAAACTTGTACACAGCGAAATCTTACAATTAACAATCAATGAATAAGAAGTTAATCTGTGCAACAATATTCAGCTTTTAACATCATAAACATTTGAGGCTACTTCATTGTAATGAGACAATGCGTCTCTTGCAAGCATTGTCACAGGAAAGCGGATGAATCATCAGACGCCCCAACCGCCTCAAACATCCAGGCTATGCTCTCTTTTCACTGCTGCCATCAGAAAGAAGGTCCAGGAGCCTCAGGACTTACACCACCATGTTCAGGAGCAGTTATTACACCTCAACCATCGGGCCGTTGAACCAAAGGGGATATCTTCACTCATCTTCACATGCCCCATCATGGAACTGTTCCCATAGCCAATGGACTCACCTTCAAGGACTCTTCATCTTGATATTTATTTATTTACTTATTCATTGTTTCTTCTTTTTTTGGTATTTGCACAGTTTCTTGTCTTTTGCACACTGGTGATCTGCCCTGTTGGGTGTGGTCTTTTATTGATTCTATTACAGTTAATGGATTTATTGAGTATGCCTGCAAGAAACTGAATCTCAGGGCTGTATATGGTGACATATATGTACTTTGATAACAAATTTACTTCAAACTTTGAGGCACATATATCATTAGAAATATGATAGAAAGCAGGATCTAAAAGTAGTTTTGAAGGTGGAAAGTAGTTAGCATAGTTGAGCTACTGTATTTGAAGAGGGATTTCCACAAACGTGTGACATCTCCATCCCTGAGGGTTTGAAGATTAGAAAGAACAGCAGGACCAGGCCAATAAATGCACACTGGTCTCTTAGGATTTAGGAGGATGCATAATTAGAACATAGAAGTGTGGAGAATCAGTTGAACTTCAAGCAAATGCTACTCTTGAGTGTGTGGGAGTTTTCAGCTAAATAAGGGTTTTAGCATTGGCATAATGGTTAATTTGTAAATTGGCCATGACCCTGCCCCAGTCATGCATGAAAATATGACAAATCTTAGAGCTGGTAAATCTTAGAGCATGTATATTTGGTGCTGCAGATACCTGCAGAAAACTACATAGAGTATTCTACGGTCTGATCCAGGTTCCAGAATCACCATTCCCTACACTGAGATTATAGAGCTCCAAAGATCTGAGCATTCAGTAGTTGAGATCTTGCTGTTGATAATGTTCTGTTGTGAGCAAAGACAAAGCCTAGTCTGCATGTGGGGGAGGATCACTGCAAATTTAATGTAGGTTCTCAGTGCACATAATGGGGGAATCAACCACCATGATCTAATTTATTAAGGCACAACTGTCCTCCCTAGGGATGTCCCAAACCAATAGCATAAATACAAGAGATTGAGCAGATGCTGAAAATTCAAAGCAACACACACAAAATGCTGGAGGAACTCAGCAGCAGGTCAGGCAGCATCTGTGGAGAGCAGTAAACAGTCGACAATCTGGGCTGAGGCCCTTCATTAGGACTGTAAAGGAAAGGGGAAGAGGCTGGAATAAGAAGGTGAGGGATGGGAAAGAGTACAATCTGGCAGGTGATAGGTGAAACCTGGTGAGGGCGAAGGTGGGTGGGTGGGGGAGGGGATGAAATGAGAAGCTTCACCTTCTCACTGAAAGTTGGAAGAGGTAAAGAGCAAAAGAAGAGGGAATCTGATAGGAGATGACAGGGGGCCACAGAATAGAGGGAAGGAAGAGGGATGCCTACAGGAGCTAATGAACAGCTCATAAGAAGAGAAGGGGTAAGAAGGGAGCCAGAATGGGGAATGGAGAAAGAGTGAACTAGGGGAGGGGGAGAAATTACCAAAAATGAGAGAAATTGATATTCATGCCATCAGGTTGGAAGCTACCCAGATGGAATATGACGAGCTGTTTGTACAATCTGAGAGTGTCCTCATCGTGGCAGTAGAGGAGCCCATGGATTAACATGTCAGAAATTAAAATGGGAGTCAAACAGGAAATCACACCTTTTGTGGCAGACAGAGTAAAGATGCTCGACAAAGGCATCCCTGAACCTATGTTGGCTTTCACTGATGTAGAGGAGTCCACAGCAAGATCACCAGATACAGTGGGTAACTATGACTGACTCACAGGTGGAGTGTCACCTCGCCTGGAAGGACCATTTAGGTCCTGAATGGTGGTGAGATAGGAGATACAGGGGTAGATGTAATGCTTGTCCCACTTGCAGTGATGTACCAGGAACAAGATTAGTGGAGAAAGATAAATGGATGAGGGAGTCACATAGAGAACAATCCCTACAGAAATTGGAGAGCAGCGGGAGGGGAATGAGGGAGTAAATGATATAAGTGGCAGGAGCCCATTGAATATAGTGGAAATTACGGAGAATAATATGCTGAGTATGGAGGCTTGGAGGATGGTAGGTAAGGACAAGGGAAACTATCTCTGTTATGGCGGCAGGAAGATGGGGTGAAGGCGAATATCTGGGAAGTGAAAGAGATGAGAGTGAGGGCAGTATCGATGGTAGAGGAAGAGAAAGCCTATTCATTGATGAAGAAGGACATATCAGATGTTCTGGAATTGAAAGTCTCATCCAGAGAACAGACACAGGACACAGCAACTGAGAGAAGGGAATAGAATTTTTACAAGTGACAGGGTGGGAAGAGGTATAGTCAAGGTAACTGTGAGAGCCAGTAGGTTTATAAAAGATTATAGTGTGTTCTCAAAGATGAAGACAGAGAGATTGAGAAAGGAGGGAGAAGGATCATAAATAGACTAAATAAATTTGAGAGCAGGTTGGAAGTTGAAGGCAAAGTTGATGAAATCAATGAGCTCAGCACGGGTTCTGGAAGCAACATTAATGCAGTCATTGATGTAGTGCAGAAAGAGTTGTAGAGCATGACCAGTGTAGACTTGAACTACACTGTAAAGACAGACGTGGCCACTGTCCCAAACCAATGCTGCTCTACCCTGATATCCAGTGTTCAGATTCTGTCCAACTTCCAGTGGCTGGAGTCCTGTCTCAAACCATAGTCAAGCACCATAGAATGTGGTTTAGTAAAAGAATTTTTAACTGTTTTCGGAGAACAGCCTTTATTGACCCTGGCTTAGCAATTTTCCGGCTTTAAAACCCATCCATCGCCTCACCCCTCTATTGCAGACCTCTGGATCTTTAACTCTCCACAAAATAAGGCTCATTCAATTCTGGCCTCTTGACCATTCTCAGATATAACTTCCTCATCATGATCTGATGCCTCATGAACGTTAAGCCATCTTGTCTCTTCTTTAAAGCCGTTCTTAAGTTCTAACCTTTCACTAAACTTTGATTTCTTGCTCTAGAAACTCCTTACATGGCTTAGTCAAATTTTATTTGCTGAAAATTGTTAAATGCTATTAAAGCTGATGTATAAGTACCAATTTTTTGTTATCATTAAAAAACAATATTGGAAATGCTCCACAGGTCTGGTTACTTCTGTGGGAACAACAGAGGTAACATTTCAAGGTTGAAGATCCTTCTTCGGAACTTTGTCATGCAGATGTGGCCTTACTTGATGAGAAGTTCTAGCCTTTTCTATTAAGATTTTATTTTAAATTTCCCGTGTCTGCAGATTTCTTTTTTTTTGAATTTCTATTACAAGCTTTTGAGGTATTGCATATTCTTTGATTTTGTTTCAAGTGAGGTTGATTGCATTAGAGTTTGAGTCCCTGTTCCAGTATAATGTTGTAAAGCCTGAGACCCGCTCCTTCGGGTTCCAAAGAATGAACGGAGCAATATCTGGTATGTCATTGGACATTTTGGGGTTTACATAAATTTTAACTCGCAAAATTAATAAAAACAAAAGGTTAAGAAGCCAAGGATCTAATCCCATTGTTAAATCCCCATTGCACACTGATTGAAAAATTGAATTAGAAACTAATAACAGAGATCTCAAATGGATAAATACCAATTATTTTAACTAGCTTGCATCATGTCATTGAAATTTTTTGTACTCTCTTTGACACAACATCATCTTCACAGAGAGACTGTGCGATCTGATATTTAAAAAAAAAATAGCATATAAAGAACCTGCAGTCCTCATCTCCCTTTCTTCCTGGTTTTCACAGTAAGTTCATGAGATCACAATTACTGTGACATATGTTTTTTTTGGCAATTTTACATGTATTAAAAGATCTTCAATAGATTGAGAAACTAATACAGTTTAATATTGTGTCCTAGCACCCACTACCTGAGTAGCGAGCTTGTTCAACTGGTTTACTAATTCTAACAAGAAGAGAGTCATCCAACATCTAAACTTTCCTTCAATTTATGCAGAACTTTGTCATTTTCAGTCTAGATTGTCTCCCACAACAAAGTTTACCAGATTATGAAATGCTTATGAAGTCATTTTGTACCAGTGTTACATTGCATTGATATAATATCTATATTAAAAATCTGCTTTTATAAGATCCAGTCACAGAATAAAAGATTACATGCGTGAGTAAATTTATCTTCTACAATCTATTTCTCTGATCCAATGACCACTTTACACTGTATTTCCACTCTACGATTCTGTTCCTCACTTGTTTTTACTCACTCTTATCAGGGGGTTCACAGAATCAAAGATGCTGTTTGGGTTCAGAATAACTAACAAGCAGCTATGTACAATTGCAATCTCTGATGCTTATGTAATAATCTTTGACATTCCACAGTATGTTTTTTTCTGTACTTGATGTAATTGCCTTATGACAAGAAGGTTAGTTTAAGTGTTAATTTTGAAAATTATGCTTGGTATTGATTTCTTATCATATTTTCCAAGTCGAGGAACCTTGGTAAAGTATTTCAGAGACAAAAGATTCCTCATGTCTGGAGATTTGCAATGCACTTTCACCTCCCAAATGCACAAAAGCCAATGACTCAGTGGAAATATGAATAATTGTGAAACACTAAGAATAAATCAAAAACTTTTCATCTACTTAAGTATTCTGATGGGTCACGGACGGCTTGCTTCTGCTCCAGCTCTGTGGGTTCTGAGGAGGCTGCGGAGACCAACGTGGGAAGCAGAGACTCTGCCACAGGTGGGGCAGGAGGTACTTGATGGGGTGGATGGATAGTTTGGGAGTTGCATTGTTTCTTCCGCTGCTTACAGTAGGCTCACCACAACACTGAAGAACAATTACTTCCAGTATAAAACACCGACCACTTGCATTATTTTAGTTCAGAACCCCAGTGCTTATTTTACTGCACTTCTACTAATAAATAACTATAGCCTACCACATGCATATATTATCAAAAAACTTGCTTCCTAAATTCCAGGATGATAACCAATAGGATGATAAGTAATTAACATTTATCCAGAATAGCAAGTGTTCCATTGCATTTACATTAGTCTCTTTGGCATTCCAAAGGACATGAAAGCCATTGTATGCACTGTATGTAACTATTTCTCCTTGCTTATTTCCTTCAATACAAGCTGAGGAACTCTGAATGCTTTTGAACCAGATGTTACAGCAATTTCGTATTGCATGCTCAGTGCAATTCCTGTTTCGTTTTGTAACTCCAAAGCATTAAACTAATTAAAAGGAGAAGATGGGAATTGAAATATGAGTCTATAACTTAGTGTTTACTTTAAGCAAGGCGCACACATATCATATGGTAGGATCATGACGTATGCAATTCACGTATTCTTACATATAACATAATGAATTATGTAAATACAAAGAATGCTTAATCAAACAATATATTTACAAGGTACAGGGAATACAGGAGTGAGATATAGCATCCAGTTAAGGGGTGGCGAAGCAACAACCTTGCACTCAACGTCAGTAAGACCAAAGAGTTGATCATGGAATTCAGAAAGGGTAGGACAAGGGAACACAAACCAATCCTCATAGAGGGGTCAAAAGTGGAGAGAGTGAGTAAGTTTAGGTTCCCGGGTATCAAGATCCTCTGAGGATCTAACCTGGTCCCAACATATATAAAGAAGGCAAGACAGCAGGTACATTCCATTGGGAGTTTGAAGAGATTTGGTTTATCGCCTTAAACACTTGAAAACTTCTACAAATGTACCATGGAGAGCATTCTGAGAGGCTGCATCACTGTCTGGTATGGCGGGATGGGGGAACGGCTACTGCACGGGATCGAAAGAAGCTACAGAAAGTTGTAAAATTAGTCAGCTCCATCTTGGGTACTAGCCTCTGTAGTATGCAAGACATCTTCCAGGAGCAGTGCCTCAGAAAGGTGGCATCCATCATTAAGGACCCCCATAACCAAGGACATGTCTTCTTCTCATTGATACCGTCAGGAAGGAGGTACAGAAGTCTGAAGGCACACACTCAGTGACTCAGTAACAGCTTCTTGTCTTTTGCCATACGATTCCTAAATGGTCATCGAACCCATGAACACCACCTCACTTTTATTATTCCTGTTTTTTGACCTATTTTTAAAATTTAACTATTTAATATACATATATACTTACTGTAATTGATTTACTTATTTATTTTCTTTCTATATTATCATGTATTGCATTGTACTTCTGAACTAAGTTAACAAATTTCATGACATATGCTGGTGATATCAAACCTGGTTCTGATTCAGTATACTATATAATACAGCTACTACATAGACATCCGTAGCATAATAAATTTTAGGTTGTCCCATTCAGGCCTAAAGATTTAATCACTGACATAGCTTTCTTACTCTTGTGGGTTAACTTCCTTCCTGTCAAGGGGGCCACTCTGTTTGGTAGGTGAGGCTTGTGGCTGTGAAACAATCTCTGGTTCTGGGGCCTCCTCCATAATGGTTGTAGGAGTTGACTCTGGGACTGCAGGAAATAGTTCTGACAGTTCTGGACATCCGGCTGCTCTAAAAATTGACTCTGCTCTCTTCAACTGATCAATGTGTCGTCTCCAGATGATATCAGATGCAATCTCCACTGTGTAGGAGAGTGGTTCTTAATCTTTCCTAGTGGCCACTTTTGATCACCTCTGCAGTCTTTCACCAGGACTGCTTGGCTTGTCCAGGAGTGAAACATTGAATGCCCTTGTTTGAGGAGCCTGAATTTGCATCAGCTGCTTATCCTGCAGTATCTTTCTGAGCTTGGGTTTGATCAAACCCAGGCGTGGATGCATAGCTGGTGAGTTGTTGGTTGTGGAGTCTGTTGCATTGTGTGTGATATGCAAGGAAGAAATTGGTGAGTTTCTTATTCAGTGTCAGTGTAGTGTGTTCTGCTTACATTGTTTGCAATGTGTTCTTTAGGCTCTGGACAAATCTTTCTTCCAAGCCATTCGTAACTGGGTGGTATGGTATAGATGTAATATGCCTAATTCTATTCATTTTCAGGAATGACTGAAACTGCTCCACAACTAACTGTGGTCCGTTGTCACTGACTAAATGTTCTGAGACACCAATCCTTGCGAAAATGCTTCTTAACACATCAACATTGTGTGAGGCTGTAGTGGAGGCTAATGAGAACTCTTCTGGCCACTACTAAGAAATGTGTGCCTGTTGTAGTAATTGACAAATCCTAAGAAGGACCACACCATAACACGTCCTTTGACCTTGGGGCATCCACCACTCCTTGCATTTTCTCAGCACACTTGTGTAATCCTTGTGCATCAATGGTGTGGCCACAGTAAGTGATGCTTGTTTTAAAGAATTCACACTTGTCACATTACGCTCTGAGCTCAAAACTTTCAAATGTTTTTAACACTGTCTTGAGGTTTTAGAGATGTTTCTTGTCATCCTTATTGGTGACAATGATGTCATCCAGGTAACACTGAGCGCCTCGCCACCTTTGCGGCATCTGATCCATAGCTCTCTGCCAGAGTGCTGGTGTCGATGCCACTCCAAAAACAAGCCTATTGTAACAATAAAGTTCATTATAAGTGTTTATGGTGAGAAACACTTTGGTCTCTTCTTCCATCTCTATTTGTAGGTAGGTCTCAGCTAAGTCCACTTAGCTGAAGTGTTTTCCTCCAGAAGGTTTGCAAAGATATCCTCTATCCTGGGCAGAAGATATCAATCTACTTTCAGTACTGGTTTGATGGTAACTTTAAAATCACCACAGATCTTGGAAGACCCATCCTTCTTGGCAACTGGGAGTACTGGCATTGCCCATGGGCTCCACTCAAAATTGGAAAGAATTCCTCCATGTGATCTAGCTCACTGGCTACTTTATCACAGAGAGTATAAGGAACCGGATGGGCATTGCAAAACTTGGGTGTGGCATTTTCATTTAACATGAATTTACCCTTGATATGTTTGAGTTTTCCAACGGCATCCCTGAGCACTGCTGTACCATTATCCAGTACTTTTCTTAATTTACTTTCAGTTGGCTTTATTGCCTGGGATGTGACATGCAAATGGTGGATGATCTCCAATCAAGCTGTAGCTGTCTTAGCCAATCACCACCCCACAGTATTGACCCTCCCGTTTTTACCACATATTAGCCAAATGATGCTTGTTGGTTGTTGTATTTCACTGTTACAAATGTCATTCCCACAGAAGTTATCTTTTCTCAAGTATAAGTTCTTAGATGGACATCTGCAGGATTTAGTTTAGCATTGTTGAAATGTCATTCAAACTGATTTTGTGGAATGACTGAAACAGCCAAGTCAGTGTCCAATTCTATTTTAATTAATTTGCCATTCACCCCTGGTGTAAACCATATTACTTTTGTATTATTACTTTTCTCATTGTAAATCTAAAGGCTACGCAGTCCTGTGTCACTCGCATCATTATCATATTTTTCATCAACAACATGCAAATTTGTGCTCTTTTTGAAACTGGAACTTGGCCTTTTTTAAATCTTTTTCTCTATCTTGTGCAGTCCATTTATTTTGTCTGCCCACCATGCTCTTTGTATGTGTCTGACTTTGTTGCAATTCCTGCAGGTTTTACCTTTAAATCTCCATTTCTCTGGAGTACGTGTACCCCTGTAACAAAGGTGACATAGTTTGTTCGGCCAAGCAGGTCTCATTTTATAGGTTGCAATCTTCGTTACGCTGGCTTTCCTTCCTGACTTCAATACAATTACGACTCTGTTGTTTCCATTGATAAAGATATTTCAACTGCTGAAAAACTAAATGATCTCTTAGTGCATCATTAAACCCATTACCAACTGACAATACTCAGACAATCACTTTAATTCAGCCATTTATGCTAAATGGACTCTTCTTCCTTTTGATTCTGCTTATGAAATGTGAAGCATTCTGCAATCAACAATGATTTCGTTTCTAAGCATTCCTGCATTACTTTCACAATATTAGCAAAGCTCTTTTCAGCAGGTTTGGTTGCAGCAGTTAAACTTCAAAGCAAACTGTATGCCTTTAAACTCAGTGTACTCAGAAAATAACTGGTACTTGTTTCTCATTGGCTATTCCATTTGCTCTAAAATACTGCTTAATTTCCTCAGTATACCAAATCCAGTTATCTGTTGTGTAATCAAGCATGTCAATCTTCCCAATGCAGCTAGCCTTTTCTATTCCCTTTTAATGATTATTATTATCATCCGATAATCACTGTTCATGAATGAATGAATTCTTCTGTTTCCTTCCATTTTTTTAACTTGACCTTCTGTGCATGGGCTGTGGTGTTTTTTAAAAAAACATTTGACCATTTCTTGCTACACATTTTTTTAAAAACACAGATGTCTCGCTGTGCTTCAACAGATAGGTAGTCTTTTCAGGTTCATTTTAAACGTAGATCCTTGCCACTGTTATGTTTTGTAACTCCAAAACATTAAACAAACTAAAAGGAAACTGGAATTCTAAAATGGGATTCTAACTTAATTTTTATTTTAAGCAGGGTGCACATGTATCATAAGTCTCACAACATATTTAATCACACATTTTAACATATAACCATGATGAATTATATAAACCAAAATGAAAGCTTAATTAACTAATATATTTACAGGATTACTCAAGTAACACTGAAACATTAAATACACAATTCCTATTTTAAGTTATTATGCTTTCCCAAAGTATTACGTTGACATATATGTTAGTGAAACTACAATTAATCTAGTGTACATTAAAGTAGTAACTTATACACTTTAAAAATGGAGTTCCAAACTCTGCTGATTTTAAAACTCCAAACTCAGTGGCAGCTAAACAATACTTTTTTTGTGTTTAATCTTACTACTTTTAGTCCATGCAGTGTACCATGGAGTAGACCTTGAATTCTCACATTTTCACTTTATATTTTAAATAAAATTTCACAACAAATCCTGGACAGCATTCTAAACTTACGTATTTTATTACATGTTTATGTATTCACAGAAATGCTTCATGATGTTTATAAATGCAACAGACTTAAAATGTAGAACATTAATATTTTTAAATCTGTGGAAAATGGTAAAGGTACATTTCTGTTTGGCAGGGATAATGGGAAATCTATAATAAATCTTATCTCTATAAATTTTCCATCAATAGCTAACTGTTCACAGAGTCATTGCCATGTAGTCCTTATTACTGATGATTGTCTTCATAGAGTTGCACCAGTACGATAGTAGTTAGCTTTAGGGAATAACAGGCCCATTGAATCTGTTCAATCTCAGGCATTTCTGTTCGCACTGCTTTATCCAACTTCCTGAACCAGAATAGAATACCTGTTGATAAGGGCAAAAGAAACTGCAGATGCACGAAATCTGAAATTAAAGCAGAACATACTGGAAATAGTCAGCAGATCAGGTAACATCTGTGGAGGGAGAAACAATGCTTGAGGTCAATGACCATTAAAGTAATGCTCTA
This sequence comes from Mobula birostris, assembly GCF_030028105.1. Lineage (NCBI taxonomy): Eukaryota > Metazoa > Chordata > Chondrichthyes > Myliobatiformes > Myliobatidae > Mobula > Mobula birostris. The sequence continues at coordinate 74,887,184 of NC_092381.1, forward strand.
TGTTCATTAGATGTGATGGAAGGAAATTGATCTGACATGTTAACCTGTTTCCTGTTTACAGGGGTGTTGCCTGATCTTCAAGCAATTCACTATCTCTGGGGCTTCAATAATTTATTTAAGATTCCCTCTGACCTCATTTCCAATCCGACAAGCCTTCACATTCACTAGATTTTCAAACCTCCAGGAGGATGCCTCTGGTAGGCACATCTTCCTCTCTACTTCATTTTCAGCATTCCAGAGAGTCAAGTATTTCCCAAATGTTCTGGTTCACTCTTCAATCTCCACCCATCCATGGACTCTCCGTTCCATGGAATGACCCATGCATGAACAGCCCCTTTACCTCTTCCATTTCTACAGTTCAGGGGCTTAAAGATTCTACCTATATGGACCAGATTTATTTTGTACTTTCAATTGAAACTGCTGCTCCCAATGTGATCTCTTCTCCATTGGAGAGAGGAATACAGAATGGGTAGGTGCTTTGTGTAACAGCTCTGTTCTGTTCACAAGTGCGACTCAACTTTCCAATTCTCTGTCATTTTAATACTTTGCCTCACTAGCACTCTATGCTCTGTCTCGTCAGGCTAATATTCTGTTTTGTTCAAGCTGAAGCAATGGCACATAATAAACTCTTGGACTCAAAAATAAATTCTACAACATTAGATAATTGGTATTTTGACGCTGTTTCAAATGCTTAACATTTACTCTAGTTCCCTTTGTAAGAGCAACAATTATTCTGCACCTTGTCCAAAATACTTGCTGCCTATCAGTTGCTTCCTTTGTTTTTTATTCTTGACTCTTTTACCTTTTCATTTTTCCTGTGTTCCACAAGCCTTCCCTTTTGCACATTCCAACCCGCTCACTAACTTTGTCAGCCTGTTAAAACTTGTTTCATCTCTAGTTCTGATTGAAGGTTGTCAAGGTGAAATATTAGCTGTTTCTCTCTCCATAGTGGCTGTTTGGTCTGATGTATAATAGCAGAATACCTAACAATATTTCATTCAGAGTGTTATAGACACTGGATAATCCAACACAGGAAGATAATTGGGAAATTACATATATTTAGAAGATTGATCAGTACTGGAATTTGCCAGTACTTTTCGTGTTTACCTAGCTGCTTTCTGGTCCCATTTCAAAACAGTCATGCAGAAAAATAACATGAAAGACTTCAGTTCTAGTTAAATAAAAAAATGTACCAATGGCATTTTCTCTTCGATAGGGTTAGTGCATGATTGGCGTAAATGGGTGCAGACAGTGGACAGAAGGACATTTTTCCATGTTGCATGGTTCTATTCTGCTCAGCAACAACAGGAATGGCATGAAATTGAAGTGAATATACAAAGAAAACAATTTGCCCTGATTGCCTAAAGCCTGGAAATGTCTAAAAATTAACACTTCAGAGAAAAATTAAGATGAAAATACAGGAGGCAGAATTTTTCAAAATGAATCCAAATCTGGTAGAATAGGAAATTAGCTACATAGCCTTACAGCTAGACTTGGCTTGCACTTGCTGAGAACTGAAAGAGGTTCGTGAAAACAAAATAGAAATACGTTCACACTAAGTAAATAGACGATGGTGTTGCTGTAGGTAACAGATTATACAAGAGCTGGAGAGAACATTTGGGGTTAGAATAAAGGAAAGGTTAGTGTTATTTTATTTATTTGGTTGATATAGCATAGAACGAACCCTTCCGAACTTTTGAACTGCGTCTTCAGCAAATAACCGATTTAACCCTAGCCTAAACACCAGACAATTTACACGACCAATTAACCTACTAAGCAGTACATCTTTGAGTTGTTGGACAATTCCACCCATGCACATACAGGGAAGAACGTACAAACTTTCTTGCAGAGAATGCCAGAAATAAGCTGTAATAGTGTCATGCTAACTCCAATGCATGTTCATCTGTTCTGAGAACAATTAGGTTCGATCCATCCTTGCATTTACTGCACATAACTGGATAGATATGATCATTAAAATTATCAGCTGCTGCTTGACAAAAGGATAACAATTTGGAAATGGTGTGACAAAAAGTGGTTAGTACAGTATGTATTCTTCAGAGCAGAAGTGAGGGCCCACTGGGATGAACATCAGAAAGTGCTGATCAGCCGGTCAGAGAACATCAGATAAAAAGCATACCTCTTGATGAAAAAAGTTACAGTAAAAGGTATCACATCAGTACAGGCGCAATAAGAAAAATGGTGAAAATCATAAAAGATGCAATGTAGTATGAGCAAGGAATATTAAGTATTTCTATGAAGACTTTCTCTGAGTATTGACAAGAGCAATTGAAGACATGAACAACATACCCTCAGCAAACAAGATATCTGAAGAAAAATCAATGACCTCACCAACTATGAAATGCAAGTTCCAGACAGGCTGAATTGCTTCCAAACGAATAAATCCCAGGGATGGACAGTATTTATTCCAGACTGCTGAGAGAAACTCTGGAGTAGATTTGTCAAACACTGAATTCAAGAAATGCTGGTGAGGAATCAGTAAAAGAATGCGACCGTATTCACAAAAGGATGATAAAATTGACACAAAAAAATTGTACTCCCATCAGTGTTTCTTCTTGAATCGTAGTTAATTTGAAATGGATGTGTGAACCACAGATTCTTGCAGAGCTAGTTCTGCTGATGGGGTAACAAGTGGGTACATTTCTTTCCCAGATTGCAAACACCCACCTTTTGTACAGCCTATACATACAAATGACCGTTGAGGTTGTTGGTTGGATGGATTGCCATCCTTTCTTGTGCTGCAGCATCTTTTGCAGCCTGGGAACTTCATTCATGGCTAAATTTCCAACTTGCAAACTATCCAAGTTATGAACAGCTCACAGAAATGGAAACCTGACGTGTCCTGTGTGGGCCTGAGTTTGTGAGGTAGTGGATTTCTTCATCCATCTACTGTGATGGTATTGGGTTTGCTGTCCATAAAGTTCTGAACTCAGATGAAGATCTTAAGTCCTATCCTATATAGATAGCTACGAGAACTTTCATTAAAGTGAGGTTACGCTGTAGCCACCTACTCTTCAAAGGCTTGATCACTTCCCTCTTTATTCTCCATGGTGAGTTTGGCTGTCAGTACCCATTATTTGTTTGTTGGGCTGCCCTCCCACTAAGGAGGAGATTCTTCCAGCTAACCATGTAGTTTAAACACAGTTCATTTATTTTTAGTGGAACGTGTTTAAATTTAGATAAAATTCTTAAAACATGTTTAAAACTCAGAGGATTTCTATCTTATAAAAGATTTCCAAATTACAAATGATTTCTGAAACACAAAGGATTTCCAAAACACACGTCCAATTCCTAGAAGCTACAGAGGTATACCCATGAGTTGCAGATGAACATCACAGAAATCGAAGGCAGAAGAATGGTAAGTACTCACCCTGCATTCCTGTCGTTCTTCCTATCCTTCTTTGACCATTCCTAACAAGCCTAATTGCTCTCTAACATTTATATTGTTTTTTTTTCTACTTGTGACTTCACACAGATGATCAAAAAGCTTTTGGGAACAGCAATCTCAGCCAGCCAAAATTAATAATGTGAGGGCTGACTCTCTGAGTACACAAATCTTTCAACTATTAATAGATCAGCTGCTTGGTGTGCTAAGTGATAGTATCAGACTGGTCTGCAAGCTTCCTTGAACTAAATAATTTTGCCAGTGTTGTCTGGTTTGATACAGGCCCAATTAACATAACTCCATTGTTTTACACTGCATCTCATAAGCAGCCGAGCCTGTACTGTGGGCCAGCAGCCTGTGCTCTATAGATGGTGATGTTTGTTTGCAAAACTGTCCTTTTATCTTCAGACTGATTATCGCTTGCAATTTACATTAAAAACTGAAGATTAAATTTGAATTTGAATTAGAATTTGAACTTATTTAAATCTTACACTATCGTAAAATGTGAGGGAACAAAAATGTTTGCGTTATTATTCCATTGCAATGTACAGACATCTGAATTTAATAGCTAATAGCTGGAAGAAAGAAGCTGTCCCATAGTCTGTTGGACCTTTCTTTAATGCTGCAGTACCATTTGCCGGACAGAAGCAGTTGAAACAGCTTTTTGTTGGGGTGACTGGTGGCCCCGATGATCTTCCAGGCCTTCTTTACGCACCTGCTGCTGTAAATGTCCTCAGTGGAGGGAAGTTCTTGACCACAGATGTGCTGTGCTGTCTGTACCACTCTCTGCAGTGCCCAGCGATAATGTTTGGTGCAGTTCCCATACCAGCCAGTGATGCAGCCAGTCAGGATGCTCTCAATGGTGCCCCTGTAGAAGGTCTTGAGGACTTAAGGGCTCATGCTGAACTTCTTCAGTTGCCTGAAGTGAAAAAGACACTGTTGTGCTTTTTTTTTGCCATACAGCCAGTGTGTACAGTTCCAGAGAGTTCTTTTTATGACAAGAAGCTGAGCACAGAATATTGGTTGGAAGTTTATCTTACTAAAAAACAACAGTTTTACCTCTGGAAGAGTCAAATGCTGTGTTAGAAACCTGAGCTTTGCAACAACCCCCCATCCACTCCACCCCCTGCCCCCCCCCCAAGCCCTGGACAGTAAATATCCATTACACTACGTAGAGGCTCTGTGGTTTTCCAATGTATGGTTTCCAGATTCTCAATAGCAATTTGAATCATCATCCTCTGGCCTAAAATGAATCATAAAGGAGATGCCAGGAGTCAGTAGGGATGTTATATTTTCCTTTAGATGGCTTTGATCACATTCTTGAGTCTTTTCCTGTGCCTGCCTGACTGCTTCTTCACAAAATAGTGCTTAGAAAAGAGGGTCAGTTTTGGAAATGTGGAGTCAGGCATGGAAGCGACATAGCCCATTCAATGCAGTGGGATGGAACTTGGGTGCATGACAATGTTGGGGGCATTGGCCTGCAAAATGACACTGACATTGGTATGACTGTGAATTTGGAGGATTTGCAGAGTCAGCATTTGTGATAGTTTTCCAGTGACTTAAGGTATCTGCTAGTAGTCCTGGCCTTAGAAACATATAGATGGGCAGGGATCTGCTGTCTTGTAGATTCCGTATTTTATGCCAGTTATGAGGTTCTACCATCAGATGTCCTTTATCTCCAATAGTGCACTGAAGCACTGAAAGGGTGGTACTGACATATGCCTTTACTGAGAAGTAGTTTGCAAGCTATGGACAGTGGCTCATGATTTCCGGATTATAGATTCATAGAGCAACACATCACAGAAACAGGGCCTTCAGCCCATCAATATGCAAGGAGATTGGCAAAATCAGGTTGGTGTTGGAACACAAGAGAGGGAATTTGTTGAATGCCTACAAGATGGGTTTTTAGAGCAGCTTGTGCTCGAGCCTACTTGGGGGAAGGCTATTTTAGATTGGGTGTTGTCTAATTTTATTAGTCGGATTAACGTAAAGAAACCCTTAGGAGGCAGTGATTATAATATGACTGAATTCATACTGCAGTTTGAGAGGGAGAAGTATAAGTCACATATATCAGTATCTCAATGGAATAAAGAAAATTAAAGAGGCATGAGAGAGGAGCTTGCCCAGGTGGATTGGAGGAGGATACTGACAAGGATGATGGCAGAGCAGAGGTAGCTGAAGTTTCCGGGAATAGTTCACAAGGTGAAGGATAGATGTGTCCCACAGAAAAAGTTCTCAAATGGCAGGGCTGGACAACAGTGGCTAAAAAGGGAGGTTAAGGACTGCATAAAAACCAAGGAAAGGGCATATAAGGTAGCAAAAGTGAGTAGGAAGTTGGATGATTGGGAAGCTTTTGAAATCCAACAAAAGGCAACTAAAAAAGCTCTAAGAAGGGGAAAGATGAAATAAGAGGAAAACTAGCCAATAATATAAAGCAGGATACTAAAAGTATTTTAGTACTGGGGCACTTAGAGACTAAGGGTAAAACAAGTCAGAGTAAGCAAGGTTTCTATAAAGGGAAATATTGCCTGACAAATTCTTCGAGGAAGTTACAAACAGGGTGGACAAAGGAGCAGTAGTGGATGTCATTTACTTAGATTTTCAAAAGGCATTTGATAAGGTGCCTCACGTGATGCTGCTTAACAAGATGAAATCCTATGGTTTTAAAGGAAAGATACTGGCATGGAGAGAGGAATGGCTGATAGGCAGGAGGAAATGAGTGGGAATAAAGGGGGTCTTTTCTGGTTAGCTGCCAGTGACTAGTAGTATTCCTCAAGGAACGCTGCTTTTCACATTACTGTACTTGTCACTTATTTAGATACTGAAATTGATGGCTTTGTGGCAAAGTTTGTAGATGATAAGAAAATGGGTGGAGGGGCAGCTAGTGCTGAGGAAGTAATGCGATTGCAGCAGAACTTAGACAAATTGGAAGAATGGGCAAAAAAGTGGCAGATGGAATACAGTGTTGGGTAATGTATGATAATGCATTTTATTAAAAGGAACGATAGTGCAGACTATTATCTAAATGGGGAGAAAATTCAAACATCAGAGGTGCAAAGGGACCTAGAAGTCTTCGTGCAAGACTCCCAGAATGTTAATTTACAGGTTGAATCTGTGGTAAAGAAGGCAGCTGCAATATTGGTATTTATTTCAAGAGGAATAGAATATTAAAACAAAGAGATAATGCTGAAGCTTTATAAGACCCTAGTCAGGCCGCACTTGGAGTATTGTCAACAGTTTTTGGGTCCCTTATCTCAGAAGGGATGTGTTGTCATTGGAGTGAGTCTAGAGGAGGTTCATGAGGATGACTCCATGAATGAAGGTGTTAACAAATGAGGAGTGTTTGGCAGCTTTGGGTCTGTACTCACTGGAATTTAGAAGAATGCAAGGGGATCTCATTGAAACCTACCAAATGTTGAAAGGACTTGATAAGGTGGATGTGGAGAGAATGTTTTCCCTGGTGGAGGTATCCAGAACTAGAGGGCACAGCCTCAAAATTGAGGGGAGACCTTTTAGAACAGAAGTAAGGAAGAATTTTTTTAACTAAAGAGTGGTGAATCTGTGGAAAGCTCTGCCACAGACAGTGGTGGAGGCCAAGTCCATGGGTATATTTAAAGCAGAAGTTGATAGATTCCTAATTGGTTGAGGCATCAAGGGATATGGTAAGAGGGCAGGTGTATGGGGTTGAATGGCCTCCGGGATCAGCCATGATGAAATAGCAGAACAGACTTAATGGGTTGAATGGCCTAACTCTTCTCCTATGTCTTATGGTCTTGGTTGATGCCAAACTGGTTTTCTGCCTAGTTCCATCTACACCAGACCATAGTCCTCCATGCCCGTCTCATCAATGTACCTGTCCAAACATCGAAGTATCGTAATTGAAACTGTGTCCACCATTTCGCTATTAGCTTGCACCACCCTCTAACTGAAGAAGTTCCTCATCAGATTCCCCATGAATACTTCACCCTTCACCCTAAACCCACAACTTCTAGTTTTAGACCCACTTAACTTAGGGGAAAAAAAGCATTCACCCTATCTATCTACCTCATACATTTGTAAACCTCTTTAAGATTGTCTCTTATTCTCTTGGGACAATGATACTGCCTTGTTTAGCACTGAAGAACAGTTGTCTTGTATCTTACTGTCATGGAGCAAATATGCCATAGAAGCAAATCGCTATGGGCAGCCAAATTTGAGGACAGTATTCCACACCCCTTCCCAGCAGAGTCAAAGGATTAGTGAGGTCCAAGAAAACTAGATAAATTAAGTTTGTTTTGTTAAACTGGCCTGCTGTCCATTGAGATAGTGACCTCTACTGGTGCCAGTGAAAACTTTGAATTCAATTCTGTCCACTGAGTATTCCACTGAACTGTGACCATACCTAGGCTAATTAGAATTTCTTAAATAGGATGTAACCAGTTTGACCAACCCAAAGAGCCATTTGATGTTGCCAATCTTTACTGCCATCCCACAATGGCATATCTCAGGCTCTTGAGAGGTTTGACCTTGTCTCCTCCAGTGAAGAATGGGAATCTATTTGAGAGGACAAATATGGTCTCAGATGGCCATTAATTAAATGGAGGCAAATTTATGCCCTGACTGAGAGTATTGGTTGGTTCCATGCACATAGAGATATGCTACACAATGGAGCAGCCAATTGACTGAAAGCTTTAAGACAAGAATGTGCTGTACTCCTGCAACTTAACTGTTTGACGAAGGTCTACTTCCTGGCTCTATGCTTATTTAAGGTTACAGAGAAGAGAACAGCTACAGGAGGTAGTCACAACTGAAAATAATGATACAGCTCCATTGGCAACTGCAGAGGAACAGAAGGATCATCAAGCAGATCTATCTGGGGTAAACCCATGTGCCCTCAAGCTGAGGAGCTAGTCTATGATGAGCCTCACAAAGATGGTATTTGCTCAGCTTAACAGCCTGCCCCATGCTCTCCAGTATCATTCTATTTCAGTGTGCTTCTCTTCTTCACCACCTACAGTTCCACGCTCCCATCAGTGGCTCCTTTAACCCTCCAATCTGTGCTCCCCTTCCACAGTCTCTCTGCAGGACAAAGATTCTTGCATTCTGTGTTCCACAATTCTTTCCAAAGTTCTTCTTATGACCCACCTCTCTGAACATCTCCCTTAACTCTACTGTCCAACTGTCCAATCACAATCCCTAATCGCCTCAGGGCAATACCAGTACTTTCCAAACGTAGCATTATTGTGCTGATCTCCTGTGATTACTTTGAGAAAACTGAGGAGAGTTAGAACCTGAAATTGTTATCCAAAAGGAACGGCCACCTCAGAATTTGCCAATTGTGAGCAGCCTCTCGGAAGACCTTCCTTCAAAGAAATGGTGATCATCTGTCGGATGTCAGTTCAAAGAGATCTCTGATATCCAGCAACCATCTTACCATCAGGCTGGTCAAGCAGCTGATCACATTCTTTAAATATTCATTGTATTGGAACTGGCTCATAAATGGTGTAAGTTCTGTTTAGTTTGAAGACTCTTATTTGATTGTAATGGAGAAAAGTCTATGTCACATTAAAATACTTAGTTTCATGAAATATCAGTAACTGAGCTGTCAGTTTCTCTGTAATATGTGATTGATATTTCCTGTCTTTAGTGAACTGCGAACTTAAGAACACTGAATTTATTGGATTTTTGGAAAAAAGGTAAATTCTACAACTGTGATTTTACTCCAGTTTTAAGCATTTTTTTTCACATTGAGGCTGTATTCAAAGTCAGGTGTTTAATATTGCCAGAGACCACCGATAAGTACAACGCTGCCACCTAGCGGCCATACTAAGTACACCGATTCTGCTTTACATAAACTCGATAAAAAAAAATAAACTTAAGAAATAGGAGAATAAGCAAATATGTCAGGAAATGACTGATTACAATTCATCTATTTTTGTAATTAAATTACAGGCCTTTCTCAAGAGCTTTACTCTCACTGTATTAGAAGCACTGTGGGTAAGCTTAAAGTATTGGTCCAAAATCTTCAGTAGGCAGTGATTCCCCTGTGGTGGGTGCAGAAATCTAGGATATGTATTCATACGGAGGACAGTTTGTAGAAGACTATTGGCTCCAACTATAGCTGTGAAGCTATATGCATTAGTGTCTATTCTCACATTGTTTGACACAGAAAAAAAATTATCCAACAATGTACTCTAATCTGACCAAGCTGTCAAAAATACAGAAGAATTAAAAAAGAGTTCGAAAAAAAATTGAAATAAGCAAATATTAAAAATTATAAAATCATGAACTTTTGATCACGGTCTTATCTATGAATTTATTCATCACAGCACTTCTGCATTGAAATACTAGGGAAAGTGTGTCCTGTACTGGGTCTAACCTGAGAACACTTCATTGATTGGATACCCTGGTATAAAGAGTAAGGTATTGCTGCAACTTTGTACTTCTGGCACTTATTCCGAGAAATGCATGATTCCATGAAGAAAGATCAGCATTTCCAGACCAAATCTAAGAAAGTACATAGAGTGTACAATGTTCAACAGATCAACTGAATCACAATTTGATTATGGATAACATGAGGAGCTTTCCTTTCACTCTGATGTATCTGCTTATTTCCCTTGCCAATGGGTGAATTATCCAAAATAGACATTGTGGTAAACCATGTATATATGTTGTAACTCGATTACCTGTCTGGACACACCCCTCTGCTGATGGCCCCTGTGGCTCCTCCCACAGAGTCCTGTATAAAGGTGTTCGCCTTGCCCTTCCCCCTCAGTCCGGGGGCAGACACTCACTGTGGAGGTCGTATTGTACAGCGAATAAAAGCCTTTCAGTATTTTACCAAACCTCAGTCTTTTGGAGTAATTGAAGGTGCTTCAATTTTATTCGCTGTACATTTTAAAACATGGAACAGGCCCTGAGACCAGAAAAATTAGACCTCGATCCGCAAACACCTGACGCTGGAAACGCTTTCGAACTCTGGCTGGCCTGCTTCGAAGCGTATCTAGAGGAGATTAAAGCGACCGACCCCGTAGTGAAACGCAGAGTTCTACTCTCCAGGGTCAGTCCACGGGTCTATTCGCTGATCAGAGACCAGCCGAACTACGACGGTGCAATGAACGCACTCAAAAGACAAAACCTGCGGCCGATAAACAGCGTCTAAGCTCGGCACCGTTTAGCGACACGGCAACAACGGTCCGGGGAATCGAGTGCTGAGTTTGTCTGGGCACTACAGATGCTCGTGCGAGCCTGCAATTGCCAGGAGCTGGCGGCGGCGCAGCATGCAGAACTCCTAGTGAGAGACGCCTTCGTCACGGGGACCAGGTCAGTGTACATGCGCCAGCGGCTGCTGGAAAAAGCCGATCTTACCCTAAATTTGGCCATGGAGCTGGCTGATAAGTTGGAGGCTGCTCTGCGTAACTCCGAGGCTCTCCAGGCATGCGATCCCCCGATGGCCTTGTGGGTGCCGCGGACCCCGCAACCTGCCGGCGAATCGATCTCGGCTGCCGCCAGTCGTGAGTCTGGAGAAGCACCCCCGGAAACGCTGCCCGGCCCGACAAGCTACCTGCTCCAGCTGCGGAAAAAAGGGCCACTTCGCCAAGGCCTGCAAGTCAAAACCGCGAGCGGGATCGAGCAGCGCCGCGTGCGAGACGTAGGGGTTGCCATCTTGCCTGCCGCCATCTTCCCTGCACGCCACCACCACATGCGAGACATAGGGGCGGCCATTTTGGTCGGCGCCACCTCCCACCGCCTACGACCAACAGGTGCTCACGGGGCACCCCACCACGCCGGGCCAAGACAGCGACCCCACCCTGGCTTCCGTGACCCTTGACCAAAGCGTTCCGCACCAGCTCGCAAGGTCAATGATGGACATCCTGGTGGAGGGGCACAGGACAAGCTGCCTGTTTGACACAGGCAGCACGGAGAGTTTTATCCACCCGGCCACGGTGCAGCATTGTGGACTCATGATACGGCTGGTAAGCCGGAGGGTCACCATGGCCTCCAGGTCGCATACAACAGACATCCGGGGGGGTTGTGTAGCGACACTAGTGGTGCAGGGCACAGAATATCGGGACTTTACGTTACTGGTCTTGCCTCAACTGTGTGCCCCTGTGCTGTTGGGGTTGGACTTCCAGAGCCACCTGAAAAGTGTGACAATGAAGTATGATGGGCCCCTCCCGCCAATTACTGTCATAAATCCCCTGTTTTGTAGAGATATGTCACGTACCCCGCTACTGACCTCACACACACACCGACCCGCGCATCCCACCCAACATCATGCCAACTGCCACACTACGGACACCACTTGCGGCCTCTCCGCCCTCAGGATCCCTCCCCCACCGCTGTTCGCCAACCTGACCCCGACTGTAAACCTGTGGCAACTAAAAGCAGGCGGTACAGCGCGGGGGACAGAGCCTTCATTAAGTCGGAGGTGCAGCGGCTCCTCAGGGAGGGGGTCATTGAGGCAAGCACAAGTCCTTGGAGGGCGCAGGTGGTCGTTGTTCACAACGGGGAGAAAAATAGGATGGTCGTGGACTATAGCCAGACCATCAATAGGTTCACGCAGCTCGACGTGTACCCTCTACCCCGCATCGCGGATATGGTCATTTAGATAGCACAGTACAAGGTGTACTCGACCATAGACCTAAAATCCGATTACCATCAGCTCCCCATCTGCCGGGAGGACCGCCCTTACACTGTCTTTGAGGCGGACGGCAGGCTTTATCAATTCCTGCGCATCCCCTTTGGTGTCACGAATGGTGTATCTGTCTTCCAGAGGGCAATGGACCGGATGGTGGACCAGTGTCAACTGAAGGCCACCTTCCCATATCTGGATAACATCACCATCTGTGGTCATGACCAGCAGGATCACGACAACAACCTCCAAAAATTTCTCCAAGCAGCCAAATCTTTCAACCTCACCTATAAGAAGGACGTGTGTATTTGGGACCACCCGACTTGCTATCCTTGGGTGTGTCGTGGAGAATGGAGTCATTGGCCCTGACCCCAACTGTATGCGCCCCTTGTTGGAACTCCCTCTTCCCAATACCCTCAGAGCCCTCAAAAGGTGCCTGGGCTTCTTTTCATATTACGCCCAATGGGTCTCTAACTATGCAGACAAGGCCCGCCCTCCTGGTCAAGTCCACCACATTGCCCCTCTCTGCCGAGGCCCACGCGGCCTTCAACCACATAAAAGGGAACATTGCCAAAGCAGCAATGCATGCGGTGGACGAGGTCATTCCCTTCCAAGTAGAGAGTGACGCCTCCGACTTTGCACTGGCTGCTACCCTCAACCAGGCAGGAAGACCAGTGGCGTTCTTCTCCCGTACCCTTCAAGGCCCTGAAATTCGGCACTCTGCGGTAGAGAAAGAAGCCCAGGCTATAGTGGAAGCTATAAGGCACTGGAGGCACTATCTTGCCGGCAAAAGGTTCACCCTGCTAACTGACCAGCGCTCAGTCGCACTCATGTTTAATAATCAGCAGCGGAGCAAAATCAAAAATTCTGAGGTGGAGAATCGAACTCTCCACCTACAACTATGACATCATGTACAGGCCTGGGAAGCTCAACGAGCCCTCCGATGCCCTATCCCGGGGAACATGTGCCAGCGCGCAGATGGACCGGTTATACGCCCTACATGTAGACCTTTGCCACCCGGGAGTCACCCAGCTTTTCCACTTCGTGAAAGCCCGGCACCTGCCTTACTCCCTTGAGGAGATCAGGATGATGACCAGGGACTGCCAAGTCTGCGCAGAGTGCAAACCACTCTTCTACCGACCCGAAAAGGCACCACTCATCAAGGCCACCCGCCCCTTTGAGCGACTGAGTGTTGACTTTAAGGGCCCCCTTCCCTCCACCGACCGCAATGTGTACTTTCTTACGTCTAATTGACGAGTACTCGCGGTTCCCCTTCACCATCCCCTGCCCCGACACCACTACCACGTCAGTTATAAAAGCCCTGCGCAAGCTCTTCACTCTGTTCGGATACCCATGCTATATCCACAGTGACAGAGGGTCCTCATTTATGAGTGACGAGCTGCGCCAATATCTACTGGCTAGGGGAATTGCGACCAGTAGGACCACGAGCTATAATCCCTGGGGGAATGGACAGGTAGAGAAGGAGAATGGCACAGTGTGGAAAGCTACACTCTTAGCCCTCAGGTCAAAGGGACTGCCGGTCTCCCGCTGGCAGGAGGTCCTTCCCGAGGCACTCCACTCCATCCGCTCCCTGTTATGCACAGCCACCAATGCCACTCCTCATGAGCGGCTCTTTTCTTTTCCCAGAAAGTCGACCACTGGGACCACCCTACCAACTTGGCTGACGTCCCCGGGGCCAGTGCTGCTCCGGAAACATGCGAGGAGCAATAAATACTCCCCGATAGTCGAGAGGGTTCACTTACTTCATGAGAACCCCCAGTATGCCTACGTGGTTTTACCTGATGGGCGGGAGGACACGGTCTCCATCCGCGACCTGGCGCCCGCAGGAGCTCCGGGCCCCCACCCTGAACACTCCGTGGTGACTATTGACCCCGTACCCACCAATGTATGTACCTACGAGACACCGTGCACCCCAAACCCTATACAGACACCACACGACACTCCCATACCGGGCGCGACGCACACGCACGAAGGATTACCGACGCCTAACGTGCTGGCACCTGAAGTCAGGCCGGAGCCAGCACAACCGCCATCGCCGGTGCAATCACCGCCGGTGCTACGTAGATCACAGCAACGGACTCGACCGCCTGATAGACTTAACCTGTAAATATACCTCTTGTAAATATTGTCAGTCACTTCACCCCGCGGGACTCTTTTTAAAAAAAGGAGGGGTGAATGTGGTAAACCATGTATATATGTTGTAACTGGGTTACCTGTCTGGATACACCCCTCTGCTGACTGCCCCTGTGGCTCCTCCCACAGAATCCTGTATAAAGGTGTTTGCCTTGCCCCTCCCCCTCAGTCCAGGGGCAGACACTCACTGTGGAGGTCGTATTGTACAGTGAATAAAAGCCTTTCAGTATTTTACCAAACCTCAGTCTTTTGGAGTAATTGAAGGTGCTTCAGACATATGTACCCATTTTCTTCCACACTTAATGGCTACACTTCAAAACAGAAATTTATCCAAAAGTTTTATTTTAAATTGCTCTATTCCACACTGTAATAAATCAATTTTAGAGCAGATCATACAGCTTTTTAAAGTTTTATTCCTCTCATCAAAGAAGATATCTTTGCATTATAACTGACAGAACTTCCAGCATGTACCAGTGTCAATATTGTAGTAAATACATTTAAATGCAGGATATTCCATCAAGATTGAATTGCCTTGCCACTAATGAACTTCATCTATAATAAATCAGATGGGTGCAGTGCTCAATTTGTGCAACCAAATTTAAAATTCATCTCAAAAATAAAAATCCTTGTGCAAGTTTTCAGAGTTAGCATTTTCCATTGCCATGAGTCTCATTTCACAGGACTGCTAAATGCAAATAATGAAAGGTCATGATATTGATTAAAATTGTGCATCTCATGTATATATAAACTCAACCATTTCAATAATGGACATTTTTGGATTCATTCATACATATTGGCCCTGAATTTCCAATGATAAGCTAGAAATTATATGCATATTCAGAAATCTTGGCATTCCTGAGCAAATATTTAACTTTCCAGATGTCTTGACAGCTGTTTACTGTCTAACTGATGATGCCTTTCCTCTCTCTCCTCATGGAGCTACACTGTGGAGTGGAGATTCCCTGGAGCTTCCCAACTTAAGCTAGGGAACCTATGTGCTGAGTGTGTACCAGGTTAGACCTGGCACAAGAAGACAGGGTTCTAGTTTGACAGAAAGGTGTAGCTTTAAGGATTCCAATTAATTACACATTTGAGGCCATTAACCCTAATGGAATACCTTAATTTTTACTTAACTGTTTTACTAAATTGATAATGTAATAGTTCAAATCATTCAAATAGTGCTTGAATGTTTCCACAAGTTTAAGCTAATTTGAACAGCTAAGTTTTTTATATACAGTATCTAAGACCCAGACTTGTTTCACCTGCCAAAGAAAATATAACACGGAATGCTTTAGTGGATTTGTGTGCTCAACAAGAGGTTCCCAATACTGTCTACAGATGATCATTATTAACATTGATTCAGGTTTTAACTTTCACAGCCTGCTGGAAATAAACAGCGCCAAACTGGTTAAACTTTGAGAATGGCATCTGACAATTGATTGAGTTAATTAACTCCAAATTTTCTTTGTCAGTTGTGTCAGGCCAAATTTGAATTTCTGATGTTTTAACACATGTTAACTGATCAAGCTTGAGAACTAGAGCTTCTTGTAATCTCTGGAGAATTAAAGACATCTGTCTCACAAGTGGTTTCACTGGGATAAGTGATTATCATTCAACAGAAACATTGTTCGGTCTGGACCCGATTTCAGCTGTATTGGAACAAAATCTTCAGATCTGACATTTCCATTGTGAGGACAAATTTCATTCAGATTCACTTCGTATTCATTGGAAAATCCATGGTGGAGTCATCCAGGAAGAAAAACCCTCAATATCTATATGTAGATAAAATGGAATAATTATAGAAAATGCTGGAATTAATTAATTAATTAAATAGAAACTGAAAACATTGAGTTGGAGTTTGAATGAAGTAGGGTATCCTGCTACTGGAAGAAATTAGTCACGTAAACACGAGGGATTCTGCAGATGCTGGAAATTCGTCTGGGTAGTCTCCACCCTGATGGCGTGAACACTGACTTCTCTAACTTCCACTGATGCCCCGCCTCTCCCTCGTACCCCATCCGTTACTTATTTATATACACACATTCTTTCTCTCTCTCTCTCCTTTTTCTCTCTCTGTCCCTCTGACTATACCCCTTGCCCATCCTCTGCGTTTCCCCCCTCCCCCTTTTCCTTCTCCTTGGGCCTCCTGTCCCATGATCCTCTCATGTCCCTTTTGCCAATCACCTGTCCAGCTCTTGGCTCCATCCCTCCCCCTCCTGTCTTCTCCTATCATTTTGGATCTCCCCCTCCCCCTCCCACTTTCAAATCTCTTACTAGCTCCTCCTTCAGTTAGTCCTGACGAGGGGTCTTGGCCTGAGGCATCGACTGTGCCTCTTCCTAGAGATGCTGCCTGGCCTGCTGCATTCACCAGAAATTAGTCACTGTTGCCTCTGTCACTTTTCTTTGATCTCAAGCTTTCCCACCCTTCCTCCATCCCTGACTCACCTCTGTCAGTCAAAATGTGAAAAAAATGGAAGCTGGAAGTCTGAAATACGGAAAATTTGGAGTTCTTTGTTTAGGGCAAGCTATTAATTATGAATGAGGAAATGTCCAGCATCAGAACTGTTCTGTTTAAATGTTATTTACCCGAATCATTAATTCTGTTTCTGAATCCTTCTCTCTCACTTCCTCTACAGGTGCTGCCTGGCCTGCTGGATATTTCAAGCATTTTCAGTTTCATCAATGCTTCTACAAGTCTCAGGTGACACTGATATTTGTAACAATGTCCCTTCTTGATCTCAGGACATCCCTTCCATTTAAGTCCAACCATTATTATAATTGGCAGAAAAGGCATGTCGTTTTTTACTGTCAGTGAACTCCCAGAAGTTGAATGTCCCATGGTACTTATAATGTGAATACCAATACTCATTTACAACCAAACAAGTGATGTACAGCATCTTGGTGTTTCATCTGTTTAATACTTATGTAACATTTATGCTATTGAAATGGTTTTTATACTACTCTTGACTTCAGTACAACAACTTAATAATTCAGCCGATCTTACTATGATATTACTGCTCCGGTCTTCCTGTCCCAACATGGCACTCGCCAACATCTGGGCAACTTAAGCTATATCAAACCTTTGGTATTGCAGGTGGGCTGACTGTTCAGAATGCTTTGTTCAAGACAGGCTATCAGTTACTAACAAGAAAGCTTCCAGCACTCCTCAGAAGTGACATTAACTTCCTTTAAAAAGCTGACAGATGTGACCTGCATCTGGGTCAAGTAAAGGTTAATCCCTTATTACATCAACTATACCCTGTCAAGAAGACACTCATGCTCATGAATGTCTGAGACAGCAGGCAAGGACTGTCGGAATGAGTAAGCAATTTAATCAAGTTTCACCCATTCCTACAGTGACCAGAGAAGGAAAACAGTCTGCTCACTGAATAAGCAGCAGCTCTTTTGAAGCACCACCCAGATAGTCTCATTCAAAACTTTTCCCCATGTCTCAGCAATTTTATTCTCCTGTGCTCAGTTTCCATTTTGAAAGCTGCAGTTGAATCTGCACCCACGACTCTCACAGGCAGTGAGATTATTGTTCTAAATTATAGTTGGTCCATAAGACCAAGGAACAGAATTAGGCATTTGGCACATCAGGTGTGCTCTGCCATTTGATTGTGGCTGATCCATTTCCCTCTCAACTCCCTTCTCCTGCTTAGGGTGACCAAGGATGAGAGCTCAACGTTCAGGGATATTCAATATTCAGGAGGGATAGACATGAAAGAAAAGGAGCTGGGGTGGCGTTGCTGGTTAAAGATGAGATTAATGCAATAGAAAGGAAGGACATAAACCGGAAAGATGTGGAATCGATAATGGTAGAGCTGCATAACACTAAGGGGCAGAAAACGCTGGTGGGAGTTGTGTACAGGCCACCTAACAGTAGTAGTGAGGTCAGAGATGGTATTAAACAGGAAATTAGAAATGTGTGCAATAAAGGAACAGCAGTTATAATGGATGACTTCAATCTACATGTAGATTGGGTGAGCCAAATTGGTAAAGGTGCTGAGGAAGAGGATTTCTTGGAATGTATGCAGGTTGGTTTTTTGAACCAACATGTTGAGGAACCAACTAGAGAGCAGGCTATTCTAGACTGGGTTTTGAGCAATGAGGTAGGGTTAATTAGCAATCTTGTCATGAGAGGCCCCTTGGGTAAGAGTGACCATAATATGGTGAAATTCTTCATTAAGATGGAGAGTGACATAGTTAATTCAGAAACAAAGGTTCTGAACTTAAAGAGGGGTAACTTTGAAGGTATGAGTCGTGAATTAGCTAAGATAGACTGGCAAATGACACTTAAAGGATTGACGGTGGATATGCAATGGCAAGCATTTAAAGATTGCATGGATGAACTACAACAATTGTTCATCCCAGTTTGGCAAAAGAATAAATCAAGGAAGGTAGTGCACCCGTGGCTGACAAGAGAAATTAGGGATAGTATCAATTCCAAAGAAGAAGCATACAAATTAGCCAGAGAAAGTGGCTCACCTGAGGACTGGGAGAAATTCAGAGTTCAGCAGAGGAGGACAAAGGGCTTAATTAGGAAGGGGAAAAAAGATTATGAGAGAAAACTAGCAGAGAACATAAAAACTGACTGTAAAAGCTTTTATAGATATGTAAAAAGGAAAAGACTGGTAAAGACAAATGTAGGTCCCCTACAGACAGAAACAGGTGAATTGATTATGGGGAGCAAGGACATGGCAGACCAATTGAATAATTACTTTGGTTCTGTCTTCACTAAGGAGGACATAAATAATCTTCCAGAAATAGTAGGGGACAGAGGGTCCAGTGAGATGGAGGAACTGAGCGAAATACATGTTAGTAGGGAAGTGGTGTTAGGTAAATTGAAGGGATTAAAGGCAGATAAATCCCCAGGGCCAGATGGTCTGCATCCCAGAGTGCTTAAGGAAGTAGCCCAAGAAGTAGTGGATGCATTAGTGATAATTTTTCAAAACTCGTTAGATTCTGGACTAGTTCCTGAGGATTGGAGGGTGGCTAATGTAACCCCACTTTTTAAAAAAGGAGGGAGGGAGAAACCGGGGAATTATAGACCGGTTAGCCTAATGTCGGTGGTGGGGAAACTGCTGGAGTCAGTTATCAAAGATGTGATAACAGCACATTTGGAAAGCAGTGAAATCATCGGATAAAGTCAGCATGGATTTGTGAAAGGAAGATCATGTCTGACGAATCTCATAGAATTTTTTGAGGATGTAACTAGTAGAGTGGATAGCGGAGAACCAGTGGATGTGGTATATTTGGATTTTCAAAAGGCTTTTGACAAGGTCCCACACAGGAGATTCGTGTGCAAACTTAAAGCACACGGTATTGGGGGTAAGGTATTGATGTGGATAGAGAATTGGTTAGCAGACAGGAAGCAAAGAGTGGGAATAAACGGGACCTTTTCAGAATGGCAGGCGGTGACTAGTGGGGTACCGCAAGGCTCAGTGCTGGGACCCCAGTTGTTTACAAAATATATTAATGACTTGGATGAGGGAATTAAATGCAGCATCTCCAAGTTTGCGGATGACACGAAGCTGGGTGGCAGTGTTAGCTGTGAGGAGGATGCTAAGAGGATGCAGGGTGACTTGGATAGGTTAGGTGAGTGGGCAAATTCATGGTAGATGCAATTTAATGTGGATAAATGTGAAGTTATCCACTTTGGTGGCAAAAATAGGAAAACAGATTATTATCTGAATGGTGGCCGATTAGGAAAAGGGGAGGTGCAACGAGACCTGGGTGTCATTATACACCAGTCATTGAAAGTGGGCATGCAGGTACAGCAGGCGGTGAAAAAGGCGAATGGTATGCTGGCATTTATAGCGAGAGGATTCGAGTACAGGAGCAGGGAGGCACTACTGCAGTTGTACAAGGCCTTGGTGAGACCACACCTGGAGTATTGTGTGCAGTTTTGGTCCCCTAATCTGAGGAAAGACATCCTTGCCATAGAGGGAGTACAAAGAAGGTTCACTAGATTGATTCCTGGGATGGCAGGACTTCCATATGAAGAAAGACTGGATGAACTAGGCTTGTACTCGTTGGAATTTAGAAGATTGAGGGGGGATCTGATTGAAACGTATAAAATCCTAAAGGGATTGGACAGGGTAGATGAAAGAAGATTGTTCCTGATGTTGGGGAAGTCCAGAATGAGGGGTCACAGTTTGAGGATAAAGGGGAAGCCTTTTAGGACTGAGATTAGGAAAAACTTCTTCACACAGAGAGTGGTGAATCTGTGGAATTCTCTGCCACAGGAAACAGTTGAGGCCAGTTCATTGGCTATATTTAAGAGGGAGTTAGATATGGCCCTTGTGGCTACGGGGATCAGGGGGTATGGAGGGAAGGCTGGTGCAGGGTTCTGAGTTGGATGATCAGCCATGATCATAATAAATGGCGGTGCAGGCTTGGAGGGCCGAATGGCCTACTCCTGCACCTATTTTCTATGTTTCTCCCCGTAACCTTTCATGCCCTGACTTATTAAGACTCTATCAGCCTCTGATTTAAATACATCCAATGATCTGGCCTCTGCAGCTGCCTGTGCCAATGATTTCCACAGATTCACCATCACCTGGCTAAAGAAGTTCCTCCTCATCTTCATTATAAATGGACATCCCTCTGGTGTTAGACCCCCCTACTCCTTTCCACATCCACTCTATCTAGGCCTTGCTGATCAGTGGTCAGTGCGTAAAGAAATACCTTTCTTCCTGTTATTTCTGCTTCTTTCACCAACCACCTTAGACCCATGTTCTTTGAGAAACACTTTCAGAATACAGTAAAAAGAAAGGTAGGCTATCCTACCAAAACCTTGATTCTTCAACATCATAAAAACTTACGTTATTTTCAAATTTCCAACATTTGACACTTCCTACAACAAATCTTAGTAGGATCAATGGTGTCTATCTAATTGGCACAAATTACATAACATGGAAAAATTAAATTACAAGATGTAATACATTCAAAAATTTCTTTAGAAATCAACAAAATTAGTAATACTTTCCATAATGTTCCATTAAATCCAAAGGTTTGAGCAGACAGAAGAAAGGCTTTTTAAGCTCCTCTACCACATGTTAGAAAGGTGTACCATGTATTGAAATAAATTTGATTGCCTGAACCGCTATGATTACAATGTTTTGTACAGCAGAAGGTTTATCCAAGGTTAACTCACTCATTCTCACATTCTTCTCTGGATAAATAATGTGTGCATTTATCTGTCTGGTATTCACAAGGTGAAATGACAATTTTAGCAATAATGACAGCAGACAGGAAGCCTAAGAGCCTTGTGTAGAAGCATTCAGTTGCAATCCAAATTGGCATTTTTTGCTTTGCTTATATCTAAGCTTACAGATCAAGTCTCACCTCAAAAGTGACACATCTTTCATAAGCTGTTCTTCACAAATTCCATTCAATTAGTTCAGCATTTGCATAATATTAATTTGATCGCCATTCCCTCTCCATTTCACCAGCTCCAAACCGTTTGTCAATGCATTATTATGAACTTACTGTTGATGTTAGTGGAGTGAACCTCAAAGGCAATGTAGAAACTAAAGTTCTATAGAGGGCTTCAAGCTACTATTGGGGATAATTGTTTAGAACCATAGAGTCATAGAGCATAAAAATAAATACTTAGCCCAAGTCAACGCTGACCATGAAGCACTCACTTACATTAATTTTAAACTCATCCTACTTTATTCTTCTTACATTCCTTCAACTTTCTCCATATATTAATACTTCACTGCACACCACAGACAATTTACAGTGGCCCATTAACCAATGTAAGCTATTTGTCATTTTTGAAAATACAATTGTTTTCTACTGTGGTTTTAATGATTTGTTCCTCACAACAGATTTTTCCAGCAAGGCATTATCAGAGGCAAAGCTTTTTGTTCCCTGTAACTATGGAGCCAAGTGCTTTTCCAGATCACTCATTCCTTAACCTGCTTTAGTTTCCCATGGATATATTTTACCTTTATGGGATTTTATACCCATACTCCTACTCAAGGTATATTCAGGTTAAATCAACTTGTCATGTACTAATCAGGACAACCCATTATTTACTGTGTGTGGTTCACAACAACACACAATAAGTAAGGAATGAAAGTTAAGCACTGATTAGAAGTATTTGTGCTTGTTTTGCTATTAAACTATTTTTCTTTAAACAATTATCCAGAATAATTATAGGAAAGTGAGGGATTATCAACACAAAGGACTTGAGGAAAATTTACACGCAAACATTCTTCTTTACAATATAATTATGTTCATCAACCCTTCAGTGTACTTGCCACTGAACAGACATGGAGTTTGATTTCGTAATTTACCCATTACTATTTCATTTTTATTCTCTGAAGACAATTAATCATCAATCACTTTGTTCAGTCAGTGGCAACAAAGCTGGCCACCTTGATGTCTGTATCTCTTTCTCTTGTTCTATTGCATTCTTGCTTGTGATGACCTATCTATTAGATTCCCTCTCTAGGAAGGAGAAATACCTCCATTGTAAGGTACGGTCTTCCATTTGTCTGCTCAGGACAAAAGACCATCCTTCCATCTCACAAATTGGAGCACCAGTAATTTCAGGAACAGGAAAGAGACATGAAATAGATTATTGTCAAAGACATACTTTCTCAAGGTACCCTTCAATCTCCTTTTTCTCCAAAAACAAGTCAATTTTCTGTTGAACTCTTTCACCCTTTCCACTTCACTGTCCTTCCCTGACAATGAGTTCAACACCATTTGCTGAAGAAAATCTTGACGCTTTGCAGCAATTTGCATTTTGCTAGGGTATTTGAAGTTAAAATGGCTTAGAAAGTGAAAACCGTGCTTTTTCACTGTCGCTGAAATACTCCTCATCAAGGAAGGGAAGGCAGAGGTGGAATCCGTCAGTGCCCCAAATGCCCATCAAGTTCATTTTCTAGGGAGCTAGCACTAAGTGAAGAAGGAAGGCCATGCTGAGTAAGGAATAGACTAAAGATAATTAAGGACTGAACCTGCCACATTTTGGGTGGCGTGAATACTAAAAGCAAAAAATCCCAATAAAAAGCACAGTCCATTTGTTCGGATAATGGAAACCAGTCTGGAGCTATGTGAATGTAGTAAAATCCCTTCTCTATTCTTGGATGGTATGTGGCATCACTTGTGTGACTATCATTTATTGTCCTTAAGAAGTACTCTTAAGAAGGTGATGGTGAACTACAGCATTCTGAAAGTTAAGATATCCCCGGAGGCATCTAATAAGCATAAACACAACTTATTTTGTCTGAAATTAAGAAGTGAAAGAAACTTAGCATTTCGTCTATAGGATGCATTCTTGTGCCTATAATGTATGATGAAACAGTGGTATCCCACAAAATTAATTTAATTTACATGAGTTGGTGCTGGACTAACAAAATGATCCACCTGATACACCAAATGGCAACATGGATACAAATGCAAAATCTTATCTGCAGCATACAAACATGTTACAAAGTCTCAGAAATACATTTCATTCATAGGCAATGCACGATCTTTGAAGGGAAAATACCCTACTTTGGGAAATGGTGTAGACACCACATTAAGCAGGGAATCCTTAATTGAATGAGACATCTGTTATTAGTGTTAGGTTTAGCAGGCTCAAGGTTCCTTGTCCTTTCCTTGGTGATCATGGTGATGGTAATCTTCTTCTTCCTCCTCCTCCTCCCCTTCATCACCACCCACCCTATGACATCAAGGATGACTTGCTTCCAGTCCACATCTCTGCTGTTGTTGGAAGATTCTGAACTTAACCTGTTTTTTGCTGCTGTTCTGCATGTTTATAAGATTCTCATTGCCATCCTCGGTATAATTTTTTTCCCAGTTACCAAGACCATTCAATAATAATGTCGCGGAGGGAACGGGTGAACCCAAACGCAGGACACTGACACGGAGGTAGCGTGATCAGAAGAGTGTTTATTAATGGCTGCAGGGAAGGTCGGGGAGACCGAGGATTAGGCAGAGGAAAGCCGAGGTGTGAGCAAGGCTGGACCGGGGATCGAACCCGGGTCACTACGGTGAGAACGCGACGTTTAACCACTGAGCCAGCGGAGAGTGTAGATGGACGGTGGGACGAAGCAGAGCAGGGATGCGGACAAGGGGATGAGCGTGGCTGGGGGAGAATGGCGGGCGGCATGCCGTGCTCCTGTTAACACAGAGAGACAGAGTTAACACAGGCAAACAACAGCGTGGAAACAGAACTTAGAATACAAAATTCTAAGTGGCCGAGAGACAGGGTTAACACAGACAAACAGCGTGGAAACAGAACTTAGAATACACAATTCTAAGTGGCCGAGAGACAGGGTTAACACATGCAAACAACGCAGATGAATGGAAGAGCAGGAGGCAGGCAAAACTTTTCTTGACACAGGGCGTTGCTGGAGCTGAACGGCAGGCACCACTTACCTTGACACGGAGTGGCAAATGGAAAGGCAAATGGCAGGCAATCCTTATCTTGACACGGAGAGACAGAGTTACACAAGTAAACCTCAGTACTGAAGTAAAACTTAGAATACACCGTCCTAAGTGGCCAGGAACGTGAATTACCATGCTGGCTGAAGCAACGATCTGGCAACGAGTGAATGCAAAGCCAGGATTTTTATGCTGCAGGTTTAGATGAGAATCAGGTACTGCAATCAAGAAGCCCAGAAGAACACAGGGAAAAGGGAATTAGGAGAACAAGAGGAATTACCGGTCGGCACCATTACGGTATTCCCCCCCCCCCCCCAACGGGAACCTCCAGGCGAATCACCGGGCTTGCCCGGATTGTCGACGACCCAGGCGGGTGGGGGGGGGGGGGGTTCGGCAGGAAGGCACAATGGGCTGACAGACACAGGTTTCAGTTGGGAGACATGGTACGTAGGATGAATGCCCCTGGATTTGGGTAGCTTGAATTTTATGTTATCGTCTTTTGCATTCTGGACTTGCTTCTCTTTTACGCCTTTTTTTTAATCACAGGATTGATTGATTTCTTGATCTTGTACCTGATACTGGTGCTGGAAATTTTCCAGAATTTAAATCAGTTGTTGGTTTCTCTTTTGTGGAAGGCAGTGAATGTTTTTCTTGCTCAATGTTACGTGCCAACAGCAATAGACCACAGACACAGATTTTTTATGTTAAACAACTATATTTTCAATTTAATAGTCAATTAAAACAATTACTCCCCTAACCAAAATTAACAGTGCAGTGCATCTTAGCTCACAAACTGTGGAGGTCTGGAAACAATTCTTCCCAAGTCTTACTCAACCCAAAATATAGACAATTTAAACAGAGCCCTAGAATGGCAATCCAGAAGGTTCTGAAGTCCACGGGAACAGGTACAGGTGTCTGTGAGGTAGGGTTCATAAATCCACATTTGGTGACCCAAGGTGATAGTCACAGAAGATTCCAGAAGGCGAGTGGTCATCATTTAAATACTAGAGTCCATGCAGGGATAACAAGGTGACGCTTAAGTTCCAAAATCCATGTAGGGATATCACAAGTTGACAGTCACGGAATAAACCTTAACACAAGTGGCCGCCACGTAACACACCCGAATCCATGATAAGGTTAACAAAAAGTGGTCGCCACAGAATACTCCAGAAATCCAAGTATGGATCATACAAACTGACAGTCACTTACCCAATATGCACTGTGTGCCGCAAATTATCACAATCTTCCGACACGGAGAAATATTGGGTCTGCCCACTGCTGTAGTGAACTTTTCAACTCATTCAACTCAATTCATTCCCTTGCTGGTAGCTCACAGTCTGTTGAATCATTTAACTGATGAATCTTTCCAGAAACCTCTTGAATCAAACAGAAAAAGCATCCATGCATTTGTTATAATGACGTCATCGACCCACCTCTTTCAGGTGCACCTAAATGACGCTTACGGTTAATTTAAAAAAATTGACATGGAACACTCAGTTACAGACAAGTGCTCAGGACTGCTTACTTTCTCAGCTGCACGAGTGGTTGGTTTGTTCTGGCTGCTTACATCACTGGTCAGGTTTCTTGCTTTATCTTCAACCTCTTTAGTCTTTTCTCGTGATTGTGTTCGACTTTCGTCCTCTGGTGCTTGAACTGGTATGGCTTCATATACTTAAATACCATCATCACTTGATTAAGTGTGTCTTCAAGCTCAGCTTCTTCAGGATTCTTGGAGCTTTTCTTCGGTAGAGAGTCACAGTATCGTGCAAATAATTCCGGAGGTTTACTTGATGACTGAGCCATTTTTTGTGACTGCGTTATTATTTAGGAAATGGCCACAACCCTTATCTAAAGCAGCCACTAAACCAGCATCATTGTTGAAAGCTGACATCACTCATGCATTATACTTCTTATGAACATCCAGAATTGTCTGTACATACATCTTGGGATCATTCAGAGCAGCTTCTCCACACTTCTCAATGGCAGCCAAGCCCTGGTTATGGATATGTGTTTCTAGAATTTTCTTCAGCTCCCGAAGGCCTTCTTGGATTTAAGACACTAAGTTATACTTTTATCCAATTCCTCATTTCTATCAGCATCTAATATATTCTGGAATTCCATATGAAAAATTTCTAGATGTTTCTCAATAGAAACCTTAGAAACCATAGAAACATTACAGCACAGAAACAGACCTTTTGGCCCTTCTTGGCTGTGCCGAACCATATTTCTGCGTAGTCCCACTGACCTGCACCTGGACCATATCCCTCCATACACCTCTCATCCATGTACCTGTCCAGGTTTTTCTTAAATGTTAAAAGTGAGCCCGCATTTACCACTTTATCTGGCAGCTCATTCCACTCTCCCAGCACTGTCTGTGTGAAGAAGCCCACTCTAATGTTCCCTTTAAACTTTTCCTCCTTCACTCTTAACCCATGTCCTCTGGTTTTTTTCTCCCCTAGTCTCAGTGGAAAAAGCCTGCTTGCATTCACTCTATCTATACCCATCATAATTTTATATATCTCTATCAAATCTCCCCTCATTCTTCTATGCTCCAGGGAATAAAGTCCTAACCTATTCAATCTTTCTCTGCAACTCAGTTTCTCAAGTCCCGGCCACATCCTTGTCAACCTTCTCTGCACTCTTTCAACATTATTAATATCCTTCCTGTAATTAGGTGAAGAAAACTGCACACAATACTCCAAATTTGGCCTCACCAATGCCTTATACAACCTCACCATAACATTCCAACTCTTATACTCAATACTTTGATTTATAAAGACCAATGTACCAAAGGCTCTCTTTACAACCTTATCTACCTGTGACGACACTTTTAGGGAATTTTGTATCTGTATTCCCAGATCCCTCTGTTCTACTGCACTCCCAATGCCCTACCATTTACCTTGTATGTTCTACCTTGGTTTGTCCTTCCAAAGTGCAAAACCTTACACTTGTCTGTATTAAACTCCATCTGCCATTTTTCAGCCCATTTTTCCAGCTGGTCCAAATCCCTCTGCAAGCTTTGAAAACCTTCCTCACTGTCCACTACATCTCCAACCTTTGTATCATCAGCAAATTTGTTGATCCAATATACCACATTACATCCAGATCATTGATATAGATGACAAATAACAATGGACCCAGCACTGATCCCTGTGGCAAACCACTAGTCACAGGCCTCCACTCAGAGAAGCAATCCTCCGCTACCACTCTCTGGCTTCTCCCATTGAGCCAATGTCTAATCCAGTTTACTACCTCTCCATGTATACCTAGTGACTGAATCTTCCTAACTAACCTCCCATGTGGGACCTTGTCAAAGGCCTTACTGAAGTCCATGTAGACAACATCCACTGCCTTCCCTTCATTCACTTTCCCGGTAACCTCCTCGAAAAACTCTAATAGATTGGTTAAACATGACCTACCATGCACAAAGCCATGTTGACTCTCCCTAGTAAGTCCCTGTCTATCCAAATACTTGTAGATCCTATCTCTTAGTATACCTTCCAATAATTTATCTACTACCGATGTCAATCTTACCGGCCTATAATTTCCCAGATTACTTTTTGAGCCTTTTTTAAACAAAGAAACAACATGAGCTATCCTCCAATCCTCTGGCACTTCACCCGTGGATACCGACATTTTGAATATATCTGCCAGGGCCCCTGCAATTTCAATACTAGTCTTCTTCAAGGTCCAAGGGAATACCCTGTCAGGTCCTGGGGATTTATCTACTCTGATTTGCCTCAAGATAGCAAGCACCTCCTCCTCTTCAATTTGTATGGGTTCCATGACCTCACTACTTGTTTGCCTTATTTCTATTGACTCTGTGCAGTTTCCTTAGTAAATACAGATGCAAAAAACCTCTTTAAGATCGCCCCCATTTCTTTTAGTTCCATACATTTCCGACCACTCTGATCTTCAAGAGGACCAATTTTATCCCTTACTATCCTTTTGCTCTTAATATACTTGTAGAAGCTCTTTGGATTATCCTTCACCTTGACTGCCAAAGCAACCTTATGTCTTATTTTAGCCCTCCTGATTTCCTTCTTAAGTATTTTTTTGCACTTTTTATATTCCTCAAGCACCTTATTTGCTCCCTGTTTCCTATACATGTTATACTTCTCTCTCTTCTTCTTCTTTATCAGAGTTCCAATATCCCTCGTGAACCAAGGTTCCTTATTCTTACTCACTTTGCCTTTAATCCTGACAGGAACATACAAACTCTGCACTCTCAAAATTTCTCCTTTGAAGGCCTCCCACTTACCAATCACATCCTTGCCAGAGAACAACCTGTCCCAATCCATGCTTTTTAGATGCTTTCTTATTTCTTCAAATTTGGCCTTTTTCCAGTTTAGAACCTCAACCCGAGGACCAGATCTATCTTTATTCATGATCAAGTTGAAACTAATGATGTTATGATCACTGGAACCAAAGCGTTCCCCTACACAAATTTCTGTCACCTGTCCTAACTTATTTCCTAATGGGAGATCTAATATTGCATCCTCTCTAGTTGGTACCTCTATATATTGATTTAGAAAACTTTCCTGAACACATTTTACAAACTCTAACATGTCTAGACCTTTAACAGTATGGGAGTCCCAATCAATATGTGGAAAATTAAAATCCCCTACTATCACAACTTTATGTTTCCTGCAGTTGTCTGCTATCTCTCTGCAGATTTGCTCCTCCAATTCTCACTGACTATTGGGTGGTCTATAAGTACCTGTTTATATTTACGAGCCAGCTCATCCTGGGTACTTTCATCATATTCACGGCGGACCCAATATTGATTGAGGTAGGCACAGATTCCATCCAACACTTTTACTAGAAAACCTGTAATCTTCCCATTGCTGGGTATAAAATTTCAAAACACTTTCATCCATCAAATCTTCACCATCCTTAAGAAGGTTTGTCAATTCTCTGGTTTCAATAGCACATTTTACCAATCATTGTACAACAGGGAATATGTGTATGAAGTCCAGACCCTGAATTCGATGTGGTTTCAAACGGTGCGGGGACTTCATGTTTGGCAACACAGAGAATTTTCTCAGTCAAGGCAGTTTTCTGACCAATTTTCTTGAAAAAGCAAATCAACATCAATATCAAAGTTGCATGTTGTAATGCACCATGTCATACCACCTCCTACCTTGTCAAATGGCGACAGTCCCTTAATCCTTGCTCTGAAGTAGGATTCAGTTTGTGACAAGTCATTGGCTTCTTCTAATGGTCTTTGTAATTGCACAATTTTCTCATTTGATACCTGGGAGCTCTGAGTCACTTTCTTCAAGTTGCTCTCTGGGCGGGGTTTCAGTAGGGAACTTTGGATGGCGAGGGCTTGTAGGATAGTGTTTGTGTCCACTGGGTCCAATTTGGCCAGACCGTTCTGTCACGGAGATTACGGGTGAACTCAAATGCAGGACACTGACATGGAGGTAGCGTGATCAGAAGAGTGTTTATTAATGGTTGCAGGGAAGGCCGGGGAGCGAGGATTAGGCAGAGGAAAGCCGAGGAGTGAGCGAGGCTGACCGGGGATCGAACCCAGGTCACCATGGTGAAAATGCGGCATTTAACCACTGAGCCAGTGGAGAGTGTAAACGGATGGCGGGACGAGGCAAAGCAGGGATGCAGACAAGGGGAGAACAGTGGTCGGCATGCCATGCTCCTGGTAACACGGAGAGACAGAGTTAACACAGGCAAGCAACAGCACGGAAACAAAACTTAGAATACATTATTCTAAGCGGCTGAGAGACAAGGTTAACACAGGTAAACAGCGCAGAAACAGAACTTAGAATACATAATTCTAAGCGGCTGAGAGACAGGGTTAACACAGGCAAACAGTACGGAAACAGAACTTAGAATACACAATTCTAAGCGGTTGAGAGACTGATTAAACACAGGCAAACAGTGCGGGAACAGAACTTAGAATACACAATTCTAAGCGATCGAGAGACAGAGTTAACACAGGCAAACAGCGCGGATGAACAGAAGAGCAGGAGGCAGGCAAAACTTTTCTTGACACAGAGCGTTGCTGGAGCTGAACGGCAAACAGGAGACAGGCTGTAGGCAACACTTATCTTGATACGGAGCGCTAAATGGAAAGGCAAACAGCAGGCAATCCTTATCTTGACATGGAGTGACAAATGGAAAGACCAACAGTAGGCAATACTTATCTTGACACGGAGAGACAGAGTTACACAGGTAAACCTCAGTACTGAAGTAAAATTTAGAATACACCATTCTAAACGGTCAGGAACGTGAATTACCATGCTGGCTGAAGCAACGATCTGGCAACGAGTGGATGCAAAGCTGGGGTTTTTATGTTGCAGGTTTAGATGGGAATCAGTTGCCACAATCAAGGAGCTTAGGAGAACATGGGGAAAAGGGAACTAGGAGAATAAGAGGAATTAACAGTCGGGACCGTGACAAATAAACCCAATTTGTTTGTGTTACTGCTCTGTCCTCTGCCAAATAAGATATTCTGAAGCTTACACATTGACATTTTCTCTTTCAGTTCCTCCCAGTTTCTCCAAACCCAACTTGTGACCATGGGAACACGCATGGTTCTGGGTTATGCCTTCCTTTTCATCAGCTATATAGAAGACTCCATGTTCTAAGTCTACACTGGTAATGCTCTCCAACTCTTTCCATGTTACATTGACAACTGCTTCCTGCACCCATGGTGAGCTTGCCAGTTTCATCAATTTTGCCTCCAACTTCCACGATGCCCTCAAACTTACTTAGTCTATCTCTAACACTTCTCTCCCCTTTCTCAGTCTCTCTGCCTCTATCTCTTGAGACCAACTATCTGCTGATTCTTTTCAAACTTACTGACTCTCACAGCTATCTTGACTGTACCTCTTTCTATCCTGTCACTTGATAAAATGCAATTTTCTCAGTTCGTCCATCTCTGCCACATTAATTCTCAGGATGACTCTTTACATACTAGAACACCTGAGAGGTTCACTTTTTTCAATGAACTGGGTTTCTCTCCTACCACTATTGATGCTGCCCATACCCATAACTCCTCCATTTCCTGCACATTTGCCCTCACCCCATCCTCCTTTCGCTCGTCCTTATCTACCACCCCATGAGCCTTTTTATCCAGCACATTATTCTCCTTTACTTCTGCCATCTACAACTTGATCCCACCATTAAGCGCATGTTTCCTCATCACAACCCCCAGTCACCCCACCCCCTGCATTCCCACTTCCTGTGAGGAATTATTCTCTATGTGACTCCCTTGTTCACTCGTCTGTCCCCACTGATTTCCCTCCTGGCACTTATCTCTGTGAGCAGAACCTGCTCCTCGTCCCTCACTACCATTCAGGGCCCCTCCAGGTGAGGCAACACTTCACCTGCGAGCCTGTTGGGGTTATCTTCTGTATCCAGTGCGGCCTCCTCTGTGCTAGTAGACTGGGGAAATGCTTCTTCAAGCACCTTTGCTCCACTGCCACAGATCATGGGCACACGGCTCCCCACCTTTGGTTGTATCTACAGAAGGCACTGCATCAAGAAGGCAACATTTACATATCATCAAAAATTCCCACCATCCAGTCCATGCTGTCTTCTCACAGCCATCATCAGGCAGGGGATGGAGAAGCTTGAATTCACACACCATCAGGTTCAAAAAGAGTTACTTCCCTTCAACAATTCAGTTCTTGAACCGATTGGCAAAACTTTAATCACTACATTTCAGCAACACTAATGACAACTTTGATCACTTTACACTTTCTTGTAAAAATTGTGCATTATTTATGTTGGTCTTGTTAATGCCGCTTTTTGATAATGCTGCTATGTCCTTGTGATGCAGCAGTAATTAAGTTTCTCATTTTGCTTGTGCATACATGTGTACTGTACTTGTGCATATGCCAATAAACTCAACTTTGAAGTCCAGCATGCAGACTCAAACATCATGCACTAAGAGGGACTCTGTAATATAAGATTCAGACAACTTAATTGGAAAGTGAGTATATTGAACAGAATGAGTATTGGCAGGTGGGTAAAAAGTAGTACCTTAAAAGAAGTGATTTCCAGACTGCTCCTGGTGCCACGTGCTAGCGAGGTTAGAAGTAGGAAGATATCTTTTGATATCTTAAAGAACCCTCCTGACTCCAAGCATCTCGTTTCTAAGTTTGTACGTTTGTTCGATGGTCATACTATAGCCTCTACTGTGAAGATCAGGGAGGCCTGGAGAGAAGAATTAGGCATTGAACTACCTGAAGCTGCCTGGGACAAGGGTTTGTCTATGATGCAGGCTTGTTCTGTTAACAGCAGGCACCAACCGATCCAGTTTAAAGCTGTCCACTGTCTTCACTACTCTAGACTGAGATTGTACAGGATTTATCCTTCTGTCTCGCCAATGTGTGATAGATGACAAGGGATGGAGGCCACGTTGTCACACACCTTTTGGTTTTTCCCAACACTGACTGGATTTTGGTCCAAAATATTCGACTGGTACTCAAAGGCCTGTAAAAGATCCTTCCCCTTGGAAGCTGGTCTTGCCATCTTTGGCTGTACGCAATCTACTATTTGTTTCCTTGCAGCCATACAACAGTCTCTGATGCGGGGGATGATTGTCGCCGAAATACTTACCTTGAATTTCCTGCCTAATATAAATTTCCTTCAGTTCATCCACTACCCTAGGTCCTTTGGCCACTATTATATCTGGGAGATTGTTTGTGTCTTCCCTAGTGAAGACAGATCCAAAGTACCTGTTCAACTCATCTGCCATTTCCTTGTTCCCCATAATAAATTCACCCGTTTCTGGCTTCAATGGCCCAATTTTGGTCTTAACTATTTTTTTCCTTTTCACATACCGAAAGGAGCATTTACTGTCCTCCTTTATATTCTTGGCTAGTTTACTTTCGTACCTTATTTTTTCTCTGCGTATTGCCTTTTTAATTATCTTCTGTTGCTCTTTAAAAGTTTCCCAATCCTCTGGCTTCCCACTCATCTTTGCTATGTTATACTTCTTCTCTTTTATTTTTATACTGTCCATTACTTCCCTTGTCAGCCACAGCCTCCCCTTACTCCCCTTAGGATCTTTCTTCCTCTTTGGAATGAACTGATCCTGCACCTTCTGCATTGTTCCCAGAAATATCTGCCATTGTTGTTCCACTGTCATCCCTGCTAGGGTATTGTTCCATTGAACTTTGGCCTGCTCCTCCCTCATATCTCCATAGTTCGCTTTGTTCAACTGTAATACTGACACTTCCGATTTTCCCTTCTCCCTCTCAATTTGTAGATTAAAACTTATCATATTATGGTCACTACCTCCTAATGGCTCCTTTACCTCGAGGTCCTTGATGAAATCCAGTTCATTGCACAACACTAATTCTAGAATTGCCTTCTCTCTGGTAGGCTCCAGTATAAGCTGTTCTAAGAATCCATCTCGGAGGGACTCCACAAACTCCCTTTCTTGGGGTCCAGTACCAACCTGATCCTTCCAGTCTACCTGCATGTTAAAATCCCCCATAACAACTGTAGCATTACCTTTTCTACATGCCAATTTTAACTCTTGATTCTACTTACACCCTACATCCAGACTACTGTTTGGGGGCCTGTAGATAACTCCCATTAGGGTCTTTCTACCCTTAGAATTTCTCAGTTCTATCCATACTGACTCTACGTCTCCTGATTCTATGTCCCCCCTCGCAAGGCACTGAATATCATTCCTCACCAACAGGGCCACCCCACCCCCTCTGCCCATCAGTCTGTCCTTTTGATAGGACATATACCCTTGAATATTCATTTC
This sequence comes from Mobula birostris, assembly GCF_030028105.1. Classification (NCBI taxonomy): domain Eukaryota; kingdom Metazoa; phylum Chordata; class Chondrichthyes; order Myliobatiformes; family Myliobatidae; genus Mobula; species Mobula birostris. The sequence goes on from NC_092381.1 coordinate 74,921,516, forward strand.
CCAGGCCCTGTCCACTTGAAGCCATGTCTCTGTTATTCCCACATCATACTTGCCAATTTCCAACTGAGCCTCAAGCTCATCCACTTTATTTCTTATACTCCGTGCATTCATATATAATACTTTTAATCCATTACTCCCCTCACCTTTCATATCAATTCCTATTTCACTTGGCCATACTGTACGATCCCTTCTTGAGCTTTCTGCTCTGTTGATTCTGCTGTCTTTCTTAACTTTTCTTATTCACACTTTCCCTTTATCTCCATCCTTATTTTTCCAGTTCGTCCCCTCCCACCCACCACTTAGTTTAAACACACCCGTGTAGAAGAGAATTCCCTGAGTGGGAATACTGGATAGGGATTAATACTGAAAAGTGCCCTCTAGTTGGCATTGTCAAGTTGGAATGAGTTGCGTGTTCTCATGCTTCAAGATTCTATAGTTCTATCTCAGGCCTGGATTCAATCCTGGACTTTGGGTGCAGTCTCTGTGGAGTTTGTATGTTCTCCAACTGGCTGCATGGGTTTTCCCCAAGTGCCCCTGCATCCTGCCACATTCCAAAGATGAGGAGGTGGTAAGTTTTACTTGGCCCCTGGTAGGTGAACAGTAGAATCAGGGGGGAGTTGTTGAGAGTCTGGGAAATATAAAAAAAAGGATTATTGTAGGATTCGTGTAAGTGGATGGTTGATGGTCAGCACAGACTTGGTGGACTGTAGGGCCTGATCCTATGCTGTATCTCTCTATGATTGTATGACCAACTAAAGACAGTGAGTACTTCAGCGGGTCAGAATTGGCCTAGTGAGGGAAGTTAGCACAGCTTTTTGTAGCAAAGTGTTTGCTTCAAATATCTGCATCATAAACGATCCCCTCATTATCCCATGCCCCTTATTTTGTTGTCTTACCTTGAGCACTCAAGTGTATGTTGCTGCAGTGGTTATGTTACTGGTTTGATCATCTGAAGACCTGGAATTAATAATCCCAAAATTCACAATTCAAATCCACCATGGCAGTTTGCAAATTTCCATTCAATCTGGAAATGATTATAAAGCTGGCAGAAATTGCTGAAATAAATCATTGCACTAGCCACATTGTTCGGATTAATTTAAAAACATTTAAAGGATAACAATGAATGCTTACCAAGCATGGCAATAAAAGAAGCAACATTCCAGAGATGAAATTGTTGTTGCACTGACTTTTTTAAAGGGACTTGGCCTGGGAAACAACTTGTCAGACAACCTCCTTGCTGGCTGTCTGGCAAAATGACAGAGTTATGTCACTCTACACTCTGTAAACTTCCTACTTCACAATACTACCGCCAACAAATGTCACATGGAATGATTCTGCAACGGACACCTGTCATACTTGCCCCGATGAATCCAGCTGACTGGTGCTGTGCCGGCTTTCTCGGGAACTCTAATTGTATGGGTAACTTTGCTTTTCAGGCCTTTATAACAAGAACAACATGCATCAAAGTTCCAAGAGCTATTTCAAAACAGGGCAGACTTACAGTGGCATGCAAAAGTTTGGGCACCCTGGTCAAAATTTCTGTTACTCTAAATAGTTAAGTGAGTAGAAGATGAACCGATCTCCAAAAGTCATAAAGATGACACATTTCTTTAATATTTTAAGCAAGAAAACTTTTTTTATTTCCATCTTTTACAGTTTCAAAATAACAAAAAAGAAAAAGGGCCCGAAGCAAAAGTGTGGGCACCCTGCATGGTCAGTACTTAGTAACAACCCCTCTGGCAAGTATTGCAGCTTGTAAACGCTTTCTCTAGCCAGCTAAGAGTCTTTGAATTCTTGTTTGGGGGATTTTCGCCCATTCTTCCTTGCAAAAGTCTTCTGGTTCTGTGAGATTCTTGGGCTGTCTTGCATACACTGCTCTTTTGAAGTCTATCCACAGATTTTCGATGATGTTTAGGTCAGGGGACTCTGAGGGCCATGGCAAAATCTTCATCTTGTGCCTCTTGAGGTAGTCCATTGTGATTTTGAGGTGTGTTTAGGATCATTATTCTGTTGTAGAAGTCATCCTCTTTTCATCTTCAGCTTTTTTACAAACGGTGTGATGTTTGCTTCCAGAATTTGCTGGTATTTAATTGAATTCATTCTTCCATCTACCAGTAGAATATTCCCCATGCCACTGGCTGCCACACAAGCCCAAAGCGTGATTGATCCACCCCTGTACTTAACAGTTGGAGAGGTGTTCTTTTTATGAAAGTCTGCACCCTTTTTTCTCCAAACATACCTTTGCTCATTTCGGCCAGAAAGTTCTATTTTAACTTCATCAGTCCACAGGACTTGTTTCCAAAATGCATCAGGGTTGTTTAGATGTTCCTTTGCAAACTTCTGATGCTGAATTTTGTGGTGAAGATGCAGGAAAGGTTTTCTTCTGATGACTGTTCCATGAAGGTCGTATTTGTGTAGGTGTCACTGCACAGTAGAACAGTGCACTCCAGAGTCTGCTAGATCTTTCTGAAGGTCTTTTGCAGTCAAACAGGAGTTTTGATTTGCGTTTCTAGCAACTCTACGAGTAGTTCTCTTGGAAAGTTTTCTTGGTCTTCCAGACCTTAACTTGACCTGCACCGCTCCTGTTAACTGCCATTTCTTAATTACATTACGAACTGAGGGAATGGCTACCTGAAAACGCTTTGCTATCTTCTTATAGCCTTCTCCTGCTTTTTGGGCATCATTTATTTTAATTTTCAGTGTGTTAGGCAGCTGCTTAGAGGACCCCATGGCTGCTGATTGTTGGGACAAGGTTTGAAGAGTCAGTGTATTTGTAAAGCTTTGAAACTTGCATCACCTGGCCTTTCCTAACGATGACTGTGAACAAGCCATAGCCTTAACAAGCTATTTAATATCTGAGACCTTGGTAAAAGTTATCTGAGAGCTCAGATCTCTTGGGGCGCCCAAACTTTTGCATGGTTCTCCTTTCTTTTTTTCACTCTAAAATTGTGCAACACAAAAATAATACACTAATCTTGCCAAAAATATTGAAAAGGATGTGGAAAAGATTCTTAGAGATAGGATCTCTGGGCATTTAGAGAATCATGGTCTGATCAGGGGCAGTCAGCATGGCTTTGTGAAGGGCAGATCATGTCTAACAAGCCTGACAGAGTTCTTTGAGGAGGTGACCAGGCATATAGATGAGGGTAGTGCAGTGGATGTGATCTATATGGATTTCAGTAAGGCATTTGATAAGGTTCCACACGGTAGGCTTATTCAGAAAGTCAGAAGGCATGGGATCCAGGGAAGTTTGGCCAGGCGGATTCAGAATTGGCTTGCCTGCAGAAGGCAGGGGGTTGTGGTGGAGGGAGTACATTCAGATTGGAGGATTGTGACTAGTGGTGTCCCACAAGGATCAGTTCTGGAACCTCTACTCTTCGTGATTTTTATTAATGACCTGGATGTGGGGGTAGAAGGATGGGTTGGCAAGCTTGCAGACGACACAAAGGTGGGTGGTGTTGTAGATAGTGTAGAGGATTGTCAAAGATTGCAGAGGGACATTGATAGGATGCAGAAGTGGGCTGAGAAGCGGCAGATGGAGTTCAACCTGGAGAAGTGTGAGGTGGTACACTTTGGAAGGACAAACTCCAAGGCAGAGTACAAAGTAAATGGCAGGATACTTGGTAGTGTGGAGGAGCAGAGGGATCTGGGGGTACATGTCCACAGATCCCTGAAAGTTGCCTCACAGGTGGATAGGGTAGTTAAGAAAGCTTATGGGGTGTTAGCTTTCATAAGTTGAGGGATAGAGTTTAAGAGTTGCGATGTAATGATGCAGCTCTATAAAACTCTGGTTAGGCCACACTTGGAGTACTGTGTCCAGTTCTGGTCACCTCACTATAGGAAGGATGTGGAAGCATTGGAAAGGGTACAGAGGATATTTACAAGGATGCTGCCTGATTTAGAGAGTCTGCATTATGATCAGAGATTAAGGGAGCTAGGGCTTTACTCTTTGGAGAGAAGGAGGATGAGAGGAGACATGATAGAGGTATACAAGATAATAAGAGGAATAGATAGAGTGGATAGCCAGCGCCTCTTCCTCAGGGCACCACTGCTCAATACAAGAGGACATGGCTTTAAGGTAAGGGGTGGGAAGTTCAAGGGGGATATTAGAGAAAGGTTTTTTACTCAAAGAGTGGTTGGTGCATGGAATGCACTGCCTGAGTCAGTGGTGGAGGCAGATACACTAGTGAAGTTTAAGAGATTACTAGACAGGTACATAGAGGAATTTAAGGTGGGGGCTTATATGGGAGGCAGGGTTTGAGGGTCGGCACAACATTGTGGGCGGAAGGGCCTGTACTGTGCTGTACTATTCTATGTTCTCTGTTCTATGATGTTTCATCTTTAACTTTATGACTTTCGGCGATTAGTTCATCTTCTACTCACTTAACTGTTCACAGTAACAGAAATTTTGACCGGGGTGCCCAAACTTTTGCATGCCACTGCATGCTATTCTATACTCTATTGCCTTGTGATTCCAGTGTCTGCCTCAATTCCTCTGCGAGTCGTTGTTGTAGTCAAGGCACATGGCTGTCAGAAACCAACTTTCAGAGTTATACAGCTACTGAGCAGGAACAGAACTTTCAGGCCATTATGTGCACATGGCTTTGGTTTGCAACAAATTAGAATAACAACATCACTTTCAAAAGACAGCTTTGTTTATTGCAGCTTCAGCCTGTGCTACACCATATAACTCTTTGGACTAGGGGTTCCCAACCTGGGGTGTATGGACCCCTCAGTTAATGGTAGGGGTCTACGGTATAAAAGGAGGTTGGAACCCTTGCTCTGGTTGAAAGCAACACCTGACCTTATGTGACCACATAATGATGTCACATAACTTGTCACACGGTCCTTCCAAATGTTTCCATATTTTGTGTATTTCTCTGAAGTTCTGGCAACTATAGGAATCAGTTGCTTCAGATTTCTTAATGAGTTTAGTATTTAGTACATGTGCCTTAATGCAGTATGGAATGAGAGTGGGGAGAAACTGACAGATTGAACTAATCTTTCTAAATGTCATCCTATCATTTATCCTCACTTATTGTTACCCTAACCCTGATGCAATGAGCTATCACAAATCACCACTGCCAGTACTTTTGGTTCTCAGAGCCAGCAATAATACCTTTACTCCAAGGCTACAAATATAATAATGCAATGTATACAGAGGTAGAACAAGTAAGCTGGCTCTTTGGACTATTGAGTCTATGCCAACCCATTTACACTCACCATTTCACACAAAATGCTGGAGGAACTCAGCAAACCAAGCAGAATCTATGGAAAAGAGTACAGTTGATGTTTTGGGCCGAAACCCTTCAGCAGGACTTACTGAAGGGTCTTGGCCTGAAACGTCGACTATACTTTCTCCCATAGATGCTGCCTGGCCTGCTGAGTTCCTCCAGTAATTTGTGTGTGTTGCTTGGATTTCCAGCATCTGCAGATTTTCTGTTGTTTGTGATTGGATTTCACTGAGCATTTATTTGATTTTCCTCATACTCTCAATAACTCCTCCCAAATTCTACCACTTACCTCATCATTATGTGTCATGTCATACCACTTACCTACAGTAGCCAATTATCCTACCTTTGGTGAATGGTGAATGAAAATTTTAAAATAGCTATGTTTTCCTATTCACCATACAAATGGATTTTACCCTAGTGATTATCTCAAGATCAGTATGTTCTGCATCTTGTGTGTCATTGTGATAGGCTTAACTCAGTGTGCTGGCTACATGCATGACTTAGTCCAGACAGTACTTATTTTCACCTTGTCTGCATGCACCCTCTCAAGTATTTTCTGCAAATTCTTTGGTGATCTAAGGAGGGAATTAATAGGAATGATCCAAGTTTCCCGTGATTACTGTGTACATGAACAACCTTCTACCAAAAGTATATTGATAAAATTATGTATTCTAAAGATCACAAGCTCTGATTACTTTGGTTACACGTAAGAAGTTACTTTGGTGACTGTCCTGCATGCTCACTGCTCCAGGACGCCTAGTTCCCAGCCTGCAATGTCACCTCAAACAGCCAACAGCAGTGCCTACTTGAAGGATTCAGTTGGTCCTTTTACTAAAAACAGTTCACATCCCTGGACCAGTTTTCACTTGCTCACGTATAACTACTGATGAGACCCAAAAACAGATAGTAGAACAAACTGGGATTCAAAATAACCCTTTATTCAATAGAATTACGCCAGTCTCAAAACTCAACTCAACCCAACTCACACTTCCAGTATGAATATTTAAATGGTTCCCCCCAGAACAATGAATCAGTAAGAGTCAGCCTGAGATTTGTTTCAACTGACTACTAGGTGCAGATTGTTTTGACTTCTGTTAACACTAAATATCCCAACCTAGTTCACCAAAGCAACAATCAAACAAAATTTAGTTCCAAATCACATAAGGACACAATGGGACAAGTGACTGATGGCTTGGTCAAAGAGGTAGATTTTAAAGTAACTCTTAAAGGTAAATGTTCCCCATTTTAAGGCTTAGAATACTACAGAACAGGAAACAAGTTTGAAAAATCTGGCTGATTTTTCCAGAAGAAAATGCCAGCACCTGCTGTAGAGATGCATAGCTATACTTTGATGGATGCTTTCAGCCTAGACAGAATCTCAGCAAAGGTCTTGAGTTCACAACTGTTCAGTGTTACAACTGTGTCAGAGCAGAGCCTATCAACACGTCTCTTAAATGCAAAGCTGTGTTTGGTCATGGCAATGAAGGTACTTTTGGGAACAGCTCATAATTTTCTCCAGAGCTACAGATGCTTAACCTATGGAATTAGGCCCAAAGGAATCAGTGTATCAAATCCCATGGAAATTTCAAGGCTTTGATTTAAGCCTATGCCTTTTGTTTGTGTGGGTTTCATCTATGTTGCTATGAGCAACAGATCTCCGGAGTACAATAAATCTTCTCAAAATTTTAACATATTAAAAGCAATTTCTTTGCTTCCCCTATTCCCCAATTTATGATGGATCACCCAACAGAAGATCACAGATTTTTCTCAAAAACAAAATTTGGATGCACAGGGAAAAAATAAAACTTTCGGAAACCTGCTTTAAATGTAAATTATTTCAACAATTCGGTGTCTTGCCACTGAATGGTTATATGTAGCCTGCACTTATCTCAATCGAAATCTCTCTTTGCTGTGGCTCTTGCTCATTTGCCAGTGTTTGGTTTGAATTAATTTTGTTAATTTTTATGGAGTTAATTTGCTGGAGTTAATTTTTCAAGAGCTTTGCAGTTTTACCGTCAAGGGAATAGCTCAAATAATCTCAATACTCTCAAAACAATTAGAGCAAAATTTTAAAAAAACACATCATCGCAATAACAGTACCTTAGTCTGCTCAAGAAGTAGAGTTCCTGGCCAAAAGAAATATAAGCCAGGCAATACCCCAGCATTGCATGCAACAATTATTATTGAAAATATGATGGGAAAACCTGTCTTCTGAATTCAGTGGGATTATACAGGGCCACCATTCCATGCCCTCACTGTTTAGCTGAAATTATAATTAGCACTCAGCTGAGTTGGAATTCAGCACTATTACAAAGTTTGCTATTTATTAAAACTCAAAAACAAACAAATTCATCTTTTGTAGTTTTCCAAAAAGCTGATGGATAAGAAATACACCCATTGCTTTACTCTCTGACTCATTGTAACTGCAGTAACTGGTACTCATACATCTTGTGTCTACCAAACTGTTACAACCAATATTCATGTACATGATTTGCCAAACAAATCATGAGCTCCTTATCTGCTGTATCTTCTCAATTCACAGCATAGTTTCCAGCTGTTAATGTTTATGTTGGTAAATGTATCTACATATAATTTTCATTTTGATTCAATAGTAGCCCAGGAGTCTTTCCTTAAAAAAACACACACAGACCTATGCCTTTTTCTGATGGATCCAGCTACATCAAAATATGTTCTTTTCTTAGTCATTGAGTATTATTAGGGATTGCAGGTGAACTTTTTTGGAAAACTGTGTAGTTGGTCTGAAATGTGTATTGCTTTTGGTTTGTCCAGCCTGCTTAGATGTACTGCTATGCATGCAATTAACTGCTGTGACCTGTGGTCTTGCAGAAATCTCTGAAGAAGAATGCCATCTGAGAGGAGGAGGCTACTGGCTGACCACCACTGGGTGGCAGTAGTTCCCTCAACTTAACAGTCTTTGTTCTCTTCTGAAGAACTGCAAAGTTTGCACAGAAGCAGCTTGGAATTTATAAACAACATCTGATTTGGATTTTCAAGAGCTTTGTGGGAAAGTAAGTTCAAATGAACTAGAAATAGTTGGGGAAGTTACCAGCTTAGGTTGCACAATAGTATTTCTGCAAGAATGAAGAGGTTCAGAGCTCAGCCTGGACTTTAAATAAACAGAAATTTCACTTTTCATGATGATAGATTGGAAGAGAATGGACATCCAAACCAAGCTTCAAGCACATGGAATCGTTCCGGACTTCTCACCAACTTGAGACCTCCCAAAAGATTCTTTAAGAAGTATCTTAAAACCTGACTCTCACTAATAATAATTTCATAATAAAATCCTTTGTTGACTCAGGGTTAAATAATAAATAACTCTCAGTGCCCTAGACTACTTAGTGATATTTTAAAAGCTATTTAAATGCCAGTAGCTTCTGGCCACCTTATTTTAATTAATTCCAGTGAGCAACTGATTCTGATTAACTTTTTAAATAAAACTGAGTATTACTCTTGATGCCAGGCGTTTCAATATCTCGGCCAATACATTCAGATAAGATATCAAATCTGGAAATAAAATCAAGCTGATGGCCTTCAGCCCCTTTTCTTCTATTTGGAAGAAATAAAACAAGTAGAACAGTAAAATGTGAAAATTATCTGAATATCTAAATCTTTTCTATGTCTCTAGGCATCAGGATTTCTCCATTTGATCATATTATAGATGACCAAAATTTACAATGTACACTTGTGGCATGTGGAATATGAACACTTCAAACTAACCTAAACTTTTTATTTGCAGGGAAGAATAATTTGCTGGCAGAAATGAAAACTTTAGAGCACAGTGGCTAACTGGCCCATGGTGATCACAAGTTAATACCGACAACTATCAAGTTCTGGTTTGAGGATCTCCCAGTACTCCACTCGATACTAGAACCAATTGTCAGAGTTTGATAAAGCAACACTCACAATACGCTGGAGGAACTCAGCAGGTCGGGCAGCATCCGTGGAAAAAGATCGGTCGACGTTTCGGGCCGGAACCCTCATACTGTTCTCCAGTATGGAAAAATATCATTTCAAGGAACCCCTAAAAATTAAAGGTTTCACTCAACTCACACAGCAGGCACGGGGGTTGTAACTGGCAGGCATTATGACGATGTGCAAGCCAAGATCCTCCACCTGAGCCCAATCTGTCAACTTGTGTTTGATCCGTCCCCATCTGTTCTTGCTACTACTAGTGTGTGGGAGGTACGGGAGTTGTGGGTCCCATGCTACCTGGTTCAGGAACAGTTACAGCTCTACAACCAACCATGACCTACGTGGATGGCTTTACTCACCTCAGGGCTGAACTGTTTCCACAGCCTGTAGACACACTTTCAGGAACTCTGCCTTTGTTACGTATGGTTTTTCATGGATTCTATTGTATTTCTTTATTGTGCTGTGGGTGCCTGCAAGAAAGTGATCTCAAAGTTGCACATGATATATTATAAATTTACTTTGAACTTTGAACCTTGAAGCTTATAATTAGTTGGAGCAAGTGTTGGTCAGTGGAAATCAGCACACAATTAGTTAACACATTTACTCTGGTTTTGATAGTGAAGAACCATATAACAGTATAAAGAGAAGGCACATTTTTAACATTAGGTTTATAATCACCAGATCTCTCAAGTAAATCTGTTTCAAATTGCAATTCAAAAGTAGTTTGCTCTCCTTTTGCAGTACATTTTTAATATTTTTGTTGCAGCTTATAGTCATTTTTTTAATATATTGTTTTGCACTGGTACCACAGAAATGCAAATTTCACAACATATATCAGTGATAATAAACCTGATTCTGATTCTAAGATAGAAACAGGAAGTAGCTTATTTGGAAAAGCATGTTGCATGTTTTTGTGCCCTTTGAGCCTTTTTTATATTTAACTTTTCTATAAATACCAACAGGAAGCGAAGCTTAACCATGTTCTAACAAATGTCATGTGCTGTTATCTGTTGGTGCTAAATTTTGGCTGGGATATATTCTTGACTGTAAACAATTTGGGTGAACATTACTGAGTTAACTAGACAAGTTCATGCAGAGCATGCAAACAGGCCCTTTGTTGTACTGGCTGTGCTGAGCATCATGCAGCCAGTTACACTATCCATAACCTAACTGCATTTTATCTTTCCCATATTACCATCAACCACCCTCCTCTCCCTCCTTCTGTACACCCATAGTCATGCACACATACTCCACCACTCATCCATACACACAGATCATTGACAGTGGCCAATTAACCTATCAATATACATGTTTTTCGGATGTGGAACAAAACCAGAGCATCCAGAGGAAATTCATGTGGTCACAGGGCAGACCTGCAAATTTCACACAGCCAAAGGTCAGTAATTGAACTTGATTCCATGGACTTGAGAGTCAGCAGCTTTACTTGCTATGCTACTGTGCGATCCTTTGTAGACATTGCAATCTGGACTAATTGATCCACCATGTCTAAGGTGTATTTTATTGACTGTGCTTTCTGTTATGACAAGTATAAACAATATTTTTATTGGTGTGCAAAGCCAATCCTTTTTTTCAAAGAGTGAATATATCTGTGTATTGCAGATAGATCATGCTTGCTGCAATGAATGTAATTAGGTCTGCCTTAATCTGAATATTTCTGGACAATCATTCCAGCTATAGAAATACTGCAATGTGATAAAAGATGTAATAATCAAATCAATGTAAAATATGATGTACATGTTGTTTCTACTCTTCATTTGACTGTGATTGAGAAACAGGCTTCTGAGAGGATTGAAGGGTTAGATGCCAAGAGGCTTTTCCCACCGTCCAGAGTCTATCTTAAAGAATGAGACATGCTCTCAGAATGAAAGCTCAGCTACACTGGATTGAAAGACTTTGCACAGTTGGAAATTGTTTTGAATTCTCTACTACAGAGCGATGGGGATTTGAGGCTAAAATCAATTGCTATTGGGGCACTGATACAATTGTGGGATATGACGCTTAGATGAGACAAAACATGCAAGTTCAGGCATGACCTACTCCTGCTTCTCTCTCATGCATTCATATGTTGAAACTCACTACGACAGGGAAAAGTTGAGGTTAAATGCATAAAAGGTTTAAAGTGAAAATGGGTAAGCATAGGGGAGTTAAAGGAATAGAAGATTATCTCATAACCACAAGAAATCCTGCAGATGCTGTAAATCCAGAAGAATGAATACAAGGCGCTGGAGGAACACAGCAGGCCAGGCAGCATCTATGGAGAGGAATAAACAGTCAGTATTTTGGAACTGTGCTTGCTCAGGATTATACTTTTAGGATGAGATGAAGAGGGTAGTAAAACGTTTGTGTGCAATTAAAAATTATCATGACTTATGAGCAGATTATGTGACTGCAATAGGACAAAATCAATGCAATCCTGTGCAGCCTTCTATGAAGGTGGGATGAAGATAAAATTTGGTTATTTAATCGTTCCTGGCCTTCAGGGTAAACTAGACTTACCATTTTGCTCTTTCTTCTTTTCCCTATTTTCTCAACATCTCAAAATTAGTTTTGTCTCTAATTTTTCTCCTGCTTTGCCAAAGGGTTATTGCCATAGAATGTTAATTGTGCTTCACTATCCACAGATGTTGCCTGACGTGCTGAATATTTCCAGCATTTTGAGTGTTTTTTTAAAGATTTCTAGCATCTGCCATATTTTGTTTTAGTTTTGTTATTGAATGAATAATCCATAGATTTGGACTGAATACTCTGCAGATGTGAATAGAAACTCTGGGAGTTTACATTCAATTGCTTCATTGAAGACATACAGAATAAGCACCTGATATCAGTTACTGGGACTCTGTTTGCACTTCCTGTTGTCTTGGAAAAGCAGCCGACATAATGAAAGACCTCATTCACACAGAATATTTTCTCTTCTCTCCACCTCCTCCCCTTCATAAGAGTACTGATAGAAATGTATGAAAGCACATGACACCAGGCTCAAGGATGGCTTCTATCCTGCTGTTAGAAGATCAATAAAATGGACCTGAGTTCAGAATCTACCTTGTCATGGCCTTGTCCTTTATTGCCTAACTGTACTACACTTCCACTGCAACTGTAACACTATGTTCTGCCTTCTGTTATTGTTTTTCCTTGCACTACCTCAATCAACTGATATTATGAAACGATCTTTGTGGATGGCATGCAAATCAAGGTTTTTCACTGTACCTCAATACGCGTGACTATAGTAAACTAATTACCAAAAGTCCACAATTCATGAATGTCTTACAGAAAAGGGAATCTTCCAATCCACTAGTTATATGTTGATGATCAAATATAGCCTCTCATGTATCAAAAAAATGACGTGATCAGATTCTCAATGCCAGTTATGAAAAATAAATGCTGGTTTTGCCAGTGAGGCCAAGATCCCATGAATGTTGTTCTGTCCTTTTAACCCACCCTTCCCCTCCACATAGCCCTCCATTTTTCTATAATTCATGTACCTATCGAAGAATCTCTTTAATCTCCCTAATATATTTTTCTCTACCACCATCACTAGCCACGTGTACCATACACCCACCACTGCCTGTGCAAAAAAAACTTACATATACACAGCTTAAAAGGCCAGTAATTCCCCCCGTACATTTCTCCAATCACTTTGAAATTATGCCCTCTCGTATTAGCCATTTCACCCTGGGAAAAAGTCTCTGGGTGTCCATTTGATCTATGCTTCTTTTCATCAACTACACCTCGATCAAGTCACCTCTCATTCTTCTTTGCTCCAAAGAGAAAAGCCCAAGATTTTACTGTTATGGCACACTCTCCAGTCCAAGCAGTCTCCTGGTAAATCACCTCTGCACTCTTTCTAAGCATCCACATCCTTTGTGTAATGAGGCAACCAGAAATGAACACAATATTCCAAGTGTGGTCTAACCAGGGCTTTTTTAGAGCTGCAGCTTTACCTTACAGCTCTTGAACTCAATCCCCTGACTAATGAAGGCCTATGATCCGTATGCCTCCTAAACAGCCTTATCAATTTGACAACCCTATCAACTTGAAACGTGATGGTGAACCAAATAAAGTATTTGGAAGACAATCGGTTGGTAAATTGATGGAGAAGATCCTGAGAGGTAGGATGTATGAATATTTGGAGAGGTATAACATGATTAGGAATAGTCAGCATGGTTTTGTCAAGGGCAGGTCATGCCTTACAAGCCTGATTGAGTTTTTTGAGAATGTGACTAAACACATTGATGGAGGTAGAGCAGTAGGTGTAGTGTATATAGATTTCAGCAAGGCATTTGATAAGGTACCCCATGCAAGGCTAATTGAGAAAGTAAGGAGGCATGGGATCCAAGGGGATGTTGCTTTGTGGATCCAGAACTGGCTTGTCCACACAAGGCAAAGAGTGGTTGCAGCCGGGACATATTCTGCATGGAGGTCGGTGACTAGTGGTGTGTCTCAGGGATCTGTTCTGGGACCCCTACTCTTCATGATTTTTATAAATGACCTGGATGAGGAAGTGGAGGGATGGGTTAGTAAATTTGCTGATGACATAAAGGTTGGGGGTGTTGTGGATAGTGTGGAGGGCTGTCAGAGGTTACAGCTGGAGATTGATAGGTTGCAAAACTGGACTGAGAAGTGGCAGACAGAGTTCAACCACTTGTGAAGTGTGAAGTGGTTCATTTTGGTAGGTCAAATATGATGGCAGAATATAGTATTAATGGCAAGACTCTTGGCAATGTGGAGGATCAGAGGGACCTTGGGGTCCGAGTCCATAGGACACTCAAAACAGCTGCATAGGTTGACTCTGTGGTTAAGAAGGCGTACGGTGTATTGGCCTTCATCAATCGTGGAATTGAATTTAGGAGCCGAGAGGTAATGTTGTAGCTATGTAGGACCCTGGTCAGACCCCACTTGGAGTACTGTGCTCAGTTCTGGTCACCTCACTACAGGAAGGATGTGGAAACCATAGAAAGGGTGCAGAGGAGATTTACAAGGATGTTGCCTGGATTGGGGAGCATGACTTATGAAAACAGGTTGAGTGAACTTGGCCTTTTCTCCTTGGAGCAACGGAGGATGAGAGGTGACCTGATAGATGTGTATAAGATGATGAGAGGCATTGATCATGTGGATAGTCAGAGGCTTTTTCCCAGGGCTGAAATGGCTGCCACAAGAGGGCACAGGTTAAGGTGCTTAGGAGTAGGTACAGAGGAGATATCAGGGATAAGTTTTTTACGCAGAGAGTGGTGAGTGCATGGAATGGTCTGCCGGCAATAGTGGTGGAGGCGGATACAATAGGGTCTTTTAAGAGGCTTTTGGATAGGTACATGGAGCTTAGAAAAACAGAGAGCTATGGGTAACCCTAGTAATTTCTAAAGTAGGGGCATGCTCAGCACAACTTTGTGGGCCGAAGGGCCTGTATTCTGCTGTAGGATTTCTATGTTTCTATGACATGAAAGTAGGCAAACATAGACTCAATCTAAGGTTCAATGATAATGCTTGAACTGAATTGGGGAAGGACTGAGGGAGTGAGATTAGCTGGATCTCTCTTTCAAGGAATCATTTCAGATATAATGCATTAATTGGCCAATTGAGCTATAAAATTTTATGATTTTATGATTTTAATTACAATAAATGGGCATTTATAAATTCATCCAAGAATGTTTTGGCATAAGACATAAATCACCTCAAAACCACTTGTGACATTGGACCAGGAAATTTAACTATAATATCAATTAGCAAAATAGGGAGGCAAAGGGAAGTTTGAATACTATTGCACCCAAATGGAAGCTGCTGCTAAAATAACTGTCCTGTCATTTATCAATGGACATTTCATCAGTTATGGTAGAATGCTCTAAATTTAAAGAGTAGAGGTTGTTGTAATCTGTGAGGTGTTCCATGTAATTTTGCCAACTACCTTCTAAAGCATCTTGATAAGTTAAATAAAAGACAGAGAAAATGATCAATTCCCAGAAAACCTGAATATGCCTTGGAGATAGAGCTTTGGAACATAATATTGAGATGCAAAATATATTGATAGGTTATGGAAACAGAATAGAAAACAATTAGAATTGTTTATTGTGGATAGTAATTGTGAGAATATAATAAAATTAAGAAACTTCAGGTAAGGCTAGTGATTAAGGATTCTCCACTTTATTCCACTCAGTCCGAATAAATATTAACTAACATCTGGTAAAGACCAGCAAAAAATTCATGGGGATAAAAGTGATTTGACTAGTGAGATAGTCTTGAACAAAGCTGAAAGTAAATTTTATTCTTAAAGTATAAACACCATACGTCACCATATACAACCCTGAGATTCAGTGTACATTGTTACAAGTTAAGAGGCCAATCTTTTTTTAAAAAAGCATGTGGAAATTTAATTTCACAGAAGGCAGTGAATCTCTGAAATTCTCTGCCCTCAGGGGTGGTGGAGGCTTGTTTATTAGAAATATTTAAGCTGTGGTTAATTTAAATTTTGCAAGATTGGGGAATTGTGGCTATTGTAAACTGCACTGAAGAATTGAGGTGTGGGTTAGATCAGCCAGGATCCATATTGAATGATGAGTTTGACATGAAGATCTTGGTGGCCTACCCCTGCTCCTCTTTCTGTGTTCTTGTGTGTGGATAGAAGAGATCAGAATGATAGCTGAACTGCCAGATCAAGGTGAAGGCAGTATTGAGAATGGCAACTGTCAAGGAGCATGTTAGCAGGTGGCAGCAGAGAGTTTCAAGAGAGAACTGTTCAGGATGTTTCTTCTGGAGAATCAATGAACTAGATAGAGCCCACTGTGGACTAACTGATGGAACCAGGCTAGATCATTCCAAAACTCATCGATCATAAATTTGCAACCAATGACTTAAAGAGAGTTTCCTGGTGGGTGAGCATATGTCATGGATTCAACACAGTCATTTGATGAGGCTGTGGACAATAAAGTATAAGCAACACCAAAATTACATCTTTCTTCAAGAGCACTTTGAAATATTTAAGTAAAATAATATCAATTTCGGCTGGTGGGATTGAGATACATCTCTACCAAAGGAGGTGTAGGGCATTCTTCCCTCCACTAGCCTGCAGGTCTCACCTGGGCAAAGTGTAGCTCCTGCTTAGCAACCTTCCCCACCCTCCCCAATCAGGGTCTTGTGAAGCCATGGACGCAGGTGGTGGATGGTCGTATGACCACTCCTCCTGACCACTGACGCCAGGCAGACTATCTTTAAAGAGTGTTGATGATGGCCGGGGTCACACGTCTTGTAAACACACTGCGCAGAAGAAGGTAATGACAAACCATCTCTGTAGAAAAATTTGCCAAGAACAATCATGGTTATGGATAGAGCGACAGTGTCTCTGGGGGTTGGTGGGGGGGTGGGAGGTCTTCGCTACAGGTAAAGATCCCTTGCTCAGTAGACAGATGGAAGACTATAATCACCCATGTCATATGACATGACACATAATGATGACGATGAGTATATTGTACGTTTTCCAAAATGTTTTCCAAAAATAACTTTGAATAATAAAATCTCCATTGATCTTAAATGAATAAGTTTTAGAGACAGTGTGTCAGATATTGATGCTACGATAAAACAAACTTGGTATATATGGCCGTGTTAGAGATTCCTCAGACGTTGCCTTTTGTCTTAGTTTTTAGCTTGCCCTTACTATGAAACTGCTTGGCTTATACTACAATAGGTGATATGACAGAGTCAGCTGTTGAAAGAAAATGACAAGTGATATATGTGGGGCTTTGTTCTGCTGTTCAATAATAAAAGTTAAAGGAGGATAATCATTTTGAGGGGCCACTTGGGAGGGTGTGAAATCCTGCGATCACTGTGAAGGACAGTTCTGTTGAAGTTAACACACTTCACTTACACAATGTCTGAGTTGGCTCGCAGGTGAGTGATGCCATTCAGCACAACAGTGCCAAAGAAGCTTTTGTCAAGAATCTGCCGGAACCTCTACATTCACCGCTGCTGATGAGCTAGTGCTGCAGTACATGTCACAGAGCTGAGGACAGTAACCAGGCATAAGACTTAATAGCTAGCTGTGGAAAATTTAAGCTCTCATACTTTGAAATACTGAATGTTTCCAGCATTATCCTCTTCTGTATTTACACAACTTCTTTGATGGATCCTAAACTCAGCATTAGCATTATTATAAATAATGTGTATATTGGACTCTATCTCTCAACCAGAAACTGATCATAACTCTCCACCACTGTTGATTTCCTCTCATCGATGGGCTGATTTGATTGGTAGGATATTGAAGCATTAATTCTACATAGTCTTGAACAATAGAATGAAGTTGACTGATTCAAAGTGTGCACAACCAAGTGACATAACATCAATTTAAAAATCCATTTAAGAGTAGGCAATAGTAAGGCCATCTAATCCATTTCTAGCTGTGAGTTGCCAGTTAGACCTCATGGTGGTTAGTATTGCCCAAGGGTTCCTCTGAGAAAAAAAGTCATCCAGTAAACAGAAAATACCTGCAGTAGGGTGGGAGTTAAGCCTTGGCATTTCAACACATTTTCTTTTCTTACTCGGGGTTCATGATTAGATGTTAGTGGGAAACGGAGGAATGGCATCCTGCCTGATTCACACTCATTGTCATTCTGTGAGATCAAACCTTGGAGCTAAGTAGAAACAGCAGCCTTGGCAACAGCACGTCACCTTAAATACGAAGATGCTCCTGTTTATCCTCAGTAAAGAAAAGCTTTGGCACTTAAACACACAAAGTGGCACAGGAAAGATTTATAAATATAAAACAAAGCTTTTTGTCTCGACAACAGGATTACCGGAGTAAAGTCTTTGGGTTTTCAGAACTGAAACGATAATACTTGATAAGAACAAAAAGCCTCAATGGACCGCTGGCAATTATGCTTCTTTCTCAGACACTACAGTTCTTTCACCAGACTTTCATTCCATTAGGAAGAGCAGATGAGTTGTGCTGTTGGGAACTGCAGAGATATTGGATTCCGCAAACGGAAGGCTTATACTATTTGTCATGTTCTTTGATCACAAGTAATATCATGATAAACTGAGCTAACAGGATAAATTCCAATACGAACAATGTGAGGTATAAGATGCTGATAGAATATGGCACCTGGAATAGAATGTCCTTTTCCATGCTGAGTAAATTGACTCCTACCTGCAACACACAATGAATCGTGGCAATTTAGAGCCATAGAGCACTGCAGCACATCCTGTCCATCTATTCCATATTGTTCTGCCTATTCCCATTGACCAACACCTGGACCACAGCCCTCCATATCCCTCCCATCCATGTACTTATCTAAACTTCTCTTACTATGTTACAACTGAACTCACATCCACCACTTCTGCTGGCACTTCATTCCACACTTGTACCATACTCTTGAGTGAAGGAGCTCCCCCTCAGGATCCCCTCAACTATTTCACCTTGTACCCTTAACCTATGACCTCTAGTTCTAGTCTCAGCCAACCTCAGTGGAAAAAGCCTGCTTGGATTTGTCTTATTTATACCCCTGATAATGAGTATCATCTGCAAATTTGCTGATCCAGTTTAACATACTCTCATCCAGCCATTAAGCAGATGATAAACATCAATGGACGCAGCACCGATCTCTGTGGCACACCACTAATTACAGGCTTCCAGTCAGAGCGGCAGCCATCCACTATGACTCTCTGGCTTCAATCATGAAGCTAATGTTGATTTCAAGTTACAACCGTATTCTGAATGTTAAGCGACTGATCCTTCTTGACCAGCCTCCCATGTGGGATTCTGTCAAAGTTCTTGCTACATTCCACGCAGACAAAATCCATTGCCTTTCCTGATAACCTCCTTGAAAAATTCTATGAAGATTGGTTAGACATAATCCACCATTCACAAAGCCATGTTGACTATCCCTGTCTATCCAAGTACATGTGTATCCTGTCCTTTAGAATATCTTCCAATATTTTACCCATTACTAATGTCAGGCTCACCAGCCAGTAATTTCTCTGCTTACTCTTAGAGTCTTTCTTAAACAATGGAACACCATTAGCTACCATTCAGTTCTCTGGCACTTCACTGATGGTTAAGGATATTTAAATACTTCTGCATTAGCCTCCCACAGGGTCCAGGGGGACACCTTGTCAGGCCCTGGGAAATTATCCACCCTAATTTGCCTCAAAAGAGCAAGCACCTCTCTTCTGCATCTACATACGGTCCATGACCTCACTATTATTTTGCCTTGGTTCTGTAGACTCTTTGTCCATCTTCAGTAAATAAAGATGCACAAAATTCATTTAAGATCCCCTCCATCTCTTTCAGTTCCATGCGTAGATGACCACTCTGGTCTTCAAAAGGACCAATTTTGTGCTTTGCTATCCTTTTGTTCTTAATATATCTGAGGCCCTTCACCTTATTTGCCAGAGCAACCTCATGTCTTCTTCTAGCCATCCAGATTTCCCTCTTAAATGTTCTCTTTCATTTCTTACACTCCTCAAGCATCTTATTTGTTCCTTGCTGCCTATATCTGCTATGCACATCCATTTTTTTTAGCCAGGGCTTCAATACCCCTTGAAAACCATTGTTCCCTCAACCTATACCCTTGTCTTTTATCCTAACAGGATCATACAAACTTTCTCCCTTTTGAACGTCTCCCCCTTACTAAATATCACTTTTCCAGAAAACAAATTATCTCAGTCCACAGCTGCCAGGTGCCATCAAAATTGGATTTTCTCTAGTTTAGAATCTCAACTGAAATCTCAAATCTTATTGTTCTTCATAATTATCTTGAAACTAATGGAATTATGATCACTAGATCTAAAGTGTTCCTTACATTTCTGTCATCTGCCCTGTATGGTTCCCTAAGAGGAGATCCAGTATCACACTCTCTCTAGTTGGTACCTCTATATATTGATTAAAGAAACATTCCAGAATACATTGACAAGCTCCATCACATCCAGTCCTGTTACAGTATTTTTACAGACATCCATAGTTTCAGTAGTTTATGGGAAATGTACACAAATCAGTGCTTAGCGATTCGCAGATGCAGACAAAATTATCATAGAACTTTGGCCAGTACAAAACAGGAACACATCAGTGTCTCCACCCTGACTATGATACCAATCTAACTAACCCCTTTGTCTGCATATGGCTCTTGTCCTAACATTGCTTTCATGTTCATGTATCTGTCTAAATGTCTTTTAGACATTGTTATCATATCTGCTTCTACTACCTCCTTTGGCAGCAGGTTCTAGCACCTACTACATTCTTTTGTGCAGCTCCTCTATAATTCCCCCTCTCATCTTAAACCTATGCTTACTATTACTTGACATTTCCACCTTATGGTGGTGGAAACACTGATGATCTACCTCATCTATCTCTTTTATAATTTTATATCCTTCTATCAGGACATTCTTCAGCCGCTGATGCTCCAGAAGGCTCAATCCAACTTTGTCCAACTTTCTCATTACAGCTAATGTCTCAAACCTGTTCCACACCCTCTCCAAAGGCTCATTTTTATCTAGTACAGTGACCAGAATTGCACACTATGCCCCAAATGTGGCCAAACCAAAATTTTATAAAGCTGCAAAATGACATTGTGACTTTTATACACAGTGCCTCAGCCAGTGAAAGCAAGCATACTGTGAACCTCCTCCTTTCCTTCTTTCTTTCTTTCTTTTCAAATCTTTCATTATAATTATTATATTACTCAAAAATAACACAAGTACATCAAAGTAAGCAACACTTACAATGTCTCAGGGAAAGAAAAGATTATTTTAAAGATTGAAAAATTTTGGTCTCCTTTATCATCTTTATCATCTGTGGCCACTTTCAGGGAGAATGGACTTGCATCCCAAGATCGCCCTGAACTGCAGTGTTTCTAAGGGTCCTGCCATACTCTTCCCTTATATTTGACTTCCCAAAGTGAAACTCTGCACATTTGTCTGCATTAGACTCCACATATATCTTCAACTGATCTATATCCTGCTCAGTCCTCTGATTATCTTAGTCATTATCTGCAACTCCACCAATTTTCATGTCATCCACAAACTGTTTAATTAACTACCTATATTTTCATCCAAGTTATAAATATAAAATATATCATCTTGTCAAGTGCTTTATTAAAGTCTATGGAGATAATATAGACTGTCTTACCTTCTTCAATTATCTTTGTCACCTACTCAAAATCACAATAAAATTTGTGAGGCAGGGTTCTCCACACAAAGCAGGGCTGAGTATCCCTAATAAATCAATGCTTTCCTAAATGCAAGTAAACCTGTTCCATTAGACTCTTGCCCAGTAATTTCTCTCCCTCTGATGGAAGGCTCGCTGATCTATAATTTGCTGGATTATCCCTGTTGCCCTTCTTAAACAGGGGAGCAACATTGTCCTATCTTCTGAGACCTTGTCCATGGTTGAAGAGGATACAAAGATCTCTGTCAAGGTCCTAGCAATCTCCTTTCTTGCCTCAGTCAGTATCCTGGATTAGATTCCATCAGGCCCTGTGGACCTATCCAAAGCCTTGGTCCCAAGTTCATCATATTGTGGGGCAAGCCACTGCAAAGCTCGCAGACACAAATCGCGTAGCAGCCACAGCAGACACAGTCTCCTTGCTGGAGAGAGAGGACCCAGGAATTCAGATCTGGGCAAAATATCCTGGAGTAATGAACAGTCCTTGATGTGTCTAGCCTGTCAGTGAAGGCAGTGATTTTGCTTTCAGTAGCTCTTCACACGGCCTGAGATCACCTGGACAATACAAACACCTACGTCAGGGTACCGGTCATTGACCAGTGTTCCCACAATCCTGATCGATAAATTACAGAAACTGGGCCCCCTGTACCTTCCTCTGCAATTGGATTCCGACTTCCTAAACAGAAGACCATAATTTGTGCGACCGGTGATTATATCTCCTTCTTGATGACCATCAGCACAGGTGCACCTCAAAGTTGTGTGCTTAGCCCACTGCTCCACTCTCTATATACCCATGACTGTGTGGCTAGGTGTAGCTCAAATACCATCTACGAATTTGCTGATGATGCACCCTCATCTCAGATGGAGATGAAAGGGCGTACAGGAGCGAGATATAACAGATAGTTGACTGGTGCTGCAGCAACAACCTTGCACTCAATGTCAGTAAGACAAAAGAGCTGATTATGAAACTCAGGAGGGGTAAGGTGAGGGAACACAAACCTGTCCTCATAGAGGGATCCGGAATGGAGGGAGTGAGCAATTCCAATTTCCTTGGTGACAAGATCTCTGAGGATCTAATTGTTGCAGCTATAAAGAAGGCAAGGCAGTGGCTATATTTCACTGGGAGTTTGAAGAGATCTGGTTTATCAATTAAAACACTTGAAAACTTCTATAGATATACTATGGAGAACATTCTGACAGACTACATCGTGGTCTGGTATTGGGGAGTGGGGGTGAGGGACTACTGTACAGGATCAAAAGAAGCTACAGAAAGTTGTAAAATTAGTCAGCTCCATCTTGGGTACTGGCCACATTACATAAAATATCTTCAAGGAGCGGTGCCTCAGAAAGGTGACGTCCATTATTAAGGACCCCCATCACCCAGGCATGCTCTCTTCTCATTGTTACCATTAGGAAGGAGGTACAGAAGCCTGAAGGCACACACTCAGTGACTCAGGAACAGCTTCTTCCCTCAGCCATACAATTCCTAAATGGACATTAACCCATGAACACTACTTCATTTTTATATATATATATATATTTCTGTTTTTGCACTATTTTTAACTACTCAATATACAGATATATCTATACACATACACTATAATATGGAAAGAAGAAGTTAAATAAATAAATAAACTGTGATAAGTGTGTGTGTGCGCGTGTGTGTGTATGTATACACACACACACACTTACCACAATTTATTTATTTATTTAACTTTTTCCTCTTCTTTCCATATTATCGTGTTTTGCATTGAACTGCTGCTGCTGCTAAGTTAACAAGTTTCACGACACATACCGGTAATAATAAACCTGATCCTGATTCTTTGAGCAATAAGGTGCTCACAGTATTCAGAAGGAGACAGGACAGAAGAGAGATTATAAGTTGTTTGGAAGGTCTGAGACAGAAGACTCTGTATGCTAGAATGTCTGTGTGGAGTTTGCATGTTCTCCTTGTGCCCACATCTGTTCCTTCATGGTACTTTGGTTTCCTGTATGGTGTTGAGCTTCTTGAACGTTGTTGAAACTGCAGTCGTCCAGGCAAGTGGAGACTGCTCCACACACTCCTGATGAGTTTTGATGGACAAGCTTTGGGGAATAGGGAAGAGAGTTACTTGCCACAAGATCCCTAACGTCCGACCTGTTTTTGTAGGAACATTGTGTATATGGCTACTGCTACTCAGTTTCTGGTCAATAACACTTCGCCCTCGGGATATTGATAGTGATGGTAAAAGCCACTGAACGTCTGATGCTGATAGTTAGAAGTTCTCTTGTTGTATTTTGTCATTGTCTAGCATTTGTGTGGCATTGATATTACTTATCACTTACCAACACAAACCTGGCTATTGTCCAGGTCTTGCTGTGTTTGATCAAAGACTGTTTCATTACCTGAGGAGCCACAAAAGGTGCTGAAAACTATACACTCATCATATACACTATAGTGGTATTAAGTTTAGGTTATGGCATAGAAATTGCAGTTGAATGAATCAGAACATGACTGGATTTATGTTTAGTTAAAACTTTATATACAGTCCATATTTTTAATAAACAGCAATGTATTTAAATAGTTAATTGATAACATAGCTTAATACGTAGATAATTGTTTTTATGGGTTTGCTACTTTCGTTAAAGGGAAAGCTGAACGGTACATATAATTGTGCATATACTTTAAGAACTTTGGGCATCCTATTTGATGGATTGCTATACCAAACTATGAGTGTTAGTTGCATTCAATAAAGTAAGTTTTGGTTTGAAGTTCCATCTTTTCTAATTACCTTATTATAAGGTAATACAGAGGATCCACTGAGTCCAACAACAATGCCCTTCCTTTCACCTTGATCTGAGATTGACTGAGCTGGGAATTGGACTTAGAAGCTCAGTTAGGTCATCAGGCGTAATCATCAGACACAGACAATTTGCAATGTATTTTTCCTTTGTCTGTCAGCAGGTGGTGCTGTCTCTTTCTTACTGTCCCATCAAGAGGGTTGGCCAAGTGCCCCTTTGATTGTTCAATGGTTCCAGCTTGTATATCTGTAGCACTGCCAGCAGATGGCTCTTTGTAGCCAATGTTACTCAAACCAGGCTGTAGAGAGACAGTGCCTTAAAGCTCTCTGCTTCGTTCTTGCGGCCTTAAAGCTCTCCGCTTCTTCCTCGACAACAGACCGCTTCACCGCCACCTTACTCATCTGGTGGAACTGGTCCTCATACTCAACAATTTTTCTTTCGGCTCCTCCCAGTTTCTTCAAACTCAAGGTGTAGCCATCGGCACCAGCTTGGGCCCAGCTATGCCTGACTTTTCATTGGCTGTGTGGTACAGTCCATGTTCCAAGCCTCTCTTGGTATTGCTTCCCAACTCTTTCTGCACTGCATTAATGACTGCATTGGTGCTGCTTCATGCACCCATGCTGAGCTCATCAATTTCATCAACTTTGCCTCCAAATTCCACCTTAGTCTTAAATTCACTTGGTCCATTTCTGTCACAACTCTCCTCTTTCTTGATCTCTCTGTCTCTATTACAGGAGACAAACTAGCAAGATCATTTATAAATCTTTCCACTCTTACAGCTATCTTGACTATACCGCTTCCCACCCTGTCTCCTGTAAAAATGTCATTCTCTTTTCTCAGTTCCTATGCTTCCACTGCATCTGATGCCAGGATGAGGCTTTCTTTCCAGGTCAGCAGAGACATCCTCCTACTACAGAGAATGGGATTTCCCTTCCGCCACTATTGATGCAGCTGTCACCTTTCTCTTCCCCATTTACACCTCGGACTTCAACTACTACACACAGTCTTGTCATCTTCAGAAGTTTTCGGATGACTCTGCCATAGTTGGATGCATCAGCAAGGGAGATGAGGCTGCGTACAGGGCTACGGTAGGAAACTTTGTCATATGGTGTGAGCAGAATTATCTGCAGCTTAATGTGAAAAAGGCTAAGGAGCTGGTGGTAGACCTGAGGAGAGCTAAGGTATCGGTGACCCCTGTTTCCATCCAGGGGGTCAGTGTGGACATGGTGGAGGATTACAAATACCTGGGGATACGAATTGACAATAAACTGGACTGGTCAAAGAACACTGAGGCTGTCTACAAGAAGGGTCAGAGCCGTCTCTATTTCCTGAGGAGACTGAGGTCCTTTAACATCTGCCGGACGATGCTGAGGATGTTCTATGAATCTGTGGTGGCTGGTGCAATCATGTTTGCTGTTGTGTGCTGGGGCAGCAGACTGAGGGTAGCAGACACCAACAGAATCAACAAATTCATCCGTAAGGCCGGTGATGTTGTGGGGATGGAACTGGACTCTCCGACGGTGGTGTCTGAAAAGTGGATGCTGTCCAAGTTGCATGCCATCTTGGACAATGTCTCCCATCCACTACATAATGTACTGGTTGGTCACAGGAGTACATTCAGCCAGAGACTCATTCCACCAAGATGCAACACAGAGCGTCATAGGAAGTCATTCCTGTCTGTGGCCATCAAACTTTACAACTCCTCCCTTAGAGGGTCAGACACCCTGAGCCAATAGGCTGGTCCTGGACTTATTTCCTGGCATAATTTACATATTACTATGTAATTATTTATGGTTTTATTACTATTTAATTATTTATGGTGCAACTGTAATGAAAACCAATTTTCCCCGGGATCAATAAAATATAAGTATGACTATGACTATGACTATGACCTGCATCTCCTCCATTTCCTGAACATTTGCCCTCACTCCATCTTCCCACCACCTTAACAGAGATAGAGTTCCTCTTGTTCTCACCCAATACTACTTGAGCCTCCGCAACCAGCACATCGTTCTCCACAACCTCCACTATCTCCAACAGGGCCCTACCACCTTTCCCTCCTCCCCACCCCCCCAAACTCCAGTCTACATTTTCTGCAGAGATTGCTCCCTCTGTGATTCTCTTGTCCTCCCAAATGATCTCCCTCCTGGCTCTTGCCCCTGCGCTATCCGACTTCTGAGTGGACAATGAACACTACCTTACTACTTTTTTGCTCTCTTTTCACACTATATATTTAATTTAATTTTTATATAGATTTTGTATTGTAATTTATAGTGTTTCATTACTATGCATTGTACTGTACTGCTGCTGTACTCACCACATTCTACAGAGGTTGTATTGAGAACATCCTGAGCAGTTGCATCACGGCCTGGTTCGGAAATTGCACCATCTCCGATCGCAAGACCCTGCAGCAGATAGTAAGGTCAGCTGAGAAGATCATCGGGGTCTCTCTTCCCGCCATTACAGACACTTACACCACACGCTGCATCCGCAAAGCAAACAGCATTATGAAGGACCCCACGCACCCCTCATACAAACTCTTCTCCCTCCCGCCATCTGGCAAAAGGCACCGAAGCATTCGGGCTCTCACGGCCAGACTATGTAACAGTTTCTTCCCCCAAGCCATCAGACTCCTCAATATCCAGAATCTGGACTGACACCAACCTACTGCCCTCTACTGTGCCTATTATCTTGTTTATTATTTATTATTATTTTTTGCAGTGCCTGCACTGTTTTGTGCATTTTATGCAGTCCTGGATAGGTCTGTTGTCTAGTGTAGTTTTTGTGTTTTTTCTTACGTAGTTCAGAGTAGTTTTTGTATTGTTTCACGTAGCACCATGGTCCTGAAAAACGTTGTCTCATTTTTACTATGTTCTGTACCAGCAGTTGTGGTTGAAATAACAATAAAAAGTGACTTGACTTGACTTGACTTGACTTGCTGCAAATTAACAAATTTCATGGCTTATGCCGGTAAGATTAAACTTGATTCTGCAAACCGAAGAAGTGCCACACCTGCCCACTCACCTCCTCACCTCCATTCAGGGCCTGAAACAGTCCTTCCAGGTGAAACAATACTTCACCTGCGAATCTGTTGGGGTTGTCAGCTGCATCTGGTGCTCCCGATGTGGGCCACTCGACATTGGTAAGACCTGATGTAGAGTGGGGAACCACTTTGTTGAGCACCTTTGCTCCATCTGCTAAAAGACCATTTTAATTTCAAACCCCATTCCCATTACAACATATCAGACCATGGCCTTCTCTACGGCCATGATGAGGTCTCTCTGAGGTTGTAGTAGCAATAGCTCATATTCTGTCTGGGTAGCCTCCAACCTGATGGAATGAACACTGATTTCTCCAACATCTGGTAATTGTCCTCCTCTCTTCTTCAATTCCCCACTCTGGCCCCCATCCTCCCTCCTCAGTTGGCGAGATCGGCAGCCAATCATGGATTCATGCTCCACCATTAGGCTGCACACTACATTCTCAGTCTCGCTCTCAACCAGACTGAGTTCCCCTGCAGACAGCATAAAGTGGCAGATTGTTCAGTCGGCCCAAAAACACATTACCAAAATGTAAATTACAG
Organism: Mobula birostris; assembly: GCF_030028105.1. NCBI lineage: Eukaryota > Metazoa > Chordata > Chondrichthyes > Myliobatiformes > Myliobatidae > Mobula > Mobula birostris. The sequence continues at coordinate 74,949,210 of NC_092381.1, forward strand.
GCTCCAATTGCACACAGGTTAGTAGTAGAAGTATATGTAAAAGAAGAATGAGAAGAAGTAGTTTCGTGAACGGTCTACAGGATGTTGGCACTGGTCACATTGGTCACTGGCACCATCTTGCATCACTGAACAAAAGGAAAATAATAAACACTAGATGCACAGGGCCATTAACCAAAACGTTCAAACTATAAGCTAACACCAACACTGTAGCTCAGAAGCAGTAGCTAAATACTGAATAAATCCTGCTCCATTACTGCAAAAATCTAAACTGGAGCCTTCTTTCCTAGAATATGGACTAAGGTGAGCAGGGCAAATTGCCATCACTGTGCTTTGGTCAAGACTTGACAAGATGGAAATGAAAGGAAAGGAGTTAAATACAACCACAATGAAATACTAATTGGCTGGAATGTGCATACTCACGAGAGTGATTGCCGTCCCAACTCAACAGCATGCCAATGAGGACACCCAGATTCCATGGCAGGGTCTGCGGATGTGACATACTCCTGATGCAACATTTCCCTCCACTTACATCTTGGATTCACCTTCCAAAACTATCCCACTCCGGAAACCTATTCTGCAAGGTTCTGCATTACCCGTTAGCTGTTGAATACCTTCCAATTTTTTATGTTAAAGCAATCCCTCTTTCCTTCATTTCTACCTGATTTATAGCATTTTCTTTTCTTTCCTCAATAAGCCTAGGTTTCATCAAATCTTTTCTGTAATGACTTCATTATAAAGCCTGGTTAACTTGCAACTAAATTTTCCAAATAATGTGGATGTATGAAGTGCTAATTATTTCAGACGTAAAGTTTTCAGGTTCATTTTAGTCTGACTTCTTGGATTTTTATTTTAAAATTAGATTAATGATATTTCAATATATTAACTCTCAACTTTTCAGTTTTGAATCTGCTTCAGTCTGGAACATGGGACTGGCCAAATGGAGTTAGATCTCTTCTGGGCTTGATTATTTTTGCTCTCATTCATCTGCAATCTCTCAAAACCTATATAGCAGGTCTGTAGCGGGTAACAAAGGATTTTCTCACCACAGCTTTTGCACACCGTCCTTATATGATTCACTTGCTAAATTGCACTTTAAAAAGTCAAGTTTCCAAATATCACTCCACTTCTTCCCACTTGCAAGTTTTCCAGCAGCTTTTGCATCGCGACAATACATGCAGGTAACACCAGTTTCTGTATTGTACATAAATATTTTCCATAGCTGCACATTCCTGACCTCATGAGCTTTCTGTGTAGCAGTTTCTACTGTCTCGTTAAGCCATTCTGCTTTAAATAAACCTGCAGTTCTTTTGTGCTTCATGCACTTTGCTTCTTTGGAATTCGACAAAGTGAATCAATAATTTCTTCAATAAAGAAACAGTAAACCAGTTCTGAAACCTGCAGACAAATCATCGCAAGCTCCATGTTGTCAACACCGTCCACGTCAGAAACCAGAAAAGGAAATGTGATTGTCTATGCTCATGAAATATACTTAACATGCCAACAAGGTAAAGGGTGACAACCTTTTGTGTGCAGTTTAAATTCATTTGTGCACTAATAGCAAAAGATATGTGCACGCTCACCTTAGAGGGAACATTGCTAAGAATCTACTTCGCTATGGCCTTGCACCCTATTGTCTAATTGCACTGCATTTCCCTGGATCTGTATCACTATACTCTGCCTTCTGTTAACTATTTTCTCTTGTTCCACCTCAATGCACTGTTGTAATAAAATGATCAGTCTGGACAGCATGCAAGACAAATTTACCACTGTAAAAAGTAAAAAGAAACAAATCACCAATTTAATCAGAATCATAGTTATTATCACTGATTTATATAATGTGAAATTATCTATATGCAAAACTAATATATATAAAAATTATTATATACAAAGGATTGATAAGTTCGTGGCCTAAGGTAGAAGGAGTCATTTTAGAAAACCTAGCACATTTATTTTTCCTATATTTACACACTTAGCCCAGTGGTCGTGGAACATACGGATCCCATCTTTGTAGAAGTTGGCATCTTGGACCTCCAGAAGCGGTCCACAGCAAGGGTGATTGATAATTTTGTGGCCTAAGGTAGAAGGAAATGAGTTATTAACTTCAAACTTTCTGCATTTTCACACGAAGAGTTGAACTGCATGTGCATATAACGAGAGCTATATAACTCGTCTCCTTCTACCTTAGGCCACAAACCTATCAATCACCCCTGCTGTGGACCACTTCTGGAGGTCCAAGATGCTCTCATTACATGCATATGCAGTTCAACTCTTTGAGTGATAATGCAGAAGTTTGAAGTTAATAACTCAACTCCTTCTAAGTTAGCCCATGAACTTATCAGTCACCTCTGCTGTGGACCACTTCTACAAAGAATGGATCCTTATGCTCCACGACCGCTGAACTAAGTGTGTACGTGTAGGAGGGGACTATGTTGAAAAATAAATGTGTTAAGTTTTCTAAAATTGACTCCTTCCACTTTAAGCCATGAACTTATCAATCACCCCTCATCTATAAATTATTTTTATATTCATATATATCTATAGGTGGGAGGAGAAGATGGCAGCGCGATGCGCGCGCGCAGCTCTCCGGTGAAAATGATATCGTTTCTGTTAAATAGGGGCCGTGGACAATTCTGATTTGATGGAGACAGATGTGAAAGCACAGAGGAACATCTGGAAAAATTTCTGAAACGCCGGTTCGCTGCTGCTGTTACTGGGCGATCGAGAATCTTCCGGAGGGAAGGCCCCAAAATCCCCGGCTTTGCCTGCTGCTGGCGACCGAGGCTGAGGTCGAGTCTCTCGGATAGAGATGGTGCTTGGTACTCGGTGTCGGAGGGCTGATCGGAGGCTCGAAGTTTTCGGACGATTCAGAGTCGGACTGTGGTCGGGCATGACAAGGAGAGTTTTTCTTCCTTCTCCCTTCCGCGTGAGATGTGGGACATTTGAGAGACTTTGAACTTTTTTACTGTGCCACGGCCTGTTCTTCATCAAGTCATGGTATTGTTGCACTGTTGTAACTATATGTTATAATTATGTGGTTTTTGTTAGTTTTTCAGTCTTGGTCTGTTCTGTGTTTTTGTGATATCACACCGGAGGAATATTGTATCATTTCTTAATGCATGCATTACTAAATGACAATAGAAGAGGACTGCATGTCCTCATAATCTAATAATCTAATATATATATGGCAGCAAGGCAGTGCAAAGACACAAAATGACTATAAATTACAAAAATAACTAAATAGTGCTTAAAAAGGAATAATGGGGTAGTTAGAAATCTAATGGCAGAGGAGAGAAATCATTGAGCGCAGGTCTTCAAGTTCCTGCACTGAATTCAATAGACATAACTTTTATGAATTATCAGCAAAAATAACGGTATCACAGAAAAAATGACTTTGATCACATGTGTATAAGGGGAGGATCAGAAGCTTTCCAAGAGCAGATAGAGAAAGGGGGTTCCTGGGTTACTGTTAAGAAAAGATGCCACAAAGACCCTGTATTAAAATGTCTAAGTTACAGCTTCCCAGTAGTCTAAGGGTTCTGGATTTTCCAGACATCAAAAAATACCAATTAAGTTCCTTTTTATCTTATGTGGTTGACTGAGTTTGCAGGGATCCCTCCTCAATCTGGCTGGACATTGAAGCCTCACAAACAAAATGCCCTCTTATTAACTTTGCTTTTCCTCAATAAGATGAAATTAGTTAAGGAATGTTGTCACAATCCAATAACAATTAATACAGTCAGGGCTTGGAGGGCGGTGCGACAAATTGAGGGCAACACAGCGAAAATATCACCCTTCACTCCAATAACCGGCAGTGCAGATTTTCAGCCTGGCATATTGGATCCTGGATTTAAACTTTGGATTTCTAAGGGTATTTTCCATCTAGGAGACTTGTTTGATGAAGGAACAATGATGTTGATGCACTATCAATTACTCCAAAAGACTGGAAGTAGAGTAAGTACTGAAAGGCTTTTATTAACAGTAAAATGGGTCCTTGTCCATGCTGTGTCTGTCCTGGACTGAGGGAGGAGCAGTGGCACAATCGTCTTTATTCAGGGCCTGTGGGAGGAGCCACAGGAGCAGTCAGCAGAGGGGCTCGTCCAGACAGGTAACCCAGTTGCAACCTATATACATGGTTTACCACAGATGTCTTTTAGTCAAATAGTACAGAAATTCAACATACCCAGCAAGGATCTTCTTCGCTTCTTTCAGATAAGAGATTTTATACAAAAAAAATGTCATTGTTAACTGATTTCTATAGTTCTGATATAGAAAAGAGGGTGTTTTGTTCTAAGGGTGAAGTCTCCATTAGTACTTTTTACAGTACCCTGAGGGAATGTTATTGTGGGGAGGCTGAGCAGCTGGGAAGGGTCTGGGAGGGAGAGCTGGGAGTAGAAATTACAGCTGAAACATGGGAAGACATCTGAGATAATGCAAAGAAAATTTCAGTTTGTAATAGAACTAAAGCATTGCAACTCAAAATTCTGCATAGAGCCCATCTGACTCCAGATCGTCTCTCAAAATTTAAGACTGGGGTTTCTCCAATGTGTTCTAAATGTAAAGGATATACTGGAACTCTCGCTCATTGTTTTTGGACTTGTCCCAAACTTCAAGCATACTTTGTATGCTTGAAGTATACAAGTGATATTTTGGGTGAAATGGAAAAGATTCTGAAGATGGAGCTTGAACTGGACCCAATGTCTTTTCTCTTAGGCTTACCCAGCAGTTGAATTATTAATTCACATCAGAAAAAAAACTTATTAATATTTTGACTTTTTGTGCAAGGAAGAACATTTTACTTTGTTGGATATCCTATAAGGTCCCTGGACTTTCTAGTTGGCGTAAATTAATCATGGAATACGGAATACATTCCTTTGGACTTTTTAATATGTATGGTACACTAAAACACAAATAGTTTTTTATAAAACATGGCAAACTTTTCTACAATATGTAGATGTAAACCTGTCTGCTATACTAATAAGGGTTTTTGTATAGGATGTGATGGTGATGTCTATATTTTGATGGAAGTGTTCTGATAGCTGATATCTGTGAGGATAAGAAATGTAAATGTACCTGGAAATTGAAGGTTTTGTTATGCTGAGCAAAAAAAAAAATTAAAAAAAGAAAAGGCACCACAGGTGTGGGAAGAATAGAATTAAGAATAGTACCTCCCTGTAATCGTCCAAGATACTCTTTAGAAACCTAGTTTTTAATAAAGCTTTCAGTCATCTGTTGTAATTTCAATGTTAAACCTTGTTTGTTAACACTCCTGCAAATTACCAAGAGGTATTTTACTGTATTTAAGACCCTACATTAATACAAGCTGTTACAGAAAATAAACTGACAAATGGATAATTTATATTTAAAACCTTCAAACTGATTATCGCTACTTTTTATCAATCACTACTTTGAGTTGAAATGATAATCTTAAGCAAAGAGGAAGCACTCAAAGTCACCCAGGGCTGAGTGAATACTGCCTAGAAATCTTGCGCTCAGAACTATTAACTATGATGATCCATTCCCCTCTCATAACTGATATGTAGAAAATATACATTTATATGATACAAAGTGCAGGGAGATGACAGGAAAGTTTCAGTGAGCATTTCTTTCACTGATGTGACAGGGGTTCAAATCCAGTTTTGGCTCAAAAGATGAAAGAGTCTCCCTGCTGTTTAGAAGTTCCAATATAAAATTGGTTTTGGCAGCCTCAGCCGAGTAAGTGTGGATGCACGGTGATAAACTTTAGGATGTTTTGAGGTAACTGGCATTCAATCACCCCAGGAATCTGTAACAAATGTAGAAGTCAATGAAGGGAAAGCTGCCAAGAATGTCGGAGAACTATATGCCTGCAGGGGCCTCTGCCAGATGGGAGATGGCATTTAATCAGGAAGGGGGAGAAAGTGTGATTTTAGAAATATTGGGCTGGATCACGTATAACTGGCCTGTGCCTCATATTCAGATCTTCCTGTCCACTCCTCACTCCCTGCCACATGATGTCTGCAGGCACAGAAACATACCAGGGCCCCATGGCCATACCTCAATGTAGTCAGAAAGCAGAGACCAATTCTCAGACTGCAGCTCCTCAAGTTCAAGGTTGTTTAATGTCATTTCCAGTACACAAGTGCAAAGGAGAATAGTTACTCCGTATCCGATGCAGCACAAAAACAAAATGTCCATAAGGTGACACTAGGAACAGGAGTGACTGTACATAAGGTGACTGACAAGAAATGATAAATTAGTGGTGGTTGGGAGTGTGGGGGTGGTGGTTTCGTGAGAGGAGGTGTTGATCAGCCTTACTGCTTAAGGAAAGTAACTGTTTATGAGTCTGGTAGTCCTGGTATGAATGCTGCATAGCCTCCGCCCTGATGGGAGTGGGATAAAAAGTCCATGAGTAGGGTGGGTAAGACCCTTCATGATGTTACTACACCCTGTCTCCAAGGGATTTAACTCAAAGTCTTCTCTATCTACTTCTGAATGTCTCTAATAATCAAAGGCATTTAAAACAATTGAAATAAATATAATCATTTACAATATTAAAAATATATTTAAAGCATAATAATTAAGAATATTAAAAATAATTAAATTTTAAAAAGCCAGTTACTGTTGATTTTCTACTCATGTGACTCTTCAGACTGGCTATCCTAGACCCATTGAAAGCCAGGAACTACAGCAAACACAAGAGATTCTGCAGATAGTGGAAATCCGGAGAACACAGACAAAATGCTGGAAGAACTCAGCAGGTCAAGTAGCATCTATGAAAAGTTGATGTTTCGGACTGAGTCCCTTCATCACAAAGGATCTACAGATGCAGGAAGAACAGAGCTAAGAATAGAAACTCCCTCCCAACAACTCTCCATCTCATTCTCTTTCCTGAAAAGATCCTCATCAGCTTGTCACCTAAGCACAAAATACTGTCTCGGTTGTTCACCCAGTGTCTGGAGAGAAATGCTGATGTTTATATTATCCCCCAAGAACAAGAGACCACTTTGAGCAAGTCCTCCATACAGGTGTACATCTGGGTATTGATAACAGGGCCAGCATTTATTGCCCATCCCTAACTTCCCTTGAGAAGCTGGTGGTGAGCCACTTCTTGAAATATTACAGTTCCTCTGGTGAAGGTACGCCAACAGTGACAACCGAGATGGCAACTTCTTCATGCAGAGAGTGTTCAGTAAATGGGAAGAGTTGCCAGAGGAAATGGTTGAGGCAGGTACAACAAAAAAAAGACAGTTGTATGGGTACATAGATAGGAGAGGTGGTGCCAACGAGCAACGATTCCTTGGGTGACATCTTTCAGATAGCCAATCTCTTTAATTATTTAACTTTCTTTACACTTTCTGCATGCTCTTTTTGTCTTGATAGTGTTTCAGAAACTATTGGAGCCTGTAACGTGCAGTTTGGAGTTCGATCGAATGATCTAGCACTCTGCTGTCCCTGGAAAGGACCGAGAGCTCCTCGTGGAGTGACCGGGCATGGGGCCATGATTGACTCCATTTCGAAGCGTTGAGGAAGATTGAAGAATCAAGTTGAATGGAGAGGAGGTTAGCGGTCGCTCCCTACGGAGGTCACGGGTCAACGGGTTGGCAATGTTCAGAAGGCCGCAGGTTAGCAACGCGGCATTCACTCAGCATGGAAGGAATGAGTTCGATTCTGATGGGGGGATGTTTTTGAAATTCTAAGGTTTATGTGATGATTGGACTGTAGTTTATATTGCTCTCCTTCAGTTTTCTGTGTTTTATTTCTTGTTGCTAATTGGTGGGTTAGGGGTCTAGATGGGTGATACGTTAGATTTTGTGAGAGAGAGGGGGTTGGGGGTTTGATGCTATTGTCGTTTTTCTTTTCTGTGAAGGAGGGGGTTGGGTGTTTGTTGTTATTGTCACTTTTTTTGTGAGGGAGGGATTTGGGGGTTTGGTGTTTGATATTCCAGCTACCATCTTCCATGTGGGCAATCTGTTAGCTTTTGTGCGAGGGAGGGGTAGGGGGTTGGGGTTTGAGAGTTTTGTTTCTTTTTCCCTTTTTTGCAGGGAGGGGGTTGATGTTTTTTCTTTCAATGACTCCAATGGTTTTTTCTGTATTTCATGGCTATGTGGGGAAGACGAATATCAGAGTTGTATTGTACATATTGAAAAGGCAGCGACTTGCTGCAATTTGATGCTTGATTGCGCTCACTTGGCGATTGGAGGCCTGGAAAGATACAGGTTTGCTGAATGAGTAGAAATGCAGTAACTTGCGGCAGTTTGGAGCTCTGAGCAGCGCCCAGTCAGAGATCGGAAGCCTGAGAAGACATAGCTCATTCAGGTTCACCAAATATGTAGAAAAAGCAGTAACTTGCGGCAGATTGGTGCTTTGAGCAGTGGCCAATCAAATCAGTGGCAAGAACAAATTACAGTAAAGGCAGCAGCAAGTGTAGTGGATATTACCAGAGCAGCCCTTGTTCAAGTGATCAGAGTTAGAGTGGAGAACTTTTAGGCTTTAGCTCTTCAAGGCTTCAGTGAGAGAAGGCAAAAAAGCTGTACATAGAGATCCACCCCTAATAGTTTATTGTTCTTCTTTATTGCTCACTCGGAACAGTAGAGATGCCAGCAAGGATAGTGGAATGCTCCACTTGTGGGAAGGCAGGGAGACCTCCAGCATCCCTGACGACTATCCCTGTGAGAAATGCATCCAACCGCAGCTTCTAACACTCCATGTTAAGGAGTTGGAGCTAGAACTGGAAGAACTCCACATCATTCAGGAGGCTGAGGGGGTGATAGATGGGACATATAGAGAGGTAGTTAATTGGGAGACTGTAGGAAGGGGAAAGGGATTAAACAGCCATTGCAGATTACCCCTGTGGCCACTCCCCACCTCAACAACAGGTTGGGGGATTACCTAGCAGAGGAATGTGACAGCATTCAGGTCTCTGGCACTGAGTCGGACTCTGCAACTCAGAAACGATGGGGGAAGAAGAGGTGAGCTGGGAGAAAAGGGATCCGTTAGTTAGGGAAACATAAAGGAGGTTCTGTGGATAAGAATGAGATTCTTGGATGGCATGATGCTTCTTGGGAGCCAGTGTTTGGGACATCTCAGATTGAGTCCTTGGCATTCTTATGAGGGAGGATGAACGGCCAGAGGTTGTGGTCCATGTAGGTACCAATTGCAGAGGCAGAAAGAGTGATGTGGTTCTGCAAAGTGAGTTCAGAGAGTTAGGAGCTAAGTTAAAGCGCAGGACCTCCAGGGTTGTGATCTCTAGACTGCTACTTGTGCCCTGTGATAGCGAGCCCAGAAATAGGAAGATTACACAGTTTAACATGTGGCTAAGGAGTTGGCGTGGGAGGGAGGATATAAGATTTTTGGGTCAATGGCCTCCCTTCCAGGGAAGGTGGGATCTGTATAGAAGAGACGGTTTGCACAAGAACTGGAAGGGAAGGTTTGCTAGTGCTGCGTGGGTGGGGGGTGGGTGGTTAAACTAGATTGCAGGGGGATGGGAATCGGAGTATCAGAACAGATAGTGGAGAGGCTCTGGGGACAGATATTGTAAAGACCACAGACAAAGTCAGGAATCAAAGGGTTGAATATGATGCCACTAATGTTCTATGGATATATTTCAATGCAAGATGTATCGTAAGAAAGCCAGATGAGCTCAGGGCATGCATATTGTAGCCATTAGTGAGACTTGGTTGCAGGACAGACAAGACTGGAAGCTCAATATTCTGGGATTTTGTTGTTTTAGACACAGAGTAGGAGGGGTTAAAGGAGGACGGGTGGCGTTACTAGTCAGGGAAAATGTCACAGCAGTGCTCAATCAGGACAGACTGGAGAACTCATCTAGTGTGGAACTGGGAAATAAGAAAGGTATGACCAATGACCAAGTTAATGGGGCTATATTACTAACCACCAAACAATCCAAGGGATTTAGAGGAACAAATCTGCAGACTGTTGCAAGAAACATTAGGTTGCTTAGTAAGCGATTTTAACTTCCCACATATTGACTGAGATTCTTATACTGATAATATCATGATGGGATAGAGTTTGTCAAATGTGCTCAGGAACGTTTCCTTAAGCAGTACATAAAAATCCCAACGAGAGAGTGTGCGATACTTGATCTGCTATTACAGAATGAAACTGGGCTGGTGACCAAAAATTTGTGTAGGAGAACACTTTGGATCCAGTGATCACAATGCCATTAGTTTCAAAGTAAATATGCATAAAGGCAGGTCTGGTTCACGGGTTGAGATTTTCAAGTGGACAATGGCCAATTTTGATGGTATCAGAAAGGATCTGGCAAGTGTGGATTAGGTTAGTTCATTATCTGGCAAAGATGTACTTGGGAAACATTCAAAAGTGAAATTGTGAGAGTACAAAGCTTGTATGTGCTTGTCAAAATAAAAGGTAATGATAACAGGTGTAAAGAACCTTGGTTTTCATGAGATATTGAGGCCCTGGTTAAGAAAAAAAAGGAGGTGCATAGCAGGTATAAGCAGGTAGGAACAAATGAGGTGCTTATGGAGTATAAGAAATGCAAGAGAACACTTAAGAAAGAAATCAAGAGGACTAAACGAAGGCATGAGGTTGCCCCAGCAGACAAGAAGAAGGAGAATCCTAAGGGACTCTACAGATATGTTAAGAACAAAAGGATTGCAAGGGAGAAAATTGGTCCACTTGAAGAACAGAACGGTAACCCTTATGTAAATCCAAAGGAAATGGGGGAGATCTTAAATGAATATTTTGCACCTGTATTTACTCAGGAGACAGACACAGAGTTTATGGAAGTGAGGCAAAGCAATATCAACTTCACAGACCCTATGCACATTAAAAAGGAGGAGGTGTTTGTTCTCCTGAGGTAAATGAGGGTAGATAAATTCCCAGGGCCTGACAAAGTGCTCCCTTGCAGAAGGCAAGTGCAGAAAGTGCTGGAGCCCTAGCAGAGACAGCTGTGTGGCTAGGCACAACCTGAATGCCATCTCTAAATGTGCTGATAATACAAACATTGATTGCAGAATCTCAGATGGTAATGAGAAGGTGCACAGGGCAAGATACCAGCTAGTTGAGTGGTGTCGCAGTGACAACCTTGCACTCAGTGTCAATAAGACCAAAGAAATGATTATGGACTTTAGAAAGGGTAAAATGAGGAAACTTAAACCAATCCTAATAGAGGGATCAGAAGTGGAAAGAGTTAGTAATTTGAAGTTCTTGGGTGCTGAAACCTTGTCCCAACATATCGATGCAGCTCTATAGGAAGGTAAAACTGAGGCTATATTTCATTATGAGTTTGAGCAGATTTGGAATGTCACCTAAAACACTCAAAAATTTCTACGGATGTACCCTGGAGGGCATTCTAACTAGTTGCATCACTGTCTGGTGTGAAGGGGCTAGTGCACAGGATTGAAGTAAGCTGCAGAGTAAGTAAAGTTACTCATCTTCTTCATGGGAGCTAGTCTCCGTAGTATCCAAGATATCTTCAAGGAGCAGTGCCTCAGAAAGGACCTCCATCACCCAGGACATGCCCTCTTCTCACTGTTACCATCAAGAAGGAGGTACAGAAGCCTAAAGGTACACACTCAGCAATTTAGGAGCAGCTAGTTCCCTCTGCCATCCAATTTCTGAATGGATATTTAAATTATGAACACTACCTCATTACTTTTTTTCTGTTTTTGCACTACTTATTTAAATTAACTATTGGCTATGCATATATATTCTTACTGTAATTCACAGCTTACTTTCTATATTATCATGTATCACATTGTACTGCTACCACAAAGGTAGCAAATATCACGTCATCTGCCAGTGCTACTAAACCTATTCTGACTCTGATACTTAAATCATCTTTGTTTATTGGAAGGTATTCTAAGGAGCTGGATATATTGCGTACTTGAGTAAACATGGATTGATTAAGGATAGTCAGCGTGGTTTCAGGTGTGTTAGGTCATGTCTAACCAACTTTATAGAGTTTTTCGAGGAAGTTACCAGGAAAGGTGATGAAGGCAACGCAGTGGATGTTGTCTGCATGGACGTTAGCGAGACGTTTTACAAGGTCCTGCATGGGAGGTGGGTCAAGAGATTCAGTCGTTTGGTGTCCAAACTGTGGTAATATAATAGATTAGTCATTGGCTTTGTAGAACAAACCAGAGAGTCATAGTAGATGGTTGCCTCTCTTACTGGAGGCCTGTGACTAGTGGAGTGCCACATGGATCAGTGCTGGGTCCTTTTTGTTTGTCATCTATATTAATGATGTGGATGATAATGTGGGAACCTGGATCAGTATATTTGCAGATGACACAAAGATTGAGGGTGTAGTGTACAGCAAAGACGGCTATCATGGCTTGTAGTTGGATCTGGAGCAGCTGAAAAATGTCAGATGGAACTTAATGCTAACAAGTGGGAGGTGTTGCACTTTGGTGGGACCAACCAGGGTAGGTCATACACTGTGAATGGTAGGGCACTGAGGAGTGCAGTGGAACAAAGGAATCTGGGAATACAGGTCCAGAATTTGATGAAAGTGCTGTCACAGGTAGACAGGGTTGTAAATAAAGCTTTTGGTACATTTGCCTTCATATATCAAAGTACTGAGTTCAGGAGATGGGATGTTATGTTGAAGTTGTATAAAATGTTGGTGAAGTCTAATTTGGAGGATTGCACGCATTTTTGGTCACCTACCTACAGGAAGTATATAAATATTGTTGAGAGAGTTCAGAAAAAGTTTATGAGGATGATGCTGCGTCTGAAGAACTTGCATTATAAGAAAAGATTGAATAGGTTAGGACTTTATTCCTTGGAACATGAACAGTTGAGAGGAGATTTGATAGAAGTATACACATTTATGAGGGGTATTTTTAGAGCAAATGCAAGCAGGCTTTTTCCACTGAGGTTGGGTGGGACTACAACCAAAGGTCATGGGTTAAGAGTGGAAAGTGAAAAGTTTAAAGGGAACGTGAGGGAAAACTTCTTCACTCAGAGGGTGTGGAATGAGCCGCCAGCATAAGTGGTGCATGCGAGCTTGATTACAGTGTTTAAGGGAAGTTTGGATTGGTACATGGGTCGTGGAGGTATAGAGGGCTATGGTCCGTGCAGGTCAAAGGGAGCAGGTAGTTTAAATGGCTCGGCACGGACTAGATGAGCCAAAGGGCCTGTTTCTGTGCTGTACTTTTCTATTAATCTATGACACTATAATTTGAAAGTGATTGGAGGAAAGTGTAGGGGGATGTCAGAGGTCGATTTTTTTTTACATTCAGGGTGGTGGGTGTGTGGAGTGTACTGCCAGGGTCGTGGTAGAGGCAGATATATTAGGGACCATTATTAAAGACTCCCATTACCCTGGACATGCCCTCTTCTCATTGCTACCATCAAGGAGGAGGTATAGGAGCCCGAAGACACACACTGAATATTTCAGGAACAGATTCTTCCTCTCCACCAATACACTTTTGAACGGATACTGCCTCAGTTTTATTTTGTTCTTTTTTCACATTACTTACTTAGATAGGCACATGGATGAAAGAAACTTGGAGGGCTATACAGGAGTGAAGCGGTAGGTTGATCTTTAGAATAGGTTAAAATGTCAGCACTGCCTCATGGGCTGAAGGGCCTGTACTATGCTGTACTTTTCTATATTCTATGAATCATAAACTTAAGACTGTCTCCAATAGATCCAGCAAAGTCTGTGCTGAGAATCGGGAACTTGCTACCACATGAACTAGTTTGTGGTGGATTTCATTTTCATTAAGTGGATTTCAGACATGTACGTAAATGGAAACAAATAGATGTTTTTGTTTATGACGTTGGGTAGAAGACAGAGACCAACTGACCCAAACAACACAGTCCTGCACTGGAATTCTATATCAACAGAGACAATGAGTTAGCAGAAAGCAATTGGCACCAGCATACAAAGTGTAGGATAAATGCATCAGAAACATGAAATAGAAACAAGGTGAAGGGGCAAGTGATGTAGTTATGAAAGCAACTGTCAGAGATGTGCTCATCTCTTAACTGTGGACAGTGGCTGGAGCAGAGGTAGAAGGTACAGTACTGTGGGGGAAAATTAACCTATTGCTCCCAGCCAACATGCTGAGTTTGCTCCTCGTTTAGTAATGGTCAAACACACGTGTCCCTTTAGTTTTGCTTCTTAGGAGAAAGGTGAGAAATACTGAAGGATAGAGAGGGAGTGAGGGAGAGGAGGAGTGGGGAAGGGGGAGGGATACCTGAAGAACTACCCCACTCTGATGAGACAGCCTCTAAGAAAGTAATAGGTCCAATGTATGTGGAAGGGTAAAAATCCAGAATCTGCCACACATGCCCACCATACCAGAGAGAAGCCAAGGTTGCATTGACTCAAGGTAATTGCAGACATGCATGGACTTCACTTGACTACTCACACAAATAGAAACAAAAACTATAGGATATGGGACTATTGTTAAAAATGAATAACCGACAGCTAGGATCTGTTTAGGTTAACCACATAAACTATAAACACGAGAAATTCTGCAGATGCTGGAAATCCTGTGCAACATATAAACTGCTGGAGGAACTCAGGCAGCATCTATGAAAATGAATAAACAGTCAACGTTTCAGGCCCAAACCCTTCTTCAGGACTGAGAAGGAAGGTGGAAGATGCCAGAATAAAAAGGTGGGGGGCAGGGAAGGAGGCTAGCGAGAAGGTGATAGGTAAAGGTCTGAAGAAGAAGGAATCTGATAGGAGAGAAGAATGGATTCGACGATAAAGGGAAGGAGGAGGGGACCCAGGGAAAGGTTTTAGACAGGTGAGTAGAGGTAAGTGGGGAATAGAAGAGGGGAGGGGGAGGGAATTTCCTTTTGCTGGAAAGAAAAATTGATATTCATGCCATCAGGTTGGAGGCTCCACAGACAGAATATAAGGTGTTACTCCTCCACCCTGAGGGTGGCCTCATCTTGGCACAAGAAGAGGCCATGGGCCAACATGTTGGGATGCGAATGGAAATTGGACTTAAAGTGCTTGGCACCAGAAAGGTCCACTTGGCAGATAGGGCAATAGGTGCCAGTGAAGTAATCCCCCAATTTAGAGCGGGTCTCGCTGATGTAGAGGAGGCCGCATCAGGAGCACCGGACTCAATAGACAACCCCAGCAGATTTGCAGGTGAACTGTTGGCTCACCTGGATCAACCTCTTGAGGCCCTGAAAAGAGGTGGGTGAGGAGGTGAATTGGCAGGTGCAGCACTTCAGCTGATTGTAGGGTGAAGTGCCAGTAGGGAGATTAGTGCGGAGGGACAAATGGACAAGGGGACTGTGGAGGGAGTGTCCCTGCAGAAAGCGGGGTGGGGGGGTGGCACGGGGAAATAAAGATACGTTTGGTGGTAGGATCCCTTTGCAGATGGTGGAAATTGTGGAAAATGATGTGTTGGATTTGAAGGCTCATGGTGTGGAGGTAAGGACAAGAGGAACTCTATCACTGTTAAGGCAGCGGGAAGATGGGGTGAGTGTGGATGGCTGGAAAATGGAGGAGATGCAGCTGAGGACAACATCAATGGTGGAGAGAAGGAAAGCCCATTCATTGAAGAAGGAGGACACCTCTAATGTGCTGGAAAGAAAGCCTCATCCTGGGAACAGATGTGGGCAGAGACGAAGCAAATGAGAAAAGAGAATCAACACACATAAAAGTTGCTGGTGAACGCAGCAGGTCAGTCAGCATCTATAAGAAGAGGTACAGTCGACGTTTCGGCTGAGACCCTTCGTTAGGACTAACTGAGAGAAGAGCTAGTAAGAGACATCGACTGTACCTCTTCCTAGAGATGCTGCCTGGCCCGCTGCGTTCACCAGCAACTTTTGTGTGTGTTGCTTGAAATTCCAGCATCTGCAGATTTCCTGGTGTTTGAGAAAAGAGAATACCATTTTTACAGGGGACAGGGTAGGAAGAGATAGAGTCAAGAAAACCGTGGGAATCAGAAGGTTTATTAAAGATGTCGGTTGACAATTTGTCTCCACGATGGATACAGAGAATTGAGAAAGGGGAGGGAGGTGTCAGAAATTGACCAAGTGAATTTAGGGGAAGGTGGAAGTTAGAAGCAAAATAAGCCCATAGGCTATATGCTGATTATGTTTGGTGCAGCAGGGTGGAAGAGATGTCTGTAAGCGGAGACCAGTGGTTCTAATCATTCATTGCTGCACTGCAATTCAAATAAATTCCACCCAATAGACCTAATGAGTGGTTCAGAATGTTTTCACATATAATAGAAGCAATGCAAACGTGAGAGACCTCAACAAAGATTAAACAGACATCTTTGATAAAACCAGAATTGTTATTCTAACACACATTTTCCAAAATACACATAACGATAACAAAACCTCTCTTGCATGGATTCAAATGCAGTTTATTTTGTAAATGCAAGCAAAAGGATTTTTGGTGTAAATCAAGCTCCGCATTAGTTTCCAATGAAAATATTATTGTGTTCCTCCCAATGTGGGCAGTTTAATACTGTGTCACCTTACAATTACAATTCATTCAGTACTTTCTCAACAAATAAAGCCTTTCCGTCTCTCGTATTCTGTTGCAGTGGTGCGTTATGCATTGAAATCTATACAAAGAACAGCTTTGAATTAAAAATGTAGCCAAGTGGTCCAAGAATTACATTAAGATCACCAGATACATAAGCAATGTCTGAAGAAAATAAAACAAATTTTATTCTGATCAAAGAAAGGTTGAACGCAAGGATTAACTCAAACCTACAAATTATCAAACCATAAAGGATATAAATAGTATATCATTATCAATAGGTCTCCAGACTGCTGGCAGATGTCTAAAGCTTAATTACAACCTTTGAATATATAATAGACTTAAATGCATGATATGTCAGATTATCACCGGTTTGTGGTTCATTAATAACAACACATAAAAATGGAAAAAGGGAATTGTTACAGGAAGAGTGAGGTAAAAATACATTAAGAATGATAGATTTGTCCATTTTGAAATCACTTCACTCCCACCAGCATCAGCCGACTGCAGCAGTTTCCTGCCAAGGGATTCAAACTGTAATCTACATCTACTGTAGGGTGGTTTCACTGACACCTCTCACAAAAGTTTACAGAACAGAAACAGGCCCTTTGGTTCATTTAGTTTGTGCTGAAATATTAATCTGCTTAGTCCCATCGATCTGCACGTGGAAAATGCCATCCATATCCCTCCCATCCATTTACTTACCAAAATTTCTCTTAAATGTTGAAATCAACACCACTTCCGCTGGCAGCTCTGGTAAGAAGGTGACGCACTTGGTTGCAGGAGCCTCTCTGGGTCTAAACAAAGGTGTAATTGTTCGTACTTTGCATCTTTCTTGTGATCGCAAGACAGTGCTGGATATTGAAAACATCAGGTGCTGCAGGACTGTCCCACTGGTGAGCTGCTAGATGGCAGTGGAGATGGACTTGTTGCATTTCATGTTGCCACCTGCTACAGCCATCCAAGGAGGAAGGCGGCGGAGGTGGTGCGTGGCCCAACAAACTGTGAATGATTGTCTTGGATGTGACTGCAAGACCCTTAATGTCGAATACTGCAAGTCTGGTTCACTGTGAGACTGACGGCAGGGGAGCTGCACAGCCTCATTTATTGTGCAGGGAGGTGATGCGAAAGAGAGCTGGAGTCCATGCTGGGTTGGGGGCTTCCCGCCAGTGTTCACTCGGTGATAGACAAGTTGGATTGCATTCATCCGTGGCTGCACTAGTGCGTGATGAGGAACACTGCATGTTTGTTCTTGCAGAAACACGGCTTCAGGACAACATCCCATGCACCATCAATCTGTAGGTCATGATACTCAGAGACTTGGGCTATTTTTTTTTGGAACGTATGTGTTTTCTGCTATAGACATAGGTGTGGTATATGTGCTGTGTGCTATATTGGTACAATGTTTTGGCACTTAGGCCCTGGAGGAACACTGTTTCGTTTAGCTGTATTCATGTGTATGACTGAATGACAATTAAACTTGAACTTGAAGCTCAGCTTGATCCACACTCTCACCATCCTCTGAGTGAAGAAATTCCCCTTCGTGTTGTCCTTAAACACTTCACCTTTCACCCTTAACCCATGACTTCTACTTTTAGTCTCATCCAACCTCAGTGAAAAAGTCTGCTTGTATTTACCCTATCTATACCCCTGAAAATTTTGTATACCTTTATTAAATCTCCTCTCAGTCTTTTAAGTTCCAAGAAATAAAGCCCTAACCTATTCAATCTTTACTTATAACTCAGGTCCTCAAGTCCTGGTAACTTCCTTGTAAAAGTTCACAGAACTCTTTCAATCTTATTGATATCTTTCCTGTAGGTAGGTGACCAAAACTGCTCATAATACTTCAAACTAGGCCTCACCAACTTCTTATACAACTTTAACACCACAACTTTGGTACTCAATAATTTGACTTATGATGGCCAATCTCCTAAAAAGTTCTCTTTACAGCCCTGTCTATACGTGACACTACTTTCAAGGAATTTTGGACCTGCATTCCCAGATTAATCTGTTCTGTTGCCATCTGTAGTGATGTACTGCTCATCATGTAAGTCCTGGTTTGCCCATCTAAAGTGCAATATTTCACACTTGCCTGCATTAAATTCCATCTGCCATTTTTCCAGCTGGCCAAGATCCTGCTGCAAGCTTTGATTGCCTGCTTTGCTGTCCACTACACTCCTAATCTTGGTGTCATCCACAAATTTGTGGATCCAGTTTATCACATTATCATTGAGATCGTGATGTAGATAACAAACTACAACAGACCCAGCATTGATCCATGCAGCACACCACTACTCACAGGCCTCCAGTCTGAGAAGCAATCATCTGTTACTACTCTCTGGCTTCTTCAACAAAGCTAATGTCTAATCAAATTTACTACCTCATCTTGAACGCCAAGTGTCTGAATCTTCGGGACCAATGTCCCATACAAGACCTTGACAAAAATCTTGCTCAGGTCCATGTAGACAGCATCCACTGCCTTGCCTTCATCAACTTTCCTGGTAACTTCCTCGAAAAACTCTGTAAGATTGGTAAGACACAGCCTGCACACACAAAACCATTTTGGTGATCCTAATAAATCCCCACCTATCCAAATATTTATATATCCATTCCCTTAGAATACCTTCCAATCACTTACCCACTACTGATGTCAGTCTCACCTGCCTATAACTTCCCGGCTTACTTTTAGATCCTTTCTTAAACAATGGAACAACATTAGCTGCCCTTCAAGTCTCCGGGACCTCACCCGTGCTGAGGATATTTTAAATATCTCTGCTTGAGACCCTGCAATTAATACATAGCCTTTCGCAGGTCCAAGGGAACACCTAGTGAGGCCCTGGGGTTTATCCTAATTTGCCTCAAGACAGCAATCAATTCCTCCTCTGTAATCCGTGTATGGTCCATGACTTCACTGCTACTTTGCCTCTCTTCTATGGACTCTGTGTCTGTCTCCTAAGTCAGTGGTCCCCAACCTCCGGGCCGCAGACCGATACCAATCTGTGAAGCATGCAGGGGTGCAGTGGTAGCCGGAACGCACCCAGCATATCTTTAAGAAAAAAGCCAAAATAAACAAGCTAATTAATTAGGTGCCATCCAGCACGTAAATGTCGGCCCAGATCAGAGGCCTGGGTGCATTCTGGCTACCGCTGCACCCCTGCATGCTTCGCGGATCGGTATCGGTCTGCGGCCTGGAGGTTGGGGACCACTGTCCTAAGTAAATACAGATGCAAAAAAAATCTATTTAGGATCTCTCCAATCTCTTTCAGCTCCATGCACAGATGACCACGTTCATCTTCCAGAGGACCAGTTTTGTTTCTTGCTATCTTTTTCTTCTTAATATATAGGTAGAATCCCTTGGGACTATCCTTCACCTTGTCTTTTAGAGCAATATCCTGTCTTCTTTTAGCCTGCTTGATTTCCCTCTTAAGTGTTGTCTTGCATTTCTTATACTCCTGAGTACCTTATTTGCTCTTTTCTGCCTATACCTGCTATGCACCACCTTCTCTTCCTTAACCAGGCCCTCAATATCTCTTGAAAAACAAGGTTCCCAAAATCTGTTGTCTTTGCTTTTTATTATGACAGGAACATACAAACTCTGTACTCTCAAAATTTCACTTTCAAGGCCTTCCTTCCACCTGCCAGAAAGCAGCCTATCCCAATCCACACTTGCCAGATATTTTTTGACACCATTATAGTTGGCCTTTCTCCAATTTAGAATCTCAACCCAAGGACCAGACCTATCCTGCTCCCCATTTATCTTCAAGCTTATGGTATTATGATCACAAGATGCAATTTTTTTCCTTATACAAACTTCTGTCACTTGCTCTATCTCGGGTAATGATGAGTTTGAGTACAGAGAGGAAATTAAGAACCTGGTGGCATGGTGTGAAGACAATAACCTATCCCTCAATGTCAGCAAGACGAAGCAGTTGGTTGTTGACTTCAGAAGGAGTAGCGGACCGCATGACCTCATTTACATCAGTGGTGCATCAGTGGAACAGGTCAAAAGTTTTAAGTTCCTCGGGGTCAATATCACAAATGACTTGACTCGGTCCAACCAAGCAGAGGTCACTGCCAAGAAGGCCCACCAGCACTTTTACTTCCTGAGAAAGCTAAAGAAATTTGGCCTGTCCCCTAAAACCCTCACTAATTTTTATAGATGCACCGTAGAAAACATTTTTCTAGGGTGTGTCACAACCTGGTATGGAAGTTGTCCTGTCCAAGACCGAAAGAAGCTGCAGAAGATCGTGAACACAGCCCAGCACATCACACAAACCAATCTTCCATCCTTGGACTCACTTTACACCGCACGCTGTCGGAGCAGTGCTGCCAGGATAATCAAGGACACGACCCACCCAGCCAACACAATTTTCGTCCCTCTTTCGTATGGCCAGATTTGGGAACAGCTTCTTTCCAACTGTGATAAGATTGCTGAACAGATCCTGACCCGGATCTGGGCGGTACTCTCCAAATATCCAGACCTGCCTCTCAGTTTTTTTGCACTACTTTACTTTCCCTTTTCTATTTTCTATTTATGAATTATAATTTAAATTTTTAATATTTACTTTCAATTTGTACTCCAGGGAGTGCAAAGCGCAGAATCAAATATCGCTTTGATGATCACCAGCAACTTTGAGTTGTGTTGCTTGAATTTCCAGCATCTGCAGAATTCCTCGTGTTCGCTGTGATGATTGTACACTCTAGTATCAATTGTTTGGCGACAATAAAGTATAAAGTATCTCATTCCTCAATAAGAGAGTTAGTATCTCACTCTTTCTAGTTGGGATCTCCATGTACTGATTAAGGAAACATTCCTGAACATATTTGACAAACTCCCTTCCATCCAGCCCTTTAAATTATGTGAGACTCAGTCAATATGTGGAAAGTTCTAATCACCTACTATCACAAACTTGTGTTTCTTGCAACAGTCTGTGATTTTTCTACAAATTTGCTCCTCTAAATCCTGTGCTCTGTAATGTAATCCCATTAACATGGCCATCCCTTTCTTATTCCTCAGTTTCACCCATATAACCTCAGTAGACCAGCTTTCCAGTTTGTCCTGTCTGTGCACAGACGTGACATTTTCCCTGACAATTAATGCCACCCCTCCCTCCTTTAATCACTCCTGCTCTATCACTTTTAAAACACTGAAACGCTGGAACATTAAGCTGCCAGTCCTGCCCCTTCTGCAAACAAATATTACTAAGGGCTACAATGTAATAATTCTACGTACTAATCCATGCACTAAGCTCGTTAACCTTTCCTACAACACTCTTTGCATTGAAATATACACAATTCAGAACATTAGTCCCACCACGCTCGACCCTTTGATTCCTGACTTTGTATGTCAGCTTACAACATTCTTCTACACTATCACGTCACCATCTGTTCTGGCGCTCTGGTATCATCCCCTTGCTCAGCACTGGCAACTCATCCTGCTAGGATAGTAGTCTCCCTCCAGTTCAAGTGCAAACTATCCTGGCTTGGCAGTTTCCACTTTCCCTGAGAGAGACCGATGATCCAAAAATCTGAAGCCCTCCCTCCTGCACCATCTCCTTAGTCTTTTGTTAAACTGTATGATCTTCCTGTTTCTGGCCTCACTAGCATGTGGCATGGGTAGCAATCTTAAGATCACCACCCTGGAAGTCCTGTCCTTTAACTTAGCACCTTATTCCTTGAACACAATTTGCAAGACCTCGCCACCCTTTTGACTCATGTCATGGATACCGACGTGAACCACGACCTCACACTTAAAAATACTGTGTCCTCCATAAGAGACCATAAGTCCATAAGACATAGGAGCAGAATTAGGCCATTCAGCCCATTGTGTCTGCTCCATCATTCCATCATGGTTGATTTATTATCCCTCCCAACCCCATTCTCGTTCCTTTTGCCTATAAATTTGACTCACTGACTAAACAAGAACCTGTCAAATTCCACATTAAATATACCCAATAACTTGGCTTGTACAGACATCTGTGGCATTGAATTCCACCTAATTAAAGAAATTCCTCCTCATCTCTGGTCTAAATGGACATCCTTCTATTCTGAAGCTGTGCCCTCTAGTCCTAGACTCCCCCACTATAGAAAGCATCTTCGCCACATCCACTCTATTTAGGCCTTTCCAAATTTGATAGGCTTCAATGAGTTCCCACCTCATTCTTTTAAACTCCAGCAAGTATAGGCTCAGAGCCATCAAACACTCCTCAGACATTAACCCTTTCATTCTTGATATCATTCTCATGAACCTCCTCTGGACCCTCTCCAATGTCAACACATCTTTTCTTAGATAAGAGGCCCAAAACTGCCCACAATACTTCAAATGCAATTTGACCAATGCCTTGTAAAGCTTCAGTCGAACATCTGTGCTTTTATATTCTAGTCCTCTCAAAAAGAATACTAACATTGCATTGGCCTTCCTTACCACTGACTCAACTTGCAAGTTAACATTCAGGGAATCTTGCATGAGGACTCCCAAGTTCCTTTGGTCCATGGATTTTTGCGTTTTCTCCCCATTTATAAAATAGTCTCTGTCTTTATTCCTTCTACCAAAATGCATGACCATACACCATGTTCCATCTGCCACTTCTTTGTCCATTCTCCCAATCTGTCTATGTCCTTCTGCAAATTGTCTGCTTCCTCAACACAAACTGCCTGCCACTTATTTTTGTATCTCTGGAAAACTGGCCACAAATCCATCAATTCTGTCATCCAAATCATTGACATATAACATAAAAGCTGCAGTTCCAATACAGAACCCTGCTGAACATCACTGGTCACTGCCAACCAACCAGAAAAGGCCCCTTTTATTCTCAGTCTTTGCCTCCTGCCAGCCAGCCAATCTTCCTGTAATACTGTGGCACCTATTTTGTTAAGTAGCCTTGTGTGCAGCACCTTGTCAAAGGTCTTTTGAAAATTTAAATAAACAATATTCACTGACTCTCCTTTGTCTATCCTGGTTGTTATTTCCTCAAAGAATTCCAACAGATTTGTCAAGCAAGATTTCCTCTTAAGGGAAACATGCTGACTTTGGCTTATTTTATTATGTACGTCCATGTACACTGAAACCCTTTACCTTAATAATGGACTCCAACATCTCTCATGCCTCTGTAATTCCCTTTACTCCACTGTAATCCCAATACACCTGACTTCAGCATTTCTCTCTCAAACTGCAGGTGAGTCCATGTTAGACAGACTCCAACATCTTCCCAACCACTGAAGTCAAGCTAACTGGCCCATAATTTCCTTTCCTCATTCTCCCTCCCTTCTTAAGGAGTGGAGTGACATTTGCAGTTTTTGAGTCCTCTGGAACCATTGCAGACTCTAGTCATTCATGAAAGATCATTGCTAATGCCTCCACAATCTCTTCAGTTACCTCTTTCAGAACCTTGGGGAGTAGTCCATCTGGTCCAGGTGAATTATCTACCTTCAGACCTCTCAGCTTCCCAAGCACCTTTTCCTTAATAATAGCTACTACACTCACTTCTACCTCCTGACACTCTCAAATTTCTAGCATATTGCCAAAAATAGTGTCTTCCATGGTGAAGACTAATGCAAAATACTTATTAAGTTTGCCCATTGTTCCTTTGTCCTCGAATACTACCTCTCCAGCTTTATTTTCCAGCAGTCTGATATCCATTCTCACCTCTTACTCTTTATATATCTGAAAAATATTTTGGTATCCTGTTTTATATTATTGGCTATCTTACTTTCTTATTTCATCTTTTCTCTCCTTATGTCTTTCTGTTTCTATTGTTGATTTTTAAAAGCTTTCCAATCTTCTAACTTCCCACTAATTTTAGCTCTATTATATGCTATCCTTTTGTTTGTTTATGCTGTCTTTGACTTCCCTGGTCAGCCATGCTTGGTCATTCTCCCTTTCAAATATCTCTTCATCTTTGGGATTTACTTATGCTATGACTCAAAATTGCTCCCAGAAACTCCAGCCATTGCTGTTCTGCCATCATCCCTGCCATGGTTCCCTGTCAATCAACTTTTGCCAGCCTCTTAATCATGCCTCAGTAATTTCCTTTACTCCACTGTAGTACTGAGACATCTGACTTTAGCTTCCTGTCTCAAACTGCAGGGTGAATTCTATCATATTATGATTACTGTCTCCTTAGGGTTTCTTTATCTTTCTTGAGCACCTTTTTGCTACATCTTATAATAAACACTAGTTAACTAGGAGTGGATCAATCATAGGTATGTTTATTTTATTTGCAGCAAGGGAAGACTAGCACTGCTCAAGAGCCTGTGATAACTTCAAATAAACTGACAGCACTGTCACTCCTTTATACACAAGTCTGGCCTTATTTCAAGGACAGGATTCTGATCATCTGCTTCGTCAGTGTACTTGGTATTCTTCCACCAACCAAATCTACTTGTCCTTTTGCAGTTTGTTGAGGAGTCAGGTTTGATTGCATAATGTTGCATAAACACTATAAGCAAAGCACTCTGGTACAATACAGGTTTCATTTTGTTACAGACAAAAAATGCCATTTTGTTACTACAAATAAAATACATTTACACTGCTCTCTAAACAAATTTGGTTCATTTCACAACACCCGATACAGAATTCCCTTTCTCCAAATGGGCTTAACAACAGGCTGCTCTAAAAAGCAATCCTGCTGGCGTTCTACAAATTCCATCTCTTGGGATCCAACACCAATCTGATTTTCTCAAACTATCTACATTTTGAATCCCCCATGACTATCGTAGCATTGTCCTTTTTGCATTCCTTCTCTATCTCGCATTGTAATTTGTAGCCCATATCCTGGCTGCTATTCGGAGGCCTGTAAGTAATTTCCATCAGGGTCTTTTTTACTTTTGCAGACTCAATCCAAGATGTCCCAGACCCTGGCACCTGGGTGACAACATACCATCCAGGAATCTCGTTCTCATCCACAGAACCTCCCGTCTTTTCCCCTAACTAATGAATCACCTATCACTACAGTTCACCTCTTCTACCCCCTTTCCTTCTTAGACAGAGATCTGACCATTGTGGCTTTCCTCTGCTAGGTCATCCTCCCAACAATATACTAAACAGTATACCTTTTGTTGATGAAAACAGCCGCCAGGGTAACTTGCATTGGCTGCCTATCCCCTTTCCCTCTCCTGACAGTCACACGGTTACATGTGTTCTGCACCTTGAGCATAACTACCTCAGTGTAATTCCTGTCAATCAACCCATCAGCCTCCCAGATGACCCGAAGTTCATCCAGTTCCAGCTCCAATTACTTAACATGGTCTGGAAAAGCTGCAGCTGGTTTGCACTTCTTGCAGGTGTAGTCATCAGGGTCGCTGGAGATCTCCCTGCCTTCACACATCCCGCAAGAGGAGCATCCCATTATCCTGCTTGGCATCTCCACTGGTCTAACTGTGCAATAAGAAAGAAAGAAAGAAAAATTAAACAAAAGGTTCCACCTACAGTCACTGCCTGTCCTCACTGAATTCTCTCTGAGCCAAAGCCTGAACTCCCCACTCTAAACACTGGCCCACTAACACAATGGCCACTCCACTTAAAGATAATTTCTTTTTATTGGCCCTCGCCAAGCGCCTAATTATGCACAATCCAACATTTCCTCTGGAACGTGGTGCTCAGAATATTCTGACTGTCTTCCCACCCCCCCCCCCCAGCCCCCAAAGGTTCAAAGGTTCAATTTAATATCAGAGAAATGTATACAATATACATCCTGAAATGCTTTTTCTTCGCAAAACATCCACGAAAACCCCCTCCCCCCACCTGCAAAACAAAAAGCACACCCGTTACTGAGCACAAGTGTGAGCTAAGCGATAGCAAGGACACAGCTCTTGCAGTTACCCCAAAGACTATCGCATTTCATCCCGCATTCGGCAACCCACTGGTTCTCTCCCTCCTTAATAAGGGAGAGGGGGGTGTCCCCCATTTTCACTGCGAGCCGGAGACATAACAACAACCCGTTGGTTCATGATATTAAAAAGTCTGTTTTGTTGCTTTTTTTTATGAGCTTTGTGCCCGAAGATCGCAAAGATCTTGGGTCTTCGAGCCTACAGTGAAAGATATTTCGGCCTCCCCAACAACACACAAGTCTCCTGCCGTGATACCGACCCTCAATCTGCCCGTCTCCAGAGCCCCGAAATCTTAGGCTTCCAAACACTAGGCCGCCTCTCAGGCATAACCCTTGTTTTGCCGAACGTTGGCCGGTCCTGAAACCCCGCAAACGGGTCCCATTCCCACAAATAACCGAAGTCAGCGTGTAACTCCAGGTTAAGGTCTTCAAAAGAACCCTGAAAGAGAAAAATAAAGACATTAAAGATGGAAATAGAGCTGTTTCCGAAGATGCAAGCAAAGGAGTTGCCGTTCTTTTGAACTCTATCTTCTGCTGTCTCCTCAGGAATTCTGGTGCGCAGAATTCAATGCAATAAATGGACAAATTGATAAACTAAACTTTAGTGTGGCAATCGGTGCAAAAAAAAAGATTTTTAAAATCTGTGATTATGCATTCTTAGAATACTAGTTATTTGAGCGATTTTACAATTGATGATAAATCCCTCAAGTTCTTAGTTTGACTATGAACAGTCACTAATGCAGACAGTTGAAGACCTGTTGTATTCAAAAATCAGTTAATCTGCCAATTG
This sequence comes from Mobula birostris, assembly GCF_030028105.1. Lineage (NCBI taxonomy): Eukaryota > Metazoa > Chordata > Chondrichthyes > Myliobatiformes > Myliobatidae > Mobula > Mobula birostris. The sequence continues at coordinate 74,976,262 of NC_092381.1, forward strand.
CATTATCGTCCACTTATCTTCCCAATGAATATCCACTACATTATAACATAATTTCACAGTAATGTCCTCAGATTAATTTTTTTTTACATTCCAACTAATCTGAAAATAGTTTACTACCATATTAATTACACACACTAATTATACCTCTTAACTATTGTTCTGGTTCAAATACCAGCTGTGCCATTTGCTCCTCCAATGATTTTTGCAGTATTATGAATGTACCTCATTATGTATGATCCATAGGCCTTTTCAACTTTTTTGCTCTTAATACAGGTTGACAACAAAGGAAGAGCCTGTTAAATTAGATAAAACTTTTCACAACCATTGACAATGCAAAAGATTTCACACCCATTAGAAGCACTTCTTTGAAATATAATATGCTTTAAACATGAAGGGAAGCCTGGTTGCTATTTGCACCGATCAAGATCCCAGAAACATCAATGAGATTAATAACCAGATAATTTCAAGTTATCTACTGTCAATTCAGGTTTCCAAAATCTGTAGCAAAATGTTTTCAGGTAATTTGTTTTTAAGTCTGATGGATAAAAGTTAGCTAGAACAGTGGATGCTCTGATAAATTTCAAATATTGAATGGCAATCTTTTGTATTCATCTAGGAGTAGAGGTGGAGACTACAGTTCATTTCTCTTCCAAAATGTCCATCATCTTATTGCAGTAGATATTTTCAGGTGTAAAAATACAGAATAGTAAACAACAAATAGTTCATCGGTGATGGGGTGAAAATGTTTTAGCGGTAGATTTTTTAATTCATTCCTGAAATGTAGACATTTGCTGATATGGATGTGAACTCCGTTCCCCTTCTCACAGATATCTTTGACGTTCTGTGTTCTGTTTATTCCCAGAATTCGCTTCATGTTTCTATTATAGGGCTCGCATCATTGGGAGATTTTAACCAAAGAGCTGAGACAATGGACAAAGCTAACATCGTTTTAAGAAATCTACAATCCAGTGGAAAGGATATTAAAATAATTTTTCAATAACATTTACAGAATTTGTAATCTAAAGTCAGCATTTTCCTTATCTTAAGGATTAAACTCATTCTCAACCATGTCACAAATGCAGTTATAAAAAGCAACAGTTGTAATGACAGGTAACAGTTGTAGTATCAGGTAATAACCCTTTCAACATCAGACAGTTTAACTGCAAACACTTAACATTCAACTTGCTTAAAAGAAAATAGAACAAAAAAGTACAGGCAAGTTGTGGTAAAATACTGAGAAGTGCTCATTTGGAGGATTGTGTTCAATTCAGGGAACTGCATAGAGGAAGGATGTTATGGTTTTGGGAAGGATAGACTACTGATGACTAGGATGGTAACAGGGATGAGAGAATTCAGTTTTGAGCAGAGATGGAAAAATTTAGAGTAGCTTTCTTTAAAACAGAGTTAATGATTACTAGGAATATGGATCATGCCATAAGATTAACTCGATATCCCTATGAAGGAGTCCATATAAAGCATAATACACACAGTGTATCATTCTTCCTCTTACATTCCAGCTCAGTGATTCCAAACAACCTTATCCAACGTGCCACAGTGGCTTATCGATTAGAGCGACACGATTACAGCTAGGGGTTTCAGAGTCTGGAGCTCAATCACAGCATCCTCTGTCAGAAGTTTGTTCGGCCTTCCTGTGAGTGCGCGAGTTTCCTTCGAGGGTTCCTGTTCTCTCCCACGTTCCAATGATGTACTGGTTAGTGGGTTAATTGGTCATCGTAAAATTTCCTGTGATTAGGCTAGGGTTAAATATGTGGGTTGCTGGGCAGTGCGGCTCGTGGGGGCGGAAGGTCATAACTCCTCATAACAGATATTTTTACCACATCCATTATGTCCCCTCTGTTGCAGTGCTAGTGACTCTCCTCCATCATAATTTTCCTTAAGCAATACATGATCGCTCTTTGTCAAGAATATTGTGACTACACTATGTTGTGTTAGGCACGTGATCAAGTGGTTAAGGCGTTCGTCTAGTGATCTCAAGGTCGCTAGTTTGAGCCTCAGCTGTGACAGCTTGTTTGTGTCCTTGAGCAAAGCACTTAATCACACATTGCTCTAATGTCTGTGCGAGGAGTGGCGCCCCACACAGACTTCCAATCTGCGCCTTGTAAGGCATGAAAATGCCTGACGCAGGTCTCTCATGGTCTGAGTCGATGTTCCCCCCACTCTACCTTGCCAGTGCACAGGAAAGCTGCAGTGATCCCAGAACCAACGGCCTTCAGCTTCACTTACAATCCATCATTCAATAGCATGCCCTCACTATGGTGTAAATGAACTGGACAATTATCTGCAGGTTATCCGGCATCAGTAATCTACTGGAATTATTATTAAACCTGCACAAGATCCAGCTGTCATTTATGGCAGATATTCTAGTACACCTTCAATAATTTGTAAACATTAAGTTTACTGAATAAAATTAAACAGATTTCTAAACACCAGCTTAATTGGTAGAGATTGTAGATGGAAAGTGGTAAAGAATTATTGAAAATTTACAGTCATAAAAGATGAAATTTCACTTGTGCAGTTCTTGTACCTCTTCTCCCCAATTAAGTTTGGGCTAACTAGGTGTACCAGCCTGGTAGTGTGACCTCAGATTCTTCAATTTAACCATACTTAAAGGAATTCTGCCCTATGACTGACTTCCACAGGTCCTGAATTGTAAAGAGCAAAAGGCTGTCAAGTTCAAAACTCAACCAATAACACAAAGTCAGTATATATTTTAAAATCATGCTAGAAGACTGCCTATTGAATCTGTTACCATGGTAACAAGAAAACTTATCAACATATGTGACTAAATGACTTGCAGGTGATTTTTTTTTAAATTGTATATATTGCCTCATTTAAAGGCACGGCTTCAGATTAAAGAACCAGGAATTTCCATTTATATAGAAATTTACAGCACTGATCCATATGTATAATTCAAGCCACTAATCTCCCAAGGAATTTCATAAATATAATTTTGAAGAATAGTCACTTTTTTTTAATGCTGTGAAACAAAGCAGCCACTTTGAACACAACAGGCTCCTACAAAAGATAGGTCAATGATCAAATAAGCTGTCTTCTTGGTTGAGGATTGTTCTCTGGAAAAATCTCTTCTTTGAATCACAAGAGAATTTATTATACCTACTATTATAGGAGCTCACAATGTCCATCGCATGAAGTCATAACTTCGTAAAACACTAATTCCCAGTTGCTCAACTCGTATTTAATGTAGTCTCTGGGCAGGTCATTTTCTTCTGCTGCCAATCCAGACTACAAGCATAATCATGATCTAATGTTGACCTTGCCTAAAACATCTCAAGTTCAGTTTGTTGTGTTGGGTGAATGCTGCACAGGAGAAGCCTTGTTGCACCAACCCTAGTTTTGCAAACCTCAAATAGCACAATGCCAAGCAATTGTCTTGGCAGGCAAAACCCTCTCAGCCCCATATGATTCTCCACCACAAGTAAGAGTTTAAATAAGCTCTGTTGGGTGGTATCTGTTTCTCTAATAGACCTTTGAGGTCAAAATTAAACCAGGTAATAACTTGAAAATTTCGACTGGCACCCAACAACACTCTTGACACCCTTAATCACGGCTATTCCAGTCAACACTGAACCCAAGTATCTGACGTTCTGAGGCAATGGCTCTACGAAATGTGCCACTCCTTTGCCCCATGCAGCTAGCAATGGGTGGCCATTTTCACTCCCCTCCATTTTGGCTATAATCTTTCTATGCCACGCGTGGTTTTAGCCACAACTGGATGATCAAAGATATAAGGAGTGATACAGGGATTTGTAAAAGGAGTGACAGACAGATGTGCTCAGGCAGCAGAAGGTTGTGTTGCAAAGGATGTATTAAAGATTCTGGATCAGAGAAGAAAATGGCACAGGAGAGGATAGATGGAAACTGCAGCTTTAAGTGAGACAGGGCTATGAGAATGTTTGCAAGAGGTAAGGAATCTGAAATGTAGCTCTTTGTGGGCTGTGAGCCAATATAGGGCAACAAAGCCAGAAGGGAAGGGTGAGAAAAGGTCTGTATGAATCAGGATATGGCCATTTGCAGTATTGAGATTATGCATTTCTGAGTACAATGAACAATAATAAAGGTCACATTGACTTTTGTGGTTTGTTGATATGTGTTTTCATATCTAGCAAAATTCAGATTGTAATATCATTATTGTGTCCATAGACCCCTTGTAAACTGTATGTATGTATATGTAATTGCTATGTTGACAAGTATAATGTTATGGGGATCTCTTAAACACATTTAAAAAAGGGTTAGCACTTACAGATGTTTTGCCGAGTTCTGTTACGGCTTTTCACACATGGAAGGAAGTGAATGGTATAGCCATTTAAAGTATCATATAAAATATATTATTTCATTGACCAAGAAATGAAAAAGGGTCATCACTCATTGCCAACTGCTTGGGGTGGCAGAGTGATACAGCCAGTGGAGCCATTGCCTCACACTGCCAAAGACCGGGTTAAAATCCTGACTTCGAGGTGGTCTGTGTGGAGTTCGTGTGCACCCCCTGTGACTTAGTCATTATCCCCCGGGTGTTCCAGTTTCCTCCCACACTCTAAAGACATGCAAGTTGATAGGCCCTCTGTAATATACCATGAAAATCTTGTATTCTGCAGCATAGGGTGAGTCTTTAATGTTGCTTTAATCTATTACTGTTGTCAATTGCTTCTACTGTGTAGGTGAGAAGTCAAATCTGAAGAAAGTTGATGAAGAATTGTGGAGAATTAAAAAATGGGAGCTATTGTAGGATTAGTTTAAATGGTTTGTTGATTGTTGGGGCGATCTCAGTAGCCAAATGGCCTAGTTCCATTCTGTGTCTCTCAATTACTACTTGTTCATGGCAAAGCTCCCTAACTTACTATTATCAGCAACTGGCCATGAAGCCAACCATTTTGTAAGCCAGGAAGAAAACCTTAAGAAAACTTCTAGTCATGCCAAAATGTTACGTCAGCCTGTGAAATTCTTTGTGTTGCTTCCATAGCAACCTCATCACTTTCATACAATATAACAACAGCTTGCATTGTCTCAAAACATAAAGGCCCAGATTTTGTAAGTAGCCCTTGAAGTTTGCATTAATCACTGATCTCAATGAAAACACCTGTTGCTGGTTAGGCATCAGTTTTAAGGGGAGCCATGGCAACCAATAACTGCGATGTCATCAAGATGGCCAAGCGGCCAATCATGTTATTAAATGCCTACATCAGCAAACCATGACGGAAAAAGCATAATTCTAAAAAGATTAAATATTCCCAAATATCACATCATAGATCTATATGAGTAAAGTAGAAGATCAAACATCATAAATAAACTTTCAATCTATGTATTTTAAATGCCACGACATTGAGAGACATTTAAAGAATCTGGAATTACATCATAAATGCATAAAATGCGTTCACTAAGCTGCAATAATTTGTGTTGGCACGTGGCCAAGTGGTTAAGGCGTTGGTCTGGTGATCTGATGGTCACTAGTTCGAGCCTCAGCTAAGGCAACGTGTTGTGTCCTTGAGCAAGGCACTTAACCACACATTGCTCTGTGATGATACCGGTGCCAAGTTGTATTGGCCCTAGTGCACTTCCCTTGGATAACGTCGGTGGCGTGGAGAGGGGAGACTTGCAGCATGGGCAACTGCCGGTCTTCCATACAACCTTGCCCAGGCCTGCACCCTGGAAGCCTTCCAAGATTCAAATCCATGGTCTCTTGAGACTAACAGATGCTTATTTAAGCTGCAATAATAATTTGAAACAATAAATACTCAGGTCAGACACAAAAGGTCAAGCTTTTTAGGATATATGACAATAGGAACAAGTTTGGATACCTGTGTACCTATTCATAATTTTGCATGAGGTTCAAAATAGTACAACCATGAGATCTGAAAATTTTATCTTCATTTACACCCCTGCATAAATCCTAAAGTTACTTGCTTCTTCTTCAGTTTTGTGATTTTGAGGTGACAGACAAGGTCAGCGTGGAAACTACAGACTGTTTCACATATGGAATCAGAAGGGACTCACAGGATGGGTGGCTGGTTATGAGGTAGCCTCGTTCTGTTACCATTTACACAGGACGTCTAGGTGCTCCTGTTGTATGGGCTTGAGGTTCTCCAGGTCACCTGGAATATACCTTCTTTGAGCATTGATGGCCCAGAAATTCCTATGAGCTGTAATGATATTGCATCACTTTAAGGAGACCTTAGCACACCATTGAATCAGTTCCTTTGTAAAAGAGCTTAGAATAGAGTGCCTGTTTCAAGATTCCAGCACTGGGTAGGCAAACAACGTGACTTGCCCAAGGGAGCCAAATGAGTATAATTAGGGTCTCAATGGTGAGGATGTTGGCCTGGGGGAGGATGCTTGTGTTGGCCTGCTTACCTGCATGGTAGTATCTATCCAGGGCCTAGATATGCCACTTGAAGGTAGTTCTGGTCACAAAAGCCTAAAACCCAGGGATCCTTGTTTCACAATCAGCCATAAATTTTGTTGCCAGTTCTTGATCTTCAAATGCCCTTTTCTTGAATCAATCAAAGATAGTGCTGGCCCATCAGAGTTGGTGGTGGATTTTATTATCAATGTCTGCCTTTATTGGAATTTGGCTGCTGGGTTATGTGAGGAGGTCCGCGTTCTCCAAGGTTTTGCCCTGAACTTTCATTGTCAGACAGTAATGTGATAGTAGTGGCACGGAGGCCTAGTGGTTAGCGTAATGCTTTACGGTGTAAGCTGCAAGGTAGTGATTCAGTTCCTGGCACTCGCTGTGAAGGTTTTGTTCAATTTCCCCATGACTATGTGGCTTTCCTCAAGCTTCTCAGATTTCCTCCCTCATTCCAAAGACATATGAGTCAGGATTAATAACTTGTGGGTATGTTACATTGGCACAAAAGCATGATGGCATTTGCAGGTTGTCCCCAGCATATCCTCAATGCAAACAGCACATTTCACTGTATGTTTTGATGTACATGTGATAAATAACGCTAACCTTTATACGGTGGGGATAGGTTGGCGGAGGACCTCTGTCTTGCCATTGTTGCGTGTAAAGTTCATTCCTTCAGTTGGTTCTGTGTTGACAACATCTTGAGTGTGTTTCTGAGTATGCACAGACCCATGCTGGCACCATAAGATAGCTCAGCTATGGGAGTTTCAGTGAGCTAGATCCTGAAGTTCACTTCTCATGCATTGAACAACTTCCCATTAGTTTCACTCCCACAGGAAGTTTGTTGCAGCTGAAATGCAACATTGCAGTGAGAGAATGTGACATCATGCAATCAACCTACCTGTGACTGTGCAAGAAGGCTAATCTCGATGATGGCTAGTGTCAGACAAGGTTGTGTCAATGCCCCAATGCTCTCCTCAATCTTCCTTACTGCTGTTAGCTTTACAGATTATATCTTTGGTAATACAGTACCACTACTGAAAAATATTGGCCAAAAAGATACCATATATACGAGATTTGGTGGAATAGGATTAATTGAGATACTCTGCTTGAAGCAGTGAGCTATAAACTTCTGGAGGAACAGTCATAGCTGCTTAAAGCACCTCTCTTGACATTTGTGTTAATCCAAACACAGTTTCCTGCAAACTTCAAAATGCCTAATGGAGGCCAAGGCCAAGGCTAAGATGTTCTAATTTCTCTGAGTTCTGGAAGGACAATATCTTCTTGAGAAGTCCAGAGATTTGGAATGAATGTGCAGGATTCTGAACATTTTGCAGTGGTACATTAAACTGTCATAGGAAGGTGATGAAAGAATACTGGTCTCTGCAATCCTGTGTTGTGGTGGGGATGTGTCCAAGAACACTCCTTGGTCAAACTTTAGATTTTCGAAGATCTCAATAGAAATCTTGTGGCCTGAGAGCCTGTTGCAATTCCAGCTGCAGTCGCAACAAACCAGATTCAGAGATCTGATCCATTTCATGAAATTCTAAGAGCTCATGGAAAAGGAGATCAGGAGCAGAGACTTTTCTTCAGACCCTCTCTGAGGGTTCATGCTGATAAATGGTTCCTAGTTATACTTCTGACTGTGAGGCTAAGTACAGCCCCAATGCCATATTTAAGTTTGCTGATATTGGCTGGATCAAAAGTGGTGACATATAGGAGGAAAACTGACAAACTGGCTGAGTGCTGCTGCAACAACCTCTCACTCAACATCAGCAAAAATGAAGAGCTGATTACAGACTTCAGGAGAAGAAAACAAGAGGTCCATGAGCCAGTCCTCAAAGGGGGAGAGGGTTAATATCTTCACCCTCCTCGGCGTCATCACTTAAGAGCATCTGTCCAGGGTCGAGCATGTAAGTGCCATTACAGAGAAAGCACAGCAGCAGTTCTACTTTTTTAGAAGTTTGCGAAAAATTGGCATGTCACCTAAAGTTTTGCCAAACTTTTAAATATGCACGATGGAGCATATGCTGCTGGTTGTATCACAGCCTGGTATGGAAATATCAATTCCCCTAAAAAATAGTGAATACAGCCCAGTCCATCACAGGTAAAGCCCTCCCCACCATTGAGCACACCTCCAAGAAGCGCTATTGCAGGAAAGCAGCGTCGTCAAATACCCCTATCATCCAGGCCATGCACTTTTTGCTGCTGCTATCAAGAAGGAGTCTTGGGTCCCATATCACCTGGTTCAGGAAAGTTATTGCTCTTCAACCATCAGGTTTCCAAGGCAGAATGGATAACTTCACTCACCAAACCACTAAGTGGATTCCATAACCCATGGACTCACTTTCAAGGACTCTACAATTCATGCTTTCAATATTTATTTATTATTACTTTGTTTTTTTTCTTTTTGCATTCACACAATTAGTTGTCTTTTGCACATTTGCTGTTTGTTCTTCTTTGTTCGTGTGCTTATTTCATTGATTCGATTGTGTTTTTTTGGCATACTGTATATGAACTTTGATAATAAATTTACGTTGAGGTGCCATGGTAGATTAATGGTTGGTGTGACGTTATTGCAGCTCGAGGTGTCCGAGTTCCGACTTCAATCACGGAGTCCTCTGTAAGGAGTCTCTGTACGTCCTCCCCAAGGAAAGTTGGGTTTTCTCCAGGTCCTCCCACAGGCTAAAGACAAACCATGTAGGTTATTTGGTCATTGTAGGTTGTTACACGATTAGGTTAGGGTTAAGTCAGGGTTTCTGGGCTGTGCGGCTCAGAGGGCCAGAAGGGTCTATTCCACTTTGTATCGCTAAAGAAAGTAAAATAGAAGTTTGAACTTTGAACTAGTGGTCCTATGCCACCACTGTCCATGAGTTGGGGCAGGAGTCGCTGACGTGCTCCTGAAAGCATATTGTTACAATGTCATTCCAGCTACATCAGTGGAAGCCATTTTGTGCATTTGTGGTCAGAGTTGTGGCTGCATTCCTTGGTAGACAGCATTTCTGTTACTCCGATCATGGACTGGTAGAGCAGGAATTCTAAGCTTTCACCTTCTTCATTGTAACTTGAGTGTAAAGATAAGAAAAAAAATTGTATTTACAAAACCTTTCTATAAAACAGAAATAATTCATTAAGCAAGTGTAATGTCAGTTTTACTAGTGTTATGACTGCTAAGTGCTGCACTTGCCCCTTTACCTCCTTGCCCACCACCTACCAAGATCCTAAACAGACTTCCCAGCTGAGGCAGCACTTCATCTGTGAATCCATTGATGTCATATACTGTATCAAGTAGTCTCAGTGCAGCCTCCTCTGCATTGGTGAGACCTAATGCAGATTGGGAGACCACTCTGCCAAACAAGTTCACTCCATCTGCTTTACCATCTAGGATCTCCTGGTGGGTAGCCAATTTAATTCGACTTTGCATTCCCACACAGACATGTCTGTCCATTGCCAAGTCAAGGATAGATGCGGATTAGAAGAACAGTGTCTCGTATTCTGTGCTGGTAGTCTCTAACTTGACAACATGACACTGAATTCTCTAACTTCCAGTAACTACTCCATTCTGTCCCTTACCCCACCTCTTTTCTTCTTGACTTCACTGGTCCCCACCACCCTATCTCTTTCCCCTTCTCCATCCACTCCATCTGCCCATCACCCACACATTCTTCCCACTGGTTCCCCTCTTCACCAGCTTCCCTCATTCCCTGGTGCACTGTCTTCTATCAGATTGCATCTTCTTCAGCCCCTTGTCTTTCTACCTTTCATCTCCTACCGTTTTATATAATTCCCATTCTCACCCTTTCCACTTAGTTACCTTTCTCCTCTCACCTGGATTCATCTATCATTCACCAGCTCTTGCTCCATCTCCTCCCCTCAACTTTTGACACAGGTATTGCCCAGCTTTCTTGGCAGTCCTGATGAAGATCTCGACCTGAAACGTCAACTGTCCAGTTCACTCCACAGGTGTTGGCTGACCTACTGAGTTCCTTCAGCTCCTTTGTGTGTTCCTCCAGCTTTCCAGCATCTGCAATCTCTTGTGTCATTACGTGTTAACTGGAAGAAAATGTCAGCATTTTTATTGAAGGTAGCTGTAAGGCAAAAATGTTGGGCACTCATTCTGGTAGGGACTAATAGAAATATAGACTGATAGGAAAGCAGCCAGAGTATAGGGCAGAGAGAGAGAAGAGAGAGAGTGAGGGAGAGCAACTGCTGAATCAACAGTCATAGGGAAGGACAAAAGATAAACAGTCAATATAGCAAAAGAGTACAATAGATTGAAAGGAGTAAGCATTAAGAGAAACAAACAGGTGAGCAGGCAGACAGTAATAGGGACAGACAATATGGTAAAAGGAAAGGCAGAGTTTATGTAAACTCTGGAACCCCCCGAATAATTTAGCTGAAAGTCAGAGCCGAGCGAATGTCTCTCTCTGCCCCACCCCAGTATTGCTACAAATAGGCCAAATACAATAAAGGCCACTAATTTACCATTTTTCATGGAATAATGGACAGTGGTGTAGTTTTAGAATGCAAAGGAAGTACTCAATGTTCCACCACAGGCAATCAGTGACCCTAATGTTATGCTCAGTCCAGCATTAAGAGGTTTATAAACTTTTCCAATTCACAATGAATAGGACTGAAAATCATTATATAAATTGCACACATCTGTCTCTGTAGCCTTTTTCCACACTTCAGTGTGCTGATTTTCCCTTTGCTTTGGTTGGATTGGTTGTTTAAAGCTTTGGACAACACAGGTTGCAGTTGGTCCCTGTATAACTTTTCTTGCCACTCCTATTTACAAGCAGCTTCTTCTTTCGTACAAAGCCGGAACTCACCCCTTCATTGTGAGCCTTGGAAACAGGACACAAGGGTCTCCCCTTCACTCCTTCACTCCTTCACTCCTTCACTCCTTCCTAGACAGGAAATCAGATTTGGGCACCTTAGACAAATGCCTGCATCAGTCTTGAGCTTCCACTCCCGCAGTAACCTTGCAGTAATGAAGAAATGCAGCATGAACACGTTTCATTCACTTTATGAAGAGGCCCTCTGTTTATGAAGAAAAAGCATTATTCGGGGCAGGAGAGCTTTGCATAATTGATGCTGTCGCAGAGTGTGGGAGGGGGCGGCTGAATGGAGCATTTCTGTTCTTCGAATATGATTTCCCACTTTCGAAACGATCATTGTGGGAAGTAGGGAAAAAAAACACTACTTAAACAATGAATTTAGAGAGGCTTTTCTAATAAATCTTAAGGGACCCCTGAATAATAGCCTCACTGTACAGCTTCTTAAGAGGTGGAACTGAGACACCAGTGCAGTGGTAGGGAGGGGGCCCAGTTGCAAGCCAGATACTTGGATAAACTGAGTAAACCAGTGGATGTAGTTCTGTTACTAGTTGTAAGCAGTGGGGAACACAGGTGTCCAAAGCTCTTTGTAGAAGGGATCCTGGGCTGCTCAATTGACAATGAAGGAGACCAGGGAGGTCCCACTGGCAGTCAGTTACTAAGACAGTTTGAAGTTGGCAATGTCTGAGCAAAATGAATTTCTCCAAAATAGAATCCCAGTAAAGTCAAGGAACGCAGAGTGAATAATGCTGTGCTGGCAGTTCTAAAGCCTCTGAAATGCCTTTAAAATTGACTTGAAAGTGAATATGGAAATTTGTCTTAGAATGTCAGTACATAGAAACATAGAAAATAGGTGCAGGAGTAGGCCATTCGGCCCTTCGAGCCTGCTCCGCCATTTATTATGATCATGGCTGATCATCCAACTCAGAACCCCGCCCCAGCCTTCCCTCCATACCCCCTGACCCCCATAGCCACAAGGGCCATATCTAACTCCCTCTTAAATATAGCCAATGAACTGGCCTCAACTGTTTCCTGTGGCAGAGAATTCCACAGATTCACCACTCTCTGTGTGAAGTAGTTTTTCCTAATCTCGGTCCTAAAAGGCTTCCCCTCTATCCTCAAACTGTGACCCCTCGTTCTGGACTTCCCCAACATCGGGAACAATCTTCCTGCATCTAGCCTGTTCAATCCCTTTAGGATCTTATACGTTTCAATCAGATCCCCCCTCAATCTTCTAAATTCCAATGAGTACAAGCCCAGTTCATCCAGTCTTTCATCATATGAAAGTCCTGCCATCCCAGGAATCAATCTGGTGAACCTTCTTTGTACTCCCTCTATGGCAAGGATGTCTTCCCTCAGATTAGGGGACCAAAACTGCACACAATACTCCAGGTGTGGTCTCACCAAGGCCTTGTACAACTGCAGTAGTACCTCCCTGCTCCTGTACTCGAATCCTCTCGCTATAAATGCCAGCATACCATTCGCCTTTTTCACCGCCTGCTGTACCTGCATGCCTTCTTTCAATGACTGGTGTATAATGACACCCAGGTCTCGTTGCACCTCCCCTTTTCCTAATCGGCCACCATTCAGATAATAATCTGTTTTCCTATTTTTGCCACCAAAGTCGATAACTTCACATTTATCCACATTAAATTGCATCTGCCATGAATTTGCCCACTCACCCAACCTATCCAAGTCACCCTGCATCCTCTTAGCATCCTCCTCACAGCTAACACTGCCACCCAGCTTCGTGTCATCCGCAAACTTGGAGATGCTGCATTTAATTCCCTCATCCAAGTCATTAATATATATTGTAAACAACTGGGGTCCCAGCACTGAGCCTTGCGGTACCCTACTAGTCACCGCCTGCCATTCTGAAAAGGTCCCGTTTATTCCCACTCTTTGCTTCCTGTCTGCTAACTAACTCTCCACCCACACCAATACCTTACCCCCAATACCGTGTGCTTTAAGTTTGCACACTAATCTCCTGTGTGGGACCTTGTCAAAAGCCTTTTGAAAATCCAAATATACCACATCCACTGGTTCTCCCCTATCCACTCTACTAGTTACATCCTCAAAAAATTCTATGAGATTCGTCAGACATGATCTTCCTTTCACAAATCCATGCTGACTTTGTCCGATTATTTCACCGCTTTCCAAATGTGCTGTTATCACATCCTTGATAACTGACTCCAGCAGTTTCCCCACCACCGACGTTAGGCTAACCAGTCTATAATTCCCTGGTTTCTCTCTCCCTCCTTTTTTAAAAAGTGGAGTTACATTAGCCACCCTCCAATCCTCAGGAACTAGTCCAGAATCTAACGAGTTTTGAAAAATTATCACTAATGCATCCACTATTTCTTGGGCTACTTCCTTAAGCACCCTGGGATGCAGACCATCTGGCCCTGGGGATTTATCTGCCTTCAATCCCTTCAATTTACCTAACACCACTTCCCTACTAACATGTATTTCGCTCAGTTCCTCCATCTCACTGGACCCTCTGTCCCCTACTATTTCTGGAAGATTATTTATGTCCTCCCTAGTGAAGGCAGAACCAAAGTAATTATTCAATTGGTCTGCCATGTCCTTGCTCCCCATAATCAATTCACCTGTTTCTGTCTGCAGTACCACTTGACTCTGTAGCATTGTGCTTCAGGGCCTGCAGTGAGCAAATAATTTTTGTTTCCTGCACGATCTGAACCCTTATAAATACCCTTACTCATTGTTGTTAATTATATGGCATTTTAAAACAAAGCAAAACAAACCTTAGATTTATACAGTACCATTAACATTTCAAAGATTTTTACTTTGGAAGAATAGCCCCTTTGTGCCATTTGAAGCACAGGTCCAATAATCAATATGAATATTGCCCCAGTGTCTGTCATTGCCAGTTTAAACAGTAGCAGGGAAAACACTACTCCTTTTCAATGTAGTCCCATCCATTCTGGCCACCTGAGAGGACCTATTATCAGGTTTAATGCCTCATCTGGAAAGTGATGTCTACAACTACACAGCACTCCCTCAAAACTGCGCTGGAGCATCAGCATGCCTTTAGAATGTGATATGAATTCTTGAATCTGAGACAAGAATGGAGTTACTATACCACAGCTGACACACATCACAAAAGCCTTCACATTTACCGAGAAAGAGCTACCAATTTTTTAAGTTCAAATTTTCCACAGAAGCAAAATTTTCCTTAAGTCTGCATCTCTATGTTCCCACATGACACTGAGAATAAAGTGTATATATAGAGCTTATTTTATGCTGCTTCTGACATATTCACTATGAATCACATGAGAACAATACAATTTTGAAAACTTCTTTCCATTCTTTATTCTCTTTAAAAGCAGGGGTTTGTCAGAGGAGGAGGAGGAACAGTGGGCAGAGATATGGTGAGATCTATTGCCTCTAAACAGAACATATGATCATCTCAGATTGCATTTTAGTAGTTGAATCATCTCACAGAATCATAGAAGTAGCTCATTCAACAGTGCCACCTCATGCAGGAGCAATCCAGTTAGTCCAACTTCCCCATTCTCTCTTCATGGCCCCCATGTTCTGCCCTTTCAGATTGCCATCAATCGCCTAACAATTGAAAAGGACCCTGTTTCCACCCTTTCCCAAGCAGTGCTGTCCAGATCCTAGTCTTCAGTTCATTAAAAAGTATTTCCTCATGCCTATTTTGTTTCCTTTACCAGTCAATTTTACTTTATGTTCCTTAGTCACTTGTACCCAAGGCAGCCCTTTCTCTTTACTTATGCATGTTGATAAATGCCCCTCTCAGATCTCTGTTCCAAGGAGAACTATCCCCTCTTTATGGCCTAGTTCCACCATTAAAGTCCCTCATTCCTGAGATCAATTTAGGAAATCTCTTCTTTACTCTCTTTAGGGACTTCACATCTTTGATGAGGCATGACCCTCAGAATTGGACACAATGATACAGTGGCTTCCAGTTTAAAATTTATCTTCTTATTCACTTTGCATACTTTTTACTAAATGTTATTTGCCATTTTGCTACCTTTTGCATCACCCTGTCTATACCTCTGCTACTATTTGTCTCACAAATCTTCAACAAATTTGGAATTATTTAACTAGATCATTGTTAATATTTATTAAGAAAAGCTGCATTGCCGGTACCATCCCCTATGGAACTCCATGGTCCACTGAAAAGCAGTCTTTCACTACTGCTTTCAGTTTCCTATTTCCTTGCCAAGTTTCTAGCCATACAGTTATAACCCCTTAAACTTCATTCATAATGAAAACCACATGATGTGGCACTACATCAAAGCCATTTTGGAAGCTCATATATATCCTATCAATTGCATTGCTCTCATCAACACTCCCTTTGACTTCGACAAAAAAAAATCAATCTACCGAGTTAAACATGCCTTGCCTTCAACAATTCCAGGGTGCATTCTCTAATGCTTGTCATCTGACTTCTCTGCTATTTATGAATGTTTTCAGTTGTTTCTGGCTGGCTCCATGTGAAGAATGTGTTTCGAGTCTGGCATGATCATTATCTTGATCCAGTGCTAATGAAGTGCCTCAGTCTGAAACGGCCACTCTTCATTCCTTTCTATAGATGCTGCCTGACTTGCTGAGTTCCTCCGCCATTTTGTGTGTGTTACTCTGGGTTTCCAGCATCTGCAGAATCTCTTGTGCTCATTACCTTGCTAGGCCCATTTCTTGGGTAAGAGGAGGGCAAGAGAGAGAAGAGCAAGGTTATGTCTACTCACACCTGTAAACAAGTGGCAATATACTGACTTATGTCTCCTGAAATCCACGCAGCAGTTTTGTAGTTTGCTCCTCAGTTTAGCAGAAATGTGGAATACAGAAGACTCAAAAAGCACAAAATGTACTGCATTGGATTTTTATGCATGTGTACGTGTGCATACCCTTTTCCCATAATGTCCACTATTATTTTCTTTGGAGTACATACTAGAAACAAATTCTTGAACTTAATTTATCCAAGGATCAGATGATCTAGACTGGATTGGAAAATAAAACAAATCCAGATGCTTCTCCTGGTTTATATTATAATGTATGCAATTTGTAAATCAAATGTACCTGTTTTATGAAAATGCGCTTGGATGAATCTGGTGCTCATCAGTATGAAAGATGTTCATCACATTTCAACATGGTTCTCTTCTTTTTGAATCCAGTTATAATATAAAACCCCACTGACTGATTCCAATGTGGGTTAATTACTGTATAGAACATAGAACGTAGAATAGTACAGCACAGTACAGGCCCTTCAGCCCACAATGTTGTGCCGACCCTCAAACCCTGCCACCCATATAAGCCCCCACCTTAGATTCCTCCATACACCTGTCCAGTAGTCTCTTAAACTTCACTAGTGTATCTGCCTCCACCACTGACTCAGGCAGTGCATTCCACGCACCAACCACTCTCTGAGTAAAAAACCTTCCTCTAATATCCCCCTTGAACTTCCCACCCCTTACCTTAAAGCCATGTCCTCTTGTATTGAGCAGTGGTGCCCTGGGGAAGAGGCGCTGGCTATCGACTCTATCTATTCCTCTTATTATCTTGTATACCTCTATCATGTCTCCTCTCATCCTCCTTCTCTCCAAAGAGTAAAGCCCTAGCTCCCTTAATCTCTGATCATAATGCATACTCTCTAAACCAGGCAGCATCCTGGTAAATCTCCTCTGTACCCTTTCCAATGCTTCCACATCCTTCATATAATGAGGCGACCAGAACTGGACACAGTACTCCAAGTGTGGCCTAACCAGAGTTTTATAGAGCTGCATCATTACATCGCAACTCTTAAACTCTATCCCTCGACTTATGAAAGCTAACACCCCATAAGCTTTCTTAACTACCCTATCCACCTGCGAGGCAACTTTCAGGGATCTGTGGACATGTACCCCCAGATCCCTCTGCTCCTCCACACTACCAAGTATCCTGCCATTTACTTTGTACTCTGCCTTGGAGTTTGTCCTTCCAAAGTGTACCACGTCACACTTCTCCGGGTTGAACTCCATCTGCCACTTCTCAGCCCACTTCTGCATCCTATCAATGTCTCTCTGCAATCTTTGTCAATCCTCTACACTATCTACAACACCACCAACCTTTGTGTCGTCTGCAAACTTGCCAACCCACCCTTCTACCCCCACATCCAGGTCATTAATAAAAATCACGAAAAGTAGAGGTCCCAGAACAGATCCTTGTGGGACACCACTAATCACAATCCTCCAATCTGAATGTACTCCCTCCACCACCACCCTCTGCTTTCTGCAGGCAAGCCAATTCTGAATCCACCTTGCTAAACTTCCCTGGATCCCATGCCTTCTAACTTTCTGAATAAGCCTACCTTGTGGAACCTTGTCAAATGCCTTACTAAAATCCATATAGATCACATCCATCGCACTACCCTCATCTATATGCCTGGTCACCTCCTCAAAGAACTCTATCAGGCTTGTTAGACACGATCTGCCCTTCACAAAGCCATGCTGACTGTTCCTGATCAGACCATGATTCTCTAAATGCCCAGAGGTCCTATCTCTAAGAATCTTTTCCAACAGCTTTCCCACCACAGACGTAAGGCTCACTGGTCTATAATTACCCGGACTATCCCTACTACCTTTTTTGAACAAGGGGACAACTTTCGCCTCCCTCCAATCCTCCGGTACCATTCCCGTGGACAATGAGGACATAAAGATCCTAACCAGAGGCTCAGTAACCTCTTCCCTCACCTTGTGGAGCAGCCTGGGGAATATTCCGTCAGGCCCCGGGGACTTATTCGTCCTAATGTATTTTAACAACTCCAACACTTTCTCTCCCTTAATATCAACATGCTCCAGAACATCAACCTCACTCATATTGTCCTCACCATCATCAAGTTCCCTCTCATTGGTGAATACCGAAGAGAAGTATTCATTGAGGACCTCGCTCACTTCCACTGCCTCCAGGCACATCTTCCCACCTTTATCTCTAATCAGTCCTACCTTCACTCCTGTCATCCTTTTTTCCTTCACATAATTGAAGAATGCCTTGGAGTTTTCCATTACCCTACTCGCCAAGGCCTTCTCATGCCCCCTTCTTGCTCTTCTCAGCCCCTTCTTAAGCTCCTTTCTTGCTTCCCTATATTCCTCAATAGACCCATCTGATCCTTGCTTCCTAAACCTCATGTATGCTGCCTTCTTCCACCTGACTAGATTTTCCACCTCACTTGTCACCCATGGTTCCTTCATCCTACCTCAACACTGGATGAAAGGACTGTGACAAACCTGTAAACACTGTATTTGTCTTTTGCAAGATTATTGCAAATTGTGAGCAACCTCATAATTTGCATGTGTAATGACCAGGTATCCGGAGGCTTTGCTCATTACAGCCAGAGACTTTAACCAGGCCAACCTCAGAAAGGCACTGCAAAAGTTATACCAACATGTCTCCTGCCCAACTAGAGGCCCGAATATACCTGATCACTGCTACACTGCAGTCAAGGATGCCTACCGTTCCGTTCCACGACTTCACTTTGGAAAATCGGACCATCAGGCCGTACTCTTCCTCCCGGCTTACAAACAGAAACTGAATCGGGAGGTCACGGTGTCAAAGGTAGTGTCGCGTTGGACGGAGGAAACGGATGAGGTCCTCCATGACCTGCTTTGAATCGGTGGACTGGTTAGTATTCAAGGACTCGGCAGCTAACCTTGATGAGTATGCCTCAGCTGTCACGGACTTTATTTGGAAATGCACGGAGGACTGTGTGCCTCCTTACCGGAAACCTTGGATGAATTATGAGGTCAAGTCCCTTTTAAAGGCTAGAGCTGTGGCTTTTAGGTCTGGGGATACCAGTCGCTACACAGAATCCAGGCGTGAACTCCAGAAAGCCATTAAAGGCGCCAAGAGGCAATATCGAGCCAAGTTGGAAGCTCAGGCTAACCAGAGGAATGCTAGTAGACTATGGCAGGGTCTAAATGAGATCAGTGGACGCAAAGAAAAGGCTGGGAATATCAATAACTGTGGCGCTTCTCTTCCTGATGAACTAAACGTATTCTACGCAAGATTCGAACAGAGGAGGAGCATCCCGCTCCCTCCGGATGAACCGGACCTGGTGGCATCGAGATTCATCGTCACCGAGGAGGACGTTAGAAGGGCCTTTCTGAAGATAAATCCAAGGAAGGCGACGGCCCAGATGGTGTCCTGGGACGGGTTCTCCGGGCTTGTGCAAGCGAGCTAGCTGGAGTGTTTGCTGACATCTTCAACTGCTCCTTGCTTCAGTCTAAGATCCCCTCGTGTTTTAAGAAGGCAACGATAATCCCAGTGCTGAAGAAGAGCAAGGTGGCATGACTGAATGACTATCAACCTGTGGCTCTGACATCAATTGCTATGCAGTGCTTCGAGAGATTGATTATGGCACACATCAACCACAGCCTACCGGTCAACCTCGATGCTTTGCAATTCACCTACCAGAGCAACAGGTCAACGGCAGATGCCATCTCTCTGGCCCTACATTCCTACTTAGAACACCTGGAGAATAAAGACGCATATGTAAGGCTCCTTTTCATTGACTACAGCTCTGCCTTTAATATCATCATTCCAAGTAAACTGATTCCTAAGCTCCGGAACCTGGGCCTTAGCACTCAGATCTGCAGCTGGATCTTCAACTTCCTCACAGACAGGACCCAGGCTGTAAAAATTTGCCAACCCAACCTTCTATCCCCACATCCAGGTTGTTAATAAAAATCACGAAAAGTAGAGGTCCCAGAACAGATCCTTGTGGGACACCACTAGTCACAATCCTCCAATCTGAATGTACTCCCTCCATCACCACCCTCTGCTTTCTGCAGGCAAGCCAATTCTGAATCCGCCTGGCCAAACTTCCCTGGATCCCATGCCTTCTAACTTTCTGAATAAGCCTACCTTGTGGAACCTTGTCAAATGCCTTACTAAAATCCATATAGATCACATCCACTGCACTACCGTCATCTATATGCCTGGTCACCTCCTCAAGGAACTCTATCAGGCTTGGTAGACACGAACTGCCCTTCACAAAGCCATGCTGACTGTCCGTGATCAGACCATGATTCTCTAAATGCCTATAGATCCTATCTCTAAGAATCTTTTCCAACAGCTTTCCCACCACAGATGTAAGGCTCACTGGTCTATAATTACCCGGACTATCCCTACTACCTTTTTTGAACAAGGGAACAACATTCGCCTCCCTCCAATCCTCTGGTACCATTCCCGTGGACAACGAGGACATAAGGATCCTAGCCAGAGGCTCAGCAATCTCTTCTCTCGCCTCGTGGAGCAGCCGGGGGAATATTCCGTCAGGTCCCGGGGACTTATCTGTCCTAATGTATTTTAACAACTCCAACACCTCCTCTCCCTTAATATCAGCATGCTCCAGAACATCAACCTCACTCATATTGTCCTCACCATCATCAAGTTCCCTCTCATTGGTGAATACCGAAGAGAAGTATTCATTGAGGACCTCGCTCACTTCCACAGCCTCCAGGCACATCTTTCCACCTTTATCTCTAATCGGTCCTACCTTCACTCCTGTCATCCTTTTTTTCTTCACATAATTGAAGAATGCCTTGGGGTTTTCCTTTACCCTACTCGCCAAGGCCTTCTCATGCCCCCTTCTTGCTCTTCTCAGCCCCTTCTTAAGCTCCTTTCTTGCTTCCCTATATTCCTCAATAGACCCATCTGATCCTTGCTTCCTAAACCTCATGTATGCTGCCTTCTTCCTCCTGACTAGATTTTCCACCTCACTTGTCACCCATGGTTCCTTCACTCTACCATTCTTTGTCTTCCTCACCAGGACAAATTTATCCCTTACATCCCGCAAGAGATCTCTAAACATCGACCACATGTCCATAGTACATTTCCCTGCAAAAACATCATCCCAATTCACACCTGCACATTCTAGCCTTATAGCCTCATGTTTACTCTAGTGTAGGCTGATCAGAAATAATCTGGATTTTCCTCTTTTAGGATTGTACTATTAATGTTGGTGTGAAGCAGTTTGAGAAAAACAAGATAAGGTGATAAGGCCCTGCTTTTGTCACGATCAAATTGAGCATGGACCAAACATTCCAATACATCAACTATTTCAAGGGTCAGAATAAATTGCAAAGTCATATCCAGAGTTACAATCCCAAAAAAGAACAAGAGAATCATCTATCTGGTGTATTGTTAATTTGTTGGAAGTGGTGTTTTTATTGCTTCAGAGTACAAGGATAAAACTAAGGCTGTACACTGATAGAATTAACTGGGAGTTTAGGAAGAGGCTTTCTGAAACAATTGCTAAAATCTGGAAAGCAATATTCCTCAGGCCTCCTGTTGATTAGTGACAAAAGGCAAAGATTGATTTGATACTGTTGGACTTGTTTCATGGCCTGAGGCATTTCAGAAAGGACATGGGTTCAATGAGTCAGTCACTGTTGGGGCATTTATGAGATACTGATGAGGATGATTGAAATATCCAGGCAATTGTTATTTTCATATTCATGCTCTCACTTGGAACTTAGAATAAGATAGTGGAAAGATTCACAGGTCATTTGATAATGTAACAGCTACAAGGTGCCTGCGTCTTCCATGTCTGTAACCATATTTCCTTTCCGCACTCCTGTTGGTCTTCTATGGCAGCAGCTTCACAGTTTACACAAATACGCGCTCAGATCCTTTTCAGAATCAGTTTTGAACTGTAGAATTCAAAGGTGGAGGTCAGATCTGTTCACAACTGGCCAGTGTGGAGTTGGGTTTCAAAAGTACACCTTTTGAATCATCAGTGAGCATGAGTCAAAAACGCTCCCTCCCAATGACCAGACAGTAAATTGAATGAAGACAAATTAAGTCGTAAAGCCTCATTTCCTGTTCAATGACAGTTTTGAGTTGTTGATAACTGGTGGTAATAGAACAAAATACAGGAGCCCTGATAATACAGGATTTATAATATTCAGCAGTAGAAAAGTTTTACATTCTCTCTGGGCTGTCATTAAAAGTGAAAAATTTTTGAGTTCATGGTCATTCAACAGTGACATTTGCTAATAATCCTTTTCAGGTCTCAGTATTGACACCTGATTTTCTGGTAAAGAGCTAATCAGAAGCAAAAGGTAGTGATGATTGTGAGTTAACCCTGATAATTGTAAATTGTCAACAGCAGCCTAGAGATGACTTGTAAACAAAGCTGGCAAACTTCTGAGCAATTTCAACATAATATTTCAAAATTGCTTAGATCACCATATTATTTCTCGTGCACAATTTCTCCAGCAATGATTAGCATCGATCAGCAGCTAATGCAATTGTTGCAAACAGATTTCTACTACTTGTCTACATGCTAAGATAAAGTCCTCTAGATAGACCACCAGAGCCTGCACTGAGACCCTGTACTGTGCCACTTCCAATCTCTCTCCAGTCTGAAGAGCACTCATCTACTCTGACCTAGTGCTTCCTGTTCAACAACAGAATCAGAAGACACAGGGTGTTCTATAGAGAGGAAAAATCCAAGCTCCAATGTGGGTTAAAATTAGTGCAATTTTTAATATTTCCTTATGGCAAGGAACGTGAAAAAGATAAATTTAAGCACACTTTTTGAAGCAATTATAACTGCTTAGGAACATGGCAGACTAACCATATCCAGATTTTCAAAACGCCACTGATAAGGTACTTCAAAAGAGATTTGCAGAGTAAGTTTCAGGGGAAGAGTCGAAGAGAAAATGTAGACTTAAACACAAGAGATCCTTCAGATGCTGGAAATCGAGAGCATCACACATAAAATACTAGAAGAATTCATCAAGTCAGGCAGCAGCTATGGAAATTAATAAACCGTTGATATTTCGGGCCAGTGTTCTTAATCTGGACAAGAAAGGAAGGGGGAAGATGCCACAGCAAGCTAGAAGGTGATAAGTGGGAACGGCGAAGGGCTGAAGAAGGAGGTATATGATAGGAGAAGATAGTGGAACATGGGAGAAAGGAATGAGGATGGTCACCAGGAAGAGGTTATATGAGGTGAAGAGATGAGGTAAGAGGTTAGAGTGGGAAAGGAAGAAGAGGAAAGGAGGACAGGGAAAATATTAGTGGAAGTTGGAGAAACTGATGTTCAGGCTGGCTACCTAGGCAGAATATAAGGTGTTGTTCCTCCAACCTGATAGCGGCCTCATTGTGGCAGAAGAGGAAGCCATTGACTGACATCACAGAATTGGAAAGTGGATTGAAATTAAAATGGTTGGTCACGGGGATATTCTGATTTTTTGTGGATAGAGCTGAGGTGCTGGACAAAATAGTCTCCCAATCTACGTTGCATGTCACTAACGTAGGGCTGGCCACATCAGGAACACAGGATACAGTAGACAACCCCAGTGGATTTGCAGGTGAAGTGTTGCCTGACCTAGAAGGACTGTTTGGGGCCTGGAATGGAGGTGAGGGAGGAGGTAAATTGGCAGGTGTAGCACTTCTGCCTCCTGCAGGGATAAGTGTCCGGAAGGAGATTACTGCGAAGAGATAAATGTCAAGGGAATTTACAGAGGGAACAGTCCCTGCAGAAATAGGAGAGTGGAGGGGGAGGTAACGATGAGTTTGGTGGTATGTTGAAGATGGCAGAAGTTGCAGAGAATGATATGCTAGATGCAAAGGCTCATGGGGAGGTAGGTGAAGAAAAGAGGAACGCTATCCCTGTTAAGATGACGGGAAGATGGGGTGAGTACGGATGTCTGAGAAATGGAGGAGATGAAGGTAGGTGCAACATCAATAATGGAGGAAGGGAGACCCTGCTCTTTGAAGAAGGAGGACACCTCAGATGTCCTGGAAAGGAAAGCCTCATACTGGAAAGGAACAGATGCAGTGGAGACAAAGGAACTGAAAAAAAGAAATGGTACTTTTACAGGAGACAGAATGGGAAGAGGTATGGTCAAGATAGCTGTCGGAATTAGTCAGTCTATACGAGTTAATGGCAGACAATTTGTCTCCAGTGATGCCAACAGAGAAATTAAGAAAGGGAAGAGAGGTGTCAGAAATAGACCAAGTGATTTTAAGGTCAGGGTGGAAGTTGGAGGCAAAGTCAATGAAATTGACGAGTTCAGCACTGGTGCAGCACCAGTGCAGCACAGAAAGTTTTGGGGAACATCACCAAGGAATGCTTGGAACATGGACCGTTCCACATAGCCAATGGAAGGTCAACCATAGCTGGTCCCCATGGCTACACCATGAGTTTGGAGAAAGGGAGAAAAGGCAAAAGAGCAGTTGTTGAGAGTGAAGCCCTGATCTGCCAGACAGAGGAGAGTGGTAGTGGATTGGAAATATTCGGGTCTGTTGTCAGGAAAGAAGCAGAGGTCTTTAAGACTTTCTTGATGGGGGAATAAAAGCGTGTAGGGACTGAACATCCATGGTGAAGATGAGGCGATCAGGGCTAGGGAAATGCAAGTTGTTGAGGAGATTGAGAGGGTGAGAAATGTTGTGGACATGGATGGGAAAGAACTGAATCAAGGAGGATAAAATGGAGTCAAGGTATGTGAACATGAGTTCAGGGGGCAGGAGCAAGCAGAAACTATGAGTCT
This sequence comes from Mobula birostris, assembly GCF_030028105.1. NCBI lineage: Eukaryota > Metazoa > Chordata > Chondrichthyes > Myliobatiformes > Myliobatidae > Mobula > Mobula birostris. The sequence goes on from NC_092381.1 coordinate 75,001,008, forward strand.
ACCCAGACACTTAGATTCAATTCCCTGGCCATGACCGTTTATTAATTTCTATAGATGCTGTCTGATCTGCTGAGTCCATCAAACATATTGAAAACGTAGACGTGTTTAATGGTCTGGTGGCTCAATATATCACTTTGCTGTAACTGTCACAATCTTTTGTTTTAATTTTCATTATTCTCCTCTTCTCTCTGTTAGGCTGAAAGTCACCAACCCACTCAAGAAAGTCTCAAATCTCTCTGTCTTCCATCTCTGGAGACAAACTGTCAGCTGAGATCTTTTATAAACCTGCTGATTCTCATGGTTAACTTGACTATACTTCTTCCCACCTTGTCTCCTGTAAAAACACTATTTCCTTTTCTCAGTTCCTTTGCCTCCCCCGCCTCTGTTCCTAGGATGTGATTTTCCATGCCAGGACATTCGAGATGATCGAGGCACGACTGCACATGGACGTCAGCAAGTTAGACCGGTGGGAAGGATATAAAAGAAGACAGTTTTTTCCTCAAAGGTTTGATCGAGGCATGACTGCACAAGTGCGTAGATGTCAGTGAGTTAAACCAGCAAGAAGGATATAAAAGAAGATAGGTTTTTCCTCAGAGGTTTGATGGAGGTACGACTGTGCAAGCATGTGGACGTCAGCGAGTTAGACTGGTGGGAAGGATTTAAAAGAAGACAGCTTTATAGAGTGGGAACTGGAGCAGAGGGAGACAGAGTAGGAGTGCTTTGGTTCAACGGGGCTTCGGCAATAACGGGTCGAGACCAGGTAAGCTACTTGCAAGAAATAGGAAGTATGTCTGTGAGGCCGGTGTTCTATACTGGGTATCAGATGTGGGATATCCGGGAGAATCCCAATCTCCTAGATGGCCACACCTGTGCCAGGTGTGTTGAGCTGCAGCTCCTTAGTGACCGGTGTTAGGGAACTGGAGCTGCAGTTCGATGACCTTCGTCTGGTCAGGGAAAGTGAGGAGGTGATAGAGAGGAACTATAGGCATGTAGTCACACCAAGACCTGGTGTGATAGATAAGTGGGTAACAGTCAGGATAGGGAAGGGCAAGAGTCAGATGCTAGGGAGTACCCCAGTGGCTGTCCCCCTTAACAATAAGTATTCCTGTTTGAGTACTGTTGGGGGGTCGACCTACCAGGGGGAAGCAACAGTGGCCGCGCCTCTGACATAGAGTCTGGCCCTGTGGCTCAGAAGGGTAGGGAAAGGAAGAGAATGGCAGCAGTGATAGGGGACTCTATAGTTAGGTGGTCAGTTAGGTGATTCTGTGGATGCAGAAAAGAAACATGGATGGTAGTTTGTCTCCCATGTGCCAGGGTCCACGATGTTTCTGATCGCATCCACAATATTCTGAAGTGGGAAGATGAACAGCCAGAGATCATGGTACATATTGGTACGAGTGACATAGGTAGGAAAAGGGAGGAGGTCCTGAAAACAGACAACAGGGAGTTAGGAAGGAAGTTGAGAAGCAGGACCTCAAAGGTAGTAATCTCAGGATTACTGCCCATGCCAAGTGGGCATGTGGCCAAGTGGTTAAGGCATTCGACTAGCGATCTGAAGGTCATGAGTTCGAGCCCCAGCCGAGGCAACGTGTTGTGTCCTTGAGCAAGGCACTTACTCACACATTGCTCTGCGACGACACTGGTGCCAAGCTGTATGGGTCCTAATGCCCTTCCCTTGGACAACATTGGTGTCGTGGAGAGGGGAGACTTGCAGCATGGGCAACTGCTGGTCTCCCATACAACCTTGCCCAGGCCTGCGCCCTGGAGAATGAAGACTTTCCAGGCGCAGATCCATGGTCTTGCAAGACTAATGGATGCCTTTACTGCCCGTGCCACGTAAGAGCGAGTATAGGAATAGAGTGAGGTAGGAGATTAATGCACAGCTGAGGGATCGGAGCAGGGGGCAGGGATTCAGATTTCTGATTCGTTGGGACCTCTTTTGGGGCAGGTGTGACCTGTACAAAAAGGACGGGTTGCACTTGAATCCGAGGGGGACCAATATCCTGACAGGCAGGTTTGCTAAGGCTATTGGAGGAAGTTTAAACTAGAATTGCTGGGGGGTGAGAACCGAACTGAGGAGATGGAGGAAGGGGTGGTTGGCTCACAAATAGAGAAAACGTGTAGGCAGTGTGAGAGGGAGAATAGGCAGGTGATAAAGAAGGGATGCGCTCAGACTGATGGTTTGAGATGTGTCTACTTTAGTGCAAGAAGCATCATGAACAAAGCAGATGAGCTCCGAGCGTAGATCAGTACTTGGAGATATAATGTTGTGGCTGTTACAGAGACTTGGATGGCCGAAGGGCAGGAATGGTTAGTTAGAGGGCCAGGTTTCAGATGTTTCAGAAAGGACAGGGAGGGAGGCAAAAGAGTTGGGGGCATGGCACTGTTGATCAGAGATCGTGTCACAGCTGCAGAAAAGGAGCAAGTAATTGAGAGATTGTCTACCGCATCTCTGTGGGTGGAAGTTAGGAACAGGAAGGGGTCAATAACTCTACTGGGTGTTTTTAATAGACCACCCAGCAGTAACAGGGACATCGAGGAGCAGATAGGGAGACAGATTCTGGAAAGCTGTAATCATAACAAGGTCGTCATGGTGGGAGATTTTAATTTCTTAAACGTTGATTGGCATCTTCCTACAGCAAGGGGTTTAGATAGGTGGAGTTTGTTAGGTATGTTCAAGAATAGATAAGCCTACAAGAGGAGAGGCTATACTTGATCTGGTGTTGGGAAATTAACCTAGTCAGGTGTCAGGTCTCTCAGTGGGAGAGCATTTTGGAGATAGTGATCACAATTCTATCTCCTTTACTACAACATTGGAGAGGGATAGGAACAGACAAGTTTGGAAAGTGTTCAATTGGAGTAAGGGGAAATATGAAGCTATCATGTAGAAACTTGGAAGTATAAATTGGGAACAGATGTTCTCAGGGAAATGTACGGCAGAAATGTGGCAAATATTCAGGGGATATTTGCATGATGTTCTGCATAGGTACGTTCCAATGAGACAGGAAAAGGATGGTAGGGTACAGGAACTGTGGTGTACAAAGGCTGTTGAAAATTTAGTCAAGAATAAAAGAAAAGCTTACAAAAGATTCAAAAAACTAGGTAATGATAGAGATCAGGAAAATTATAAGGCAGCAGTTCAATGCAATACATAATCTAGCAGAGAAAAAAAATAAAATAAAGCATAATAATAAATAAACAAGTAAACCAATCAAATCGATTTTTAAAAATGTGCAAAAACAGAAATACTGTATATTAAAAAAATGTTAGGTAGTGTCCAAAGCTTCAATGTCCATTTAGGAATCAGATGGCAGAGGGGAAGAAGCTGTTCCTGAATCGCTGAGTGTGTGCCTTCAGGCTTCTGTACCTCCTACCTGATGGTAACAGTGAGAAAAGGGCATGCCCCGAGTGCTGGAGGTCCTTAGTAATGGACGCTGTCTTTCTGAAACACCACTCCCTAAAGATGTCCAGGGTGCTTTGTAGGCTAGTGCCTACTTTGTAGGAGCTGACTAAACTTACAATCTTCTGCAGCTTCTTTTGGTCCTGTGCAGTAGCCCCTCCACACCAGACAGTGATGCAGCCTGTCAGAATGTTCTCCATGGTACAACTATAGAAGCTTTTGAGTGTATTTGTTGACATGCCAAATCTCTTCAAAATAAAGTATAGCTGCTTTATAACTACATCAATATTTTGGGACCAGGTTAGATCCTCAGAGATCTTGATAACCAGGCACTTAGAGCTGCTCACTCTCTCCACTTCTGATCCCTCTATGAGGATTTGTATGTGTTCCTTCGTCTTACCCTTCCTGAAGTCCACAATCAGCTCCTTTGTGTTACTGACGTTGAGTGCAGATGTTGTTCCCTTATTCAAGAAAGAGAGTAGAGATAGCCCGGGAAATTATAGACCAGTGAGTCTTACTTCAATGGTTGGTAAGTTGATGGAAAAGATTCTGAGAGGTAGGATTTATGCACATTTGGAGAGGCATAATAAGATTAGGAGTAGTTAACATGGCTTTGTTAAGATGGCAGGTCATGCCTTACGAGCCTGATTGAATTTTTTGAGGATGTGACTAAATGCATTAATGAAGAAAGAACAGTAGATGTAGTGTATATGGATTTCAGCAAGGCATTTGATAAGGTACCCCAGACAAGGCTGATTGAGAAAGTAAGGAGGCATGGGATCCAAGGGGACCTTGCTTTGTGGATCCAGAACTGGCTTGCCCACAGAAGGCAAAGAGTGGTTGTAGACGGGTCATATTCTGCATGGAAGTCAGTGACCAGTGGTGTGCCTCAGGGATCTGTTCTGGGACTGCTACTTTTTGTGATTTTTATAAATGACCTGGATGAGGAAGTGGAGGGACGGGTTAGTAAATTTGCTGATGACAGAAAGGTACGGGGTGTTGTGGATAGTGTGGAGGGCTGTCAGAGGTTGCAGCGGGACATTGATAGGATGCAGAAATAGGCTAAGAAGTGGCAGATGGAGTTCAACCCAGATAAGTGTGAGGTGGTTCATTTTGGTAGGTCAAATATGATGGCAGAATATAGTAGTAATGGCAAAACTCTTGACAGTGTGGAGGATCAGAGGGATCTTGGGGTCTGAGTCCATCGGACACTCAAAGCTGCTGCACAGGTTGACTCTGTGGTTAAGAAGGCATATGGTGCATTGGCCTTCATCAACCATGGGTTTGAGCTTAAGAGCCGAGAGGTAATATTACAGCTTTATAGGATTCCGGTCAGACCCCACTTGGAATATTGTGCTCAGTTCTGGTCACCTCACTACAGAAAGGATGTAGAAACTATAGAAAGGGTACAAAGAAGATTTACAAGAACGTTGCCTGGATTGGAGAGCATGCCTTATTAGAATAGGTTGAGTGAACTTGGCCTTTTCTCCTTGGAGCGACGAAGGATGAGAGGTGACCTGATAGAGGCGTATAAGTTGATGAGAGGCATTGATTGTGTGGATAGTCAGAGGCTTTTTCCTAGGGCTGAAATGGTTAGCATGATAGGGCACAGTTTAAGGTGCTTGGAAGTAGGTACAGAGGAGATGTCAGGGGCAAGATATATGCGGGGGTGGTGAGTGCATGGAATGGGCTGCCGGTGACAGTGTTGGAGGCGGATACGATAGGGTCTTTTAAGAGACTCCTGGATAGGTACATGGAGCTTAGAAAAATAGGTAATCCCTAGGTAATTTCTAAAATAAATGCATGTGTGACACGGCATCGTGGGCCAAAAAGCCTGTATTGTGCTGTAGGTTTTCTATGTTTCTATATCCTCCTTCAAAGAACAGGGTTTCCTCCCTTCACTATTGATGCTGCCCTCATCCACATCCCCTTCATTTCCATTCTCACTCACCCCATCTTCCTGCCACTGTAATGGTGATAGAGTTCCTCTTGTCCTTACCTACTATCCTATCAGCCTCCACATTCAACACATTATCCTATGCAACTTCCGCATCTCCAGTGGGATCCACTAAACATATCTTTACCTCCCAACCCCTCTCCGCTTTCCACAGGGTTCCCTCCTTCCACAACTTGCTTGTGAAATTGTCCCTCCCTACTAATCTCCCTCCAGACACTTACCCCTATTATCAGCCTTAGTTCTACACCTGTCCATACACCTTCTCCTGAACAGCCCTACCAGGTGAGCCAACATTTCACCTGTGAATCTGCTGGGGTCACCTATTGTGTCCGGTTCTCCTGATGCGTCCTCCTCTACACTGGTGAGACCCATTGTGAGTTGATGGGCTGCTTCATCGAGCACCTCTGATCCATCCACCTCAAGCAGGACTTCCTGGTGGCATAACACTTTACTTCTGATTCCCATTCTCGTTCCAAAGTGTCGATCCACGGTCTCCTCTTGTGTCAAGATGAGGCCACCCTCAACCTGATAGCACGCATATTAATTTGTACTTCCAATGAACAAATATCCCCCCCCTCCACTATTCCACATGCTGACCTTTCACTTCTGCTCACCTGCCTATTACTTCCCCTGGGAGCCCTCCTTCCCTTTCTCCTGTGGTCCACTCTTCTCCCCTATCAGATTTTTTTTTCTCCAGTGCTTGACCTTTCCCATCCACCTGGCTTCATCTCTCACTTTCCAGCTGGTCTCTTTTCCCTTCCCTCACTTCTTTATTCTGGTGTCTTCCCCCTTCCTTCTCAGACCTAAAGGATCTCGGCTTGGAATGTCAACTGTTTATTCATTTCCATAGATACTGTCTGACCTGCTGGGTTCCTCCAGCATTTTGTGTGTGTGTTGCTTTGGATTTCTAAGCATCTGCAGATCATCCTGTTCCAATCCTAACATTCCTCACCTTGTCAGAGTGTGTTTATTTCAAGCAATGTCTTTGGCCATCTTGGGGAAATCCTCATCAACAAGATGCTGTGTGAAAACTGTGCTTTCATGACCAGGGTCAGTCAGTTCCTGTCACAGTCTGGACAGGACCTCACCACTGACAAAATATTTTCAAATGTACAATTACATGGCTACAGAAAATCTACCCACCTCTATATCATGGAAGATGTCACCACTGGGATTGCTGCTTGAGGTTCAAGGATTACCAATAACAGTTTGAGGTCTTTCCAAGAAAAACACACCCTCCCATCAGGAAAAGCTGGAATTTTCTCAGAACAGAGGTAATTGCTAGCATAATTTTGTTCACTTCTGTTAAGTGAATGCAAGTGCTACAGATTTTCCTTCCCATCATTCATAGCATGGCTGGCGACAGCACTTACACTGCAGCTGAATTCAATGACTGTTAGCTTTAGGATTCTTGTGTCACACTGAACCAGTAGAGACAACTCAAGCTGCACTTACACTTCAAACACTTTCTATCCTGAACACTTCTCTCATTTTGTCTAAGAAGCAGGCACAGATTCGTAGTACCATATCTGGCTGTCTGAAAGAGCAACTAAACCAGTGTAATTTCATAATGCAATGCTGAATCTACGTCATATTTCATCCAAGTTCTGATACTTCAGCTGCAGTGGCTGTGTGTTCACCACTTCCAGAGACTTTTTTAAAATTACAGATGTTTTTATTGGCTTTATAAGTAAAGAGAACAGGGTATAAAGAAGGTTTGTGCAGTTCATAAAAATGTATCAAATGTACAAATCACATGTATGAAAGAGATGCACCCATAGTGCAATCATGCTTTAGTTGCCTACCTGCCCTGACCCACTCCTCCCAATCCCCATCTCCAAGCCAGCATTGCATTAGCAAAAAAGGGTTAAACAGAACCTTTGTCCCCACAGAGCTGCATTGGTATTGAGAAGGTGTATTTTCTTAATACATAGACTGTTGTATGTTTACAGGTTTGGGTCCGTAGAATTTTACCAGGAAATGCTGGAGGTCAGGGATTTATGTGCAGAGGAAAGGAAGAAAGGATGGACCTTCAGTTTGGCTGGGCATTCTGAAAATATTCAAGAAAAGGTCCCCACAACTTTTGGAACTTCATGTCCGAGTTGAGAATTGATAATGGATCTTCTCAAGGTATAGACTGGACGTGATGTCCCTGAGCCACTGAGCGTGGGTGGGCGGGGCGGCATCCCTCCACCTGAGCAAGACTGTGTACCTGGCCAAAAGAGAGGCAAAAGACAATGTGCGACGTTTGGTCGGACTTAGGTGACTGTCCCCCTCTCCGGAGGTGCTGAAAAGAGCAATCAAAGGGTTAAGTTCCAAATTATAATTAAGTATTTGGGATAGAGTTTGGAAAACATCTTTCCAGTATTTTTCCAAGCATGTCCAGAGACCTTTGACTGTAAATGAGGTTAGATACACTGGGCTAACACATATCAAAGTTGCTGGTGAACGCAGCAGGCCAGGCAGCATCTCTAGGAAGAGGTACAGTCGACATTTCGGGCCGAGACGTCGACTGTACCTCTTCCTAGAGATGCTGCCTGGCCTGCTGCGTTCACCAGCAACTTTGATGTGTGTTGCTTCAATATCCAGCATCTGCAGATATCCTCGTATTTGGATACACTGGGCCATATTTGGATAAATGTAATGAAAGATGTTTACCAGATATTTAGATTTTTTCATTAGTATTATGTGTGTTTGATGTTTGGTTTAAGATGGTGCTGGTGAATCTCAGCAACTTCTGGCTGGTGGCTAATGAAACAAGGAAAACAACTAAATACTTTGTCAATCACACTTTTTCTGGTAAACGAGCCTCACAGGCAATAGCAAGTAACTTCCCTTTGTTCTTTGAGGCAGATGGATGCAGCAGAACCGAGGCGAGGCGAGGCAGTGGGCCCATTGCTGAGAGTGAGGAGTACCTGTGGATGATTGATTTAAGGTGCAGGCTGAATCGGAAAAGTCAGATACAGGCTGAATTGAGGCAGCGGTGTGCAGATCCCAGATCTTACTGAAGCAAATTAACCCGATGTTTGGATGATTTAAGCACCAGGCCAAATTGGAAAAGTGGTACTATAAGACCATAAGACATAGGGGCAGAATTAGGCCATTCAGCCCATCGAGTCGGCTCCGCCATTCCGTCATGGATGATCCCAGATACTACTCAACCCCATACACCTGCCTTCTTGCCATGTCCTTTGATACCCTGACTGATCAGGAAACTATCAGCTTCTGCCTTAAGTATACCCACAGCCTTGGCCTCTGCTGCAGACCATGGCAGAGCATTCCACAGATTCACCATGCTTTGGCTAAAGAAATTCCTCCTTACCTCTGTTCTAAAAAGTCACTCCTCAGTGTTGATGCTGTGCCCTCTAGTTCTGGATACCCCCACTAAAGGAAACATTCTCTCCACATTCACCCTATCTAGTCCTTTCAACATTCTGTAGGTTTCAATGAGATTCCACCCCCCCCCCCCCCATTCTTCTAAATTCCAGTGAGTACCGGCCCATATCTTCCAAATGTTCCTCATATGTTAAGCCCTTCATTCCCGGAATCATCATGAACCTCCTTGGATTTCCTCCAATGACAACACATCTTTTCTGAGATATGGGGCCCAAGACTGTTGACAATACTCCAAGTGTAGACTGACTAGTGTCTTATAATGGCTCAGCACTACCTCCTTGCTTTTATATTCTATTCTCCTTGAAATAAATACCAACATTGCATTTGCCTTCTTTACCACAGACACAACCTGTAAATTAACCTTCTGGGACTCTCGCATGAGGACTCCCAAGTCCCTCTGCACTTCTGATGTTTGAACCTTCTCCCCATTTACCTAATAGTCTGCACTATTGTTCCTTTTACCAAAATGCATTATCCTACATTTCCCAACACTGTGTTCCATCTCTACTTCTTTATCCATTTTTCCAATTTGTCTAAGTCCTCTGCAATCACATTGCTTCCTCAGCACTACCTACCCCACCACCTATCTTCGTATCACCCGCAAACTTTGCCACAAAGCCATCAATTCCTTTATTTAAATCATTGACAAACAATGTGAAAAGTGGCAGACCCAATACTGACTCCTGAGGAACACCACTAGTCACTGGCAGCCAACCAGAAAAGGCCCCCTTTATTCCCTTTCACTACAGGCCGAATCGAGGCAGTGGAATCCAGGCCCTAGATTTTAGCAAAGCGACTGAACCTAATGTTTGGACAATGTAATCACTGTGCCAGATTGAAAATGTCAAGGCGTTGGGGCCTGAGGCGAGGAACTGGGCCAGTTCAGTTCGCTGTTCTGCTCTGCATTGAACTAGGGTTCTATAGACAGGACTGCCTTTGTGGACTTCAGTTCAGACTGCTGTTAGTTTGTGTTTATTGTTTGCATAATTTTCTTTCTCTGCACATTGAGTGTTTGATGGTCTTCTTTTTAACGTTGCTTTTTGAGTTTCTTTGTTTCGCGGCTGCCTGTTAGGAGATGAATCTCAAGGCTGTACACTTTATGCATACTTCCATAATAAATGTTTTTCGAACTTTGACGTTTTCTTGAAGGGGTTCCATGGTATTTCTTTGTTTTGCCGCTGCCTGTGAGAAGACAAATCACTGAGTTGTATTCTGTATGCATATTTCGATGATCATTGTCCTTTAAATCTTTAAACCGTACATGTTTCGAATGCTATAATGTTCTGATACCTACTTTATCTGTGGAGGCTTTTGAACTATAGCATCTGCACTATCACGTGGCTCTAATGTACTGCTCCACAGCAAAGTCTCTTCAAGGTATACCTGCTTTGAAGAAGTTTCTCTCCTGTCTTCAATGGGAGTTACGTGAATTTCTCCCCTTCTCCACCCTGTGTTTTCCACTGCAATATGACCACGTTCTTATTAAGACCTGTTCCTACATTCACGTGTCCTTCATCCGTATTTGTCTTCACCACCATCTTGTCTTATATGGTTTTCAGACCTTCTCGTTCAATCCCAACCAGTAATTGTATCTACCTCTATAGTTTTGTCTGGCAGCTTATTGCATATAGCCCACCATCCTCGGCGTGACAAAGTTTCCCCTCAGGACCCTTTTAAATCTTTCCTCTCTCTCCTTAAATCCATCTAGTTTCAGACTCCACTTGCCTGGGAAAATGACTATGACCATTCACCTTTTCCGTGCCCTTCATGATTTTCTATACTTTAATAAGTTTGCCCTCCGGCCTCCTACATCCCAGGGAAAGAGGCCCCAGCCCGTTTAGCGTTTCCTTATAACTCAAACCTTCCAGCTCTGGCAACACCTTGTGAATCTTTTCTGCACCTTTTGCAGCTCCCTACATCTGGGTGACCAGAACTGCACGCAATACTCCAACTGTGGTCCCACCAGTGATTTATACAGTTCCAGCTCCTGTACTCGTTGTCCTGACTGATGAAAGCAAGTGATTTATACAGTCCCAGCTCCTGTACTCGTCCTGGCCGATGAAAGCAAGCGTGTCAAATGCATTCTTCATCACCCTGTCTACATGTGTTGTCACTTCCAGGGAACTATTTAGCTGTTCCCCTCAGTCTCTCTGTCCTACAACACTCATCAGGGTTTCCCACTTGCTGCACTGGCTTAACTCACCAAAATGCAAATGTTAAGAGGAAAAATATGTTTCCTTACACTCGAACCATACCACTGCACACTGAATGACGGTATAAATCCAAGACAAATTTAAATTGTTGACACTGGTTAATTAAAAAATGTTATTTTAAAAACAAATGATTTTCCAAGTCTTGCCTCGGTGTGTGATATTTACAGATCCTTTTAACCAGGGCCTTTGTCAGGTTCACTATGCTGTAAGCTTTGGGGATTCTCCCCTGCCAATCCGATCAATTTGGTTTCCTTGCAGTGATTAAGTTTATTAGTTATAAGCCTGTACAATCCTTGGCTTTTTGATGCGTATCCCTCAACAATAAATCATTTTTTAGTCATCTGTTGCAAACAAAAACACATCTGTAAGTGATGGGGCCACATGGTATGGTCTGACCAGCACAAGACTGTAAACAATAATTATTTCAAAATCCTGACTTCTGTAGAGCTGTTGCTTGGAGACAACCCTTTAAACAAAACAAAAATGTCTTCATGCTCTCATCCTAACCCTCTATGTTTCTGATGTATAATTTACACAACGAGCTGTAATTCCAGTGTCACGAACAAGCTTTCTATTTGCTCAGAAAATACAATGTTCAGGAACAATGAGTAACTTGTACAATTCAGTTCAAGTCATCAGTGTTTAATTCACTCTGAAGTCCTGATGTTTGAATGGAAACACATTCTGAAACACTCAGGGCTGAGGGCCAATTCTCCCCCTTAGAAGTGATCAGAGTCTCCAAATAAAGGGAGTTCTACCTCCTTTGTCCTTCTGGCTGTTAAAGAGTCGAAGAGTAGTGGAGTCATTCAGAACAGAAAAAGGCCCTTTGGCCCACTAGCTCTGCCCTGACCATCAAACACTCATTTATACTTATCCAATACAAATCCTATTTCATTTTCCCCACTTACTCATAACTCCCAGAACGAGTGAAGATGCTTGTCCACTGGTTCTCCTGTCAAAATGAAAGAGTAATTCATGCAATTGTGAGAAGACCTCCTTCGAGATGCAAGTCTTGCAAAGGGTCAAGCAGGGAAGAGGTACTTTGCAAAAAGGGTGGTTACAAGGAGAAAGGCCAGAAAGATTCAGAAGTAGCCTTGCTTTTGCTTTAGTGTGACATGAATTGACAAGGCCCCATCAATGCTGACTTCTGAGTTCATGAAGTTCGAACAGCATTACGTAACCACAGTTCTGAGCTTCACTACTTAATACAGGAACCTGAAGCCAAGACAAACACAGCTGTTGAATGTCTTCCCCAACTGTGCAAATAACAAATCTGGACTAGGCTTTGCACAACTGAGGTAAATTTCTCAGGGACAAGGGTTATGTTTATTCTTGTTGAACAGGCAGGTTCCAGCCCTCTGCAAACTGGCCCCTTTTTCAGTCTTGCCTGTTCCTTCTGCTGCAGTATCCTGATCTGTTATTGTGTTAAAAAACACAGACAAATCACTTTGCCCTGGAGTAGTCTGTACTGGAGCACGATGGTCAAGTTCATCAGGAGGGTTGGCAAGTTCAGCTCAAGTTACCTCTTAGGGGAAAAAGTCCAACTGCTGTGTTGACTTTGAGTCAAGTTCTGCACAAAAATCTGCTTTATACATCAAGTAATACTAGTAGCTGTGTAGTAGCACGTACCAAACGGCAAATCTAAATATCTCCTTAATGCTTTATTAACTGAGTACACACAGGCTCTATTGAAATCAGGAAACTCAAGGCCTTTATCATAAAATGTTGAAAACTGAACAAACTGAGACATTTATGGACTTTAAAATTAAAACTAAAATAAAACTTTGTAGGGAGAAAAGAAGATATCAGGGTTGTAATACAAAAAGGGTAATGGAGATGTCTTTTTGTCTCAGACAGCTCTCTTTAGAGCAAACATTTAGATGATGGTTCAGGCCTGACTTAAATTGGGCAAACACCCTCCATACACTGGCTTACTGGACATAAAAGCCAACTTGTGCTGTTACAGCCATCAGACAGAGGTACTCTTGAATCAGGTGGGCTTGTGGGTAGTGAGGTCAGATATCACTCAAAGTTTGTGCACCATGCATCATCCTGAGCGGATGTTTAAAGGGAAGTGTGTCCCCTCTCCTAAGCAAGGCAAGATCATTTCCGGCAATTGCAGAAAACACGTCACATTCCCACTTCCTATGCCCTGTTTCCACTCTTGGTCTACCAATGTGAACCACCCTGTGGCATACCACCCTCATGTGCCAGCTGAGAAACAACAGATTAATTCTCAGCGTTATTTGAACAGATCTTTCCTCCCCCTCCAATGTTATTTACAGGTAACCAACAAAAACATTGCTCAAAGATTGAAATTGACTTAAGTGGGGATTGACTGGGTGGTGCTGGAAAACTTGGATGACAGTATAAGAGAAACTTCTGAAGGTGCAAGTAAAATTTCTGGTGTGACCTCATTAATATCATTTCAGGGATTGGCTAGCAGCAACTCTAGCATGTAACCATGGGAACTTTTTTTTGTGAGTGGCCTGCGACAGTTCAGGCTTGTGTGGTTGCAGTCAGCCTTGCCATCTTAAGAGGGAAGGGCTGTGTGGTTGCAATGGTGGTGGAAGCCATTGAACTGGAGCCAGTGGCGTGTGGCAATATATGAATAGAGTTGACAAGAGATGAGGTGCAGATTATCTGATAAGGTGACTCTGGAGACTCTGGTAGGTAAATTTTGAGGCTGTGCCTTTCCCACAGGAGGCTGGAAATGCTCCACCAGCCCCACAGGAGGTGGCCACAAGCTTACTAATATATTCACATTGTGACAAAGTCAATGAATATGTTATCCAATTCCATTGTTAAACTGTTGCTTCCTCAGCTAATCTCCCTTCCCTCATTCACCTATTATCAATCTTCTTCAATTGAGCTCAGGATTTCCTTAGAAGCAAAGAGAAATAGGAGTAGAAATGGGCTGTTCAGTTGTCCAAGCCTGCACTAACATTCAGTGTCTTGTATTTTCAATATAATTGTGGCTGATCATCTAATTAAATTCATTTTCCCATTCTAGCTCCGTAACATTTGATAGGTCTTGTGATTAGAAATCTATCTACCTCCTTAAGTATGTTTGGCAATTGGATCTCTACAGGCCTGTGTAAAAGAGAATTCCAATGTTCACCATCTTCTGAGGGCAGAAATTTCTCCTCACTTTAGTATTAAAGCTCTTATCCTGTCACAACTTCCTCCACACTCCCCAGCTAGGAGTAACATCCTCTCCACATCTGCTTGCTGAAGAATCTTGTAAATTTCAATAAGATACTCTCTTATTCCTCTAAACTCTAGTGAGTACAAATACAGTTTATTTAACCTTTGCTTAGATGGTAAACCCTCCATCCCAGGAATCAGTCTCATGAACTTTTCTGAACTCCTCTGTGGCTTCTGTATTCTGCTTTTGTCAAAGAGACCAGGGTTGCGAACAGAACTCTGGTCTCACCAAGGCCCTGTATAATTGTAGCAAGATATTTTTGCTCCTGTACTCCAAACTTCTCCTATCATTCAAATACTCTACTAGCATTTTGCACCTTTCCTGTGACTTCACAATTTCCATCCGCAAGGGAACTGAACCAGCACACCCAGGCAGATGTTCTTCCCCATTTCTTTCTCTCCATCTCTGTGTCTCACCAAGTGATGCACAAGTCAGTGTCAGCAGTGAAAGGCAGCAGGCATGACCATGGAGGATTGGGTGATCTGCACTGATGGAAAGGTTGCTGCATAAGTCATTATCAAGCTGCACTTTAAAAGCCCCTGAAGACAGCAAACTCATATACCCTCCTCCTCATAACTCACTTTTAACTCATCCCACACTCTTGTCTGATCCATAGGTTGCAAGGGATGTATGATGGTAGTTCTTTCTTGCTTCCCTCCCTCCCGTCACGATCATTATATCCAGGTATCTTTCACCTCTCCAATTGCCAGGATCTTCTAGTTGCCCTGATTCCAGTGGCTCAGTGGGCAGGAAAGCAAAACACAAACTCTAACTGTTGCACACAGACACCAGCTCAGAAAATGTGGGTGCTAAGTTACTGGGCCCAGGGCAAGGGGAGTCCAGCTAACGGTTCCCCTGAGGGCAAGGTCTTCCTTAGGTCCTTTTGGAGTAGACTGGGATAGAAACCTGCAGAAATCCAGTGGAAACATTGATGCTTCTGACACACTGCTGCTATTGATTTTAAACAACGTCAAGGAGTGTGGCGTCATGCAAGTCCAAATCTTGTTTGGTCTGGAGACAATTCTTTCTAGCAGGAGCATGAGTATTTCCCCTGTGTCAGGACTTGAGCCACTTGTGCTTCACGGTTGAAATCTCAGCTTCTGCTGCAGCACCGCCACACTATCACTCTTTCAGCCCCTTTCCCATGCAAACCAATGATTCGCTCGACATTTAAGACCCTATCAGTCTCAGTGCTGAATAATAGCTGGGTAGCTAAGGCTGTCTGCTGCAAGGATTTACTGCCATGTGAAGAAAGAGGTATTGCTTCACCTCAGTCCCTAGTGGCAGTTCCTGTGTCCCAACACTCCACACCAAGTCACATGGCTCCAAACAAAAGAAACATTTCCTTAGCATCAGCTGAGATCAGGGGACCGAGAGATGAAGGTACTGAATGACTTTAATCATCTTTGTTGATTAAAGTGGGGAAAAACCCCTCTGCTTATGAATGAATCTTGTATGAAGTTTTCAGATCAAATTCAAGTTCAGTTTGTCATTATTCAACCATACACATGTATACCACCAAATGAAACAACGTTCCTCCAGACCAAAGTGCGCGAGACAGTACATACAACTCAAACACGTAACAGAATGTAATATTGCCACAAATAAATTAAAAATTAATTATGTGCATATACAATACACATTAAAATGTAAACAGTATAATACTACCGGCTCTTCACACATGATGAGACCTGGGTGGTGGCGGGGATTCAGTAGTCTTACAGCCTGCGGGAAGAAGCTTTTTCCCATCCTACAGTTCTTGTCCTAATGCTACAGAATCTCCTGCCTGATGGTAGCAGATCCAAGAGATTGTTGGAAGGATGGGAGGGATCACTGGCAATGTTAAGGATCCTGTGTACGTAATGCTTTTGATAAATATCTGCAATGGGTGGAAGAGAGACTGAGATCCTCTCAGCAGACCTTGCCATCCTTTGTAGGGACCTGCAGTCAGATGCCTTGCAGTCCCAACCAGTAGTAGTTGAGAGAGGGACAAACGCTTATTTTAAACAGCTGCAAGTTTGGTCAGCTGGTATTATGGAAATGCTCCTGGCTTGGAAGGAAATTAACTTAATGGTTACTGAGTGATAAATAGTGCAATAGAAAATAAGTCGGAATGAATGATGTCATTCAGTCAGTGTGACTGAATTGACGGTTCACAACCTGCACTAGCCTGGGTGTTTTTTTTCTGCCTTTGTTCTCGGTGATGGTGGTTATTTTAAGGATCTGATATCAATGGTCTGGGCAAAGGCTTGGGATGATATCCAGGGTTAAATTACATCAAGTACCTGCCTGGTGTAATGGCATCACTGAGGGCAGGTGGCTGGCTGAATTACCTCAGTGTATTGCACATCAGTCGAGAGAAGACCTATTTCAGAATTATCAACAACAGAAATGGATCCAATGTCAACCACCTCTAATACCTTGGAAGATTCAATTTTTTTCTTTCAAGCCTTCCCTTTCAAATTGATATCTCAGATTACTGGATGCAGGGAAATAAAAACAAAGAATTGAAATGTGATTTTTTTGCACATCGTGCCTTTTGTATCCTGTGTCAAAGTACCTTTGTAGTCATTGGTGAATGTGGGGTGAGTTCCCGATTGGCAATATGATAAACTGTTTGGTGAATTTAGCTGTTAACGCTCACTATTTGAGTGAAGGGTCCCTCCCTACCAAGGAGGAGACACTTTCAGTTAACATAGTTCATTTATTTTTAACGACACTCATTTAAGTACGAACAACATTCTTAAAACACATTTAAAACTCACCGAGACATTCTGTCTTGTAAAAGATTTCCAGATTACAGACCATTTCCAAAACACGTGTACAGTTCCTATAAGCTAGAGAGAAATACCGGCATGCTGCAGGTGAATGAATTGTCTGTCCTCAAAATAGAAAGCAGAAGAACAGATTCCAGATCATCCCTATGTTTCTGTTATTCTACTTGATGTCCTTGGACCATCCCCAACAAGTCTGGAATTCACTTATACTGTGAGTTACACTTACACTCTTTCCTTGTCACTTAGGTAACTTCACACACATGTGATTTCTTTTCAGGTATCTTTTAGCAAACGTTGTCTAAAAGCTTCTGGAGACAGAGATCCCAGGTGCCCACAGTTAATGCTGTGGAGTGAAGCTGACTCTCTGAGCACACAAACCTTCCAGCTATTAACAGATCAGCTACTTGATGTGCTAAATGATAGTATCAATCTGGTCTGCAAGCTTCCTTGAATGAAATAAATTATCCAGTGTTATCTAGTTTCAAACAAGCCCAATTAAAATACCCATTATGTTACACTGTAACTCTTAGCAGTTAGCCCAGTGCTGTAAGCCAACAAGTCTGCTCTATAGACAGTGATTGTTTGCAAAGCTGTCTTTTTAACTTCAAATTGATAATTGCTTGCCACTTACATTAAGAACTGAAGGCTTTCTTCTATTTCCAACAAGAAACTGAAAAAAATAATATTGGTTGGAAGTTTAACTTATTTAAAAAACAACCCTTAGATCATAAGAGGTGCCAGCTGCTAGTGTTTAGAAAGCTGAGCTTGGTAAAGAATGATAAGGCCTCCTAGACAGTGAATATCCACCACATCAGAAGACAACTTCCCTGCTCTTCTGGGAAATAGTGTCATGGAATCATTTATGTAACAATTAGGACTTTGGTTTAAAGTTACATCTAAAACATAGCATCAGGTACAATGCATCATTCCCTCAATTCAGTGCCAGAGTACCAAGTGCAGTGGGCCTTAACTCTGGAAGCTTTACATTCCTGGGCAGGACTTCAACAACCAGCACACGCCTTAATGTTGTCTGCTGTTTGCAGAGTCATACAGTCATCCAGCCCAGAAGCAGACTCTTCAACCCATTGACTTGAGCTGTCCATCAAGCACCTTTTGACCAAATCCGACACCAACACAATTTTATTCTCTCTGTAGTTTCTCAGCTCCAGCCTGACTCTACTTGCATGCGAGGAACAATTTACAGTTGCAAATTAACCTACCAATGCATGCTTCTTTGGGATATGGGAAGAAAGTGGAGCAACCAGACAGACAGGCATGCCACCTTAGCGAGAACGTGCAAACTCCACGCAGACAGCACAAGAAATCTGAAATGAACCCAGGCTGTTGGAGTTCAGGAGCAGCTGTACCACCCACAGTGTAAAAACCAATAGCACATTGTGTCAGTACTTCAGTGCAATGAAACATCGCAGCATGTAATCAATCAATAACTGTGACCAAGCCTCTTCAAAAAAAAATTATTAGAACAGGTGAGGAAAAGCTTGTTAGAAGATGCAGGTTATAAGAGGAGCATCAAGGCTTGTTAGGGAAAGGAAGTTTGTGAGGAGGTAATAGACAGAGGCTACAGGGAAGTGGTCACCCCAAGGCTACCAGAGACAGATAAGGAGGTGACTGTCAGGAGAAGGAAGGGAGAACTTCAGATAGTGGAGAGCACACATGTGGCCACCCCCTCAACAATATGTACTCTATTTTGAGTACTGTTTTGGGCGGGGGGGGGTGGTGGGGACCTACCTGAGTGGAAGTAACAGTGGCTGTGCCTCTGGCTCTGAGCCTGGCTCTGAGCCTGGCCCTGTGGCTCAGAAGGGTAGGGAACCGAAGAGGATGGCAGCAGTAATAGGTGACTCTATAGTCAGGGGGACAGATAGGTGATTCTATGGATGCAGAAAACAACCACGGATGGTAGCTTGTCTCCAGGTGATGGGGTCTGCAATGTTTCTGAATCCGTCCACAATATCCTAAAAAGGGACAGTGAGCAGCCAGAAGTTGTGGTACAAATTGGTACCAATGACATAGATAGAAAAAGGGAGGTGGTCCTAAAAACAGAAAACAGGGAGTGAGGAAGGAAGCTGAGAAGCGGGACCTCAAGAATAGTAATTTCAGGATTGCTGCCTGTGCCATGCGACAGTGAGGATAGGAATAAAATGAGGTGACAGATAAATGTGTGGGTGAAGAATTGGAGCAGGGGGAAGGGATTCAGATTTCTGGATAACTGGGACCTCTTCTCGGGCAAGTGTGACCTGTACAAAAGGGATGGGTTGCACTTGAATCGAGGGTGACCAATATTTTTGCGGACAGGTTTACTAGAGCAGTTGGGAATGCTTTAAACTAATATGGCAGGGGACTGGGTGCCAGTATGATAGAACTAGGATGAACCAGCAAGATTACAAGTAGATGATGGGTGTAACATGAATGTAAGGAAGGACAAACCAACGACTGAGAACAAATGCAGACAGAGCAAAGAGTTAAATTGTACCACCGAGGCAAAATTCAAATGGGTGAAGAATGCAGGATTGGAGGTGTTGTATTTAAATGCATGTAGCATTTGAAATAAGGTGGACAAACTTGTGGTGCAATTAGAGATTGACGTTGACGTTGTAGGCATCACTGAATCGTGGCTGAAAGATGGCCATAGTTGGATGCTTAACATCAAAGGATATACTCTGTATCTAAAGGACATACAGGAAGGAATAGGTGTGGTGTGGCTCTGTTGGTAAGAGATGAAATTACATCTTTAGAAAGAGGTGACATAGGGTTAGAGAGTGTTGAATCTATGTGGATGGAATTAAGAAACTGCAAGGTTAAAAAAAACATTATGGGAATCATATATAGGCCTCCAAATAGAAGTCAAAATTTGGGATTGAGATTGCAAAGGGATCTGGAAAAGGCATGTAATAAGGGTAATGTCACAATTGTAATGGGGGACTTCAATATGCAAGGGGATTGGGAAAATCAGATTGATGTTGGATCGCAAGAGAGGGAATTTGCTGAATGCCTAGGAGATGGCTTCTTAGAGTAGCTTGTGCTTGAGCCTACTAGGCGAAAGGCTATCTTAGATTGGGTGTTGTGTAATAACTGAGATTTTATTAGGTAGCTTAATGTTTTGGACACAGTTGAGGGGGATGACCTGACAGAGGACGACCACGACAATCGGGTCTCTGGCACAGAGTCTGGTTCCATGGTGCAAAAGAGAAAAAGGAAGATGAGAAATGCCACAGTCATAGCGGATTCCATAGTGAGGGGAAAAGACAGGAGGTTCTGTCAGCCTGATAGAGATACCCGCATGATGTGTCGCCTCCCAGGTGCCAGGGTGCAGGATGTCTCGGATCGGGTGCAGAGTATTCTGAAGGGAGAGGGTGACCAGCCAGAAGTCTTGGTAAACATCGGTACCAATGACATAGGTAGAAAAAGGGAGGAGGTCCTGAAGACAGAATTCACGGAGTTAGGTAGGAAGCTTAAAAGCAGGACTTCTAGGGTAGTAATCTCAGGATTGCTGCCTGTGCTATGTGCTAGCCAGTGCAAGAATAGCATGATCAGGCATATTAATGTGTGGCCGAGAGACTGGTGTAGGTGATAGGGCTTCAGATTCCTGGATCTTGGGGCCTTTTCTGGGGGAGGTGCGACCTGTACAAAAAGGACAGGTTACACCTGAACCCAAATGGGTCCAATATCCTAGGGGGCACATTTAATAGGGCTGAGAGGAGGGCTTAAACTGATTTGGCAGGGGGATAGGAACTGGAGTGTTAGGGCTGAGGAAGGGGAAAACAGAAATAAATCAAAGGTAGAATGCAACAGAGATTATAGAAAGAACAGGCAGGAGAGGAGGCTGAATTGAAGCCAAAGGCATGAGTTACAGGACAATAGTGATGTGGTGCAATTAAAACAGAAAGCAACAAATACTGGACTGAGAGTGTTGTATTTGAATGCATGTAGCATAAGAAATAAAATGGATGATCTTGAAATTCAGCTACAGATTGGCAAGTATGACGTTGTGGCCATCTCTGAAACTTGGCTGCAGGATAGCTGCCATTGGGAGCTGAACGTCCAAGGATATACAATGTATTGGAAAGATAGGTTAGTTGGCAGAGGGGGTGGTGTGGCTCTATGTATAAGAAATAATATTATATCATTGGAAAAGACGACATAGGATTAGAAGGTGTAGATTCTCTATGGGTTGAGTTAAGAAATGGCAAGGGTAAAAGGACTCTAATGGCAGTTGTATACAGGCCTCCAAACAGCAGCTGGGATGTGGATTACAAATTACAGCAGGAGATAGAAAAGGCATGTCAGAAAGGCAATGTCATGATAATCGTTCGAGATTTTAACATGAAAGTGGATTGGGAAAACCAGGCCAGTACTGGACCTCAAGAGAGAGAATTTGTAGAATATCTAAGGGATGGCTTTTTAGAACAGCTTGTTGTTGAGCCCACGAGGGGATCGGCTGTGCTGGATTGGTGTTGTGCAATGATCCAGAGGTGATAAGAGAGCTTAAGGTTAAGGAACCCTTAGGGAACAGTGATCACAATATGATTGAGTTCACTTTGAAATTTGAGAGGGAAAAAATAAAATCTAATGTGTCGGTATTTCAGTGGAATAAAGCAAATTACAATGGCATGAGAGGGGAACTGGCCAAGGTTGACTGGAAAGGGACATTTGAAGGAAGGACAGCAGAGCAGCAACGGCTGGAGTTTCTGTGAAAAATGAGGGAAGTGCAAGACATATATTTTCCAAATAAGAAGAAATTTTCAAAGGGAAGTAGAACACTACCATGGCTGACAAGTGAAGTCAGAGCCAAAGTAAAAGCAAAAGAGAGGGGCATACAAGGAAGCCAGAGCTAGTGGGAAGACAGAGGATTGGGGAGCTTTTAAAAACTTGCAGAAGGAAACTAAGAAGGTCATTCGGAAGGAAAGATGAATTATGAGAGGAAGCTAGTAACTAATATCAAAAACAATACTAAAAGCATATATATAAAGGGTAAGAGAGTTGAGGGCAGATGTAGGACAAATACAAAATGACGCTGGAGTTATTGTAATGAGAAATGCAGAGATGGCAGAGGAACTGAATTTGTATTTTGCAGCGGTATACTGGACATTCAAGTGTGTCAGGGAAGTGGGGTTTGTGTAGTGAAAATTACGACTGAGAAGGTGCTCAGGAAGCTTAATGGTCTGAAGGTGGATAAATCTCCTGGACCTGATGGAATGCACCCCTGGGTTCTGAAGGAAGAAGCTGGAGAGATTGCGGAGGCATTAACGGTGATTTTTCAAGAACCGATAGATTCTGGCATTGTACTGGATGACTGGAAAATTGCAAATGTTACTCTGCTATTTCAGAAGGGTGGGAGGCAGCAGAAAGGAAACTATAGACCTGTTAGCCTGACATCAGTGGTTGGGAAGTTATTGGAATCGAATGTTAGAGATGAGATTACGGAATACCTGGAGGCACATGACAAGGTAGGCCAAAGCCAGCATGGTTTTCTGAAAGGAAGATCCTGCCTGACTAACCTACTGCAATTCTTTGAGGAAATTACAAGCAGGGTAGACAAAGGAGATGCAATAGACATGGAGTATATGGATTTTCAGAAGGCCTTTGACAAAGTGTCGCACATGAGACTACTTAGCAAGTTTAGAGCCCATGGAATTACAGGGAATTTACTTGCATGGGTGGAGCATTGGCTGGTCTGCAGAAAACAGAGAGTGGGAATAAAGGGATCCTATTCTGGCTGGCTGCCGGTTTCCAGTGGAATTCCACAGGGGTCGGTGTTGGGACCGTTACTTTTTACGATGTATATCATTGATTTGCACTACAGTATTAAAGGATTTGTGGCTAAATTTGCCGATGATACAAATATAGGTGGAGGAGTGGGTAGTGTTGAGGAAACAGAGAGCCTGCAGAGAGACTTAGATAGTTTAGGGGAATGGGCAAAGAAGTGGTAAATGAAATGTTATGTTGTAACGTGTATGGTCATGCACTTTGGTGGAAGAAATAAACAGGCACACTATTATTTAGATGGGGAGAGAATTCAAAATGCAGAGGTGCAAAGAGACTTGGGAGTCCTTCTGCAAGATATCCTAAAGGTTAACCTGCAGGAGTTGGTTGCGAAGAAGGCGAATGCAATGTTGGCATTTATTTCTAGAAGTATAGAATATAAGAGCCAGGATGTAATGTTGAGGCTCTATAAGGCACTCGTGAGACCACACTTGGAGTTTTGTGTGCAGTTTTGGGCTTTTTATTTTAGAAAGGATATACCAACATTGCAGAGGGTTCAGAGAAGATTCACAAGAATGATTCCAGGAATGAGAGGGTTACCGTATGAGGAACGTCTGGCAGCTCTTGGGCTGTATTCCCTGGAGTTCAGGAGAATGAGGGGAGATCTCACAGAAACATTCCAAATGTTAAAAGGCCTGAACAGATTAGATATGCCAAAGTTATTTTCCATGGCAGGGGAGTCTCGGACAAGAGGCCACGATTTAGGTTTGAAGGATGTCCCTCCAGAGCTGAGACGCGGAAAAATTACTTTAGTCAGAGGGTGGAATCTGTTGCCATAAGTGGCTGTGGAGGCCAAGTCGTTCGGTGTATTTAAGGCAGAGATAGATAGGTTCTTGATTAACCAGGGCATCAAAGGGTATGGGGTGAAAGCAGGGGAGTGGGGATGAATGGATGAAGTGGATCAACCCATGATTGAATGGCGGAGCAGTCTTGATGGGCCAAATGGCCTACTTCTGCTCCTATATCTTATGGTCTTATGGTCTTAACGTAAAGGAACCCTTAGGAGACAGTGATCATAATATGATTGAATGCATGCTGCTGTTTGAAAGGGAGAGACATAAGTCACATATATCAGTATCACTCTGGAATAAAGGGAATTACAGAGGCATGAGAGCGGAGTCTGGCCAGGTAGATTGGAGGATGGCAGGGCAGAGGTGGCTGAAGTTTCTGGGAATAGTTCACAAGGTGTAGGATAGATATGTCCCACAGAAGAAGTTGTTCTCAAATAGGAGGGGTAGGCAAATGTGGCTGGCAAGGAAAGTGAAGCACTGCAAAAAGGCCAAGGAAAGGGCATATATGGTAACAAAATTAAGTGGGAAGTTGGATGATTGGGAAGCTTTTAAAATCTAACAAAAGGCAGCTAGAAAAGCTATAAGAAGGAAAAAGATGAAATATGGGAGCAAACGTCAATTAATGTTTGGTCTTTCTGTCCCTCTCACTGGCTGTTAGAAACCCAGAAACATAGAAAACCTGCAGCACAATACAAGCCCTTTGGCCCACGATGCTATGCCAAACATGTACTTACTTTAGAAATTACCTAGGTTTACCCGTAACCCTCTATTTTTCTAACCTCCATGTACCTATCCAGGAGTCTCTTAAAAGACCCTACCGTATCTGTCAGCAGCCCATTCCACGCACTCACCACTCTCTGCCTAAAAAACTTACCCCTGATATCTCCTCTGTACCCACTTCCAAGCACTTTAAAACTGTGCCCTCTCGCGCTAGCCATTTCAGCCCTGGGAAAAAGCCTCTGACTATCCACATGATCAATGCCTGTCATCATCTTATACACCTCTCATCCTCCACTGCTCCAAGGAGAAAAGGCCAAGTTCACTCAACCTATTCTCATAAGGCATGCTCCCCAATCCAGGCAACACCTTTGTAAATCTCCTCTGCACCCTTTCTATGGTTTCCACATCCTTCCTGTAGTGAGATGACTAGAACTGAGCACAGTACTCCAAGTGGGATCTGACCAGGGTCCTAAATAGCTGCAACATTACCTCTTGGCTCTTAAACTCAATCCCACGATTGATGAAGGCCAATACTCTGTATTCCTTCTTAACCACAGAGTCAACCTGCGCAGCAGCTTTGAGAGTCCTATGGACTTGAACCCCAAGATCCCTCTAATCCTCCACACTACCAAAAGTCTTACCATTAATACTATATTCTGCCTTCATATTTGACCTACCAAAATGAACTACCTCACACTTATCTGGGTTGAACTCAATCTGCCACTTCTTAGCCCAGTTTTGCATCCTATCAATGTCCTGCTGTAACCTCTGACAGCCCTCCACACCATCCACAACATCCCCAACCTTTGTGTCATCAGAAAATTTACTAACCCATCCCTCAACTTCCTCATCCAGGTCATTTATAAAAATCACGAAGAATAGAGGTCCCAGAACAGATTCCTGAGGCACACCACTGGTGACTGACCTCCATACAGAATATGACCCGTCTACAACCACTTTTTGCCTTCTGTGGGCAAGCCATTTCTGGATCTACAAAGCCATGATCCCTTGGATTCCATGCCTCTTACTTTCTCAATAAGACTGGCATGGGGTACCTTATCAAATGTCTTGCTGAAATCCATATACACTACATCTACTACTTTACCTTCATCGACATGTTTTGTCACTTCCTCAAAAAATTCGATCAGGCTCGTAAGGCACGACCTGCCTTTGACAAAGCCATGCTGACTATTGCTAATCATATTATGCCTCTCCAAATGTTCATAAATCCTGCCTCTTAGGATCTTTTCCATCAACTTACCAACCACTGAAGTAAGACTCACTGGTCTATAATTTCCTGGACTACCTCTACTCCCTTTCTAGAATAAGGGAACAACGTCTGCGACCCTCTAATCCTCTGGAACCTCTCCCATCCCTGTTGATGATGCAAAGATCATTGCCAGAGGCTCAGCAATCTCCTCCCTTGCCTCCCACAGTAGCCTGGGGAACATCTCATCTGGTCCTGGTGACTTATCCAACTTGATGCTTTCCAAAAGCTCTAGCACAACCTCTTTTTTTAATGTTTATATGATCAAGCTTTTCAAGCCACTGTTAATCTTCCCTACAACTGCCAAGATCCTTTTCTGTAGTGAATACTGAAGCAAAGTATTCACTAAGTACCTCTGCCATCTCCTCTGGTTCCATACACATTTTTCCACTGTCATACTTGATTGGTCCTAATCTCTCTTGTCTTGTCCTCTTGCTCTTCACATGCTTGTTGAATGTCTTTGGGTTTCCCTTAATCCTGCTTGCCAAGGCCTTCTCATGGCCTTTTCTGGCTCTCCTAATTTCATTCTTAAGCTTCTTCCTCCTAGCCTTATAATTTTCTAGATCTCTATCATTTCCTAAAGTTTTGAACCTTTCATAAGCTTTTATTTTCTTCTTGACTAGATTTTCAACAGCCTTTGTACACCGCGGTTCCTGTATCTTACCATCCTTTCCCTGTCTCATTGGAACATACCTGTGCAGAACGCCATGCAAATATCCCCAGAACATTTGCCACATTTCTGCTGTACGTTTCTCTGAGAACATCTGTTCCCAATTTATGCTTCCAAGTTCCTGCCTGATAGCTTCAGATTTCCCCTTACTCCAATTAAATGCTTTCCTAACTTATCTGTTCCTATCCCATTCCAATGCTATGGTAAAAGAGATAGAAATGTGATCACTATCTCCAAAATGCTCTCCCACTGAGAGACCTGACACCTGACCAGGTTCATTTCCCAGTACCAGATTAAGTACCGCCTCTTCTCTTGTAGGCTTATCTATATATTGTGTCACAAAACCTTCCTGAACACACCTAACAAACTCCACCCCATCTAAACCCCTTGCTCTCAGGAGATGCCAGTCAATATTTGGGAAATTAAAATATCTCACCACAACTACCCTGTTATCATTACACCTTTCCAGAATCTGTCTCCCTATCTGCTCCTTGATGTCCTTGTTATTATTGGGTGGTCTATAAAAAACATTCAGTAGGGTTATTGACCCCTTCCTGTTTCTAACTTCCACCCACAGAGACTCTGTAGACAATCCCTCCATGACTTCTTCCTTTTCTGCAGCCATGACACTATCTCTGATCAGCAGTGCCATGACCCCACCTCTTTGCCTCCCTCCCTGTCCTTTCTGAAACATCTGAAGTCTGGTACTCGAAGCAGCCTTTCCTGCTCTTGAGCCATCCAAGTCTCTGTAATGGCCACAACATCATAGCTCCAAGTATTGATCCACGCTCTAAGCTCATCCGCTTTGTTCGTGATGCTCCTTGCGTTAAAATAGACACATCTCAAACCATTGGTCTGAGTGTGTCCCTTCTCTATTACCTGTCTATCTCCCCTCTCGCTCTGTCTCCAAGCTTTCTCTATTTGTGAGCCAACCACCCCTTTCTCCGTCCCTTCATTTTGGTTCCCACACCCCAGCAATTCTAGTTTAAATTCTCCCCGATAGCTTTAGCAAACCTCCTTGCCAGGATATTGGTCCCCCTCGGATTCAAGTGCAACACGTACTTTTAGCATAGGTCATGCCTGTCCCAAAAGAGGTCCCAATAATCCATAAATCTGAATCCAATCCCTCAGCCACGCATTTATCCTCCACCTCACTCTATTGCTATGCGCACTATCACGTGGCACAGGCAGTAATCCTGAGATTACTACCTTTGAGGTCCTGCTTCTCAACTTTCTTCCGAACTCCCTGTTGTCTGTTTTCAGGACCTCCTCCCTTTTCCTACCTATGTCATTCATACTAATATGTACCAGGACATCTGGGTGTTCACCATCCCACTTCAGGATATCATGGACGTAATCAGAAACATCCCGGACCCTGGCACTTGAGAGGCAAACTACCATCTGTGTTTTTTTCCTGCATCCACAGAATCACTTGATTCTATAGAGTCCCCCTGACTATGGAGTCCCCTATCACTGTTACCATCCTCTTCCTTTCCCTACCCTTCTAAGCCATAGGGCCGGACTCTGTGCCAGAGGCGCGACCACTGTTGCCTCCCGCAGGAAGGTCATCCTCCCTAACAGTACCCAAACAGGAATACTTACTGCTAAACGGTCAGCCACATGAGTACTCTCTAGTATCTGCCTCTTGCCCTTCCCTTTCCTGACTGTTACCCACTTATTTGTTCCCTCAGGCCCCGGTGTGACGACTTGCCTACAGCTCCTCTCTATCACCTCCTCGCTCTCCTTGACCAGACGAGGGTCACTGAGCTGCATCTCCAGTTCTCTAATACGGTCCCTAAGGAGCTGCAGCTCAATGCATCTGGCGCAGATATGGCCGCTTGGAGTGTCTGGGAGTCTCCCGGGCATCCCACATCTGACATCCAGTACAGAACACCGGCCTCACAGACATACTTCCTATTTCTGTTCCTCACAGGTAACTTACCTTACCTCCACCCTGAAGCACGAATGAGCGAAAGCCCTACCAGTCTGCATCAGGTCACTCTGTCAATGACCGCTCTGCTAGGCAGTGTCTCTCTTTTATGCCTGAACCTTCCTTGCTATCTAACTCACGATTGGTGCTCAGGTTATATCCGCTGATAGCTCATGTACAAAGGACAACGCTCTCGAAGCTCCCTTTTTAAATAATCACTGCTGAGCTGTGAGAACTGCCTCTTGGTAAAGCTCCGTTGATGCTGCTGATAGGCCACATACAATGGACTAACGCTCTCAAAGCTCCCTTTTTAAATTACCACCGACAACCTGCGAGAAATCCCTCGGTAAAGCTCTGTTGACACCACTGATGGGTCACACTGTTGACAAAGGAAAATGCAAGAGTCACATTGCAATGATTGATCAACAAGGCTGTGGACTCAATATTCTCCACTGTGTATCAATAGAAGTTTGTCTGTTTTAGATGGCATGCTAAATCAATGCAAACTTCTAGTTCCAAGACAGTTTTGCTATGATAACGCCAAGGAATGCCGGCACATTAGAAGGAATCAAGAGGCTGTTTGAACATGAATGGATTTGCTTTAAGAAGAGTTGAGTCAGTGTACCTCTTCTGCAAAACTTCGATAAATATCTGACACAGAAAGAAAAGCAAAACTATTGCGGCAAGGAGAGCAGTGTGTCTTGTTACTTGGACTGCTTAGTGAAAAGGCAGCACAACAGGCCAAAAGACAATTTTTACTGTTGTAAGCTTCTGCAGTTAAGTTTCAGATATGTTTGACTGCATCCATTTTTGATGTGACAGGAAAAGAAATAGAGCTAATGTTCAACAACGAGCAGTTTACAGCTGTGGTAAATTTAGAACTGACTAATGAACTGAGGGCAGGAGATTTATGTATTTTCTCAAGGGGGGAGTTTGGGGTTTTCCCAGAACGTGATTTTTGGCCTTATAGTTAGCTTTCTGGCATGACTGTATCTCTGGCATCCCCGCCAAAAGTAACTTCTCCTGGAAAAGTGACAGCGCGTTTATAAATGGAAATAAAATCAATTGTAGGGGCTTCAATATAACTTTACAGGACCAAGTAAACCTCGCTTCAGATATACCCGGGTGATGTGGGAAATATAATCTTTTAAGACACATCAATCTATTAATCCCAAGCTGCAATGAATTGGGAATGTACAATATAAAACAGTTCAAGAAAGACCAAGAATAGTTAACATTGTGTAGACAAAATATTAGACCAACAGACGTACAGTTGTAAAGCAGCCCAGATCTGGTCTGATAGAATCTATATTTTGTTCAACGAACTTCACCGTTGTAGTTAGCCCTTCACCATGCCAGGGGTGCTCCAAAATATCAAGAGCCACATTACTATTCCTTCTTGTGGCAATTAAGATAATTAATCATTTTTTTTTAAATAGACAAAGTCAAAGTAAGTTTATTATCGAGGTATGTCTATGTCACCATATACAACCTTGAGATTCATTAATGAAGACTAACAAACAGCCAATGTGCAAAACGAGATAAATTGTGTAAATCAATCAATCAATCAATAAAGAATACTGAGAACATGAGTTGTACTGTCCTTGAATGTGCATCTGCAGGTTATGGAATCAGTACAGAGTTTAGGTGGTTCAGTAGCCTTATACCTGTAGAGTAATAACTGTTCCTGAACCTGGTGGCATGGGACCTGAGGTTCCTGTATCTCTTGCCCAACGGTAGTGGGAAGAATGCATGGGCTGGACATAGAGAAGGTAGGGGTCTTTGTTGAAGGATATTTCCTTCTTGTTGCAGCACTACTGGAGAACACTTGAGATGTGCTCATAATGTCCACTATATATTAGGTTTCCTTCTGTAATTTCATGTCACGTTACTTCCTGTGTCGAATTGCCTGCTGATTTTTTGTAAGTGCATATTTAATTTATCACACTTCTCTGGATCACAAAGTTGTCCAGCCTCCTATATGGGCGTTACGAAAATCCTTATTAAAATTCCTCGAGGTATAACACACACTGCCTTTCATATTGCCTCCTAAAAAAATTAATTAAGTTACTGACATAATTTCACCTTCAAAATTCCTTGAATCATATGTGCCTTTCTTCTGTAACTTAGAATGGATTTCAATAATCTTCCCAATATCAAAGTTAAATGAATTGGCTTGTACTTGGTGTACTAGTTCCTTCATTTTTAAATATAGTACATTGTCAGTAGCTCTCCAGTCTTCAGGCATAATGCCTGTAGTCAGAGAGAATAGAAAATATACTTGGAACCTCCTCAATTTCCTTGCTTGCGTTTCACAGCTGGGATGCATTTCATCTGGGTCTGGTGATTTATCTATTTTTAAAGATACTAATCCCTTAACAATTGCCTGTCTTCGCTGCATTGTTGACATCATGTCCCTATTTTTGGAATGCAGTTGCAAAATTATCATCAAAAATCTTCATGTTTCCTGCCTCCACAGATAGCACACTTTTCCCCAGATCACCATCATCATTAGGTGCCATGTCATATGATTTGGGTGATCATGGTCCTTTGACCATGATTATTCTTGGCAAATTTTTCTACAAAAGTGATTTGCTATTCCCCATATCACCCTAACCATTAGCTCTGAATGTACTTCCTAAACATCTTTGACTTTCTTCCAATTTTACTTGCTACCATCATATCATTCTCTTTCTTTGCTTTCCCATCCTCCCTTTTAATTTCATTCCTATGTTCAATGTTCTTCAGCGTCTTCTGTGGTATTATGCGCCTAGTGTCTGATTTAAGATTTCCTTTTTTTCAGCTCAATTTTAGTAAGTCAGTTCTCTGTCCTGTAAAACTGCTCTTCCCACAGTTTAGAACCTTTCCTCCTGTTTTATTGTTGTCCTTTTGTATAGTGAGCTAAATATGACTGAATTATATTTGCTTCTACAGAGTGTCATGGTCAGGTCTGAAGCCCGCATTCTGGTTCACTATCCGGTCTGTGGACTCCGGACTCCGGGTCTTCCGGCTGTCCCTTGTTTTGGGTGGACTTAACCATAAGCACCTGATGCTCATCTTGGGGCTGGGAATATAAGTGGCCCTGGGATCGAGTGTGGTTGCTGGGTCGTTTTGTCAGTCTACCCTTGGAGCAACCCATTGGTGGAAGGCTAGTACAGTCATCAAGATATGGATTTGGCTGTTCCGTAGTCCGCTGAGGTTACTGGCTGCCTCGAGTCTTGGAACCACCCCAGACCTATCTCCCTTCCTGTCCCTTGCCTCCGTCGGGTAAGCCAGGCCGATTGCCGTTACCCTGCGGTTGGTTCTGTCCCTTCCTGTCCCTGGCCTCTGTTGGGTAAGTCAGGCCGTTTGCCATTACCCTGCGGTTGGGTCTGTCCCTCGCTGACCCGTGCCTCCGTTGAGTAAGCCAGGCCATTTGCTGTTACCCTGCGGTTGGGTCTATCCCTCCCTGTCCTTGCCTCAATGGGGGCAAGTCTCACGTCCTGCCCAGGAGTCCCACGTCCTGCCCAGGAGTTGCCTCGAAGTACCCTTGCCCCATCATGTCCTCGTCTAGCCTCCAAGAACCCGAGCCTCGTCACGTCTTCGCCTGGTCTCCAAGAACCCAAGCCTCGTCATATCTTTGCCTGGTTTTGGGGTCCGAGCCTGAGTCAAAACCCAGGTTCTGGGTCCTTGTCCAGTCTCTGGCTCAGAGTCCACACCCAGGCTCCTTGTTCCCAGTCCCTCGTCCTGGTCCTGCTTCCCTAGCCTAGTCTGCATTCCTGTCCCTACTCCTAGTCTGCGTCCTGTCCCGTCATTTAGTTTTGTCCGTTCCTGTTCCTAGTACTTCAGTGTCTGTGTCTTGCATTTGGGACCGTTCCCAACGCCCCCCATTATGACACAGAGATGTTCTCCCATGGATATTCTTTCATGAATATTCTCTACATGGATATTCTTTCCAGCTTCAAAACTAAATCCAGAACTGAAATCAGTCACTCCTTCTCTCCATTCCACATTGTTGCATTTGCTAACATCCAGACTAGAAAGGTGCTCCTCAATATTTATTTATTTATTAAAATACTGTGTGGAATATTCCCTCCCAGCCCTTCGAGCCATGCTATCAATGTCCCCTCTAAGGTGTGTGCATGTGCACATGCACACATCTTTTGCTACCAGCACACAAAGGAATTTAAACTGTGCACAAAAGGTTGTCACCCTCTACCTCACTAGCATGTTAAGTACATCTCATGATTGTACACAATCACATTCCCTTTTCCAGTTTCTGATACAATGGTGTTGACAACGTGGAGTTTGCAATGACTTGTCCACTGATTTTACAACTGCCTTACTTACACTGTTTTTATTGAAGAGGACAAAAAATTGCATAGCACAAGAGTTTTGCACGCACTGGTCATTACAAATTAGAGGGAACATTGCATGCAACCAAGCAATCCCTCAATTTATTTGAGTTTAATCACAGGGAAATTTACAATGACCAACTAACGTACCAGCCAGTACATCTTTGGACTGTGGGAGGAAACCAGAGCACTGACAGGAAACCCACGTGGTCACGGGGAGAGCGTACAATCTCCATGCAGGCAGCAGCGGGAAAGGAACCCAGTCGCCTGTACTGTAAAGTGTTGTGCTAACCACTATCCCCTATACCTTTTGCACTAGCTTTATTCCATTTAACA
Organism: Mobula birostris; assembly: GCF_030028105.1. Lineage (NCBI taxonomy): Eukaryota > Metazoa > Chordata > Chondrichthyes > Myliobatiformes > Myliobatidae > Mobula > Mobula birostris. Next base: position 75,033,788 of record NC_092381.1, read on the forward strand.
AAAGGGTCCTTCATCTTTACCACCAGGCACCTGTGGTACTTTTTGATGATAGTACCTGAAGAAACCTCACATGTTCACGGAGATTATGAGGAAACTCTGTACTGACCACACCCCAGGTCAAGATCATATCTGGATCCCTGAAACTACATTAACCTTGCCACCATAATTAACAACATTCCCTTCAACTCTATGTTAAAAATATTGAGCAGATGCTCCCTGACATTCCAGAGTCAGTTTGGAATTGAGCCGATGAGTACAAGAAAGCCAATGAAGAGAAGGCCAGGATATAATGGGAGCTCTTTGCTTTGAGGCATTACTCTCTCAAAGAAGCAAGACCTATAATGTAATAATGTGTGGATTATCAATATCGCCGCTTGAACTTAACCATGATTGTTGCCTCTTCTAATATGGACATTGTGCGCTTTCTCACTCAATGGCACGAAGTATCAGTGTATATCTTTAAGGAAATAATATAACTCACAGCGAACAGATCAATTGCCTGCATCATTTACTTACAGCAAAATGCTAAACTGGGGACTTTGGTGTAATAGAGTTTCATCATTCCAGCCTCCAATCTCACTTCTATTTTGAAATCCTTGTAATTCTGCCAATGAAATGCTCAAATAAAGCAGGCGAATTTATTCACAGCTGCAGCAACTTCTCATCTTAGAGAATTAAAAAAAAACTTCTGCTACTTTTCTTGAAGAAAATCCGTTCTCTTGCTCCAGAAATTTCTTTTAGAGGAAATGGGTATTTTCTTTTTCAGGTTACCTAAAAACTTGTTAGGTGGAATGCCTTTGAAAATTAATGAGCAGGGCAATAAGAATTCATCCAACTGAAAGGATAATACTCTTGTTTTTGAATTGGAAGGTTATTGGATCACCATCCATTCTGGATAATGCTGATGTTGCAGTACATACAAATGCTGTCTTTCTTACGTAGATTTTGATCTTGGCTCTGTAAGGGGCACTCTTGCTGGCATGTTTAGGTCCCACCTCCCCATACCTAGTGTCATTTGCTTCCTCAGCTAGGTACAAAAGGTTGTTGCCCTGATTTGAAGTGCAGCAGGTTATTCCTACTATTGTGTCCAATATTTATTCACCATTCAACAGGGTCATTATCACCATTGTTTGTTGAACCACGCTGTGCGCAGTCTGACTGCACTTTCCCTTGATTACAGAGGTGACCAAACACAACAGCAGTGCACGTCAGTCTGTGTATCTTCAGAGAGACATGGAAGTGGCTCTACAAGTATAGTCCAGAGATTGCAGCTGTCATCCCAGTTCTCAGAAACAATTAGTTTCTCTGAGAGCCTCTCTGCCCCAGGTTTGTAGTAGAATTGGCAATGAGCTGATAGATGTTTCCAATAACTTTTATTTCCATGCCAGGAATTGTAGAATGTCAATGACAAACACTGAGTTCATACAGTGAGCCTCTCATGATGGTGTAAATATTGGGATGCTTCTCTGTATGGTAGTTAAACTTCATGTGGTCATTCAAAATGCAATGTATATTTAGAAGATTAAAGGAAGGCTTGCACACTATCTTATACTATTTACTCCAGGAAAGTATAAATTGAGGTAAAACAATTGTAATTGCTGTCTAGTTCTAAATTTATCCTGAAACTGTTTGGAAACCTTGGGCTAATGTGGTTCTTTCGTTTAACCACACTCACAGGCAACAGGAAAACTGCAATGGAAGACTAAAAGGGCATTTGATATTTTCAGTGAGCATGCCTCTCACTGCTCCTGAATTCCTTCCAAGCGTTTAAGGTCTGCTAAATGCTCATGACAATAAATTATTGTACTTATGAGAAGACTTTCCCTCCTTAATGAGAAAATAAGCAGAGCATTGCCCTGCAGCCCTTTCATTGGTTTTATGACTGTAGTCCTAACCACAGGCTTGGTCATCATTTAAATGTAAATTATGTGATTCCATTTTGCATAAAGGGTAAAGGTTGTTATCCATTATAAAATATCTGAGGTCAGCTTACTCAGTTATGGTAATGTCAGAAATGTTTGATTGAGTCCTGGCTGTTAATTATATGATGAGCTTTATTGGACAAAAAGGAACTTCTGAAATACTTTCAATGAGGAACAAAGTTTATAAAAGCCCTACGTGCTCAAAACCACAAAATAACGATAAGAAAACAGAAATAAAAACATAAACAGTCACATTCAATAATTCACCTTCCCAGACCTTTACATAAAGCTGCTAACTGATCATTCTTTGCTATAATTACTATAATCAAATGGAAAATATAACTTTTTTTTTGAAATAGCAGTACTCTAAATTAACTCTGATAACTTAACTAGAGTGGTTTGTTCTGAAATAGGAGCTATACTGTTAAAGTAATTTCCACCGCTGGGTGACCAATTAAACTTGGAGATGAGTAAAGCTAAAACTAATGGGCCACAGAAATCAGTGAGGGATTGCAGGGTTACAAAGATCAAGTGAAGCAACAACTTGGATGGAGTTGAAAATGGGGATCAGATCCTTAACATGGAATGCCTTACTGCCAGTTTGCCATATTTTTGTAAAACAAACACATCATTCTTGGGTCTAAAATGTGATGCAAAATGACTGCATTCCAATTCAGAATCCTGTCACAGTTTGGGGAGGAATTTCTGAGTGATCACTCTGAATTTGAAAATCCTGGTTATGTTTAAACTTGTTTCACATTTTCCAGATTCTGATGTTAAGCAGCACATGCAAAATGCTGGAGAAGCTCAAGAGGCCAGGCAGCATCTATGGAAACAAATAAGCAGTCAACGTTTCGAGCTGATACTCTTCTTCCAGACTGAAGATGATTGCATTCCAATTCAAAACCCTGTCACAATTTGGGGAGGAATTGTTTATTCAGTTCTATCAATGCTGCCAGACCTGCTTAGCTCTTCCAGGATTTTGTGTGTGTATTGCTTTAGATTTCCAACCTTTGCAGCTTTTTACGAGCCTCTGTTTTTTTTTATATAGTTGTTCAAGTTTATGGATATCATGGGCAGTGACAGCATTTACTGTCTCTCCCTAGCTGCTCCCAGACAGAGAGCCGGTTAAGAGTGAGTCTTGAGTCAAATAAAGGCAAAACCAGGTATGGCTGACAGATTTCTTACCCTGAAGGACATTAGCAAACCTGATTAGATTTATGGTTTCGTGGTTACCATTACTGAAATCAGCATCTAAAAATAAATCCAGATTAAGTCAATCATGGTTCATAAATTTGAGCGCCCAGCTGCAGTGTGGGATTTGGACATGTCTCATGGTCATTGATCCAGAACTCTGTTTTCTCGCCCAGTAACTTGACCACTGGGCTTCCAGTACAGACAATCTGGCTGTCATCTTTCTTCCCAGAGACTGTGGGAAAATTATTGCCAATGAATTATCATGCTTCCAAACTCGTTGGTATATTTTGACAGAACAGAGCTAGTTATTGCTTTTGTTGTGTTTTTCTTCAAGTATTAAAAGCCAAAAGGGGTCACAACTATGCCTGGGACCACGCTCCAATGTTCCTCTAGCTCTAATGGACTGCTGCTGACCAAATTTTTAATTCACACTATCCCACAGCATTTTTTTTGCCTTTGCAAAACAGTTGAAATCTGGGGCCGATTTTATGCAGACTACTATTTATACTTGAAGAACAGCATGGCAGAGAGAGAGTAAAAATATAATAAAAGCAATTCCTCACATCAGACCATTTCACAGTTGTCTAAATCAACCATGAAGTGAACTCTGCATGACCCCCTCCTCAAGCTGCAATGCACTTTGTGCAACAGGTTTGCTGTGGCTATCATCTTGTCAATCAAACCCTTTCTCTCTCATTTCCCATTGTACCATGAAAAATGCATGACTTTCACAGACAATCATTTTCTGTTGAGCAGATCTCTCAGTGACAGCCATGTCACTATCTCCTCTCAGCTCGATGCAGGGAAAATGAACATTTGTGTGGCAGTAGTTAAACATAGAGCAGTTAGAAGTCACTTCACAGAGCCCAGTGTTTTTTCTATGGGTGGGTGTTGAGAAGAAGGATGGGCTCGTATATAGAAAAAAATAATTATGTTCATTGTAGCTAGAGCAAATGTTGAGTTCATGCACTTGAACCAGGCTAAGAAGTATTAAGGACAGCCAGGTATAAAGTAATGAGGAACCAGTAGCCTGGCTGTCTTTCTGTTATATCGAGCCCTCCTCTCTTCTGTCTATATCCTACTTCACACATATTGCACAGTTATTCTTGTGGAATTGCTCTGCATTAAAGTATGAAATGTGAGCTGATAGGGTGGAGAGAACTGTGGCTCCTGAAATTCCTTTCGTGTGGATTCAGCTGCAAGCAGAGCGGCCATATTCTCTGCACCGGCAGAAATGACACACTAAAAACTCACAGGGTGCATTTTAACAGAAGGTTAACAAATAAGCTTGCAAAGCATTTGAAATAGGCGCACTCATGCTGCAGTCACTGGGTGACCAGAAAGTGGAGAGTACGGCTTGGATGAGAGGCCTTGTGAGCTGAATAGCAACTTGGTGAAAGTTGGTTATGACCATGTAAATAAAACTGTCCATTGAAGAGTGAATAATCACCGACAACAACTTATTTTATGCATCTGAACTTGGCATTCTTTTTAAAAGAAAACTTACAGATGAATGTTGCTTCTATTTTCCTCTTTATAAGTTTTAAATCCCTGGCATATAATTGTGAATTGATTTGGACCGCTTACTTAAGAATGGATTATCTGGCATTGGAGAGGTCCAAAGGAGGCACACAAGAATGATCCAAGGAATATAAGGGTTAATATATGAGGAGTCCACAATCTATAGACTCGCTTTTAATGACTCTACAACTCATGTTCTCAATATTTATTGCTTATTGATTTATTACTGCCATTATTTTGGTACTTGCACAATTTATTGTCTTTTGCATTTACGGCACAGATAAAAACATAAGACACTGGAGCTATTTGGTTGTTTGTCTATCTTTGTCGAGGCGGTTTTCCATTGATTCTACAGTGTTCCTTTGTATCTACTGTGAATGCCCGCAAGAAAGTGAACCTGAGGGTAGTACATATATGGTGACACGGAGTACGTACTTTGATAGTAAATTTACTTTGAACTTTGAACTTTGCTTATGGCTGTACTTGCTGGAGTTTAGAAGAATAAGGGGATTCTTATTCTTATTGAATTTTGAAAGGCCAAGATAAAGTGGACGTTGAGAGGATATTTCTAGCAGTGGAAGAGCCTAGGATCAGAAGGCACAGCCTCAGATTAAAATGATATCCCTTTAGAATAAGATAATGAGGAATTTCTTTAGCCAGTGGATGGTGAACCTGTGGAATTCATCGGTACAGACGACTGGGGAAGCCGAACCATTGGGTATACTTAAAGTGGAGATTGATAGGTTTTTTGTTAGCCAGGGCATCAAAGGTTACAGGGAGAAGGCAGACGGATGGGGTTGAGAGTGATGATGGATTAGCCATGGGGATGAAATAGCAGAGCAAACACATTGGGCCAAATGACTCCTAAGTCTTATGGTCTTATCTGTGCCATTAATATATTGTTCCTCTTCATTTTACTTGGTCCATTTTATGGATAATGCCAACTGGCTCTTGTCGATTGATCTCAATAATCCATTCCACCACAACAGGTCAACAGCAGACACAATCTCATGAACTCTCTACTCTACGTTAGAGCATCTACGCACTAGCAAAACATACGCCAGGCTGCTATTTATTGATTACAGCTCGGTATTCAATACCATTGCTCCTTCAGTATTAATCGACAACCTCCAAATCCTGGGCTTCTGTACCTCCCTCTGCAACTGAATCCTCAGCTTCTTTGTTGGGAGACTCAGTGCTGATGGGTGATAATACGTCCTGCTTGCTGTCGGCCAACACTGATGCACCCTTGTCACTAAACAGCATGCTTAGCCCACTGTTCTACTCTCTCTATACTCATGACTGTGTGGCTAGGCACAACTCAAATACCATCTATAAATTGGCCAATGACACCACTGTTGACAGAACCTCAGATGCTGACGAGGAGGTGTACAGGAGTGAGATACTTCAGATCATTAAGTGGTGCCACAACAACCACACTGTCAGTGTCAGCAAGACTAAAAAGGACTGCTTGTGGGTTTCAGCAAGAGAAAGATGGGAGAAGACGTATTGTGGGGTCAGCAGTGGAAAGGGTGAGCAGCTTTAATTCCTGGGTGTCAATATCTCAGAGGAAGAAAGCACATCAGCGGCTCTACATTGTTAGGAGTTTAAGATAATTTGGTATGTCACCAAAGACTCTAGCAAATTTCTACTGATGGATCACAGGCAATAGGGTGGAAATAAGTTTCTCCCTAAGGAGGTATAAGGTGCTTTTTCCCTTGGCTAACCTGAAGATCACTTTTGGGCAATGTGTAGCACCTGCTTAGCCCCCTGATCAAGGTCACATGAAGCCATGAGAGCAGATAGTGGGTGGTCATATGAGCAGCTAGCGCATATCACAAGTCCTGGTTATCCGGCCACTGACGCCAAGCAGAAAAATTCTGAAGAGTATAGATGATGGCTGGGATCAGCCATCTTGTAAGGGCAGTGCACAGAAGAAACTTTAGGAGGTGGAGTGAAGCTAAGATGGCACTATACAGTGACTCCTTTACTTGTATATTTGGAAACAGCTCTATTTCCATCTTTAATATCTTTATTTTTCCCTTTCAGGGTTCTTTTGAAGATCCTGACCTGGGGTTACATGCTGACTTCGGTTCTTTGTGAGGATGGGACCTGTTCTCGGGGTTTCAGGACTGGCCTTTGTTCGGCACACCAAGGGTTCAGTCTGAGAGTCCAGTTCAAATTCAGAAGCCTAAGATCTCGGGGCTCTGGAGATAAGTGTATTGATGGTCGGTGTCACGACAGGAGAACCGTGTGTCGTCGGGGGAGCTGGGATATCTGCTGTGTGCCTGGAGACCTGGGATCTTTAAGATCTTCAGGCAAAAAGCTCGAAAAAAATCGACATAACAGACTTTTAACATCGTAAACCAGCGAGTTGTTTGTTATGTCTCCCCGCTCGCTGGGGAAAATGGAGACACCTCCCTTATTAGGGAGAGAGAGAACCCGTGGTATGTCGACTGCTGGGTGAAATGCAAATTCCTTGGGGTAACTGTAAGTATGTGTCTTTGCTATTGCTTTGCTCACGCTTAATTGCTCGTGGTGGTGCTAATGCTTGTTTTTTTTTGCTGGTGGAGGGAGGGGGGATTGTTGCTCGCTGTCGCTTACGCACGGGAGGGAGAGGAGCTGGGGGGACTTTGGGGTTCTTATGTTTATCTGTTGTTCATTCGTTGGGGCAGTTCTCTGTTTTCTTGGATATTTGCGAAGAAAAAGCATTTCAGAATGGATATTGCATACATTTCTCTGACATTAAATTGGATCCTTGAACCTTTGAAAAGCAAAATTTGCCATGAAAAATCACGGTGATGAGATCATGATCGTCTACGTCATACAACACAGCATATTATAATGATGATGATGTACCCTGATAAGCATTCTGATTGGATGTATCACAGCTGGGTATGAAGGCTCCAAATGCACAGGATTGAAGTGGTTGCAGTGTTGTAGACTCAGCCAACTCCATAATGGGCACAAACATCCCCACCGTTGAGGACATCTTCAAGAGGTGGTACCTCAAGAGGGTAACATCCATCATTAGGGCACTCATTGTCCAGGATGTAATTCTCATTATTAACAGTTCCAGTTCTTACTTAGAGTGAGACCTTCACCTTTGCTAAAACTCTTTTCCTCTAATTTTATTTCAATGGCTTCCTTCACCAGATGGTCCCAAAAGCCATTGGTGCAGCACAGTTTTGTGCCTTCAAAGTCAGTTCTGTAGCCATTGAGAATGCAATGTTCTGCTACCACCGGTTTCTCCAGGTAATAGAACATAGAACATAGAAAAGCTACAGCACATTATAGGCCCTCCGGCCCACAATGTTGTGTCGACCATGTAACTTGCTCTGGAGACTGCCTAGAATTTCCCTACTGCATAGCTCTCTATTTTCCTAAGCTCCATGTACCTATCTAAAGTTCTCTTAAAAGACCCTATTGTATCTGCCTCTACCATCTTTGCTGGCAGTGCATTCCACGTACCCACCACTCTGTGTGAAAAACTTCCACCTGATATCCCCCTTGTACCTACTTCCAAGCACCTTAAAACTTGCCCTCTTGTGTTAGTCTTTTCAGTCCTGGGAAAAAGTCTCTGGCTATCAACATGATCAGTGCCTCTCATCGTCTTAATCTCTATCAGGTCAATCTCCTCCGCACTCTCTCTATAGCATCCACATCCTTCCTGTAATGAGGTGACCAGAACTGAACACAGTACTGAAAGTGGGGTCTAACTAAGGTCTTATATAGCTGTAACATTACCTCACGGCTCTTGAACTCAATCCCATGGTTGATGATGGTCAACACACCATACGCCTTCTTAATAACACTGTCAACCTGCACAGCAGCTTGTAGTGTCCTATGGACATGGACTCCAAGATCTTGCTGATCCTCCACACTACCAAGATTCTTACTTTTAATATTATATTCTGTCTTCAAATTTGACCTACCAAAATGAACCACTTCACACTTACCTGGGTTGAACTCCATCTGCCACTTCTCAGCCCAGTTCTGCATCCTATCGATGTCCGACTGTAGACTCTGACAACCCTCCAGACTATTCACAACACCCTCAACTTTTGTGTCACCAGTAATCTTACTAAACTATCCTTCTACTTCCTCACCCTGGTCATTTATAATAATCACGAAGAGGAAGGGTCCCAGAACAGATCCCTGCGGAACACCACTGGTCACCAACCTCCAAACAGAACTATCTACAACCACCCTTTGCCTTCTGTGGGCAAGCCAATTCTGGATCCACAAAGCAAAGTCTCGTTGGATCCCATGTCTCATTACTTTCTGAATGAGCCACACATGGGAAACCTTATCAAATGCCTTACTGAAATCCATATACACTACATCCACTGCTCTACCTTCATCAATGTGTTTTGTTACATCCTCAAAGAATTCTATCAGGTTCATAAGGCATGACCTCCCCTTGACAAAGCCATGCTGACTATCTCTAATCAAATTATGTCTCTCCAAATGTTCATAAGTCCTGCTCTCAGGATCTTCTCCAACAACTTGCCCACCACTGAAGTAAGACTCACTCATCTATAATTTCATGGATTATTTCTACTCCCTTTCTTGAACAGGAGAACAAAATTTGCAACCTTCTAATCCTCTGGTACTTATCCTGTCCCTATTGATGATGTAAAGATCATAGCTAGAGGATCAGCAATCTCCTCCTCGCTTCCCACAGTAGCCTGGGGTATATCTCATCTGGTCCCGTCTACTTATCTAACTTAGTATCTTTCAAAAGCTCCAGCACATGCTCTTTCATAATGTTTATACACTCAAGCATTTCAGTCCACTTTAAGTCATCCCCACAATTGCCAAGGTCCTTTTCACTGGTGTATACTGAAGCAAGGTACTCATTCAGTACCTCCACTACCTCCGCTGGCTCCACACACATTTCCATTCTCACTCCTGATTGGTTTATTCTCACACGGCTCATCCTCTTGCTCTTCACATACTTGTAGAAATCCTTGAGGTTTTTCTTAATCCTGCTCACCAAGGCCTTTTCTTGCCCCCTTCTAGCTCTTCTAATTTCATTCTTGAGCTCCTTCCTGACACCTTTGTAATTTTCTAGAGCTCCTAGTTTCTTGAACCTTTCATAAGCTTTTCTCTTCTTCTTAACTAGATTTTCTACATCCTTTGTACACCATGGTTCTTTTACTCTACCACCCTTTCCCTGCCTCAATGGAACATACCTACGCAGAATGTCATGCAAATGTCTCCTGAATATTTGCCATATTTCTGTTGTGCATTTTCCTGAGAATATCTGCTCCCAATTTATGTTCCCAAGTTTCTGCCTAATAGCATTGTCCGTTTGTATTTCCCCCTACCTCAATTAAATATTGTCCCAAATTGTCTGTTCCTATCTCTCTCCAGCGCTATAGTAAATGAGGTAGAGTTGTGATCATTACCTTCAAAATGTTCTCCCATCGAGAGATTTGACACCTGACCAGGTTCACTTCCCAATACCAGATCAAGTACAGCCTCTCCTCTTGTTGGCTTATCTACATATTGCATCAGGAATCCTTCCTGAACACACCAAACAAACTCCACCCCAACTAAACCCCTTGTGATCCAAATGAACACATCTCCTGTGTTCCATGATGCGGATTTCCACCGTGTGTCTCATCTGGCCAATATACACTGCTCTGCGTTCAAAGGGAATCTTGTAAATGCCAGTCATCCTGAGTCCCAGGTCACCTTTGGCAATTGGTTTGTCTTAGCAAGTCCCTACAACCACTCCATGAGAGCTGTATCTTGTTCCCATTGATTCTGCCCTAGGCTTCCTCTGCTAAGTGATGTGACTAGAGAAAACCCTGTCCTGCAGTTAACAAGGCAAAGATAAACTTTTCCTCTTATACACTCAAAGGACAATCAACTCTTGTGCAACTTATTTCCCTAAGCTGTTTAATAATTTAAAGTCAATTGGAAAAAGGAAATGATTAAATTTAATCACAGAACTGAACAAAAAATCTGGTAACTGAGGTTTAGTAAACCATGGTGTTAGAGTTAATGTTCCACACCCAGAATTGTTACAGTAACACAAACTTGCATTAAAATTGTGCCTTTAACAATAATGTTTGTCCAAGCATTTCATAGGAACACGATCAAAGTAAAAGTGTGATATTAGATTGCATAAAGAGATTTTAGAATTGATTTTTAAAGACTCAAATCGGTAGTTTTGGAAGAGTATTCTAAATGTATTGGATGTGCAGAGATAGAGGAGTTTAAAGAATTCAAGAAGAACTTCTGAGTGAAAAAGCTTCTGTAACATCTGCCAGTACTGGCTATCAATCACTCTGCCTCTAGATCACTTTCATTCATCAAACAGGAAGTAGGAAAAGCGAAGATTTGGGGCATGCTCCTGCAGGTTTGTCTGGACTCTCCAGCTGGTCCACAAGTAACACTGGAAAGATCACTGGTTTGTTGCTATTTTCAGATTCTTCAAACATAAGGCATAGGAGCAGTATTAGGCCATTTGGCCCATCGAAGCTGCTTCGCCATTTCATCATGGCTGGTCCATTTTTCTGCTCAACCCCAGTCTCCTTCCTTCTCCCCATATCCCCTCATGCCCTGACCAATCAAGAATCTATCAACCTCTGCCTTAAGTATACATACAGACTTGAACTCCATAGCTGAGTGCGGCAAAGAATTCCACAAATTCACCACTCTCTGGCTAAAGAAATTCCTCCTCATATCCATTCTAAAAAGACAACCTTCTGTTCTGAGGCTGTGTCCTCTGGTCTTAGACTCTCCCACCATAGGAATCATCCTCTCCACAGCAATTTTATGGATAGACAATGTTTTTAGTTTAGCAGGGGGGAACAATGGAGTGGAGGGGCAGGATTTCCAAGTCTATCCTTAACCCATCACTTAAGTTGCTGTCCAGATGGTCCCATTCCGGAACAGACCAGATGCCGCCACTTACCTTGGAAGTGTAGTGAGAGGGCTGGGCTGTGGGTAAGGCTGAAATAGCGTGGTTTTAATTCCCGCCCTCCCCAGCTAACATCCAGGTCACTGAGAATCAGAATCAGAAACAGGTTTAATATCACTGACATATGTTGTGAAATTTGTTGTTTTGCAGCAGCAGTACGTTGCAATACCTAATAAAAAAAACTATAAATTACAATAAGAAGTATATATAAAAAGTTAAGTTAAATATGTAGTGCAAAAAGAGAGGGAAAATAGTGAGGTAGTGTTCATGGATTCATCGTCCATTTGGAGTTCTGATGGTGGAGAGGAAGAAGCTGCTCCTGAAACATTGAGTGTGTATCTTCAGGCTCCTGTGCCTCCTCCTTGATGGTAGCAATGAGAACAAGGCATGTCCTGGGTGATGGAGGTCCTTAATGACAGATGCCGCCTTTCAGAAGCTGTGGAAGATGGTGCCTTTGATGGAGCTGGCTGTGTTTACAGATTTCTGCAGCTTTTTCTAGTCCTGTGCAGTGGACCCCCTATACCAGATGGTGATGCAACCAGTTAGCATGCTCTCCACAATACATCTGTAGGAATTTGCAAGTGGTTTTGTGACATATCAAGTCTTCTTAAACTCTTAATGAAATACAGATGCTGTCGTGCCTTCTTTGTAATTGCATCAATATGTTGAGCCCAGGATAAATCTTCTGAGATGTTGACACCCAGGAATTTGAAACTGCTTACTCTTTCCGCTGCTGATCTCTCAACGGGAAACGGTATGTGTTCCTTTGAATTTGCCTTCCTGAAGTCCACAATCAAATCCTTGGACTTACTGATGTTGAGTGCAAGGTTGTGGTTGCAACATCATTCAATCAGCTGATCTATCTCGCTCCTGTAGACCACCTCAACACCGTCTGAAATTCTGTCAACAGTTGTGTCATCGGTAAGTTTATAGATGGCGTTTGAGCTGTACCTAATCAGTGGGTGTAGAGGGAGTAGAGCAGTGGGCTAAGCATGCGTCGTTGAGGTGCACCAGTGTTAATTGTCAGTGATAAGGAGATGTTATTTCCTCCCAGGCTGTGGTCTCCCAGGGAGGAAGTCTAGGAATTCTGTTGCAGAGGGAGGTATAGAGGTTTTGGAGCTTGATGATTAGATTTGAGGGTATGGCTGCATTGAATGCTGAGCTGTAATCAATGAATAACAGCAAATTTGATGAACTAAGAGCAAGACTGACTAACCAAAGAGAACTGAAGGATTGCTGTGTGTTCTGTCTCTCTGAAACGATCTTACTGCTTCTTCACCTGCCTGTGCCAGACAGCCTGAGGACGCTCAATCACAAGAGGGAGCATATGATGTTGTCAGGCAAAGTTAAAGGCAGAGGGGTCTGCTTACTAATCAACACCTCACTGTGCTCAGATCTTCTGCTCTCCCAACCTGAAATATCTAACAGTAAAGTTTCGCACATCGTAGCACCTTTAATTGGATCCACTCATATATCTTAGAGGGAAAACTTTTGTCTGTCTTCAAGCCCATTTTTCTAAGAGATAAGATATATCTTTTGCTGTTGCTCAGGGAAGCTACCTTGGTCCACCTACTCTTCTCCTTATACATGTTTCCCTTCAGAGACATCATTAGAGAGCATGAACTTGATCTCCACAATTATGCAGATGACGTACAACTGTCCATCTTGGTTGAGCCTGATGATGATAACATCCTGTCTTCTCCAACTCCTGATATGACTGCAAAAAAAAAAGATGGATGAGCAATAATTTCCTAAAACTAAATGGAGATAAAACTGAAACACTTGTGGGTCCCAAAGCCAAAAGAGATACGCTTGGGAGCTTGGCTCCCCTTGTAAAATCAAAAGTAATAAGCCTGGGTGTCTCCTGGATTCAGATTTGAACTTTAAATCCCACATAAAACAAGTGACCAGAGCAGCATTTCCACACTTCAGAAATTCTGCAAAGGTACGTCCATTTCTATCATGTAATAATGCTGAAAAACTAATTCCTGCCTTTTTATCGAATACACTAGATTACTGCAATGCACTTTTTACTAGCCTTCCAAAGCAATCTATTGACAAACTTCAATTCATTCGGAATGTCACTGCTAGACTTTTAACTAAAATCAGGTTGAAAAAACATATCACACCCATCCTAGCTACTCTGCATTAGCTTCCTGTATCATTTAGAATTGATTTTAAAGTTCTCTTACTCTTTTTAAAGCTCTCAATGGTCTGGGACAGGACTAAATTACAGAATCACTTGAGTTTTATAAATCCCGCTGGAGCTCTCAGGTCTTCTTCCGACAGCCTCTTAAATTTAAACAATCTCCCGCAATAGAAAATTGACAGGTCAGCATTTTTGAACCCTTGCTCCTAATCTGGAACTCAATATTTAAAACTATAAAGGATACAGACTCAGTTGACACTCTTAAAAACCAGCTCAAAACTTATTTAAACTTGTTTTTAATTAAATTAATTTTGTCTTTTATTTTTATATTTGCCTTTACCCCATTGTAAAACACTTTGAGCTTCATTATTTGTATGAAAAGTGCTCTATAAATAAATTACTATTATTACTATTATTATTACACCTAGCACAGGAGTTTAGTTCTGCTATCTTGACAGCAGTCCACATTTTACCTCAGGCAGATTCAAAGTCTGCACGCAATGAACTATACTCTTTGGTCAACAGCCTTGAACAGGATGCCCCAAGGCCCTTTTGATCGTTGTCAGTGACTTAATCCAGGCCAACTTCAAGAGCATGTTACCAAAATATTACCAGCATGTCTCTTGTCCCACCAGGAGACCAAACACTCTTGACCACAACAATCAAGGATCCTTACCGATCCAGCCCTGCCCACATTTTGGTAAATCAGACAACATTCTTCCTGCATGCAAACAGAATCTGAAATGTAAAGATCCAGTGTAGAAAGTCATACTGAGCTGGTCTGACAAAACAGATGTGCTTCTATGGAAATGTTTTGAGGTGGTAAAATGGTCCATGTTTGAACAGCAGTCAGCCTAGATGAGTATGCCTCCACTTTATCAGCAATTGTGATGAGGACTGTGCACCAAAGAGGATAATCTGTATGTTCCCAAATTACAAATCATGGACAAACTGGGAGATACACTTCCTACTGAAGTCCAGGGTTGGGGTATTCAAATCAGCTGACTCTGACCTTTACAAGAAATCAAGGTACAATCTCCAGGAAGCTTTCAGGGATGCCAAGAGATGATACTAGTCCAAAATAAAGTCCCAACACAGCTCTCAGTTGTGGCAGAACTTACATGCAATTATGGGAAAGAAAATGAAGTCAGACAGCATCAATAACAATAGCTCATCCCTTTCTGATAAGCTTAATACATTCTATGCTCGTTTTGAGCAGAAGGGGAATGGAATGCCACCACTCACCCCAAAAGCCTCTGGTGTGTAGCCACAGTCACCATTGCAGCCATAAAATCAGTCATCCAGAGAGTAAACCTATGGAAAGCAACTGGTCAGGATGGTGTCCCTGGCTGTGTCCTTAGATCCTATGCAAGTCAGCTGGTGGGGGTATTTGCATACATTTTTACAAGTAAAATATTTTACTGGTGTTCTGCTGTTGTTGTCACTTGTGTTGCTTTGTGGAACATCATGGGCATGCTATGTTGATGCAGAATGTGTTGGAACGCTAACGGGCTGCCTTCAGCTCAGCCTTAGGGTGTACTGGTTGTTAACGCAAACAACACATTTCACTGTAAGTTTTGACATACATGTGACAAGTGAATGAATCGGAACCACTTCAATCTGAGGTTATTGACTGCTTTAAGAAGACCACTATCGTTCCAGTACCTAAGGAGAACAAGGTAATGTGCCTCAGTGACTCTGATGCCCACTATCATAAGGTGTTTCAGGAAGCTGGTCTTGGCACACATTTACTCCAGCCTCCCAGAAAACCTCGTCAGTACAATTCACCTACTATTAAAACAAGTGCCATCTCCCTGGCCCTACATTCATCTCTGCAGCATCTAGACACTAAAGACACCTATATTAGACTATAATTATTGATTTTAGATCCACCTTCTGTATTATAATTCCTATCAATCTTCTGTCATGGCATGGAATGCGAACTGTTGTCTGTGAACCTGAAACAAAGGGAACTTGCTGTGACCCTGCCCACAGAGTAATGCCTGACAGCCACTACTGATAGTTTTAGCTATCAGAGATTAAAGGGGAGTAGTGGATGTGATCAAATTTCTGGAATGTTTGATTGCCATCTCTGCACAGACTTGTAGATAGCCAGTTAGGGATGTTACATAGCGTAGATGTAGGTACACACAGGTTGGGGAAGGGATTGGATGTGAGGGGCATTATTTGCTATCATGTTTAATTAGATCCTCCTTTAAGTTTGGCCTTCCTGGTACAGATTTCTGTCCAGGGGCCAAGAAGAGGGCATGTTAGGGAGTATTCTGGAGTTACGTGCATGTAGCACATATTAATTCAAACAAGAACCAAGCTCTCGTTCTTACTGTAAATGTAAGTAAGTTCAGGAAGCTTGCTTTTAGCCTTCAGTTTTTTTTCCCTGTAAATTGCAAGCAATAAATTGAAGTGAAAAGCACAGACTGCTGCGCAGACAAAGGAATTGCATATGCAAGAGCCAAACATTAAGAAAATAGATTTGTGTTAATTAGCTTGCATCAAACCTGACAACATGGCTAAATTATTTGCATCATTATGACTTGAGTTCAACTGACAGACCAGACGGATGTTGTCACTTACCATATCAAACATGGTCACAGATATAGGCACTCAATAATTTTTGTGTACTTATCATATCTATGTACTAGTGGGTGTCAATCAGTGTAAGAGGCCATATGTTGGTGATGCAGCATGAGGTTAAAAAGAGCTTGGATACTTTTTGGCTTTTTTTCCCAGCAGGTAGCAGTCAACATGGGGCCAATAAATAAACAGAAGCTGTTAGCTGAGTGGCCATTTTAGAGTGGTCTGGCTTTGCCACAATAGGCTGGAGTGAGAACAGGCTTGGACAAGTACATGCAGAGGTTCTAAGTAAGTAAGTAAAACATCCTGCCAAAGGGTCTTGGCCCGAAATATTGACTGTACTTTTTCCCATAGATGCTGTTTGACCTGCTGAATTCCTCCAGCATTTTGTGTGTGTTGCTTGGATTTCCAGCATCTGCGGACTTTCTCTTGTTTAGGACAGTTTCTTTTCTTTTCTCTCTGTTAGTACATGGCTGCTGTGTTCAGAATGGATCTGAACGTAGTGGTGTGCTCCTTGTGTGAGATGTGGAAAATTTGGGAGGCCTCCAGTATTTAAATCTGCACAAAGTGCAGCTCCTTAGAGACCCATAAACAGGAGTGGTTTTACCCAGTACTGTCTGTCAGAATGGCACCTATAGAAACAGGCTCAGAACCTCAATCACCCCAGCCAGCCGCTCAGACTCAGCACCACCATCCACAAGCCCTTCTCCCCAGAGAAAAAGCAGAACACTCCAGCCAAACTGTTGAGTGCGGCAATGAATAATTTTGGCCTAAGTGAGAAGAAATGATGGAAACCCACCGGATGCACCCGCTGTACACATTTTGGTTAAATCTAAATACCTGAGAAGTACGTGGGACAGGATGAATCCAGCGATGCAGGATGGAACATGGGCAAAATTTAGGAATGCCAGCAATGAGGAAAGAAATCGGAGCTTCAAGGAAGAAGTGAGACAGCGGCTTTGAGGAAGACACAGTAACTGGGGAGCGATAATGTCAGTTGCTCGGAAGGCTGATGAACTTGCCCTGGACGATGAAGAGTGAAAATACTGGGCCTATGAGGAACACTCAGGACTGGAAAATCCAGGGAGGGATGACCCAGACTTTCTGAAAATGCTCAAGGAAGGGATGAACTCAGCCCACCACAAAGTTTTAGACTTGAGGATAACAGTGGGATCCATGTGCTCCACAATAGCTTCATGGGCTGGGGAGGTACATTGAAAGAGATGGAAGACAGGTCGAAAGATGGCAATAGCAGGTGTAGAGAACTTGCTTTGTTTGCCACCAACCAGGGCAATAAGCGAGGAACTGCCACACTAGACATAGAAGAGCAGAAGAGATGGTATGTGACAGCTGTAGACTCCCAGGCTATGGCTGGAGACAATGTCCTGTCAGGGAAAGAAGACATGAAGGCAGGCAGAGACCACAACAGGACCAAAGTCCCTGTCTGTCCAGTCTGACTGCTGACGAGATTATAGAAATAGTAAAGATAGCCTTGAGGTCAGTCAAATAGCTGGTGGCGGGCTCCATTGTCAGCACTGCTGACAAACGGATGTACATAACAGCATTGTTGGAGGCCAGCAATACGATCTGTGAGTGGACAGGGGCATCAGTATCGATAACTGACCTTCCTTTGCCAGTGACCAGAGAGGCTATTTATATTACTGATAAAGGGAGAAGAACAGTGAAGTTAGAAAGAAGTGAGTCACAGGTACTCATAAGCAGTGGAGTGTAGCTCCCAGCATGATTCTGGGTCTGTCCGAATAATGAGGACACTATCTTCAGAATAGACATGCTGAGGGAGGCAGGGGCTGTTATAGATTCTAGAAATGGAGAAATAACATGGACACATCAGGGGCAGCGAAAACGTACAACCAATATAGTACAGAATCTAACCAGTATAGCTGTAGCTGCTCCAGTCATCAGGGACTGGAGCCAGGATGGTATCCATGGGTTACTTTGTCAGCAGTTGCCATAGTTGTTGGCTAGATACAAGTAAGCCTGTATCTGGGTGAAGATAAACCCAGTCAAAATAGAGGAGGATCTGATTTTGGGGCTCCCATTAGCAGCTAAGTCCCAAGATTGATTTGCCTTCACCCTGGGTGGGCAGCAGTATATGTGGATCAGACTCCCCCAGGGTTTCCACAATAGCCCAGCCTTTTTTCATAAGGTCATGGCACAGACTGTGGGATAGCTCAATTTAACAACCTACCACTTGATCATTTTACGATGCATAGATAATCTACTAACTGCCTCGGAGGAAGAAGTAAGTCACTTAGGGGCAATAGCCAGTGTTTTAGAAATATTGTGGAATGAGGGGTTTAAAACCAGCCCACACAAGGCTCAGATGGGGAAAACTATACAGTTTCTACCATACATGATTTCACAGGGCGGGAAGGACATGTCAGATGATAAATGTTCCGCAATCAGCTCCATGCCCCACCCATTCAATGTAAGAGAAGTGAGGAAAGTAAATGGGTCTATCCAGTTACTGCCATGTTTTCATACCAGGGTTCTCAGCACTAGTGGCCCCAATACAGGCCTTAATAAAAGGAGGGAAGCCCCCTCTGGGGGAAGAAAAATGGCAGCCAGGTGAGGAAAAGGCTTTTACAGATATCAGGAAAGCCCTGAACTCTGCACCTGTGCAAGGGTTACCTGAGGTGGCTCACCCCTTTCACATTTACTGCAGCAATGAGGGAGGGTATTACAATGCAGTGGTGGTGCAGGGCCATGGGGATGTAAGGAGATCAGTGGCATATTATTTAACAAGGCATGCATCTGTTGTAGCAGGACTTCCCCACTGTGTAGCAGCATTAAGGCTGATTTATACATGTGCGTACGGGCTACGCCGTAGGCCTGATCTATACTTTTGCGTAGCCCTTTGCCGTAGCGAGCATGTGTAGTTGTGCCTGCGTCGCTCTGCAATTCACCGCCAAAATGCCAGTTGGCGGTGGGGTTTCTATGCCACTGTGTTGACTTTCTTCATGAGAGACATGGATGAGGAAATGCATTTCAAATATTTCGGATATCCGCAGGTAGATTTGACGATTTGGTTCATGGTCTCCAACCATTTATTTCACATCAGTGTACAGTCGTGGCAGAGAAAAGCAACCGGAAATGCGTAGGAGGAAATGCGATGCTACCAAGCAGACCAATCACGGTTGTTGCAGTCTGCGTCGCCACGACGCGTGAGTTACAATTTTGTGGAGGTGCACATCACCCTACAGCGTAGGGTACATGGTACCCAGAGCACACATTTGATGCAGAAGTTAAATTGGGCTTAAGGCTACAGCGTGGGCTGTGTGATTAAGTGAACCTGTTAGGGTGATGGGACAACTCATACTACACACACCCTATACCATTGTAGAGCTCCTGACCACAGGGAGGCTGAGAGCAGTCACCAACAGCAGAAGGGTAGCCTGGGAGGCAGTTCTCATCCCCAAAGGCAAGTCAGTAACAATAGTTAGGGACACTGGAATGAACCCTGCAAGCACCATCCTAACAGAGAGGAAGGCACACTAGTGTAAAATGGAAGTAGAGCAGGAGGAAGATACTGGTGTGAATGGAAACAACTCTAAAAGGGGAAACAGAGGAACTTTTTATAGATGGGTCTTGGAGGTACATAGATGGGAAGCCACTGACTGGGTGGACCATGGTGAAGGAAATAGATGAGAGATTAGCTGCAGGAGTGTTGCCAGGAGGTTGCTCAGCTCTGGTGGTGGAACTGGTGGCTCTGATAAACACACTGAGCTGCAGTAGGGGCAGTCGAGGAAATATATATACAAACAGTAGGTATGCTCTGGGATGGTACATGATTATCTGATGGCGTGGGCACGATGAGGATTTGTACCCACAACGGGGGCAGGTATTCGGCATGGGCACCCAATACAACAACTGCTGGTCGAGGTTGCGGTGATTAAAGTAAAGGCTCACCAGGAAGGGGAGAGTGAGGAGCAGAAAGGGAATGGATGGGCGGGCATGAGGGCAAAATGGACAGCAGAAGCTGTTACAAGTGTGCAAGAAGAAACTACTGGAGCCAGTTTAGTAAAACTATTTGAAAAAGAGGAGGCAGGGGAGAAGGAGAAATGGAGGAGAGAGGGAACAAGGGAGGGATCAGGTGGGAGCCAGACTCATGGGAAGGAAGGAGTCACAGTGGTTCTACTATTGGGCAGGTACTACTGAAGTTACAGTATATCATGGGGTAATGCATCTTGGAAGAAACAGCATGACCATGACTCTCTGGCGGGACTAGTAGTGGCCAGGTATGGGCAGGTATGTTGAGAAATTTTGTCACTGTTGTATCATTTGTGCCCAGCATAACCCAAGTAAGAGCATAAAAGGTGCAGCTGGCCAACCAGCCACAGCCAGGGGGCGCTGTGAAAACAACCAGACAGACTTCATGGAGCCCCGGCCAAAAAGCAGGGGAGAAGCTACAGTTCGGTGATCATGGACCACTTCAGCCAATGGGTAGAGGCTTTCCTAACGAGAGATTGCACCACCAGCACAGCAGCATGGATTTTAGCTCAGGGGATCCTCTCCAGGTGGGGAGCCCTAGCCCAGGTGACTCAGATCAGGGAGCGCTTTTCACAGGGGAAGTGATGAAGGAAACGTGCAAACTGTTGGGGATTCGACAATGATTCCATGTATCCTAACTCGCTCAGAGCTCAGGAATGATAGAAAGGATGAACCAAACAATCTAATCTGCCTTAGCTAAAACTATAACAGAGACGGGAATACACGGGCTGATGTTTAGCCAGGAATCCAGATGAGAATGCGAGCATCCACAAGCCGCTTGCTAGTTCTGACCCCCATGGCGGGGCGAGCAATGATACTCCTTTGTGGGAGAATTCCTGGTTGTGGTGAACCTTGAAATTACAGGGATAAAATGACCCGGTATATAAGGGACCCCTGTAACCAGCTTAAAGTGCCATGGGACTGTGTAAAACAACAGCAACATATTGCTGATCAGAGAGAGCCAGAGGGAGAGAAGATAATCCTCCCACAGCCGGGAAACCAAGTCACGATAAGGGAGCTGCCGAAAAGGCAAGGTTCGCTCCCAGGTAAATAGGACTACAGCTGATGCTTCTGACAAATGACACTTGTGTTTGCGTGCAGACCTGGCGAGGCAGCCGGTGAAACACTAGACTCAGGATAAACAGTATGATTCACCTTCTTGTCACTCTCACAGACAAAACAAGTGCACCCATTAACAGTGTCATCACAGAGCATCACAGAGAACACCAGCCTGCTGCATTGCATCTGACCGCAACTGATAGAAACAGACCAAATAAGACCATAAGACCATGAGATATAGGAGCAGAATTAGGCCATTTGGCCCATCGAGTCTGCTCTGCTATTTCAACATGGCTGATACAATTTTCCTCTCAGCCCCAATCTCCTGCCTTCTCCCCGTATCCTTTCATGCCCTGACTAATTAAGAAGCTATCAAACTCTGCCTTAAATATACATAAAGACTTGACCTCCTCAGCTGCCCATGGCAAAGAATTCCACAGATTCACCACTCTGGCTAAAGAAATTTCTCCTCATCTCTATTCTAAAAGGACACCCCTCTTTTCTGAGGCTGTGTCTTCATGCCTTAGACTCTCCCACCATAGGAAACATCCTTTCCTCATCCACATCTACTCAGTCAAGGCCTTTCAGCTATTCGATAGATTCCAATTAGGTCACCCCTCAATCTTCTGAATTCCAGTGGATACAAGCCCAGAACCATCAAATGCTCTTTATGTGACAAGCCATTCAATCCTGGAATCATTTTCATGAACCTCCTTTGAACCCTCTCCAGTTTCAACACCTCCTTTCAAAGATATGGGGCCCAAAACTACTCGCAATGTTGCAAGTGAGGCCTCATCATTGCTTTATAAAGTTTTAACATTACATCCTTTCTTTTATATTCATGTCCTCTTGAAATGAATGCCAACATGTAACCATATAATATAACAATATAACAATTACAGCACAGAAGCAGGCCATCTCGGCCCTTCTAGTCCGTGCTGAACTCTTACTCTCACCAAGTCCCACCGACCTGCACTCAGCCCATAACTCTCCATTCCTTTCCTGTCCATATAGCTATCTCATGTAACTTTAAATGACAACATCGAACCTGCCTCAACCACTTCTGCTGGAAGCTCGTTCCACACAGCTACCACTCTCTGAGTAAAGAAGTTCCCCCTCATGTTACCCCTAAACTTTTGCCCTTTTACTCTCAACTCACGTCCTCTTGTTTGAATCTCCCCCACTCTCAATGGAAAAAGCCTATCCACGTCAACTCTATCTATCTATCCCCCCTCATAATTTTTAATACCTCTATCAAGTCCCCCCTCAACCTTCTACGCTCCAAAGAATGAAGATCCAACTTGTTCAACCTTTCTCTATAACTTAGGAGATGAAACCCAGGTAACATTCTAGTAAATCTTCTCTGTATTCTCTCAATTTTGTTGACATCTTTCCTATAATTCGGTAACCAGAACTGTACACAATACTCCAAATTTGGCCTTACCAATGCCTTCTACAATTTCAACATTACATCCTAACTCCCATACTCAATGCTCTGATTTATAAAGGCCAGCATACCAAAAGCTTTCTTCACCCCCCTATTCGCATGCGATTCCACCTTCAGGGAACAATGCACCATTATTCCTAGATCCCTCTGTTCTACGGCGTTCTTCAATGCCCTACCATTTACCATGTATGTCCTATTTTGATTAGTCCTACCAAAATGTAGCACCTCACATTTATCAGTGTTGAACTCCATCTGCCATCTTTCAGTCCACTCTTCTAACTGGTCTAAATCTCTCTGCAAGCTTTGAAAACCTACTTCATTATCCACAACTCCACCTATCTTAGTATCATCTGCATACTTCCTAATCCAATTTACCACCCCATCATCCAGATCATTAATGACAAACAACATTGGACCCAGTACAGATCCCTAAGTCACCGGCCACCAATCTGACAAACAGTTAGCCAACACTACTCTCTGGCGTCTCCCATCCAGCCACTGCTGAATCTATTTTACTACTTCAATATAATACCTAACGATTGAACCTTCCTAACTAACCTTCCATTGGGAACCTTGTCAAAGGTCTTACTGAAGTCCATATAGACAACATCCACCACTTTACCGTTGTCAACTTTCCTAGTAACCTCATCAAAAAATTCAATAAGATTCGTCAAACATGACTTTCCACGCGCAAATCCATGTTGATTGTTCCTAATCAGACCCTGTCTATCCAGATAATTATATATACCATCTCTAAGAATACTTTCCATCAATTTACCCACCACTGACGTAGAACTCACAGGCCAATAATTGCTAGGTTTATTCTTAGAACCCTTTTTAAACAATGGAACAACATGAGCAATACGTCAATCCTCCAGCACCATCCCCATTTCTAATGACATTTGAAATATTTCTGTCAGAGCCCCTGCTATTTCTACATTAACTTCCCTCAAGGTCCTAGGGAATATCATGTCAGGACCCAGAGACTTATCCACTTTTATATTCCTTAAACGCGCCAGTACATCCTCTTCTTTAATCATCATAGTTTCCATAACTACCCTACTTGTAGTAAATACCGAAGAAAATAAATTGTTCAAAATCTCCCCCATCTCCTTTGGCTCTGCACACAGCCGTCCACTCTGATTCCCTAAGGGACCAATTTTATTCCTCACTATCCTTTTGTTAGTAATATAACTGTTGAAACCCTTTGAATTTATTTTCACCTTACTTGCCAAAGCAACCTCATATCTTCTTTCAGCTTTTCTAATTTCTTTCTTAAGATTCTTTTTACATTCTTTATATTCCTCGAGCACCTCACTTATTCCAAGTTGCCTGTATTTATTGTAGATCTCTCTCTTTTTCTGAACCAAGTTTCCAATATCCCTTGAAAACCATGGCTCTCTCAAACTTTTAACCTTTCCTTTCAACCTAACAGGAACATAAAGTTTCTGTACCCTCAAAATGTCACCTTTAAATGACCTCCATTTCTCTATTACATCCTTCCCATAAAACAAATTGTCCTAATCCACTCCTTCTAAATCCTTTCGCACCTCCTCAGAGTTAGCCTTTCTCCAATCAAAAATCTCAACCCTGGGTCCAGTCCTATCCTTCTCCATAATTATATTGAAACTAATGGCATTGTGATCACTGGAACCGAAGTGCTCCCCAACACATACCTCTGTCACCTGACCTATCTCATTCCCTAACAGGAGATCCAACGCTGCCCCTTCTCCAGTTGGTACCTCTATGTATTGCTGCAAAAAAATAACTTGCACACATTTTACAAACTCCAAACCATCCAGCCCTTTTACAGAATGGGCTTCCCAGTCTATGTGTGGAAAATTAAAATCTCCCACGATCACAACCTTGTGCTTACTACAAATATTTGCTATCTCCTTACAAATTTGCTCCTCCAATTCTCACTCCCCATTAAGTAGTCTATAATACACACCTATAAGTGTTACTACACTTTCCCATTCCTCAATTCCACCCAAATAGCCTCCCTAGACGAGTCCTCTAATCTATCCTGCCAAAGCACCGCTGTAATATTTTCTCTGACAAATAATGCAACACCTCCCCCTCTTGCCCCTCCGATTCTACCACACCTGAAGCAACGAAATCCAGGAATAATTAATTGCCAATCACACCCCCCCCCCCCGCAACCATGTTTCACTAATAGCATTTTCCTTCCTCACCACAGACTCAACCTGCAAATTGACCTTTATGGAATCCTTCACAAGGACTCCCGAGTTCATTTGCGCTTCATGGTATGATGTTCGGATGGGCATGGAACTGTTGGCATGCCTGAGTCCATGAAGCCACACTACGAAGATGTCATCACCATACCTGAAGAAGCATTTGGGGCATAAGACTGATGAAATCAGCGCCCTCTCCTCAAAGACAGTGTAGGAATTAGCAATTTCTCATTAAGGACACTTTGGTCCTCCTGTGGTCAAGGGTACCAACTGACCTTCTTGAACACATCCTTACATCAATATATTTCCTCTATGAGGGGAACTACTATGAATAAACAAATGGAATAGCCATGGGATTACCCTTGTTGCCAGCTATTGCTAATTTCTACATTGAGGACTTTGAGTAGACGGAGCTGAATTCATCGCCCTGATGCCCCAAATGCTTCTTCAGATACGTCGATGACATCTACGTAGTGTGGCCTCATGGAGTCCAGGCGCTCCAACAGTTCCACGGCTATCTGAACAGCATACATCTAAACATTCAATTTATGATGGAGATAGACAAGAATGGTTGCCTCACGTTCCTAGACATTCTAATATGGCGGAAAGCAGATGATAGCCTTGGGCATGACACCTATCGGAAACCCACTCATACAGACTTATACCTCAACAGTAACATCCACCATTACACCTCCCAACATAGAGCGGGTCTTCCTACTTCGATTAACTGTGTGGGAACTATTTTGGACCTGGAGAGTCTCCATGAGGAAATAACACTATTACGCACGATATTCCTACAGAATGGCCACAAGATGAAGTAAATCAATCGGGCCCTTAAAAAGGCCCACCAAAAAAAACAGCAAATCTAACAACGAGGAGGAACCTGTCACTACTGCCTGTCTTCCCTATATTTTCACAGTTTCTGGATGGATGGCCAGGATCCTGAAGAAATACTGGATTAATACCATCCACAAGACGACCTGGGACTCAGGGCGGCAGGCAATTACGGCATTCCCTGTGAATATGGAGCAGTGTATATCGGCCAGATGAGACCCACAGTGGAAACCTGCATCAAGGAGCACAGCAGATGTATCTGTTTGGGTTACCAGAGAAATCTGCAGTAGCAGAGCATTGCATTCACAAGGGCCATAGGATAGACTTCAACAGCGCAAAACTACTGTGCCACACCAATGGCTTTTGGGATTGCCTGGTGAAGGAAGCCATTGAAATAAATCTAGAGAAAAAGAATTTTAACAAAGATGAAGGTCTCACGCTAAGTAAGAACTGGAATTTGATTGTAAACAAGGTGGGAGAGTGGAAACCTGATTGGATGAGGACTAACCAATCAGAAGGGATGGATGATGGGGCTATATATACCACTGGGCTAGACATGCCCAGGCATCATCCCTGAAAAAGATGGCAGAGTTTGTCATCGAAACATTGGTTGCAATCTATATTTGTACCTGGCTGGAAGCCCGAGAAGAGTTTATTCATCGCACACACTGGGAAAGCACTAGACCCTTTTTTGATATAATGGTAACGATACTTTGTAATGAAGGCTGGTTCTTGGAGGCAGATGATTAGTTGTATAGACTGGGGAAAATAGATGGGAAGAGATCCGAGTTAAGGCAGAAACAGCAAGTCCCACAACCTCGATGGCGAGGCAGACTGAGAAAGAGAGAAGAAATCGCACATAACGTCTGAAGGCAGCCACTGGTTGGGCCAGGGGTCAAAAGGACAGTCCAGGACAGTGTGCACCAGGGCAAGATCCTTGCAGCTATTTGAATGGACACCACTCCAAATCCTCCTGTAGATCAATCAAAATGACTGGTTGTTATGATCATTCTGATAACCCTTAATTATGGCATGGAATGTAAACTGCTGTTTATGAATCTGTAAAAAGTTACCTTGCTGTGACCCTGCCCACAGAGTAATGACTGACAGCCACTACAGTTTTATCTATTGGAGATTGAAGGCGCAAAGAAGACGTGATCAAATTTCTGGAAAATTTGATTGCCGTCTCTGCATAGACATGTACATAGGCAATTAGGGGTGTTAGATAGTGTAGATGTAGGTACACATAGACTTGTAATTGGAGAAGGGATTCGAAGTAAAGGGCAATTTTTCACTGCCCCACTTAATCAGACACTTTCTGGGGCAGATTTCTGTCCAGGGGCTGAGGAGGGTATGTTAGGGAGTATTTTGGGGTTATGTAAACATAGCAGATATTAATTCAAACAAGAACCAAGCTTCAGTTCTTATTGTAAATGCAATTAAATTCAGCAGCTTGTAATCTGTCTTCATTTTTTTTGTATATCCTAAGCAGTAAATTGAAGCTAAAAGTACAAACTGCTCCACAGACCAAAGGAACCATTTGTCAACCCAAAGTATTGATGTAAACAATGTCATTGTATCTATTGAATTTGGATTGAATCACCTATTGTTTCTTTTCTTTGATCTTAAAGATATAAAAATGTGATACACTTTTGGGTTTGTGAGCCTCTACTGAGAATGTCCCCAGAATGATATCTCGTCGTGGCTATCCTTTGATGGTCTTCGTTCTGAAGTGGCCCACAGAGTGAAGACGCCTGTGCATGTATTTGTTTAATGTGTACTTGATGTTGCTCTCCAAGAAGCACACAATACTTTACAAATCAACCAACTGATTCCAATGGCATGGAAACCACGACGACTGGAGCTGATGGATTTGTTGCAGCCTTCATCCGCCTTCACAGCTGTTGAGTTCGAAGTAACTTCGTCCTCCTGTTCCACCGTTGAGATCTTGGTTGGATTGTTCTTTGTCAGGGACCTCACCCTCGACCTTACCACCATGGGTGACCCTACCAGGAGCATAGCTCCAGACGGCATTGCTCTCAGGATCACAGGCTTCTCCACCACGACAAGGTGACAATCCACGGAGAAGAGAATGATACCTACTTGTGCTGAATAAAAACTTCTATATGTTCAGCTTCAGTGTCTCTCTGGTGACTTTGATCACAGTCACAACAATTCAAAGCAAGTTTGTCACAAAATTCTTAGACCTGGAACTCCACACCTCTCTTTGCAACTGGCTCCTTCACTTTCTGACCAACAGATCATAGTCAGTAAGCATAAGCATCAAGACGGCTGCCACAGTTTTTCTTGACACTGGCACCCCATGAGGCTGCATCCTCATCTTCCTATTCTCCTCCCGATGAGTCATGACTGCAGAGCCAGATTCTGCTCTAACTCGATCCACAAATGTGCTGATGATACCACCATATTGGGACATATTTCAAATAATGATGGACTGCAGGAAGGAGATAGTGACACAGTGTTATGATGACTATCTTCTTTCAATGTCAGTGAAACAAAGGAACTTTAGGAAGGGTCAATGCACAAGCTTCTGTTGATATAAATGGTGCTGATGGGAGAGGGTTGGGAGTTTCAAGTTCCTAAGAGTGAACATCACCAATGGTCTGTCCTGGTCCAATCATATTGATGTCATGGCCAAGAAACTCACCAGCACTTCTACTTTCTCAGGAGGCTAAAGAAATCGGACATAACCTCTTCGACCCTCACCAATTGTTATGGATGCCCCAGTAGAACGCATCCTATCCCAAGGCATCATGGCTTGATATCATAACTGCTCTGCCTATGACTGCAAAATACCTACTAAGAGTTGTGAACTCTTCCCTCAGAAACCAGCCTCCCCTCCTTGGCGGCACACACAAAATGCTTGAAGAACTCAGCAGGCTCTGTGGACTCTTTTACTCGGTGGAAAAGAGTAAACAGTCAACATTTCAGGCCAAGACCCTTCATCAGGATTGGAAAGGAAGGGGAGAAGTCAGAGTATGAAGACAGATGGAGGGGAGGAAGGAGTACAAGGAGGCAGGTGATAGTTAAAACCGGGAGTGGGGGGAGTGAAGTAAAGAGCTGGAAAGTTGATTGGAGAAAGAAATAAAGGGCTAGAGAAGCGGGGATCTGATAGGAGAGGACAGAAGACCATGGAAGAAAATGAAGGGGAGGAACACCAGAGGGATGTAATGAGCAGGCAAGAAGAGAAGGTGAGAGAGGGAAATGGGAATGGGAATGGTGAAGGGGATGGGGACAAATACTGGAATTTCAAGAAATTGACATTCATGCCATCAGGTTGGTGGTTACCCAGATATAAGGTGTTGCTCCTCCAACTTGAGTGTGGTCTCATCGTGACAGTTGAGAAGGCCATGGACTGACTTGTTGGAATGGGAATGGGAAGTAGAATTGAAATGAGTGACCACCGGGAGGTTCCGATTTTGGTGGTGGACAGACTGAAGGTGCTTGGCAAAGCGGTCGCCCAATCTACACTGGGTCTCATTGATATACAGGAGTCCACATCGGGGGCACTGGATACAGTAGCTGACCCCAACAGACTCACAGGTGAAGTGTTGCCTCACCTGGAAGGACTGTTGGGACCCTGAATGGTAGTGAGGGAGGAGGTGTATGGACGGGTGTAGCACTTGTTCTGCTTGCAAGTAGCAGGAGGGATATCTGTGAGGAGGGACAAGTGGACAAGGGAGTTGTGTAGGGAGTGATCCCTGAGGAAAGAGGAAAGTTGGGGGGGAGAGAAAGGTGTGCTTGGTGGTGGGATATCCTCCTTGGACTCTGTCTATACATCTCACTGTCTTAGGAAAGCAGCCAAGATAATCAAAGTCCCCACCCACACTGGACATTCCCTCTTCTCCTCCTCCCATTAGGCAGAAGATGTAAAAGCCTGAAATCATTTACGATCTGAGTTAAGAACAGCTTCAGTTCAACTGTTATCTGTCTACTGAATGCTCTCCCAGTACAATAAAATGGACTTGACCTTACAACATACCTCATTGTAACCTTGCACCTTACTGTCTGTAGTTACTGCATTTTCTCTGTGCTAGGACACTTCCTTCTGCAATCTGCTATTGTTTTACCTTCCACTATCTCAGTGGTCTATTCTAATAAAATAATCTGTATGGACAGTAGGCAGGGCAAATTCTTTTAGTGTACTTCAGTATATGCGACAATAAAACCATTTTACCAATTAACTAATTTTAAGGATTTTTTATAGGCATCCGTTAGTTTCATGAGACCATGGATTTGTGCCTTGGAAGGTTTCCAGGGCTCAGGCCTGGGCAAGGTTGTATGGAAGACCGGCAGTTGCCCATGCTGCAAGTCTCCCCTCTCCACGCCACTGATATTGTCCAAGGGAAGGGCATTAGGACCCATACAGCTTGGCACCAGTGTCGTCACAGAGCAATGTGTGGTTAAGTGCCTTGCTCAAGGACACAACACGCTGCCTCAGCCGAGGCTCGAACTAGCGACCTTCAGATCACTAGACGAACACATTAACTACTTGGATATTAATGTTTCTGATATATGAATTATTGTTGTGAATTATGATTTACTTCCATAGTTTGTATGTCAACATAGTTGGAGAAATGAAGTGGACCTTTTGTTTGACCAAACACCAAGTTTCCCATTGGCATTTCCCAGCAGTGTTGCAACCCACATCTGAAAGCCAGGACAAGGCAAAGGAGAGCTCATCCTGCACATTCTGAATGGCACAGGTACTTATACTTCTAAAATTTTCCAAAGCAGCCCCTGAACGACAATGAACGCCACAAATGCTTTCTTAAACCTGCTCACTCTCTACAGAATGTTTTATAGATCAGAAGAAAGTGGTGGAAGCAGATTCAATGGTAACTTCCAAAGGATAAGTACCAGGCTGAGAGATCTGGACAGCTTCCTGAACTATGAGGAGATTGGATTACACAGAGTGCAAATTTGGAAGACTCAGCTCCTCAGAAGAAAGAACACATAATATTTCACCACCTGTCAACAGTGTCGCACAGAAGGTCATTTCTATGCATCCATTTTCTGTGAGATCATCCCCTTTCATTTATGTAGCAGCAAAAATGTGCAAGACCACTGAAATCTTTAATGAAAATGAATTTTGGTGATTACAGAAATCTCCCATGATGTAACACATATATTATGTACATTATACATAACTACTAGTTATTTTTGTATTGATTATGTCATGATTATCAATGCATCTGCTGTCATGCATTACTGACATCCCCTCAGGCATTTGCAGCCAATTTCAGCAAAGACAAAACAGTGGGAAGTAATGAATACAAGCATTAAATAAATCACAAATTCCATAACACAATGTATCACATTATACATAAATATATTTATATATTTTGCTGAAGTGGTCTCAGGTTTGTAATTTAACATGGAGTGGACTACAGACGTCTGTTATAAATCCTTCAAGCTTTGCTCTTCTGAGATGTTACTTTAATTCAACTGTTTCAATGAGATTACTGCCTTCCAGTCACCCATAATTCGTATTATTCCATTTCATAGCTTCAATAGAAAAAAATTACTTTTAAAATACTATTATAGAAATCATGCTGGGTTCATATGTTATCTTTGATTTTATAATGTTACAGTGAATGTGTCACACAGACACCATTGCTATGGCAACAGATAAGACAATCTGCTATCAATATTCTACACCCCCTCTCCCCTCTAGAGAGCCAGGAGCACTTTGCTGGAGTTCTCAAATGACATTTATGAATAGCTTTCTGCACAATTTAATATTTTTTTTATCTGTGGTCACTAAATTAAGCCTCACATGCCAGGCATTGGGAGCATTTTAATGCTAGTTGACCGAAAATTGTGCAGATCAAGCAGAAATCATCAGTGGAGTTCTCAACACAAAACGTTGCTTAAATTTGCAGTTGCTTACTGTACCACACTTCTCTGTGCTCTGTAATTATACCAGTGTGATGTCCCAATGACTTCTTAAATGAAACCTCTTCAGATTAAGCAATAAGATGATTGCCTTGTGATTTTTGCTGTGAATCTGCAATATCATGCTCAGCAATATCCTGATGAATTCCAAAGGAAGAGATATTTCAAAGTATACTCATCCATGATGCTGAATTTGTTAAAATGAGGAGAAACGCATTACATATTCAGAAAATATGCCAGGCATCATCAACAATTCAATGTGCGACTGAAGAATTTCTATCTCCTCCAATAGAGGTGAAAACAGTTTGATTAACACTCTCCCGTCTCTTCTTTAATGCCTGGAGTTTATTTGTTACTCATCACCAAATCAAGGATGGATTTAATCATCATTTGTACGCTCACCAGAGAAATCATTTTAGCATAAGATAAAAAAATGTGGTAAAACATGAAGTACAGCTTCCAGCTGAATGAATGTACAGTACGTAACTGGCTCAGTCACTTGAGTTTACTTCTTACTGCAGTCCACTGCAATGAACTATGATGAAGAATTAGAGCTCATATCAAATCATCCTCAGAATCCACTTCTCCTCATCCCTCAACCCAATATAAGAAAAAAGATTTCACTGTGGCATCAAACTATCATGTTTAACAATCTCCCTTCACCCTGAAATGAACTCCACCAAAAGACACGGCCTACCCCCACAGTCCCTCCAGATTGAGAATTCAGTGGAGGTTAGTTTCTGTTATAGAACATAGAACATGGAATAGTACAGCACAGTACAGGCCCTTCGGCCCACAATGTTGTGCCGACCCTCAAACCCTGCCTCCCATGTAAGCTCCCACCTTAAATTCCTCCATATATCTGTCTAGTAGTCTCTTAAACTTCACTAGTGTATCTGCCTCCACCACTGACTCAGGCAGTGCATTCCACGCACCAACCACTCTCTGAGTAAAAAACCTTCCTCTAATATCCCCCTTGAACTTCCCACCCCTTACCTTAAAGCCATGTCCTCTTGTATTGAGCAGTGGTGCCCTGGGGAAGAGGCGCTGGCTATCTATTCTATCTATTCCTCTTATTATCTTGTACACCTCTATCATGTCCCCTCTCATCCTCCTCCTCTCCAAAGAGTAAAACCCTAGCTCCCTTAATCTCTGATCATAATGCATACTCTCTAAACCAAGCAGCATCCTAGTAAATCTCCTCTGTACCCTTTCCAATGCTTCCACATCCTTCATATAGTGAGGAGACCAGAACTAGACACAGTACTCCAAGTGTGGCCTAACCAGAGTTTTATAGAGCTGCATCATTACATCGCAACTCTTAAACTCTATCCCTTGACTTATGAAAGCTAACACCCCATAAGCTTTCTTAACTACCCTATCCACCTGTGAGGCAACTTTCAGGGATCTGTGGACATGTACCCCCAGATCCCTCTGCTCCTCCACACTACCAAGTATCCTGCCATTTACTTTGTACTCTGCCTTGGAGTTTGTCCTTTCAAAGTGTACCACCTCACACTTCTCCGGGTTGAACTCCATCTGCCACTTCTCAGCCCACTTCTGCATCCTATCAATGTCTCTCTGCAATCTTTGACAATCCTCTACATTATCTACAACACCACCAACCTTTGTGTCATCTGCAAACTTGCCAACCCACCCTTCTACCCCCACATCCAGGTCGTTAATAAAAATCACGAAGAGTAGAGGTTCCAGAACTGATCCTTGTGGGACACCACTAGTCACAATCCTCCAATCTGAATGTACTCCCTCCATCACCACCCTCTGCCTTCTGCAGGCAAGCCAATTCTGAATCCACCTGGCCAAACTTCCCTGGATCCCATGCCTTCTGACTTTCTGAATGAGCCTACCATGTGGAACCTTGTCAAATGCCTTACTAAAATCCATATAGATCACATCCATTGCACTACCCTCATCTATATGCCTGGTCACCTCCTCAAAGAACTCTATCAGGCTTGTTAGACACGATCTGCCCTTCACAAAGCCATGCTGACTGTCCCCGATCAGACCATGATTCTCTAAATGCCCAGAGGTCCTATCTCTAAGAATCTTCTCCAACAGCTTTCCCACCACAGACGTAAGGCTCACTGGTCTATAATTACCCGGACTACCCCTACTACCTTTTTTGAACAAGGGGACAACATTCGCCTCCCTCCAATCCTCCGGTACCATTCCCGTGGACAATGAGGACATAAAGATCCTAACCAGAGGCTCAGTAATCTCTTCCCTCGCCTTGTGGAGCAGCCTGGGGAATATTCCGTCAGGCCCCGGGGACTTATTCGTCCTAATGTATTTTAACAACTCCAACACTTTCTCTCCCTTAATATCAACATGCTCCAGAACATCAACCTCACTCATATTGTCCTCACCATCATCGTTCCCTCTCATTGGTGAATACTGAAGAGAAGCATTCATTGAGGACCTCGCTTACTTCCACTGCCTCCATGCACATCTTCCCACCTTTATCTCTAATCGGTCCTA
Source organism: Mobula birostris (assembly GCF_030028105.1). Classification (NCBI taxonomy): domain Eukaryota; kingdom Metazoa; phylum Chordata; class Chondrichthyes; order Myliobatiformes; family Myliobatidae; genus Mobula; species Mobula birostris. The sequence goes on from NC_092381.1 coordinate 75,068,070, forward strand.
CCTTCACTCCTGTCATCCTTTTTTCCTTCACATAATTGAAGAATGCCTTGGGGTTTTCCTTTACCCTACTCGCCAAGGCCTTCTCATGCCCCCTTCTTGCTCTTCTCAGGCCCTTCTTAAGCTCCTTTCTTGCTTCCCTTTATTCCTCAATAGACCCATCTGATCCTTGCTTCCTAAACCTCATGTATGCTGCCTTCTTCCACCTGACTAGATTTTCCACCTCATTTGTCACCCATGGTTCCTTCACCCTACCTCAACACTGGATGAAAGGACTGTGACAAACCTGTAAACACTGTATTTGTCTTTTGCAAGATTATTGCAAATTGTGAGCAATCTCATAATTTGCATGTGTAATGACCAGGTATCCGGAGGCTTTGCTCATTACAGCCAGAGACTTTAACAAGACCAACCTCAGAAAGGCGCTACAAAAGTTATACCAACATGTCTCCTGCCCGACTAGAGGCCCGAATATACCTGATCACTGCTACACTGCAGTCAAGGATGCCTACCGTTCCATTCCACGACTTCACTTTGTAAAACCCGTCCATCAGGCCGTACTCTTCCTCCTGGCTTACAAACAGAAACTGAAGCAGGAGGTCACGGTGTCAAAAGTAGTGTCGCGTTGGACGGAGGAAACGGATGAGGTCCTCCATGACCTGCTTTGAATCGGTGGACTGGTTAGTATTCAAGGATTCGGCAGCTAACCTCAATGAGTATGCCTCAGCTGTCACGGACTTTATTTGGAAATGCACGGAGGACTGTGTGTCTCCTAACCGGAAACCTTGGATGAATTATGAGGTCAAGTCCCTTTTAAAGGCTAGAGCTGCGGCTTTTAGGTCTGGGGATACCAGTCGCTACACGAAATCCAGGTGTGAACTCCAGAAAGCCATTAAGGGCGCCAAGAGGCAATATCGAGCCAAGTTGGAAGCTCAGGCTAACCAGAGGGATGCTAGTAGACTATGGCAGGGTCTAAATGAGATCAGTGGGTGCAAAGAAAAGGCTGGGAATATCAATAACTGTGGCGCTTCTCTTCCTGATGAACTAAACGTATTCTACGCAAGATTCGAACAGAGCAGCTAACCTCAATGAGTATGCCTCAGCTGTCACGGACTTTATTTGGAAATGCACGGAGGACTGTGTGTCTCCTAACCGGAAACCTTGGATGAATTATGAGGTCAAGTCCCTTTTAAAGGCTAGAGCTGCGGCTTTTAGGTCTGGGGATACCAGTCGCTACACGAAATCCAGGTGTGAACTCCAGAAAGCCATTAAGGGCGCCAAGAGGCAATATCGAGCCAAGTTGGAAGCTCAGGCTAACCAGAGGGATGCTAGTAGACTATGGCAGGGTCTAAATGAGATCAGTGGGTGCAAAGAAAAGGCTGGGAATATCAATAACTGTGGCGCTTCTCTTCCTGATGAACTAAACGTATTCTACGCAAGATTCGAACAGAGGAGGAGCATCCCGCTCCCTCCGGCTGAACGGGACCTGGTGGCATCGAGATTCATCGTCACCGAGGAGGACGTTAGAAGGGCCTTTCTGAAGATAAATCCAAGGAAGGCGACGGCCCAGATGGTGTCCTGGGACGGGTTCTCCGGGCTTGTGCAAGCGAGCTAGCTGGAGTGTTTGCTGACATCTTCAACTGCTCCTTGCTTCAGTCTAAGATCCCCTCGTGTTTTAAGAAGGCAACGATAATCCCAGTGCTGAAGAAGAGCAAGGTGGCATGACTGAATGACTATCAACCTGTGGCTCTGACATCAATTGCTATGAAGTGCTTCGAGAGATTGGTTATGGCACACATCAACCACAGCCTACCGGTCAACCTCGAAGCTTTGCAATTCACCTACCAGAGCAACAGGTCAACGGCAGATGCCATCTCTCTGGCCCTACATTCCTACTTAGAACACCTGGAGAATAAAGACGCATATGTAAGGCTCCTTTTCATTGACTACAGCTCTGCCTTTAATATCATCATTCCAAGTAAACTGATTCCTAAGCTCCGGAACCTGGGCCTTAGCACTCAGATCTGCAGCTGGATCTTCAACTTCCTCACAGACAGGACCCAGGCTGTAAAAATAGGGGACAAGCTCTCCTCTACAATCACTCTGAGCACCGGTGCCCCACAAGGCTGTGTACTCAGCCCCCTGCTGTACTCACTGTACACCCATGATTGTGTAGCCAAGTTTCCATCAAACTCAATATATAAGTTTGTTGATGACACAACAATTGTAGGTGGTATCTCGGGTAATGATGAGTTTGAGTACAGAGAGGAAATTAAGAACCTGGTGGCATGGTGCGAAGACAATTACCTATCCCTCAATGTTAGCAAGATGAAGGAATTGATTGTTGACTTCAGAAGGAGTAGTGGACCGCTCGACCCAATTTACATCGGTGGTGCGCAAGTGGAACAGGTCAAAAGCTTTAAGTTCCTCGGGGTCAATATCACAAATGACTTGACTCGGTCCAACCAAGCAGAGTTCACTGCCAAGAAGGCCCACCAGCGCCTTTACTTCCTGAGAAAACTAAAGAAATTTGGCCTGTCCCCTAAAACCCTCACTAAATTTTATAGATGCACCGTAGAAAGCATTCTTCTAGGGTGCATCACAACCTGGTATGGAAGTTGTCCTGTCCAAGACCGAAAGAAGCTGCAGAAGATCGTGAACACGGCGCAGCACATCACGCAAACCAATCTTCCGTCCCTGGACTCAGTTTACACCGCATGCTGTCGGAGCAGTGCTGCCAGGATAATCAAGGACACAACCCACCCAGCCAACAGACTTTTCGTCCCTCTTCCCTCTGGGAGAAGGCTCAGGAGCTTGAAGACTTGTACAGCCAGATTTGGGAACAGCTTCTTTCCAACTGTGATAAGACTGCTGAACGGATCCTGACCCGGATCTGGGCCGTACCCTCCAAACATCCAGACCTGCCTTTCGGTTTTTTTTGCACTAACCTTACTTTCCATTTTTCTATTTTCTATTTATGATTTATAATTTAAATTTTTAATATTGACTAATTTTTACTATTTTTAATATTTAATATTTGTAATCTAGGGAGCAGAAAGTGCAGAATCAAATATCGCTGTGATGATTGAATGTTCTAGTATCAATAGTTTGGCGACAATAAAGTATAAAGTATAATGCCCTGGTTCATATTTTTACTGCTATGCTGTATGTATTTCATTTCGGCAGTTCTGTAAGACCAGCTTATTTGGGTTACTGTTGTAGATAAGGGATGATGTGGAATGCGTGCCATCCACTTAACAGGAGGCTTTTTTGGTGAGGGACAATAAGGTTGGGCTTGGGTTTTTTTGTGTTCGGTGGGAGATGAAGAGAGAAGATGCTAGGGAGAACCAGAGGTAGCATACGATCCAGTGGGAGATCCGTTAGTTAGAGATGGATTGTGAGCAGTGTTCAGGAGGTAGTGTGGGCGTTCACACTGATGTGGGCCCAAGATGTGCACAAGATGAGCTCCAACTTGAGTACATTTGACTGTTTAATTAGAATGGGCCCTTTTCTTTTCGTTATTCTTTACTAATCCTCTAGTTAAGATTCATAAACATAATTCCTTTAATTGTATGCAGCGTTCTGTCTGTTTTTTCGTAGCACCAATTTGTAACACGGTGGCAAATTACACAGCAGTCACACAGACTGGGGGTTTGAAGTGGGAGGGTGCCTCACTCTCACTATTTTGGCAGGGCTAGAGATTGTCTTCCGTAGACTTACGCAGCCGAGGAAACCAGGTGTTTCACGTGACTTTTGCAAGATACATGAGGGACTTTTAAGGAATACCTAGGATGATAGAAACATGGAGGACTATGTAGGAGGGAAGGGTTAGATTGATCTCAGAGCAGGTTTAATGGTCAGCACAACATGATGGGCCAAAGGGCCTGTACAGTGCTGTACTGTTCAATGTTCTGTTTACCTGCTCTTTTGAATAATGCTGCATACAACCAGTTCTAAGTGTACTGTTGATTGATACATTCCTCTGGAAAGGAAGGCTGGAGTCATTCAGGGTGGGGGTTGGGTAGTATCAGCATGATCAGCAGAAAGGAAATTATAGACCAGATAGCCTAGCTTCAGTGGCTGGGAAGATGTTAGAGTCAATTGTTAAGGATGAGGTGATGGAGTACTTGGTGACACAGGACAAAATAGTACAAAGTCAGCATGGTTTCCTTCAAGGAAGATCCTGCCTGACGAACCTGTTGGAATTCTTTGAGCAGATTACAAGTAGGATAGATAAAGGCGATGCAGGGGAAGTTGCATATTTGAACTTTCAGAAGGCCTTTGACAAGGTGTCACACATGAGGCTGCTTACCAAGTTAAGAACCCATGGTATTACAGGAAAGTTACTAACATGGTTAGAGCATTGGCTTTGCTTCGTTAAGCAAGGGCACACGGCAGAATGGGTTCCAAGGTTTTGTGCACTACACTTACGGCCTCGGTGAGGGAGATGAAGGGAGGAGATTTTTTTAGACAAGTTTCTATGGTTAGTGGGAGCAGATAGTTGCAGTGGTCAGTGGCTAGAGCCAAGAGCCCAGGATCTTGATGAGATGCTATGAGAAATTCAAGAAGCACTCAAAAGTAGTCAATATCAGTGAATATATCATGTATTGTTCTTGCCTATAAGCTGCTCAAAGTATCACATCCCTTCCTCTCCTTGTCAATAATCTCTACCAACACTTCATACCAAATCCCCATGTACTTGATGACACTCTTGCACACCTTCCTCGAGTCGCAGAAAGACTATAGAGAGCACAGGGCGGCTTTGCTTTGCCTCCTGCCATGAAATATTTCTGAACCTTTGCTTGATGATCCCTTTAAGAAGGGCCCTGTGGCATCAGAAAAATCTGCTACAAGGTTGCTCTGCTCTGTGAACTGAATGAAGTGGGTAAGCTGGAGGGCTGAGCTCCAAGATGAGAGCATGGGATCAAGTTAGCTTTGTACAGTGATTGATGGCATGATTGATGCCATGAGCTGCCACCCTGCTCAGTGAGAGTGATCCATACTTAGTTTAAATTGTAGGGAATATAGGAAGCTGCTGTGCCAGCCAGAAGGGACAAATTGGCGTGATGTTATTTGTTATAAAATTATGGTTCCCATACATCACAGACACATAATAGAATCTGTGGTTCCTTACCCACTACTGAAGCCTCCTACTCAAAACTCACAGCAATATTACCCATGTCTTTTTCTATTTTGCCTTTAGTGGAAAAAGTACAAGATAGTAACTGATGGTGTTTGAAATATCACCCTAGCTGGTGATAATGTATGTCTGCCCTCATGAATAAACTTGATTGTGAAGGACAGCAGTCACATATAGAGTCACCAATTGAAGTGAAGAAGATTCAACCTTTTTTCTGGAGGACATCGTTGAACTGCTCTGGCTTTTCTGAAAGTCTAGGGGCTTTTACTGAGGTGTGACCAGTTGCGAGAGAATCATCAGCTCTTGTCGAGTTCAGTTCAGCTCAAAATTAACTTCATTTTCCTTACAACAAACACAAAATGCTGGAGGAACTCGGCAGACCAGGCAGCATCTATGAAAAAGAGGACAGTCAACGATTCGGGTCAAGCCCCTGGACTTCTAACATCTACAGATTTTCTCTTGTTCCTTCTCCTTATACTTGTTTTGCTCAATTTCTTCAGATTTTGTTCAGTCTCTTAAAGTCACAAATACCAACAGACACCAAAACTAGATCAGTACTGTGAGATCAGCCCAAATTAATACTTAGTGCATTTAGTGTCACTATGGAAACCAGACAGAAAATCCATTTCAAAAATTTTAGCCAAACTAGATTGTGGGCTTTGCATGTCTGGTTCGTATAAATGAAAGGCTGTTGGTATTTGCACCTCTCCAAAGCAAACTCCCACCTGAGATTGTTCTGGGGGTGGGGGCGGTGGAGGAGGGGGGTGTGGTGTGGTGGAGGGAGGATTGAGCTGTGGGAGTTGTCCTTTAAATAACTTCTAAGTGAGGCTTGTTTCATTTACAAAACCAGAATAATGTTTACACAGAGAGAAAAAATATTGAAAGTCTTGCCTAATTAATCATTCCTATTAGCGGGTTCTTGTTAATGGGGGAAATATGATATGTCACTGTTTTATGTATTTTTCTTTGAGGAACCTGATCAGTGAAGAGTCTACAATGCTCCCTGACTTCGTTGGTCCGATCCTTGGTAACACTGTACATAATTAGCTGTTCTCTCCTGAGTCAGGACTCACAATTAGAATCAAGTTAGTTATCACTGACACATGTCATAAATTTTGTTATTTTGCAGCAACATTACAGTGCAATACATTAGAAGTATAAATTACAATAAGAAATGTACATACATTATATATATTAAATTATATAGGTAGTGAACAATATAAGTAGCGCTCCCTGGCCTTTAGCATTATCATAGAAAAGGATAGAATCAGAGAGGACAGGAAAATTTTTTATTGGGGAAAGGCAAATTATGAGGCTATAAGGCTAGAACTTGCGGGTGTGAATTGGGATGATGTTTTTGCAGGGAAATGTACTATGGACATGTAGTCGATGTTTAGAGATCTCTTGCAGGATGTTAGGGATAAATTTGTCCCGGGGAGGAAGGTGAAGAATGGTAGGGTGAAGGAACCATGGGTGACAAGTGAGGTGGAAAATCTAGTCAGGAGGAAGAAGGCAGCATACATGAGGTTTAGGAAGCAAGGATCAGATGGGTCTATTGAGGAATATAGGGAAGCAAGAAAGGAGCTTAAGAAGGGGCTGAGAAGAGCAAGAAGGGGGCATGAGAAGGCCTTGGCGAGTAGGGTAAAGGAAAACCCCAAGGCATTCTTCAATTATGTGAAGGAAAAAAGGATGACAGGAGTGAAGGTAGGACCGATTAGAGATAAAGGTGGGAAGATGTGCCTGGAGGCTGTGGAAGTGAGCGAGGTCCTCAATGAATGCTTCTCTTCGGTATTCACCAATGAGAGGGAACTTGATGATGGTGAGGACAATATGAATGAGGTTGATGCTCTGGAGCATGTTGATATTAAGGGAGAGGAGGTGTTGGAGTTGTTAAAATACATTAGGATGGATAAGTCCCCGGGGCCTGATGGAATATTCCCCAGGCTGCTCCACGAGGCAAGGGAAGAGATTGCTGAGCCTCTGGCCAGGATCTTTATGTCCTCGTTGTCCACGGGAATGGTACCGGAGGATTGGAGGGAGGCGAATGTTGTCCCCTTGTTCAAAAAAGGTAGTAGGGATAGTCCGGGTAATTATAGACCAGTGAGCCTTACGTCTGTGGTGGGAAAGCTGTTGGAAAAGATTCTTTGAGATAGGATCTCTGGGCATGTAGAGAATCGTGGTCTGATCAGGGACAGTCAGCATGGCTTTGTGAAGGGCAGATCGTGTCTAACAAACCTGATAGAGTTCTTTGAGGAGGTGACCAGGCATATAGATGAGGGTAGTGCGATGGATGTGATCTATATGGATTTTAGTAAGGCATTTGACAAGGTTCCACACGGTAGGCTTATTCAGAAAGTCAGAAGGCAAGGGATCCAGGGAGGTTTGGCCAGGTGGATTCAGAATTGGCTTGCCTGCAGAAGGCAGAGGGTCATGGTGGAGGGAGTACATTCAGATTGGAGGATAGACACTAGTGGTGTCCCACAAGGATCTGTTCTGGGACCTCTACTTTTCGTGATTTTTATTAACGACCTGGATGTGGGGGTAGAAGGGTGGGTTGGCAAGTTTGCAGACGACACAAGGGTTAGTGGTGTTGTATATAGTGTAGAGGATTGTCAAAGATTGCAGAGAGACATTGATAGGATGCAGAAGTGGGCTGAGAAGTGGCAGATGGAGTTCAACCTGGAGAAGTGTGAGGTGGTATACTTTGGAAGGACAAACTCCAAGGCAGAGTACAAAGTAAATGGCAGGATACTTGGTAGTGTGGAGGAGCAGAGGGATCTGGGGGTACATGTCCACAGATCCCTGAAAGTTGCCTCACAGGTGGATAGGGTAGTTAAGAAAGCTTATGGGGTGTTAGCTTTCATAAGTCGAGGGATAAGAGTTTAAGAGTTGCGATGTAATGATGCAGCTCTATAAAACTGTGGTTAGGCCACACTTGGAGTACTGTGTCTAGTTCTGGTCTCCTCACTATATGAAGGATGTGGAACCATTGGAAAGGGTACAGAGGAAATTTACCAGAATGCTGCCTGGTTTAGAGAGTATGCATTATGATCAGAGATTAAGGGAGCTAGGGCTTTACTCTTTGGAGAGAAGAAGGATGAGAGGAGACATGATAGAGGTGTACAAGATAATAAGAGGAATAGATAGAGTAGATAGCCAGCGCCTCTTCCCCAGGGCACCGCTGCTCAATACAAGAGGACATGGCTTTAAGGTAAGGGGTGGGAAGTTCAAGGGGGATATTAGAGGAAGGTTTTTTACTCAGAGAGTGGTTGGTGCGTGGAATGCACTGCCTGAGTCAGTGATAGAGGCAGATACACTAGTGAAGTTTAAGAGACTACTAGACAGGTATATGGAGGAATCTAAGGTGGGGGCTTACATGGGAGGCAGGGTTTGAGGGTCAGCACAACATTGTGGGCCGAAGGGCCTGTACTGTGCTGTACTTTTCTATGTTCTATGTTCTAAAATGAGAGCAATAATAGTGAGGTAAAGTTCATGAGTTCATTGGCCATTCAGAAATCTGATGGTGGAGGGGAAGAAGCTGTTCCTAAAACATTGAATGTGTGTCTCTTCAGCTCCAGTATCTCCACTGATGGTAGAAGTAAGGAGAGAGCATGGGTAATGGGGGTTCTTAATGATGGCTGCCACCTTTTTGAGGTATTGCCTTTTGAAAATGTTGATAGTGGACAAGGTAATACCCACGTTGGACCTGGCAGAGCTTGGAAACCCCTGCAGCTTCTTTTGATCCTGCGCCATGGCCCTTCCCCACCAGACGGTGACACAACCAGTTAGAATGCGCTCCGTGGTACAGCTATAGAAATTTGTAAGAGTCTTTATTGACATGCCAAATGTCCTTAAATGCTTAATGAGATATGGTTGCTGACATCCCACCTTGGGAACCACATCAGCATGTTCGCCCCAGGATAGATCTTCACGCCGAATGTTCACCAAATGAAGCTTAATTATGTTTTTTGGCTCTTTTATATTGGTGCACTCTTCTACATTGACACTATAGTTATCCACATAGTGGTAACCACAAGGTTTCAGGGTAATCCACTCTCTGGCATTTCACTGCATCTCACGTGAGTTGTGGGGCGAAGCCTTTTGCAGCTGGAAGTACCAAGACTGGGTGTTCAGGTGTAGAAATGCTGTGGCTCTAGCTCCGGAAGAGAGTGGGAGCTTTTTGATACATGGGAAGAGAGTCAGTCAGCAACTGATACTGATAAAACGGACTGACTGCTTGCAGTAGGCAGGTTGACGAAGGTATAACAGAAGCAGTTTATTGCTATTGGAGCACTTTGGGGCTTCACCTTCATGAGGCACGGCCCGATAAAGGGGCAATAACCACTATACACATACATCAAGCAATGACCATGCCCGGCATTGGAATCATGGTGGTCAGAATTGATCAGCTTCTTAACTGGACATGCCACATGGTGGCGGTGGCTACAAGAGAAGGGCATCTGTGGCAAGTCATTCACAGCCCAAAGCCTTTCCACCATCAAGAGCATGATGGAATACTCTCCACTTGTCTGGATGTATGTGGTGCCCGCAACTCAAGAAGGGCAACATTATTCAGGATAAAGCCGCCCGCTTGATTGACACTTAGTCCATCACCCTAAGCATTTACTCCTTCCGCATCAGCTTGCAGCTCCACAATGTGTACCACTTACAAGCTATGCTGCAGTTACTCATTCAAACAACTCAGGCAGAACGCCCTGAACTCCAAACCACTAACCCAAAGAATAACAAGGCTTTTTGGTGTGCGGAAACACCCAAAGTTGCAGGTGAGACACCTTCCTGACCAGCCAATGTATCACTGTCCTATGCCGTTTCTGTGCCCCTCTCTGACACACTGCGTGAGCTCCTTCATTAGAAAGGCTGCAGCCATCAAAGGAGGTGCTCACCTCCACCTTCTCAAGGGTTGATAGGCAACTTCCTTATAGCCACAACAGGTCAACAGTAGATTCACTGTCTCTGGCTTTCCACTCGACTTTAGGGCACCTAGACAATAGTAAAGATACGTCTATCTGCTGTTACTGATTATAACTCAGTGTTCAACACCATCATCCCCTCAGTATTAATTAACAGCCTTCAAAACTTGCGCCTCCGTACTTCCCTCTTGACTTGACATCCTTGACTTCCGTATCGGGAAGCCCGTCAGTGTGTATCGGTAATAACACCTCTTCGCCGACAATCAACACCTGCACCTCAAGGACGTTTGCTTAGACCACTGTCCTGCTCTCTTTACACTCATGACTGTATGGCTAGGCACATCTCATATGCCATCTATAAACTGGCCGATGATGCCACTGTTCATGGAAGAATCTCATATTGTGATAGAAACACAGAAACAGAAAACCTACAGCAAAATACAGGCCCTTCAGCCTACAAAGCTGTTCTGAACATATCCCTACCTTACAGCTACCTAGGCTTTACCCATAGCCCTCTATTTTTCTAAGCTCCACATAGCCATCCAGGAGTCTATTTAAAGACCCTATTGTTTCCGACTCCACCACCACCACCGGCAGCCCTTTCCACGTACTCACCACCCTCTGTGTAAAAATCTTACCTGCTCTGTACCTGCTTCCAAGTACCTTAAAACTATGCAACACACATCAAAGTTGCTGGTGAACGCAGCGGGCCAGGCAGCATCTGTAGGAAGAGGTGCAGTCGACGTTTCAGGCCGAGACCCTTCGTCAGGACTAACTGCGTTCACCAGCAACTTTGATGTGTGTTGCTTGAATTTCCAGCATCTGCAGAATTCCTGTTGTTTGACCTTAAAACTATGCCCTCTCGTGCTAGCCGTTTCAGCCCTGTGGAAAAGCTTTTGACTATCCACACGATCAATGACTGTCATTATCTTGTACACCTCGATCAGGTCACCTCTCATCTTCCATCACTCCGAGGAGAGAAGGCCGAGCTCAATCAACCTATTCTTATAAGGCATGCTCCCCAATCCAGGCAACATCCTTGTAAATCTCCTCTGCACCTTTTCTATGGTTTCCACGTCTTTCCTGTGGTGAGGCAACCAGAATTGAGCACAGTACTCCAAGTGGCATCTGACCAGGGTCCTATATAGCTGCAACATTACCTCTCAGCTCTTAAACTCAATCCCACGATTCATGAGGCCAATGCACTGTATGCCTTCTTAACCACAGAGTCAACCTGCGTAGCAGCTTTGAGTGTCCTATGGACTCGGACCCCAAGATTCCATATTTCCTCCATACTGCCAAGAGTCTTACCATTAATGCTATATTCTGCCATCATATTTGACCTACCAAAATGAATCACCTTACATTTACCTGGGTTGAACTCCATCTGCCACTTCTCAGCCCAGTTTTGCATCCAACCAATGTCCCGTTGTAACATCTGACAGCCCTCGACACCATCCACAACACCCCCAACCTTTGTGTCATCAGAAAATGTACTAACCCATCCCTCCACTTCCTCATCCAGGTCATTTATAAAAATCAAAGAGTAGAGGTCCCAGAATAGATCCCTGAGACACACCGCTGGTCACTGGCCTCCATGCAGAATATGACCCATCTACAACCACTTTTTGCCTTCTGTAGGCAAGCCAGTTCTGGATCCACAAAGCAATGTCCCCTGGGATCCCATGCCTCCTTACTTTCTCAATAAGCCTTGCATGGGGTACCTTATCAAATGCTAAAATCTATATGCACTACATCTACGGCTCTACCTTCATCAATGTGTTTAGTCACATCCTCAAAAAATTCAATCAGGCTCGTAAGGCACAACCCGCCTTTGACAAAGCCATGCTGACTATTCCTAATCATATTATGCCTCTCCAAATGTTCATAAATCCTGCCTCTCAGGATCTTCTCCATCAACTTACCAACCACTGAAGTAAGACTCACTGGTCTACAATTTCCTGGGCTATCCCATCTCCCTTTCTTGAAAATGGGAACAACATCTGCAACCCTCCAATCCTTTGGAACCTCTTCCATCCTCACTGATAATGCAAAGATCATTGCCAAAGGCTCACCAATCTCCTCCCTCACTTCCCACAGTAGCCTGGGGTACATCCTGTCCAGTCCTGGTGACTTATCCAACTTGATGCTTTCCAAAAGATCCAGAACATCCTCTTCCTTAATATTTACATGCTCAAGATTTTCAGTCCACTGCAAGTCATCCCTACAATCGCCATATCCTTTTCCATAGTGAACACTGAAGCAAAGTATTCATTAAGTAGCCCCACTATTTCCTCCAGTTCCATACACACTTTTCCACTGTCACACTTGATTGGTCCTATTCTCTCACGTCTTATCCTCTTGCTCTTCACATACTTGTAGAATGCCTTGCGGTTTTCCTTAATCCTGCCCGCCAGGGGCTTCTCATGGCCCCTTCTGGCTCTCCTAATTTCATTCTTAAGCTCCTTCCTGTTAGCCTTATAATCTTCTAGCTCTATCATTACCTAGTTTTTTGAACATTTTGTAGGCTCTTCTTTTCTTCTTGACTAGATTTACAACAGCCTTTGTACACCACGGATCTTGTACCCTACCATCCTTTCTAGGTCTCATTGGTTCTACTCGGAACCCCAAGCAAATATCCCCTGAACATTTGCCACATTTCTTCCATACATTTTGCTGAGAACATCTGTTTCTAATTTATGCTTCCAAGTTCCTGCCTGATAGCCTCATATTTCCCCTTACTCCAATTAAATGTTCCCCTAACTTGTCTGTTCCTATCCCTCTCCAATGCTATGGTAAAGGAGATAGAATTGTAATCATTATCTCCAAAATGCTCTCCCACTGAGAGGCCTGACACCTGACCAGGTCATTTCCCAATACCAGATCAAGTACAGCCTCGCCTCTTGTATGCTTATCTACATATTATGTCAAGAAACCTTCCTGAACACACTTAACAAATTCTATCCCATCTAACCCCATCACTCCAGGGAGATGCCAATCAATATTTGGGAAATTAAAATCTCCCACCACAACGACCCTGTTATTATTACTCCTTTCCAGAATCTGTCTCCCTATCTGCTCCTCAGTGTCCCTGTTACTATTGCGTGGTCTATAAAAAAACACCCAGTAGCGTTATTGACCCCTTCCTATTCCTAACTTCCACACACAGAGACTCCGTAGACAATCCCTCCATGACTTCCTCCTTTTCTGCTGCCACGACACTACCTCTGATCAGCAGTGCCATGTCCCCACCTCTTTTGCCTTCCTCCCTATTGTTTCTGAAACATCTAAAGCCTGGCACTTGAAGTAGTCATTCCAGTCCCTGCACCATCCAAATCTCTGTAATGGCCACAACATCATAGCTCCAAGTGCTGATCCATGCTCTAAGCTCATCTGCTTTGTTCACACCACTCCTTGCATTAAAATAGACAGATCTCAAACCATCAGTCTGAGTGTGTCCCTTCTCTATCACCTGCCTATCCTCCCTTTGGCACTGTCTCCAAGCTTTCTCTATTTATGAGCCAACCTCCCTTTCCTCCATCACTTCAGTTCAGTTCCCACACCCCAGCAATTCTAGTTTAAGCTCTCCCCAATAGCCTCAGCAAACCTTCCTGCCAGGATATTGGACCCCCTCGGATTCAAGTGCAACTCGTCCTTTTGGTACAGGTCACACCTGCCCCAGAAGAGGTCCCAATGATCCAGAAATCTGAATCCCTGCCCCCTGCTCCAATCCATCAGCCACACATTTATCCTCCATCTCACTCTATTCCTATACTCACTGTCACATGGCACAGGCAGTAATCCTGGGATTACTAACTCTGAGGTCCTGCTTCTCAACTTTCTTCCTAACTCCCTGTAGTTGGCTTTCAGGACCTCTTCCCTTTTCCCACGTGTCGTTGATATCAATATGTACCATGACCTCTGGCTGTTCTCCTTCCCACTACAAGATATCGTGGACTCAATCAGAAACATCCCGGACCCTGGCACCTGGGAGACAAACAACCATCCGAGTTTCTTTCCTGCATCCACAGAATCGCCTGTCTGACCCAGTAACTATAGAGTCCCTTATCACTGCTGCCATCCTCTCCCTTTCCCTACCCTTCTGAGCCACAGGGCCAGACTCTGTGCCAGAGGCTCAACCACAGTTGCTTCCCCCAGGTAGGTCATCCCCCTCAACAGTACTCAAACAGGAGTACTTATTATTCAGGGGAACAGCCACTCGGGTACTCTCTAGTATCTGATTCCTGCCCTTCCCTCTCCTGACTATTACCCACTTGTCTGTCTCCCAAGGCACCAGTGTGACTACCTGCCTATAGCTCCTTTCTATCACCTCCTCACTCACCCTGACCAGAGGAAGGTCATCGAGCTGCATCT